>NC_091453.1:1404457-2037790 GCF_964237555.1 Oryctolagus cuniculus | reverse complement strand
AAATATGGCATTGGAGCAAGTAATTGGCTTTCAAGATGACAAAACTACCTCTGAATTTCCACCTGCATCTCAGCTTTCATTACATTCACACCAATTTCAGCATCCTCAGAGAAAAATGATAAGAGGGTTCTTTCCAGCAGGTCATGTAGGAAACACTTGCAGCTTCAAAGCCACATTAGTCTGGTTAACCACCTCAGCAGCTTCCAGCAAAGAAACTACCTTGACAGCAAGTAACCATCAAGTTGTTAATAAGCCCAGGTTTGCTATTGTCATTATCCATGAAGTACAGAATTAAAGTTTCTGCATCCAAATAGTGTTTTTTTTTTTTTGACAGGCAGAGTGAACAGTGAGAGAGAGAGACAGAGAGAAAGGTCTTCCTTTGCCATTGGTTCACCCTCCAATGGCCGCCGCGGCCGGCGCGCTGTGGCCGGCGCACCGTGGCCGGCGCACCGCGCTGATCCGATGGCAGGAGCCAGGTACTTACCCTGGTCTTCCATGGGGTGCAGGGCCCAAGCACTTGGGCCATCCTCCACTGCACTCCCTGGCCACAGCAGAGAGCTGGCCTGGAAGAGGGGCAACCGGAACAGAATCCGGCGCCCCGACCGGGACTAGAACCCGGTGTGCCGGCGCTGCAAGGCGGAGGATCAGCCTAGTGAGCTGCAGCGCCGGCCCTAAATGCCGTTTTAAAAAGTCAGTTATGGCTGCTTTTACATCTGCTGACCAATTTGAAAAGGTCTACTGACAGCACCTTGCCTACTGTTAGGGAAGGAGTTAGTGTTTACTAAAAAGCAACAGTGAGTTAAACTGGGGCTTCCTAAACTTTACTTATGCCCAGAAATCCGACTGGGCAGCTTGGAGGCAAGATCCAAGAGTCTGCATTTCTAACGAGTTCCCAGAAAACAGTTGGAATAGCTCCGAGTTAGAAAATTACCTTGTCCTCATCTACTAGCTTCAGTTGCATGTCTGGTTTGCTGAAGGAGTGTTCATCTGCTCTCTTATTTTAATAGTTCCTAAGCTTCTTTTCAAGGAAACCATTCAGCCCTTAGGTTTTTTTTTTAAGATAGCTTTTTTGAGACATAATTTACATACCATATGAGTGGAAGATGGAATTAAGTTTATTTTGGTACAAAAAATCCATGCATATGGTTTCTTAATCCACATTTTCCATGAATTTTTTGGTGTCTCTTCATACAATTCATTCATGTAAAGTGTACAACTCAATGGTTTCCAATCTATCTAAAAAGCTGTTACCCACAAAGCTGTGGAACTACTATGGTATAATATGTGTCCCCTCCACTAACCCACTGTTGGTGGGAATGCAAACTGGTCAAGCCACTATGGAAGTCAGCCTGGAGATTCCTCAGAAACCTGAATATAACCCTACCATACAACCCAGCCATCCCACTCCTTGGAATTTACCCAAAGGAAATTAAATTGCAAACAAAAAAGCAGTCTGCACCTTAATGTTTATTGCACTTCAATTCACAATAGCTAAGACCTGGAATCAACCTAAATGCCCATCAACGGTAGACTGGATAAAGAAATTATGGGATATGTACTCTATAGAATACTATACAGCAGTAAAGAAACAATGAAATCTGGTCATTTGCAACAAAATGGAGCAATCTGGAACACATCATGGTGAGTGAAATAAGCCAGTCCCAAAGGGACAAAATATCATATGTTCTCCCTGATCGGTGACAACTAACCAAGCACCAAAAAGGAAACCTGTTGAAGTGAAATGGACACTATGAAAAACAATGACTTGATCAGCCCTTGTCCTGACTGTTGATGTACAACTTAATACTTTATCCCTTGTAGTATTTTTTTTGTTCTACTTAATACTATTGGTTGAACTCTGTAATTAACACAATTATTTTTAGGTGTTCAAATTTAACTGAAAAGTGATCCCTGTTAAATATATGAGTGGGAATAAGAGAGGGAGGAGGTGTTCAGTTTGGGACATGTTCAATCGGACTTACCCCAAACGGTAGTGTTAGAAACGTGCCAGGGGATTCCAACTCAATCCCATCAAGGTGGCATGTACCAATGCCATCTCACTAGTCCAAGTGATCAGTTTCAGTTCACAATTGATCATAATAAAAGGATTAAGAGTCAAAGGGATCACATAAACAAGACTAGTGTCTGCTAATACTAACTGAAAGAATTAAAAAGGGGAGAATGATCCAACATAGGAAGCGGGATACACAGCAGACTCATAGAATGGCAGATGTCCTAAACAGCACTCTGGCCTCAGAATCAGCCCTTAAGGCATTCGGATCTTGCTGAAGAGCCCATGAGAATATTTCAGGCATGGGAAGCCAAGACATTCTGGCAAAAAAAAAAAAAAAGAAAAGAAAAAAGAAAAGGACCTAAATGAAAGATCTCTGTGAGTGAGATCCCTGTGGAAAGTATGGGCCAAAGAAGGAGGTACCTTTCTCTGAAGGGAAGAGAGAACTTCCACTTTGACTATGACCTTGTCTAAATAAGATTGGAGGTGGCAAACTCAAAAGGTTTCCGTAGCCTTGGCAACCCATGACAAGAGCCTAGGGTGATTACTGACGTCATAAATAAGTGTCAATTGTTAAGTCAACAACGGGAGTCACTGTGCACTTACTCCATGTAGGTCCTTAATGTGCTGTACAATGTGAATTAACGGTCTAACTAGTATTCAAACAGTACTTTATACTTTGTGTTTCTGTATGGGTGCAAACTGTTTAAATCTTTACTTAGTATGTACTAAGTTGATCTTCTGTATATAAAGATAATTGAAAATGAATCTTAATGAAGAATGGGAAGGGAGAAGGGAGTAGGAGATGGGAGGGTTGTGTGTGAGAGGGAAGTTATGGGTGGGGGGAAGCCATTGTAATCCATGAACTGTACTTTGGAAATTTATATTCATTAAATAAAAGTTAAAAAAAATGTGTCCCCTCTATAACTCCAGTGTTAACAACTTAATAGCCAATGTGATAGGATTAAGAGGTCGGGTCTTTATGAGGTAATTAGACTTGGGGCCCATGTTGTGGCACAGCAGTTTAAGCCACAGCCTGCAGCACTGGCATCTCATGTGGGCACCAGTTGAAGTCCTGTCTGTTCCACTTCCAATGTTAATGTGCCTGGGAAAGCAGCAGAGGATGGTCCAAGTCCTCAGCCCTCTGCACCCACATAGGAGACCCGGAAGAAGCTCCCAGCTTCGGCCTGGCCCAGCCCCGGTCGTTGCAGCCATTTGGGGAGTGAACTAGCAGATGGAAGATGTCTCCCCTCTCTCTGTAACTCTTTCAAATAAATAAATAAATAAATCTTAGAGGCAATTAGACCAGGAAGGCTACTCTCTTGCAAACCGGATCAAGGCTGTGATAGCAGCAACTTCACACAGAATTTCGCTCTTTTGCCCTTCCACCTTCTCCCATATGAAGGCACAAAGTTACTTTCTTTCAGAGGATGTGTTAGGTAGGAAGTCAGATATGAGCTTATGTGTGTGTGACAAAGGCCTAAGGAGACATCTATGTCCAGCATCTGCATCTCAAAGTCATCCAGATAACCTTCCAGGGGCAGCCCAGTATCTGCATCCTGCCCTGCCCCTTCTACCCCATAACCTGCCAGGTAGGGGTCCCTGCCCCTTCTGCCTGATAATCTTCCAGGTGCAGCCCAGTATCTGCACTTAAAATATCCTGCCCTGCCCCTGACCTTCCAGGGAGTCCTGCCCATCCTTCCTCTAATGGGCTGCGCCAGCCAGGCTTCCTCCTGATAACTTCAAGGGGAAAACTCAGATAGGAATTTTTCGTATTTACATCCAAAAATTCCTTTGTTCCAGGAGGAGCAGAGGTGGGGAGGCAAGGCCCATCCCCTTAAAAACCCCCGGCCTCAACTGGACTGCGTGCTCAGCCCTCTGCCTCTCTGCTGAGCTGCCCACCTGGCCTGCCCAGGTGTAATCTCTCCACTCCACCATATAACCTCGCTCTCCCCCAGTCTGAGCGACTGGACACTCACTCTCAGGTTCTGTCCGGAGAGGTGGCCATCCGTTCTTACAGATGTCCCTGCCCTAATAAACCTTGCTATTTGCTTTCCACTTACTCTGTCTCACACCTGAATTCTTTCTTGTGAAGACAAGGACCCTTGCAGTTCTTCAGTAACAGATTCAGCCCTCAGACAACCCAACGAGCTGGCCCTTTGGTCTTCGGCTTCCCACCCTCCAGAAACATGAGAAACTAGTTTAACTTATAAAGAACAGAAATCTATTATGTGGTATCCTGTTATATCAGCACAAAGACAGCCATCATCACAATTTTAGAATATTTCCATTACCTCAAAAAGAAATGCCATATCCTTTAGCTATCACCCTCCCCCCAGGTTCCCCCACTCCCCCGGCCCTGACCGTGACTAATACACTTCCTGCCTCTAGAAATTTGCCTCTTCTGGACATTACATAGGAATAGAAGCATTCAAGCAGCCTCTGTTCTTAAGTGTTTGCTTGAAGGGACAGGAGCAGAGCAGTATTTGTCGCTAACACGATTAGGGACACACGTCTTTCTGCCACCATTCTGAAAGAAACAGGGCTCTTGGGGATGGCCATGTCTTCCTGAGGAGGGTCAATGGTATTGGTGGTAACAGTTACTTGGATTTTAAAAGTTTACTACTTGCTGCTGTGGTAGCATCTGCTTTGACATGGCTACCACTCCACCTTTTGAGAACAGCTCTTAGGAGGACTCAGCAATTCCAGTTGTGTGGTTTTCCTGGCAGCTACCTAGACACCCTCCTCCTGCATGCCTCCTCCCATCCCTCTCCCCTAATTTAACCCAATTCCTAAGGGAAAGCACCTGGCCCAAGCCTACTCTGTCAGAGGCCCAACCAGGACATTTCAAATCAACACTAAAGGAAGGAAATTGTTTCTTTTTCTGTGTCTAAGTCGGCAGGATATGAGCCCTTGAGCTGCACATCAGCCAAGGTGTCAACTTCCTGGCTGAAACCTCCAGAAATCAAGATGAAAGGAGGCAGAGTCTTGAGGACAAGGAGATCCTCCTCTTATCCCTGCAGATTCCCAGGTTATCCCTGCTTCTTGCTTCCCCAAGACTGCAATACATTCTGGGAGTATGAATGGCCTGAAGGCTCAAACCTACAAATTGGTGGTCAATTAACTTTTGATGTCACCAGTCTCATGGCAAACAGTACTGCTGCAGCTGCTTTGTGTCTATTGTATCTGGTGAATAATCAAGCACCCACTGTCTTCATAGTTACCAGGCTCTCTGGTGTGATTCAACAGTAATATGAGATTAGAAAAAACCTAAGAGGAGATCAAGAGCTTCTCCCACTCAGCCAAACTCACTGTGCTCACCATCCTCTGAGGATCTCTAAGGAATCAAAGAAGGAAGCTGTACCATCTCCTGCTCTGCAAATCTGTTGGGCAACTAAATTTCTGTAACTTTTGCTATAGAGAAAACATTCCTTTTTTTAACTTTAATGAATATAAATTTCCAAAGTACAGCTTATGGATTACAACGGCTTTCCCCCGCCATAATCTCCCTCCCACCCGCAACCCTCCCCTCTCCCCTTCCATTCACATCAAGATTCATTTTCAATTATCTTAATATATGTTTAATTGATCTTCTGTATATAAAGGCTAACAGTTGTACCCACACAGAACATAAAGTGTAAAATACTGAGTACTAGTTATAGGTACTAGTTATAGCATTAATTCACAATGTACAGCACATTAAGGACAGAGATCCTACATGAGGAGTAAGTGCACAGTGACTCCTGAGAAAACATTCCTTAAATTGTGTCTATGGGCATCTTTCCACCAATCACATAGCTATGCAATTATCTCCCCAAATCCCTCCAACACACCCATTTTACTTAATGTCCTTTTCCTTGCTTTGTCATCTGTATTGAAAAGTTCCAATATAACTACCGATGCTCAGATATTTCATCATCCTGATTATCTAATGATAATGCACTCACTACACTTCTGTGGAACTAAGACTATATACAACTGTCTACTTGAAAATTTTGGATTACAAGATACAGAAAAACTCAGAATTGGAGAGCATAACTGATACAGTCTATAGAAGGAAGCTACCTCCATTGATTTGCGATTCTTTCTTCTGCCTTCTATGAAACACTTTTAAGACTAGAATTATTTTCACTTGAATTTTTATGTTTTTTATTTGACAGAGAACAAGAGTGAGAGCACACAAGTTTTCCTACTTGCTGGTTCACCCCCTCTTCCTCCACCAAATGCCAGTAATAGTCAGGACTGGACTAGGCTGAAGCTGGTAACCAGGAATTCAATCCAAGTCTCCCACGTGGGTGGCAGAAACACAACTACCTGCTGCCTTTTAAGGTGCACATTAGCAGGAAACTGGAATCAGCAGAAAATCCAGGTCTCGAATCCTGGCACTCTGACATGGGATGTAGGCATCCTAACCAGCATCTTAACTGCTGTGCCAAATAGCATTCCCTATATTAGAATTCTCTTGTAAAATTCATTTTCCATTGCATATGTTGAAGCAGTACAAAATGTTTTGATATACATACAAGAGGTATTCCAAAAGCTCATGGAGGGGTGGGCATTTGGCACAGCATTTGAGACACTGCTTAGGTGGCGAGCATCCCATATCAAGGGCCTGGATTTGAGTCCCAGCTCTGCTTCTGGTTCCAATTTCCTGCTAATGTGCACCCTGGGAGTCAGCAGGTGGTTTGTAGCCCTGCCATCTATATAGGAGACTCAAATTTGGTTCCAGGTTTTGGACTGGTCCAGCCCTGGCTATTACGGGCATTTGAGTAGTGAACCGGTAGATGGAAGATCTGTGTCTCTCCACCATTAAAATAAGTATTTTAAAATTTAAATTTAAAAATTCATAGAAATATGTATTATGAAAATTCTCTGTGTGGATTTCAGTTTCTTGGCATCAAAATAAACTGATTTTTTTTTATTTCATTTTTTCCTCCAAGAACTTCTTGAAAGACCTTTCTATAGTTAAGTGATTACTACAGTTAAATTGTTACATCCATAATCTCAGTTATCTTTTTAATTTTTTAGGTGGCAAGAGTACCTAAAATTGGGGCTAGCATTGTGGTACAGTGTGTTAAGCCATCGCCTGTGATGCCAACATCCCACATGAGCACCAGTTAAAGTCTCAGCTGCTCCACTTCTCATCCAGCCCCCAGCTAATGCGCCTGGGAAAGCAGTGGAAGATGGCCCCAGCGCTTGGGCCCCTGCCACCCATGTGGGAGACCCTGATGGAGTTCCAGGCTCCTGGCTTCAGCCTGGCCATTGAAGCTATCTGGGGAGTGAACGAGAAGATAGAAGGTTTCCCCCGCTCTAACTCTGCCTTTCAAAATAGATCTTTGAGGGGAAAATAAAAAGTATCTAAAATCTATTCTCTTAGTAACTTGCCAGTATATAGTACAATATTATTAACTGTAGTCCTTATGTGGTACATTAGCTCTCTAGCCTTACTCATTCTGCATAACGGCAGCTTTGGACACTTTAAACATATCTTCCCATCTCCCTAGCCCCTAGTAACCACCCTTCTACTGTTTCAAAAATGTGTTTTTTTTTAAAGATCCCTCATATAAGCGAGATAATGTAGTATTTTTATTTCTGCATCTGGTTTACTTCATTTTAGCATAGTATCCTCTAGTTTCATTCATGTTGCAGCAAATGGCAGGACTACCTTCTTTTTTAAGGCTTATACATATATATACACTCATATATGCATGTAAATATATGTTTTTTCATGATCAGTTTCTGTTCAACTGATGGACACTTGAATTCTTTCCATATCTTGTAGATAATGCTGCAATGAACACAACAATGCAGATTTCTCTATGAGGTGTTTATTTCCCTTTAGTAGATGACCAGAAGAGATATTGCTAGGTCATTTGTTAGTCCCATTTTTTCTTTCAGAACCTCCATACTATTTTCCACAATGGCTATACCAATCTACATTTCTATCTATAGTGTATAAGGGGTTCTGTTGCGCCACATCCTCATCAACACTTCTTAGCTCTCATTTTTATAAAAAGCCACCCTAAAAAGAGCGCTACAATTCTCCACGGAAATAAAAAATGGGTGTAGAATTCTGCCTCCCCTCACATTATTCTCTGATTGGAAAAATTCAGTATTTGGGAAATAAAGAAGGGATTAGATGTGACATTTAGTGGCAGAGGAATCCTCAAGATCTCCCACAATGACCCAGTCTCCATTTGGCTTAGTTTAGTTTGTGAACTGTTGACAGATACTGTAGATGAATGAACTCAGTCCTGTCCAAAAGCAACAGTCTTCTAATCAATACAGAAATCGGTACTTGGAATATAACATTGGATGCTAACTGAAAAGTAGCCCAAGAAACACAGAGGAGGGTACTTAGCCTAGGGTGTCCTAAAGGTTCCCTGGTAATTATTTTCCCTGTGATTGAAGGTATTTCCAGTTGGGACTTAAACCCCACATAGAAATTCCATCAGGGTTAACGCCTGGCCCTACAGTTGCCACTTATCCTTGGCAGGGACAAGCTCTTTTACTATCCTAAATCCCTTCCACAAGAAATCTTTGCATGATTGTATTTTAGCCAGCTAGTCGCTTTCTTTTTTTTCAAGTGCACCCAGTTCTTTGCTCCCTTATAATAGTCTCTTTCACTAATTTCTGACAGTGTAACAGTCTTATCCTGCCCTCCTCCTCTTGTTCTTACAGCTGCAGCCTCTCCACCCACATGAGAAAACCTAGTTTATTTTCCAATGTATAGAGACACAGTAACACTGTTCAGAGCAAATTGGACACTCTTGGGAAGCTGAGAATTGACATTTATTACCTTAACTATGTGCCAGGCAGGAGAGTAGTCTTTTTGGCATCCTTCCACTTAATTTTCAAAGAAGTCCATGATATATGTGTATTATTCTTGTCTTAAAAATCAAAGATGGGCTGGTTTTGTGGCAATGCCAGCATCCCATATGGGTGCCGGTTTGTGCCCCAGCTGCTCCACTTCAAATCCGCGTCCCTGCTAATCAGCCTGGGAAAGCAGAAGACAGCCCAAGTGCTTGGGTCCCTGCACCCACTTGGGAGACCCAAAAGAAGCTCCTGGATTCAGCCTACCCCAGTGCCAGCCATTGCTGCCATTTGGGGAATGAGCCAGCAGATGGAAAATCTCTCTATCCCCCTCTCTGTAGCTCTGCCTTTCAAATAAGTAAGTCTTTAAAAAAAATCGAAGAAACTGAGCCCCAGAATAGGAAGAATGATACTCACAGAAAGTCACACAATTGCTTTGGGGAATCACAGAAATCTAAACCTAAAGCCATCTGACTTCACAATTTTTTCCAGTTATGTTCTCTTCATTACCTAGTGGTTTCAAATTTGCACATAAGAATCAGCTGGAGTTAGAAAACACACACACACACACACACACACACACACAATCTTGGCCTCATGCCTAGAGATCCTATTTTGAATGGGTGGGGACTGAAAGCCAGTATTTTCCTTCAAAGCCTTTCAGATGTCTAATGAAAACAGGGTTAGAACAAATCATAGGAAAATTGCTGCCTCTCAAATCACATCAATAAATTTCATGAGACATAGCAGAGGCTGGACAGCACTTCAATCTTGACATCTAAAAATAACTAATAGTGGCACCAATACACACACAGTGTTAGAGGAAAGTCAGGCTAATTTCACCTAGGTAGGCTATTTTATTAATGCAAAATATTTATGATAGGCCTGGCCCCAAGACAGAGCGCAAATCAAATCCCGGAAACCTGTTCTAGGCTTGGCTTCTCGGTCTGGATATGATAGTTGACTTAGCACACACCATCAATGCCCTGCCCCCTATGCCTTTGACCCACGCCAGAGTTCATCTGAAGCAACTGTTGAAGACAGTTCCTGGACATGCTGACAGATGTTCCCTTGAAACCACCAGGCAGGACTCTGCATCTCTGCTACAGCACTTTGCAAACTGGCTGAGCCTGCACATGGAGTGTCCAGGATGGGCTAGGAATTTCTCACCCTCAGAGGAAGCCCTTAACCGATGAGAGATAGAAGTCAGTGGCTAACTCCTTCAGTTTCCACATTGACAGTGGGACAATTTGGAGGCTGCTTGATTTTCCTGAGCTTCATCTGCCTGTGGTTCTCCTGCAGTTCATCCTTGTGAGCAATTTCCTTCCTCACCTGGATAAAACTACCAACTCTCTCATTTAGGCCTCCTGGTATCACCTCCCCAGTTAACTCCCTGCCCCCAAATCCTAGTCTCGGGGTCTGCTTTGGGGGAACCAAACTAGATCAACCTCCAGGTGTCTCCCTTTGACCTCACATATAAAAAGCGTTACGCTGACAGACACCAATGTATACATGCATAGTACTTTATAGCTTACAAAGCACTCTCACAAACATTATCATTTGCATCACTAAAGGGGGATAACATTCTCTAACACCTTTCCAGGAGGGTTTTGGGATGCATGCAATGGTTTTTAATTTCTTGGGAGAAAAATATACCATTATCATAACAAAGACAGTCATCGACTACTTTTTCCCTGTATGCATGTATTCTGCTGACTCCATTAGTGGCTTCCTCACAAGAAAATTGATCTATTCAAGCACATATTGGAAATAATTCTATTGTTTATACGGAGGATGCTCAAGCAATTAATACAACAATGTCAGTGGGATTCTTTTTCAAGTTTTATCATGAACAGACATTCATGCTTCATTATGTAAAATTATATGTAAAAATGTGTCATAGAAACATTTTTCACTGAGGAAAAGACCATTTAACACAGGTCACAGACTAAGGATAACAGAAATTTAGTATTTTCTCTCTGTCCTGCTACAATTTAAATAAAGAGAGAAAAAAGGAGATCACTGGAGTTCATCATAAAAAGTAATAGACCTTGCCATTTCTTTGCAACGTACAAAAGACTCTGCTGGGTATTGTAGCTTAAAGCAGTCTTAGCTTAGAGAACTTTAAATAAAATTGATCTGCTCAAGGAAAGGATATTATTATTTTGAGAATAAGAATGAGCAAAAATGCACAGCTCTGAGTCCAAATCCCTAATGAAATGGATAATCCCACAGCAGAAGAATTCAATTTAGGCTATTATTGTTCTGTCTGCACCAAGTCAGGGCAGGCCACCTTGCATGTTTCTTCAGAGAAAAGTGGGACTCCTTCTTAGTAGGCCTGCATGTCTTTCTCTACAATCTGAACTTGGACTTCTGTTATTTATACTTTAATCAATTTTAAAGCATTTCCTTGAAAAACAAGATTAGAAGTTTTATATGTTTCTAAAGGAGGATACCATATTGAACAAATACCTGAAATTAAGGTTCCTTAAGCTTCGTATTTACTTTTGTCCTGAATTTTATATTTATTTTTCAAGAAAATCTAGATGGTTTCTTAAAATGTCCAAGCTATAACATCCGCAAATGAAGTCTTGCTCTTCCAGAATTTTTTTTGTCTGAAACCACTGACCCCTGATCTTGGTTAAAACACATAATTTCATTCATTTGTGTGTGTGTGTCTCAGGATTTGGTCACGGTGGTTGTGACAAACAGGTGAAAAGCTGGTGTTTGCTGATACAATGTGATAGTGAAAGGGGACAAATTGCTTCTGAAGGAAAAGAACAAAACAGGGAAAAGTGCCGATCATAATTCACGACTGAGGGAGGCATTCTGGCTCATAACCTTACCGAAGAAGACCACAGAATCTAGAATTTCTCTCTTCCAAGGTAGGTCATATACAGTCCATCTTCCCCTGCCTCCCCATCTTGTCACTAGCCATAAAGGAATCCTCTACCTTGACTGCCAGTAGCTCACACGACCTCCATTTCATACGGGCTCCGCCCCCACACCCGGGAGGAAGGAATGCTGCACAGAGGGCCCAAGAAGATTCAGGATAGACAGTCCTCGCTGGGCTCCCACTCAGTCCATTAGCATGAGACCATACCCTTCTTGTCCAATCATATAACTATATGGTTATCCACGCTTCAGTCATGGCTATACAAAGGAGTCTTCACAAAAAGCCAAAAGGACAGGGTTTGGAAACTTCCAGATTGCTGAACACCTGGAGGTTCCTGGAGGGTGATGCAAGGTTCCGGAGGGGGCAAGGAAAGCCCTCTTGCCCCATACCTCCCTCTTTGCAGCTCTTCATCTGTATCCTCTGCCATATTGTTTATAATAAACCAGTAAACATAAGTAGGTGCCTGCGAGTTCTGCGAGCGCTCAGGCAAAATCAATGAACCTGAGGAAGGGTTGTGAGAGCTCCAGGTTATAGCTGCTCCATCAGAAGCACAGTTGAAAGAACCTGGGGCTGGCCACGGGCACGCCACAGCATCTGAGGTGGGAGGGGCAGTCTCTGTCTCCCGCACTGAGCCCTCAACCTGTATACAGGATCGGCTACCATCTCCAGGTGGATAGCATCAGAACTGAATTGAGTTACAGGATGCCCATCTGCCGTCTGCTGCAGAATTGCTAGCTTGCTTGGCGGATGGGGAAACCCTCCCACACAACTGGGGTCCAAAGGGATCTGTGTCAGTTTCAGTTTTTCCTTCTATATTCTCACACAAAGCAACATTTAAAACGCCCCTTGTGGCCACCTCTTCTAGACTCTTCTAACAAGACAGCATGTAAACTGATGAAGTGGGGATTCAGAGACACGGAAAGAAATAGGAAGAGAGCAGGTTTGTATGAGCGTACATGGATTTCAATTTTTTTGTACCAGAATAAATTTATCTTTAATTCCATTTCCACAAACTTTTTGAAGTCCCCCACCAGCACCAAAGAAAAGCCTCTGGAAATCAGTGAAACCCTCAGAGAGAGGCTGGATTTACGACGTGATTGCATGTTTGACTTCTACTACAGTCACAGTTTCTAAAACATCCAGACAATTCTTGTTTTAGCTGTCAATCCACTTATACCAGAACATGCTGTGTAGGGATGGAGAGACCAACTTGTTGAGCTTGGTTTATAGTCTGACATTTTTATTCCTGATAATTCCAATATGTAGATGTTCACATATTAGTTAGGACTGGAGTAGTGTTCCAGATTATAACACTAATTACTACTGCAGGCTTAAGGATGCATCGCAAAAGGGCATTCACCTGTTTTCTGGTGCTAAATTAATATGGCATTTTCTTGGGGGAAGTGGGAAGATACAATGATCTTTTCAACATTTTTCTTTCAGACTCCTCATTCTTGTCATTGGTTTTTGCAGTTTTTTTTTTTTTAATTTGAAATGCATTCACATCTTGGAGGCAAATTTTTAACCCAAATCTGTTTTTAAGAAAAAGTGTTATTCAACATTCCAAAAATGTTTACTAGGATCATCGCCCTCATGTATGCTGATTTTTATAACTTACCAAATAGCAGCATTCTGATGTACAAGTGAGAGAGACAGACAGAGAGAGAGAGAGAGAGAGAGAGAGAGAGAGAGAGAGAAACAGGCTTGAAATGGATAGCACTGAGACTAATAGAGGGACATTTTGGTGTTTCCCACCTGAGGACTGTTAGACTCAGATGAGTTACTTTAGAATCATCCAAAACTTCATACTGACTTAAATACCATGTGTCTTGCTCATAGAACTTAAATTTTACCCTTGTTTTAGAAGGACTCCTGTTTTCCTCTTTGCTAAGGCAGAAATATATTTTTGAAATATGCATTTGTTTTTGAAAATTTTTATTTTTATTTTATTTGAAAAGGGGAGAGAGAGAGAGAGAGAGAATCTTCCATGTGCTAATTCACTCCCCAAATGCCCAGAACAGCCAGGGCCAGGCCAGGCTGAAGCCAAGAGCCTGGAACTCAGTTAGGGTACCCACATCAAGCACTTGAGCCATGATTTGCTGCCTTTCAGGGTATGCATTATCAGGAACCTGGAGAGAAAGCAGAGGAGCCAGAACTTAAATCAAGCATTCAGGTATGGAATGCAGGTGTCCCAAGTGGTGTCTCAATCACCGCGCCGAATTCTCACCCTAAAAAGTTGTAAATAATCATTTAACTTAAGTTCAAACACTACCACATAACACAGAACAGTTTTTGTTTTCAAACACCAAATATTACTTTAAAATCATGCCTGCTGTAATGTTTAGATGAGTTTTCTTTCAACACTTGGAAATTATAATATCCTTGGATGTTTTATTTATCAGCTCCCTTTCTCCTACTGTTTGCAGCTTGAAGGAATGGTGCAAGCTAAAAGATTTAAGTTGAAGTCATGAAAATGGTATAAATAGTTAATACTGGAATTGGATTAGTTGGATGGCTATTCCTAGGTCACTTGAATCCTATATGTATTTGCGTGCGTCTGGGTCAGAACTAGATCTGTGGATATCTGCTAAAACTGTCGGAATCAAAGTCAGTTGTGAAAATTCAAGGCTTAGGAGGCATCTTTATCTGAAAATCTGTAAGTATGATGCTAACTATCTAGGCTCTCAGAAGAAAATGTGGTAAACGAGACTTTGCAAGAGCAGATTCAAATTTTCTAATGCATGTTTCCCAGTTGGAAACAAATCACTTTTATTACCTTTTCCATATTTTTCATTTGCAATTTGTGAACTCATAAATATTATACATAGTTAAAAATTGAATAGAATTCTATGATTTAGTTTTTCATATATTTTTTAGAAAGTAATTGGCTTGTTCTTTGGTACACTCATGATATTGAAGATGAAAAACATTATATAAGTATTTTGATGGATTTTGAGGTTTTTAAACATTTGTGGTGGGGAAGTTGACTCTAGAATAAATGGTTTCTGATTTGGAGTCTAAACTGTGGTTTTTCTTTTTTAAAGATTTATTTATTTATTTGAAAGGTGCAGTTACAGAGAGGCAGAAGCAGAGAGAGAGAGAGAGAGAGAGAGAAAGAGATAAGTTCCATCCACTGGTTCCCTCCCCAGATGGCCAAAACAGCCGGAGCTGGGCTGATCCGAAGCCAGAAGCCAGGAGCCTCTCCCGGGTCTCCCACATGGGTGTAGAGGCCCAAGCACTCAGGCCATCATTTACTGCTTTCCCAGGCCATAGCAGAGAACTGGATCGGAAGTGGAGCAGCCGGGACTCGAACTGGTGCCCACATGTAACGCCAGCACTGCAAGTGGCAGCTTTACCCACATCTAAACTGTGCTTTTTCTACCCCTACTTCCACCCTCATTTAGACACTCCATTCATTGATTGAATTACCTATGGTGCCTGGGGGAGGGAGGGTTCTTAGTGAAAGAGGCTCCTACAAGTAGAGGAGCAATGTCAGTACATCAAGAAAAATATTTGGTAACCAGTGAGTTTTGGGTTTGCTAATATAGAAGGAGAACTATTGCTGAACTTTTAGCATTCATCTACCATGGGGCCATATATATATAATATATTATGTTATATATTATATATATATATTTAACTGGCTTAGAGAACCTCTGAATTTTTCCACAGGTAACCCACCTTACCCACTCTGAACTTACACTGAAGGAGTATTTAGATACATTTGCAAAAGAGAAGAGGAAGAAATCACAAATTAACATCATCAGTTTCACCTATCTTTCTTGCTCATTGCTATCTTTCAAAATCCTCATTCTGAATTTGGTATTCCTTCCACTTTAGTGTCATCTGAAAATGTGATCGGGGGCCAGCACTGTTGCATAGTAGGCTAATCCTTTGCCTGCAGCGCCGGCATCCCATATGGGTGCCGGTTCTAGTCCCGGCTGCTCCTCTTCGGATCCAGCTCTCAGCTATGGCCTGGGAAAGCAGTAGAAGATGGCCCAAGTGCTTGGGCCCCTGCACCCACATGGAAGACCCAGAAGAAGCTCCTGGATCCTGGCTTCTGATCGGCACAGCTCCAGCCATTGCAGCCATTTGGGGAGTGAACCAGAGAATGGAAGACCTTTCTCTTTGTCTCTTCCTCTCACTGTCTGCAACTCCACCTCTTAAATAAATAAATAAAATCTTTTAAAAAAATAGAAGAAGAAGAGTTCGGTGCCGTGGTGCAATGGGTTAATCCTCCACCTGCGGAGCCAGCATCCCATATGGGCACTGGTTCTAGTCCCAGTTGCTCCTCTTCCAGTCCAGCTCTCTGCTGTGGCCTGGGAAAGCAGTGCAAGATGGCCCAGGTGCTTGGGCCCCTGCACCTGCATGGGAGACCGGGAAGAAGCACCTGGCTCCTGGCTTTGGATAGGTGCAGCTCCAGCCATTACAGCCATTTGGGGAGTGAACCAACAGAAGGAAGACCTTTCTCTCTGTCTCTCTCACTGTCTGTAACTCTATCTCTCAAATAAATAAATAAATAAAATCTTAAAAGAAAATGTGATCAGTTTGCCATCTCAAGAGAAGCAGTCTGCTGAACTGACCTGTGCATGTGTGGTAGAAATAACGTCATGATTTTCCATTGAGAAAGGTGGTGGTAAATTCCAAGTGGTGGGGCCAGCGCTGTGGTATAGCAGGTAAAGCCGCCGCCTACAGTGCTGACATCCCATATGGGTGCCGGTTCTAGTCCCGGCTGCTCCTCTTCGGATCCAGCTCTCAGCTATGGCCTGGGAAAGCAGTAGAAGATGGCCCAAGTGCTTGGGCCTCTGCACCCACATGGGAGACCCAGATGAAGCTCCAGGCTCCTGGCTTTGGATCACTCCAGTTCTGGCCATTGCGGCCATTTGGGGGGTGAACAAGCAGATGAAAGATTCTCTCTCTCTCTCTCTCTCTCTCTCCCTCCGTCTCTCTCTGTATCTCTTTGAAATTAAAAAAAAAAAAAACTTAAAAAAAAGCTTATGCCTAAAGACTGCAAAAACCATGAAGCAATCTATCTGGACAAAAGGAAAACAAGAGAAGATAAATTTGCCCATAATTCCATCCCCCAGCTCCTCCTTGGTAGTTTGAAGATTCTTTTAAGCTCTAAAAATACTGAAACAAAAACTTGTACACAGATGTTTATAGCAGTACTATTTACAATAGTCACAAGGTGGAAACAACCTAAATGTCTATCAACAAAAGGGTAAACAAAATGAGGTCTAGCCATATAATGGAATATAATTTAGCCATAAAAAGGGATAAAGTCCTGATATAACAACATGGAAAAATTTTGAAAACATTTTGCAAGGTGAAAGAAGCTAGACAAAAAAGTCACATATTGTTTGATTCCCCTGATATGAAATGTACAGAACAGGCAAGTCCATAGAGATAGAAAGTAGATAAGTGGTTGCCAGGGGCTGGAGTAGGAGGGAATGGGGAGTGACTGCTAATGGTACAGAGTTCCCTTATGAGGCTATGAGACTGTTCCAGAAGTAGATAGTGGTTATGGCTACACAACATTATGAACGTACTTAATGCCACTGGACTGTACACTTTAGAGTCATAAAAATGGTAAAGTTATGTCAATTTGTATTTGATCATATCAAAAAGAATGATAAAAGAACAGTGACCAGGCAGAATGTGTTGGTGCATGCTGCCCATAGAACACCAAGACCTTGCCAAATGTCTTGAAGAAATTTCTGCACACTACTTGCACCACATTACTTTGATCAACCAGCCCAACATTATTATTAGTGAGGTACACACAAAAGGAAATCTAATGGCTTGATGTTATGACTCCATTTTCCCAGCTCCTACAGCTCACTAACCTCATGTGTGGGGTGCTTGCAAATCATTCTTTCAATATTGTGATCCATTACCTATTAATAACATTCAATATGCCAGACTATTATGCTTGGCATTGTCTTCTTTTTCAGAATTATGACTCTTCCCTCCATTCCTCCATTCTTTAATCTTGGGGTTTCTTTTTTTTCCTGAATTCACCTCTCACCACTTTCCTCTTTGGTCACTCTGGTCCAGCCATATTAGCTGCCTTCTAGGTCCTTACATCCCAAAATATAAGATTTAGCATTCCCAGTGCCCTCTGCCTGGGAAGCTTATCCACCACATTTTACCTAGCTCATTCTCTCACCATCTTCAGATCTTTGCTCAAATATCCCTGCCAGGGAGGCCTCCCACACCAATCTATCAAAAATAGTAATCCCCATAGCCCCTCTCTGGCATCTCTCTCTTGTTATTTATCACATCCTGTCCTAGTTATCGTCTTCTTTTATTTAGTTATTTATTTAGTTATTTGAGAGGTAGAGTTACAGACAGCGAGAGGTAGAGACACCGAGAGAGGTCTTCCATCTGCTGGTTCACTCCCCAAAAGGCTGCAATGGCTGGAGCTGCGCCGATCTGAAGCCAGGAGCCAGGAGCTTCTTCCATGTTTCCCACGTGGGTGCAGGGGCCCAAGCACTTGGGCCATCTTCTACTGCTTTCCCAGGCCATAGCAGAGAGCTGGATAGGAAGAGGAGCAGCCAGGACTAGAACCAGCACCCATATGGGATGCCAGTGCCACAAAGGAAGGATTAACCTACTACACCCTAGCACTGGCCCCCCTAGTTATCTTCTTTTTGTGTGTTTCCCACTCTTACTCCCTTCCTCTTACCTGTTGACATTTCTCATTAGCTGACATATTTATGTGTTTTCTGAATTTTATTTATTTATTTGGGAGGGAGATGACAGAGTGAGACAG
Organism: Oryctolagus cuniculus; assembly: GCF_964237555.1. NCBI lineage: Eukaryota > Metazoa > Chordata > Mammalia > Lagomorpha > Leporidae > Oryctolagus > Oryctolagus cuniculus. Next base: position 2,019,295 of record NC_091453.1, on the reverse strand, counting down.
GGAGAAAAATATAGCTTCAGACTTAGGATAGGTGAAAGTGAGACAGAGAGCTCCCATATGCTGGTTCCCTCCATGAATGCTCATAACATCTAGGACTGAGCCAGGTCTAAGCTTAGAGCCAGGAAGTCAACTAGGTCCCCCAGGTGAGAGGTAGATAGCCAATTACTTGAGCCATTATCACTGCTTCACAGGGTCTGCATTAGCAGGAAGCTGGAGACATGAATCAGAGCTGGACTCACACCGACACTCCAATGTGGACCACAAGTGTCTTAACCACTAGAATAAACACCTACCCCATGTGTTTATTTTTGAATTATCTAGCTCCCCTAGCACGTGGGGTTGCTCAATAATTATTTATTTAATCAAGCAAAGATGGGATTCAACTAGCCCCCTACCCATTCAGTCAGTCAACCAAGAGTTATTGAGCAATCTTTATATTCCAGGCACTGTATAAGGTGTTTGAGATACAGAAAAATAAAAGACATGGGCCTTTCTTGCAAAGAGCCTCTGGCCTAGTGGGAGTGGATATTCCATTTTTCAGATGAGGGGCCAGAATGTGGGGAATATCAGGGAGGCCTCTCTGAATTGCTGCAAAGGGCTGAGACTTTCCTGAAGGCTGATGAAGTTTCCACAGGGGCTCAAAGTCACTTAGGTGTGAGAGAAGATGGCCTGATTAGGGAACTTCACTATTCTGAAGCTGGAGCTCCACGCACAGGAGAGAAGGGTGGTGCTTATCACCTGGTTATTTGTTTATCTATTTATCTGTTCTCCACTGTCTTTCCCCTACCCTCTTGGGGACATCACCTTCTGAGCAAGACGCTTGGCGTTTTGACACCTCTAAGTTATGGAGCACATGGTGGATGACACAGAAATAGGGAACACAAGGCAGGGAGTCCAGCAGCCACACTGTACAAAGAAGGCTGCCAAGTTAGATTAAAATCAATCAAGAATATAGAATACAGGTCTTAGGTTCAATAGACAGAACTACTGGCCAGGGACTGGTTGCTCTACAAAAGCTTCCCTGTTTCAGTGTTTCAGTGTAGGCTAGAGCAGGGCAATGTTCAGGGAAAGGCTAGTTAACCAACCCAGCATGTAACTGAGTCTGTTCTTTTCTCTGTTCTACTAATGATTCATTAAGCAGAGTGTACCACTCACTGCGATCCAGACTCATAGCTTCAAATCACACAGAGCAGGCCAATTTCTGCAAAGTATGGGAAAGAAACAGCCAGTACTCTCCACTTGGTGAGGACAGGCTACAGGGACAGGGACTCTGCAATTGCTTTCTTCTGGGCGAGGTACTTTGAGAAAACTATAGCTTCAGACTTAGGATAGGTGAGAGGAGAAGTCTAGGCTACTGATTAACACATATTTTGGATCTTGCTTATCATCATGCCAATTTTTTTAACAAACCTATAAATAATTATGAAGTTAGAACATTTTGGCTGAAGCTAAATTGTTAAGTTATAGGAAGAAATGGACACATGACAATAAATATTTTAAATAGAATATTTAGAAGTTAAATTTGATCTGTTACATTAATGAGGGCTGAGAATTATTGGAAAGTTACTGTGCGGTGAATTAATAATAATGTTCACATTGCATTGTAACCTCACTATATATAAGTGGTCTTCAAAGGTTCATGGGAAATAGAATTAAGAGATAAGTTTATCTGAGTACAAAATAATTTTGAAGTCTATGCATAGTTTTTCAAAATACACATTTCACACAAATTTTTTGAAGACTCCCTTGTATACATGGATTTCAAATTTTTTTGCATCAAAATAAGCTTATCTTTAATTCCATTTTCCATAAACTCTTTGAACTACCCTCATACTAAGCATTATGGTCAGTACTTAGCATAATTTATTTCGTCTTCAAAATAACTTTCTGAAATATATATATATAAATAACCTCATCTAACAGATGAGAAAACTGAGGTTCTGAGGGATTAAGCAAGCTGACTAAAGAATATGGGAAAAACCAAGATTTAAAGCCTGGGTCTGCCTGACTTGGAGGATACATTATTTTGAATGGTGCCCCAAAAAGCTCATTAGGACTTTTGTGGCAAATACTAAGTATATTCCAAAACAAAGTCCCATTGGAGAAAAAATAAATGAGAATTAGAAAATTATTTTTACTTACTGTGAATTTGCAATGATTGGAGCCTTTACCAACTGTGAAAAGGCATGATTCTCCACTCTTAGGATATCCACAAGCACGAGGCATAACTTATATTTAAGAGGAAGAAAACCATCTCAATTCAAGGTTAATTCATGAATACAAATGAAGCATAAAATAAGAAAGCATCTTCATAAGAAACCCAGAGAAGCCTCCAATCCAGAAAAGAGTCCCTTCATCGAGTACTTGTGTATTCGGTATTGGGGGCAATCCATAGGACATTCTAGACCTTGGCTTTCTAGCTAGTCCATTGAACTTCACTATTAATGGACTTCCAACATATAACTCACGAAACACTTCATTTCTGTTTAGAGTGGAGACACATACAAATGTGCATGTGTGCACACACACAGATCCCAAAACAACAGCAGATTTGAAGTGGGCTTTTCAGAATCCTCAAGTTGAAAGGACCCTTAAGGTTCTGGCTGTCCAGTCCTTCCTCTCTAATAAAAGGAAGCTCATCTACTTCTATTCCAGACTCCTAATTATTATATAAGACTTGTTTATATCTTATCTTAAAGCTACCATCCTATAACTTTTATCCATTGATCATTATTTTCTTCTTAGAGCAAAACAGAATTCTATCTTCTATCCCATCTCTTCAAATGCTGTAAAATGCCATCCTTTTGCCCCTAAATATTTTATTTCCTGAGCTATCTATCCTCACTCATCTTGGCTGTTGCTCATGCATCATGATTTATAGCACTGTATTATATGACTCCTATGAAGGAGTTGAAGATGGTCTGTGTACTCATAAAATATGTTTCCCAGAATTGAACATAATAAATCAAAGAATGGTAAGATTGATTATCAAAGCATAGAACAGTCAGAATACTATATTCCTATTTAAACATCTCAAGAATCCATTTTTTTTCCTTTGTTTTGCAGTCTCATCATGTGCTTGGTTCTTACTGAATTCAGGCCACTAAAATCCTCAAGACCTTTTATTTCTACAGGCTTCTATTTAGCAAGTTCTCTCTACATCCTTAACTTTGGTTCCAAAGATAGAACACTAAGACTTATCCTATTGAAATTCAACTTTAATAAGCACAGCCATTTATTCATTTATTTATGCATTTATTCTGCCTTAGGGGTACTCAATGGTTGATATGTCATCCCTAGGTCAATGCCAGTTTGGATCCTGCCTTGTCATATGATTTATCCACACTCCCTTCCAGCTTCTCATTTTCCATATGTTGATAACTAGTCCCACTCAGCCCACACCTAGGATGTGGATGCCATGAAAGACTTTGAAAAATACCTTTCAGAAATACAGAAACTCTATGCCCATGGGATTCCTTTGATCTTCTAGTCTAACAAACTTGTAGGAAAAAGAAACCAAGACCTGTTTGTCATGCAACCTTAGAAACTCATGTTGGTATCTTTAAGGATCACCTCATCTCTCTTTGAAAGTTCACACAACATCCATTTGATATTCTTAATAGAGAATTAACATTAAAGCCCAGTTAACATTTGCATTATGTACCTTTTCTCTATTTTTAAAAAACCAAGACGTCAGCCGGCGCCGTGGCTCAATAGGCTAATCCTCCACCTTGCGGCGCCGGCACACCGGGTTCTAGTCCCGGTTGGGGCGCCGGATTCTGTCCCGGTTGCCCCTCTTCCAGGCCAGCTCTCTGCTATGGCCAGGGAGTGCAGTGGAGGATGGCCCAGGTGCTTGGGCCCTGCACCCCATGGGAGACCAGGAAAAGCACCTGGCTCCTGGCTCCTGCCAGGATCAGCGCGGTGCGCCGGCTGCAGCGGCGGCCATTGGAGGGTGAACCAACGGCAAAGGAAGACCTTTCTCTCTCTGTCTCTCTCTCTCACTGTCCACTCTGCCTGTCAAAAAAAAAAAAAAAAAAAAAAAAAAAAAAAAACAACAAGACGTCTCCATTTCCTACTAATTGCAGATGATATTTTATGGATCTCTTTTGAAAATTATTTTCCTATGCTCATTACAATTTGTCCAAACCTAAGGACTCACATTCTTTTAGTTGGCATCTTTGGAATGGGAGTGATGTGGTAAGGACAAAGAATGGGAATACCATTTTTAAAAGAAGTGAAGGACACTGGGCAAACCAGATTGCATCACAACAGTGAGCCTTCAAATCCAAATACCCTTTAGCAAGACTGGATCATATCTAGTCTCTCTTGCCTTACCATGACAGGTCTGTGCTGTTTGGGGGTTTAAGTCTCTGATTGCTAGCTTCCTCCCATCCTGGTTTTTATGTCCTTTATAACGTGAGTTGCTCAGGGAGCTTCAATTCTACTCGACAGCAAATTTGGTCTCTTAAATGACTTTCTCCACGCTATGGACTTAAAGTTTGTGTCCCCTCAAAATTCATATTTTGAAACCTTTATCTCCAATGTGATGATATTTGGAGATGGGCTCTTTGGTATGTAATTGGGATTTGATGGTGGAGCCTTTGTGATGGGATTAATAACCTTCGAAAAAGAGACTTGAGATCTTGCTTTGCCCAGTTCTATCCTTTTACCTTGTGAAGATACAACAAGAAGATGGCCGTCTGCAGACAAGGAAGTAAGCCCTCAACAGACACTGGCTATGCCGGCTCCTTGGCTTTGAACTTCCCAGCCTCCAAAACTGTAAGAAATAAATATTTCTTGTTTAAGCCACCCAATCAGTTGTATTCTATTATAGCTACCCAAACTAAGATACTCACTATTATTAATAAGAGGCTTTAGCCCCTTCATACAGACAACAGTTCCTGTACTTGTTTGTGCTTAACATTTCCTGGAGGTAAATGTTTTCATTCCAATTTATTGCTTCTAGTAGTCCTCATCCCATTTCTATGATTTCCAGCATGTTGAAAATTAGCCAGAGATGAGAAAAGATGAAGCTATCAAGGTCTTCCAAGGTCAATAGGCTAGGAAATAAATTATTCCATTATCAAGATAAAAACCAAATCCTTGCATTAACCTTCCTAATTGCTTTCTTACCTTGTTTTTATAGTTTCTAAGTGAACAGGAACAAAGCCACTTGCTGCTGTTCTCATTAACACTAATGATCAATAAATAGAAAAATTTTTTTTGCTGATTCTTATATTTGGTTCAACATTATTATGCCTAATTTAGAGCTTATTAGGGCATTGCCAGTTTTGCTCATTATCTCCTCTATAAGATGAATGTGTTTCTTAGGCAAATAGTTCAGATGAAGCAACAGTGACTGACTGTTTTTGTAACCAAGCAAGGCTTTCAGTTATATTTACTGCTGGGGATGGGGAAGGAAGAAGCAAGCATGAGCATTTAATATTGACTGATTTTAGGAACTCCCAAGAGAAAGGAGTACTTGTACAATTTCAGCATTGAATATTAATGACTATAACAGACTTGGTGTCCAAGGGAAGTGTTTGGCCTTGAATCTTCCCCTAAGCTCCTTTGAGCTTCTTTCCACCTATCAAAGTCATGCTCTGAATTGAAATACTGATACCTGCCACAAAATGGATAAACCCAGAACACATAGGATGTGAAAGAAGTCAGTCACAAAAGTTCACATATTGTTTGATTCCATTTATATGAAATGGCCTTAACAGGCAAAGCCATAGACAGGAAGCAGATTAATGGCTACAAAGGATGGAGGTAGCAGTAGGAAGACTTTGGGGTAATGGTCAAAGGGCATGGAGTCTCTTTTTGGAGTGTTGAAAATGTTCTGACATTGATTGTGCTATTGATGCACAACTCTGAATACACTAAAATTCATTACATTATACACTATAAGTGAGAGTACAGAGTGGTGTGTTGTGATTATATCTCACTAAAGCTGCTTTTTTAAAGATTTATTTATTTATTTGAGAGGCAGAGTTACAGATAGAGATCTTTCATCTGCTGGTTCACTCCCCAAATGGCTGCAATAGCCAGGGCTGGGCCAGGCCGAAGCCAGGAGCAAGAAGCTTCTTCCAGGTCTCCCACATGGGTCTAAGGGTCCAAGCACTTGGGCCATCTTCTGCTGCTTTCCCAGGCACATTAACAGGAAGCTGGATTGGAAGTAAAGCATCTGGGACTCTAAGTGCCCATATGGGTTGCCAGCACCACAGGTGGATGTTTAACCCACTGTGCCACAGCACTGGCCCCTAAATCTTCTTTAAAAAAAACACACACACACACACTATCCTCTTCCTGTTGTCATCATATACCACTTCCCCTCTTTCTTTGGAGTCTTCTTGTTTAAATATTTATTTATTTGAAAGGCAAAGTTACAGAAAGGCAGAGGCTAGAGAGAGAGAGAGAGAGAGAGAGAGTCTTCCATCTGCCAGTTTACTCCCCAGATGGCTGCAATGGCCGGAGCTGAGCTGATCTGAAGCCAGGAGCCAGGGGCTTCTTCCAGGTCTCCCAAGCAGGTGCAGGGGCCCAAGAATATGGGCCATCTTCCACTGCTTTCCCAGGCCATAGCAGAGAGCTGGATCTGAAGTGGAGCAGCTGGGTCTTGAACCGGCGCCCATATGGGATGCTGGCACTGCAGGCGGCAGCTTTACCCGCTACACCACAGCGCTGGCCCCTGGAGTCTTTAGAAACTGGATCACTGCCACCTTTTCTATCATATCTAAGCATATGAGGTCCATATGGTTGACTTAATGCCCCACTGGGTCTCTTCCTTGGCCTTCTGTTCTCAAGTGACCTTCACTTCTTTTCCATTCAGTCACTGATTTCACCTGTGTGTGTTGCACACCTTACCTGACTCCTCCACCCTCCCTAGCTCTGAAGCAACGAATTTCCCTCTCTCAGAACAGAACTTCTGAAACTTCCAGATGTTGCAGTAAGTTGCTCTAATTATAACCTGAGTTAGAAGGCACAAGCTGTTCATTTCCTTCACCCCATTACCACCTCCCTTCCCTGAAACTCTCCGATTGCATTTGTTTTTAATTTTTATTTTTTTATTTATTTTTTGACAGGCAGAGTTAGACAGTGAGTGAGAGAGAGAGAGACAGAGAGAAAGGTCTTCCTTTTTCCGTTGGTTCACCCCCCAAGTGGCCGCTACGGCCAGCGCGTTGTGGCCAGCGCACCGTGCTGATCTGAAGCCAGGAGCCAGGTGCTTCTCCTGGTCTCCCATGGAGTGCAGGGCCCAAGCACTTGGGCCATCCTCCACTGCACTCCCGGGCCACAGCAGAGAACTGTCCTGGAAGAGGGTCAACCGGGACAGAATCCGGCGCCCCAACCAGGACTAGAACCCTGAGTGCCGGTGCCACAGGCAGAGGATTAGCCTAGTGAGCTGCGGCGCCGGCTCTCCGATTTCATTTTCACTGGTGTCCTTGTCTGGCTTCAATTCTATACTTCATCACTTCAGTCTTGCATCCTTCCATGTCAAATCTCAACCCTCCCATCAATGCAAACAATTGTATAGTGACCCAATCACAGATACCATCACATAGGTACTCTCCTTCCATACTGGTCCAGAAGCATCTCTTGAATTCCAAGATTTCTAGCAGAAACCTGGTCAACACTTCTTAATCCATCTGTACCTCTACCTCTCTCTTCACACTCAGCAGATAATTATTTTTTGAAAAAAAAAATTGAAAGGCAGATACACAGAAAGAGACAGAGACAACGAGATCTCCCATCTGCTGGTTCACTCCCCAAATGCTCACAACAACCAGAGCTGAGAACTCATTCTAGGAGTCCCTTGTAGGTGGCAGGGACCCAGATACCTGAGCCATCACCTGATGCCTCCCAGGGTGCACATTAGCAGGAATCTGGGTCAGAAGTGGAGTAGCCAGGACTTGAACCCAGGCACTCTAATATGGGAATATGGGCATCCCAAGTGATGTCTTAACTGCTGCCCCAACCCCCCCCCCCAGCAGATACTTTTACATGCTCCTTTATGTTAAATAGGAAGAAGCAAAGAAGTTCTTTTTCTACCAAACTGTATGTTCACTTACATCTTTTTTTTCTGCCCTACCATTTACTCTTCTGAACAAAATGGAAGAGGTCCCCTACTCATATTTAACCTTTCTTTACCTGTGTTTTAGCTTCCATCACCTCTTCACCACTCTGTATCCTCATAGTGTATGAGTACTGACTGCTTTCCTCCACGCCATCACCTTCTCCCCGTCCCCTAACTCCTTCTCATTAGCATGTCTCTCCCTCCTTAGGCACCAACAGCATCTCTAACTTTATGCCACACCACTCCCCTCACCAGCCACCTGGTTTTTTTCCCTCCTCTTCAAATCTAAACATCCTAAAAGAGCTGTCAAAACCTGTCCCTTTGCTCTTCCCTCCACATTCTGCAGTGGCTATTTCTACACATCATTCAATTTTTTTAATCGAGTGAGCCTTTTCTGTTCCTACCTGAATCCTCTGCAATAATTGGAACAATCGGGGGTTGGCATTATGGTGAAGCAGATTAAGCTGCCACTTGCAACACCAGCAACCCATCCCAGAGTGCTGATTTCAGTCCTACCTACTCTGCTTCCTAAACAGCTTCCTGCTAATACACCTAGGAGGCAGCAGATGATGGCCCAAATACTTGGGCCCCTGCTACCCATGTGGAAGACCCAGGTGAAGCTCCTGATTCCTGGCTTTAGCCTGATCCAAACTTGGCTGTTGCAGCCATTTGAGGAGTGAATCGCCAAGGGAAAGAGTCTCAATCTCTCTCTCTCTCTCTCTCTCTCTCTCTCCCTCCCTCCCTCCCCCTCCCCATTCCCCTCTCCTCTCTCTCTCTGTCACTCTGCTTTTCAAATAAATAAATCTTTAAAAAAATAATTGGTATACTTGACAGCTTTCTCCTTCTTATCAGGATCTCTTTCCTTCCTGCCTTCATGAGTCTGCATACTTCTGGATCTCCTCCTGTGTCTTATTTTAAGGTTCCTCTGCTGCCTGTCCCCCTAAAAGGTAGCATTCCTGAGTTGTGTCCTGGGTGTTTGTATACGTGACTTATTAACATGGAACAAATTAACACAAACTTAGCAGTTTGAAACAAAATCCACTGATTATCTTTCAGTTTCTGTGGGTCAAGAGTCCAGGCCCAAGATAGCTGGGTCCTCTGTCAGGTCTCTCAAAGCAGAAATCAAGGTGTCAGTCAGCTGGGTATGTGGGGTCGGGGGTGTTGTTCTTATTTGGATCTCAGGGTCCTCTTCCAAGTTCATTTAGATTGATGACAAATTTCACTTTTTTGTGGTTGTAGGACTGAGATACCTCGGTTTTGTTGTTGTTAATTATTGACTGGATTCATTCTCATGTTCTAGAGACTACTCCTTCTAGTTGAAGCCCTCTTACACTTGAAATTTCTCTAATGTCTTCTTCTGCCAGCTAGAGAAAACTCTCTTCTTTTAAAGTGCCCAATATGATTAGGCTGGGCCCACTTGGATAGTCCATCTGAAGGGCAACTGATTAGTAACCTTAATTATATCTGCAAATTTCCTGTAGTCAGCTGATCTAACATAATCATGAGAATAACACCAGGTTGAGAATATCATGAAAAGCATCTTAAAATCCTAATTTTCATAGTACTTTGAAAAATATTATTTATGCATTATCCAAAGTGATCTCACCTTCTGACTCAGCTTTACTAACCAGCTTCATGCCGACAACTCATAAATTTCTAGCTCCAGCTCCAACCTCATGAGCTTTTAGACCTGTATCAATAGCTCCCTCTACCCACTTGGGGACCCCACAGATAACCTGATTTTGGAGGTTGAAAAATGACTTCATCATTTCACCACCAGTCTGTCTTCTCTCTAGGTTCCTTTCTAGGGGAATCATCCCCAGTGTCATCTATGACTTTATGCTCATTCACCCTGCCATCACATCAGAGCAACCTAAACCAATCTATCCTATCACATAAAATCTCTCCACCCTACCTCCTCTTTATTCCCTGTCCAAAGTACCTTTACCTCTAATTGAATTATTTAATAGCCTCCCAATTGGTCTCTCAGTTACCAGTCTTGACCTCTGCAGTGGACACTGTGGATCTGCTTGTTCAATATCCATTCCAAACTTCTTATAATGCTTTTTCAGATAACTAAAAATTATATTCCTCAGCTAGGCTTCTGGTTGTGATGTAGATTCCAACAACCAGGTGAACCCATGCGAGATTTGGAAGGTGAAAATGATATGTTGGTAATAAGGGGCCTTGCTCCTACTATTTCTACCGGTAAGCATGGTTATAGAGGCAGTTGGCTTCCGTACACGTTGTATGGGAGTCCAGTGTCCAGTCCCAAGCCACATACATGAAAATAAAAAGACTCAAGGTATCCATTTCCTGGCAGAAGCTTTCTGATTTCCAGATCACAACAGAGAAGGGATAGTCCTGAAGCCAGCAGGTTTATGGAAATAGCATCTTTATATTCAAGCTCACTGATCACAAAAGAGGCAGTAACTCTCTAACAACCAAGTTATGCAGTATTATTCTGGAAGGTTTTCCTGGAAATTCAGTCTAGATTTTGCCCCTCCAACAATTTCAATCATTTGTACCAGTTAGAGCAATTGATTTTATCTGCAACTAAATTCTGACTACAATATATCCTATAATTAATCCCATTTTATCCAGAGAGATCTTTTTGAAGCACCAAAATTTAAATTCAATAACAGCACTGTTTTTGCTTAAAATCTTTCAATGCACCCTTTCCCCCAGTATCCTTATTAAACTCCAAAGGTTTTAATCTTGTTTGAAACCTCTTGCCTGATCTAGTGCTCCCATCCTCTGCAGAGGCATGTTTACCCAGGTATCCTCTGGCTACAGTGAGCTTCTGTTTGGGTCCCTAACGCCCTAAGATGGCCATGTATCCATTGCACATGCTAGGCTCCCTGTGTACAACACTCTTGACAAAACCCCCACCCCCCCGCCGCCGCCACCTTTTTAAAATCTTGTCCTATAGGATGTGTCCTCCAAGAATCTTTTCTGACCCCATATCCATCATAATTACCAAAGCTCGGTTAGGTGCTCTCCTGTATGCTCTCACAGCACCCTGGACCTCCCCTTCTGGAACATTTACTCCACGGTATTGGTGCTGCCAATTCTGCCCTCATCCCCTTACATCTTTTGAGCCAGATGGAAGGTTTCATGACTAAGTAAACCCTCTACTTTATACTCAGTACTCAGTGAGTTCATTCCCTGACTTAGCTGTACAAATTAAATGACATAGGGGCTAGCAATGTGGCACAGTGGGATAAGGCCCTGGCCTACAACGCTGGCATCCCATATGGGTGCTGGTTCGAGTCCCAGCTACTCCACTTCTGATCCATCTCCCTGCTAATGTACCTGGGAAAGCAGCAGAGGATGGCCCAAGTCCTTGGGCCCTCGCACCTATGTGGGAGACCTGAAAGAAGCTCCTGGCTCCTGGCTTCAGATCAGCTCAGCTCTGGCCACTGCAGTCATTTGGGGAGTGAACCAACAGATGGAAGACCTCTCTCTTTCTACCTATCTCTACCTCTCTCTGTAACTATCTTTCGAATAAATAAATCTTTTAAAAACAAATTGAATGAAATAAAATGAAGAATTTGAAGCTTAAAGTCTAATGTCTATTGGATTAATGTTTTAGAAAAACATCATGTATGGGGTCAGCATTGCGGCATAGCAGGTTAAGGTACTGCCTTGGATGCCGACATCTCTTGTGGGCACCAGTTCAAGACCCTGCTGCTCCACTTATGATCCAGCTCTTTGCTAATGTGCCTGGGAAAGCAGCGGAAGATGGCCTGAGTATTTGGGCCCATGCACCTACGTGGGAGATCTGGAAGAAGCTCTGGCTCCTGGCTTCAGCCTGGCACAACCCCAGCCATTGTGACCATTTGGGGAGTGAACCAGTGGATGGATGGAAGATCTCTCTCTGTGTGTGTGTGTGTGTGTGTGTGTGTGTGTTAAAAACTCTTCATTTCAAATAAATAAAAATAAGTCTTTTTAAAAAAAAAGAGAAAAATATCATGTGACCATGAGAAGAAAGAACTGTAATGGGATCAAGTGGAAGGAAGGGGCTGACATAGAAAGTCCAGTGTGTAGGTCTGATAATATTGCATGAATAGTGCAATATTAGTAGAGAAGGGAAAGGAGAGGAATACTCCAGAAGAACTGATAACATTTAAGAAGTAATAACACAGGGCATTATTAAATCTTCTTTTGACATTTCTATTCAATTTAATTAACTTTTTGATTGCTTACTCTACATATTTTATTATGTTATCAAATATAGAATTAATAAGATATTCTCCCAACTTTGGAGGTTGCAAGGGTTTCAGTTAGCTAGTAGAGCCACAAATATGAGAGTGCATCAAAAAGTCTGAAAAATGGAATTTAAGGATAAGAATAGTTTGGTGCAAAAATTTTGAAATCCATGCAGAGTTTTTTCATAATACACATTTTCCATGAACTTTTTGAAGACCACTCATACTTAATACCAGGCAGAGAGGAAAAGAAAGCAGAATTGAAGAGTTTGAGGGTGAGTAAGCGTGGTTTCTCAATTTATTTACTTATTTGTTTTTTGTTTGTTTTTTCCCCTAAAGATAATGCGCTAGTAGTTTTGTGACAATAGATAGTCTATCGAGGTGGAAAGAACATTGCCTGCAGACAGAACATAGGAGTCTTAGTTCTTCCCCTGCCATTAACTGGTAGTATGAACTTGAACAATTTGTTTAACTTCTCTAGGGCTTAATTTCCTCATTTGAAAAATAAACTTTTTCAGTGAAATGACCTTTACAATTGTACCATCTTACATCTTTGTTGCATTTAAAATGTGTGCAGTATTTCTAAAAAAAATTCAAGTCACCTAATTAAAATGCCCATGTATTCTAAGAAATTGATGATAATGTTTACTTTTGCCAAGTAGGGACAGTTTACACAAATGTGCATTTTTCCCTTTCCACATCCTTAGCCCTTTCAGCCTTATGGTGTGTGTGTGTGCACTCGGATGCATGTGCACCTGCTATGAATGCTAGGCTTTGTCTGAGAAATGTAAAGTAGCATCAATCTTTTTTCCGTCTTTGATAGATGAGTAGTTTTAAACTCTGGGCTCAGGCTATGTGACAATTATCTTCAAATTTCAATGGAAAGGAGACATATGAAGGAGCACAGAAAGCAGGATTAGAATAAAGAAAAAGAACTGTCCACTTGAAAATTCACCTGCTCACCCCATCTGTACTGTGGCTCTTTGTAACCAAGCATGCATCAGCTTGCAAGAATGGCCAGTAATGCTAGCATCTGTAACAGATGACCCAGAAAAATCAGTGACTTAATACGAAGTTATTTCTCATTCACTTAAAGTGTAATTGGTGGTGAGTCATCATGGCAGTAGTGCTGTTGTTTATCTGTTCCATGCAGTTATACAGGAACCCCTGGACTGGTAGAGACTCAGTTACCTGCAGTACATGACTTCTCAGGATACCCTGGGTATGAATATTCAGGAGGCAAAAGCAGGCTTGGGAAGGGTGAGAGAGAAGGGGCTTTCCTGTAGGAATACTTTACTGGCTAGGCCTGATATCATTCCTGCCCACACTTCAGTGGCACAATCTCAGCTCCACGGGCACACCTAACTTCAGGGGACATTGAGGAACAGAGTCAAGCCATATGCTAAGAAAGACACAGAGCAGATTTTGATTACTACATAGTAGTCTCTGGTCTCTGCCTTACTGAAGAATATTGATTCTGTCTAGCTGTTCTCTCTCAACTTCCTCCTTTCTATCCCATGTCTATAGTTACTGACAAAATATTTCAGAGGTGATTCCTATTTTCCATGAGTAATTGGAAAATATTTTTAAGTAATGATATTGACCAAGTAAGCATCTTATTTTTATGGTACAATCATTAGGATTCTCTAAATACTCCAATTTCTGCCTTAGAAAATTATAGCGTATTGGTTTGTAGGTTTGTACAGGACACACAATGACCATCACGTCACATTAGGTTGTGCACATCACTTTAGCTTCAGATTCTGAAAACTGGGAATATTACTTCTCCTAATGTTCTCAGGCTTCATGAAGTCAGTGGCAAAAAAATTTCAGATCTCAAGTTTTCTTTAGATCATTTGAGAAAATTATATCACAATTGCTGGCATTAAAAACTTTCAAAGTGTATACCATAGGCTTTTTTTTTTTCCAGACCAGCACCATCACATTGCCTGAGACCTTGTTAGAGACACAGTTCTCAGGCTTGACTTCAGATCTGCTGAATCAGAAACTCTGGGAGTGGGGCCTAACAATTTGTATTTTCACAAGTCTTATGAGGGAATATTCTGGAAACACTGACCTAGCAATTTAGAGTTGAGTTAGATTATTGCTGAAGCATTTCATTTCAAGGACCAGCTCAAAACATTATTTGAAATCATTGTTTAAAAATTATAGAATCTCCTTCTCATACATGGCTGTGAATTAAGAGTGTTGTAGAAAATTCACAGAATGAAAATAATTGCTTAGATCCCTTGGGAGGTCATGAGGGCAGATAATTTTCAAAGGTGTCAGTCACAGAAATCTACAGAAGCTTCTCTGGGGGTTTACTAAAAGAAAATGTATTCATGTATTTGATTGGTGACTGATCCTTTGACCATCTAGGATTTATCTCCAAAATACTTGGAATTCTGGGTCAGGAGAAATGATATCAGAGCTTCAGGTCTGAGTCAGTCTTTTATTCATCTAAGTATCCTCATTATCTTCCAGAGTGCCCATCATGGACAAAACATAATAAACCTTTACGATACATGAATGGAGGATGGAATAGTCATCTCATGGATTTGGGTCCTTAAGCAGTTTGCATTAATATTCTGGGGTCACTTAAAAATATCATTTGGATAGTTTATTCTAGCTACTATTAATGAATACTGATGGCTTTATGGACCTACTGCTGGGAGAGAGAGAGAGAGAGAGAGAGAGAGAGAGAGAGATTCTTATATGAAGTTAATGCTTGTTCTATTTCTTGAAATGTCTACAAAAGACCTGTTACTACATATTAACCTTTTCAGTATGTAACCCAGGGTTTTCAACCTTGACACTATTGACATTCAATGCTGGATAATTCTTTGCTATGGGAGCTGTCATGTACACTGTAAGAAGTGGAGCAGCATCCCTGGCCTCTGCCCACTAGATGCCAGGCATATCTCCTACTCCCAGTTGTGACAATCAAAACGTCTCTAGACACTGCCAAGACTGTTTCCTTGGGGAGCAAATCACCCAGGCTGAGAATCACTCCTCTAGCCTAATATTAATAGAATAGTAATTTTCCTGCATTTTATTCAAAGCTATGGAAACAGGCTTCAAGGAAAAGCATATGTTCCACATTTCTCTTAGCTCACTGTTGAGGACTTTGGCAGTGACAGCTTCATCTATTTTGAAATGATTTGGTTCACAGATCATCATTATTTTGGGTCAGTTTTCTCCTTGGAACAACTTTATCTTTGGAGATGCAAATTCATGAACGCTAAGCATCTTTTTTAGACATAGTGTGATCTTCTACACTGACTCAGTGTTGAATTCCATTATTAGGCATTTTTATTTAATAATTTCTAAAAAACCTATAGACTGGCTAAAGGAACACTGAACGGGTCTGTCATATTCAGCAACTAACTGAATGGTTTTTATCTACTTCATTACAATGTTTTAAAATATTATGTAAGTAAAAATCTAAATAAAATATACTAATAGTCTTTACTGCATCCCACTCAAGATTCTGTCCCTGGAAAGAAACTCACCAATTGCTTCTGCAATCGACTTTTCGGTACCTAAAGGATTTGCTAACGGTAACAAAAGGGGTCCCTTCCCTTGGCGTTGTCACCAAATAATCTACCTCCAGCCAGAGCTGCCCAGAGGAAAGCTTTACTACTTCTGACAACAGACAGTGGGAAGGTAGAGCTCCCTAAAGAAATTGCCACCCTGAGAGCGGTTTGCTAGGACTCTTTTATCAAGGGTTAGGGGAGTGGCCAGGGTATAGAGAATGAGGAATTGGAGGGCCCTTCCTGCTTGCAATATACATCTTTATACATCAAATGTTCACAAGTCTGACTCAGCCCAGTTTCGCACAGCTTAACCCATTTTTTGTCTGTGGTGGCCTGCCCCTCCCCTCCCCGCCCTTTCCAGAACATCCTCTGAAAAGCAAGCTTACGCCAGTAAGCTGTCTCTGCTGGTATCCCAGTGCCCCCTTTTGCCTAAATTCCATACTCTTGGTTACACCAATTATTCTATTTCTTGATTATAGAAGTCATCTATTTTCTTCCTGTTAGGGCATAAAGATTTAGGACTAATTCAACCTCCTCTTCACTTCTGCTTCTTCTTATTCTATATTACAATTGTTACCTAAATCATTAGTGTTTCAATGATGAGCTGATAGTGTACCTTGACATCTTTACTGACAACCTCACAATAAGTTCCCCTCCCTTATTATCCATGTGGGCATGCTTTAAACTTTCCTTTCTTTTCTTCTTTTTCATTGAATGGTGATTTCAGAGAGAGAAGGGATAAAAAGCATGTGGCCATCACACATTCAGCAGGAAACTAAGGTGATTTTGGAACACTTTCGAATGATTACACAAAGTCTCAAAATTCTATTGTTAGAAGGCAGAATGCCTATTTCACCCTCACCTCTTGTGTTTAGCATAACTGACAGGCAGGGATTTTTTTTAACATCTAAGAAACAAGAATAAAATTTTTAATTTTTATAAAAATTCTTTTATTACTATTTTTATAATTTTTGTATCATTATTAACAAGAAATTAGGACCATCCAGAAAACAAAAACAAAGGAGTAAAAGCAGATACCCTATTGACATGACAGATGAAAAAGATACTAGGTGAGAAAGAACATGTATATAATAAAGCCTACAATTTGGAAATTGTGGAAATCAAAGTCAAGCAGTTAATTACTAACAAAGATGGCAACCGTGTTTCTTTTGTCTTTCACAGTGAATGCACAATTAGCACTTAATACTAAGACTGGGGAATAAACCATCTATAATCTACTGAAAAAGACCATCTGCTTCTGTAAATTTTGTTCTCATACACTTGCCAAAGGAAGAGAACATATTAACAAAATAATGGGCCCTGCACTGTTAATTGCTAGGTTGTTTGCAGTTGTGCTGTTGCTATTAGAATTTAATAAGCCATTCCTTCTGCTAAATTAATAGGCAGCCAAGATTATGTAATAGCTGCTTTCAGCTGCTAATTATTTTTCCCATAATTCCCTCCCCTCCCTGCCCCCACTCCCACTTCTTTTTTTTTTTTTTTTTTTTGACTAGGAACACGGAGAGGAGATTGCCAGTATGTCATCAGCAAGTCCCTAGTCCTCATTTTCAGAGCCATACACCAACATTAGGTGCATAACCGATGAGTTTAAATTTGGAGGCAGCTATGTCAAGAACGTTGAATACACACGTACTTTGTACAGAAAAAAAAAAAGGCAGCATTCGGAATCAGAGGGCAAGTTTTTATTTCATAGTATTGCAGCTATCTTTGAACTGGTTAGTGGCATCTGTTTCAAGTAGTAAGGGAGAAATGGGACATTAGCAAGCACATCTGGGGCATGTTTAGGCAGGGAGAAATTTGGGCAGGGGGCCTAAAGAACTATAGAAAGCTAGCTCTGTGGTTTTTGTCGACCCCTTTGTAATATTCCAGTATACATTAATCATACATGTCACCAGGGAACTTTCCAAGTGGCACAGTAATGCAGAAATGGAGAAGCATTACATTTTTTATTTTGCCAAACAAGGGCATTTTCAAATGCCTCCAAACCGCTATTTAGTATCTTAGTTTCATGTTTATTGTAATAACCCTCTCTTCCCTTGCACAGATAACATGATCTCTAATAAAGGGTTCCTTCAAGTTGACTGAATTTACTTTCATGGAAAAAATTTGCGATTTTTACTTTGGGCCATTAAAAAAAATCTGACAACTACGTTTTACAAACCTCTGCAAAAAGGGCATGGCCCAACAAAAGCAATTTTCTAGCTTCCTTTGTAGGAACCCAGTTGACTGGAGTAATGAATAGCATTCGACATGGGAAACCCGTGGCTGTTCAAGCAAGGTCACCTAATCCCGTGGGGCTCCCCTTTCCTTATCTATAAAAGATGAGTTGGACTAGATGATTCATTCATTCCATCATTCAAACACCAAGTATGAACACTGATTACGTGCCCAGCAGTGTGCTCAGCATCACGGCCCTTAACAAATCTATCATTCATTTCAGTCTTTACCAGCCAACTTGTGTTACACACCAAGCAGTGAACTAAGTTGGAATGCAAAATGAATAAATCCAAGACGTGCTAAATACAGACTAATGGACATGTTGGTGAAAAACGTATTCGTTCTTACAGGGTTTTAGGGTGACGCTTCATACTTGTGACATTTGAGAGGAAGGGCATGTCAGGCAGAGCAAGTCGTTGGCCAGGCTAAACCCAGGCGGCTGGTGGGAGCGATCCCGTGTGAAGCAAGCGGGATCTCGAAGACGAAGTGGTGTCTGGGCTTTTCAGCTGAGGACATAACTCATCCAGTCCGCAGCCCTGAAGATGGGCGAGGCAAGCCCAGGGTGCGAAGCTTGTGGTAAAAAGTGTCTGGGCTAGGGCTGTAGCACTGCGATGGGAAGGAGAGGCCGTCTACCTAGCAAAAGGCCCTGTGAACGCATGCAAGGGCTCCGCGAAAGAGCTGCCTTGCTTTCCCCAGAGTTGCAGCACTCCCTTTCTCCTCCCACCATCATCACCGGCCGTCACACCTCCCTATCCCACCCTCTTGGGACACGGAGAGTCATCGGAGCTCGAACTTGGCTCTTCGCGTTCAGAACCTTCTCTGCCTCGAACCACAGGGTCGCCTAAGGTCGCCGCGGAACCACGTCCTCCCGTCACCAAAAGAGCCAAGGCAGCCACCCGCTCGCGTCCCGAAGGCACGAGCCTGAGTACGCAGGCGCGCTGGCTGCTGCCGAGGCCGCTTCCGGGTCACGTGGCCCAACTTCCGGTTCGCACCACTCCTCTCGGTGACGACGCGGCCAATCGGTTTCGTCGGACTACGCGGTCGCCTGCGCCGCCTCCGGGTGCCGTTGGCTGCCGTTGGGCCGCTTCCCGCGCGTCGTCCAGCCCGCCTCTCCGCTAGCCGCAGCCCCAGCTCCTCCCTCGTCCGGCCCCTGGGGCGGAGTCTGTTGGCTCGCCCTCCCCTCGCCGCCTAAGCCTGCTTTCCGACAACTGGGTCCCCTCCCCACAGCAACACGGCGTCTCCTACTCGCCGCGGCGACAGGGGTTTCCCCTCAGCCGCCGCCGCTGCCGGCCGAGCCCAGCCGCACCCGCGGCCCGCGGCTGCCGTAAGTCCCGAGGGCGAGTGGGGACGCTGGGGATGGGGATGGGGAGGGGGAGGGATGGCTGGGCGCGCCCCCCGCCGCCCCGCGCGCGCTCCGACGACCCCACCCCGAGCCCGCCGGCCCGCCACCTGGGCGCCGCGCCCCACAACTCACTTCTTTCCACGTCGGCCCCCCGCAAACCACTGCGCGGCGCCTGGGAATGCGGGGTCTAGTCCGGGGCTCCGCCGGGGCGCCGCGGCACCTGTGGTTCGGGAATCGTCTCAAGTTTTGCGGGGCGTTTTAGGGAGGGGCTGGCGGCCGGGGACGGCGGCGGCCGAGAACTCTTGGCGCCCCCCTGCGCGGCGGCGGATGCCATTGTCTGCTCCGCTCCTTGCCTGTCACCTCGCTCAGGCTTGGTCAGTGATGGAGTGTAGCCCCGGAAGGGGGGGAGGCATCGGAGACGGCGGGACCCAAGGAAAGCTGGTCCCGAGCTCGCTCCGAGGCTGAGCCCATTGTTTTTAAATGCCCGTTTCCCAGAATTGTGGTACCCTGTGATTTGCGGCACAATCAAAGCATTCGTGTTTAATAAGACAGGATACTTGTGCCTTGCAACCGGATTTCGTCCCATGTTAGTACATAATTTATTTTGAGAGAATACGTTGTGTTTTCTTCTTGTAAAGTGGTAGGGCAGATACAGGACCCTGCTCCCGACAGCCTTGAACCCAGACTCTTTTTGGCAAGCAAACCCCCGCCCCTCCTGGCCACCGAGATCAAGGAATACGAGGTTCATTCTCTTCCAAGTTCTGGTAACGGGTTTGCTTTAAATGTCCAGTTGATGCTTCGCTTGCTGCCCCCTTTTCGAATGCCGCTGATTTTGCAACTTACATGGAGGCACTTTGATATCCCTGAGTAATGTCCGTGTATTTTGTGCCACTGAAGCATGTTACGAGCGGTAATAAGCCTTAAGTTTAATAAAGTTAAAATTGTCATGTCGTAAATTGCCAAGTATCTGGTTGATGTCTTTTTGCATTATTTTAATTTCATATCAAATAATTTCATATAGAAATTTAGGGCTCATTTTATTCTATATTGATTGTATAAATTCTCTCTCCCCATGTTCAAGATGGTGTGAGTTTTAAGAATCAGGCTTGAATCTTCTTTGCCATGCTTAAAAGAAAACAGAATACGTATCTGAATTCTATCTTTACATTATCTTGTAGAAATAATACTGTTTGCAGTTGATGACCAGTTGACTTACCATAAGCTTGCCTTTAACAGAACATTCAGACTAATCAACAGATTTGCAGGTTCCAAATAAATACACACAAATTAGGTTAGGTGTTAAAAACACTAGAATTCAGTATCCAATCCATCTGTAGATGCTGTTTTTTATTGTTTTAAATGTAATATTTCATATAATGCCCCTGAATATATCTAATTATTATTTTGACATTTTAAAGATTTGATTTTCATAATATTACATTAACCTGACTCTTAATTATGTGCATATTTATGTTTTTAAAAATGAGATGAAAACAGATACTTTAAGATCAGGATCTTATTAAGAAAAACATGTATTTGTGAGATCCTCTTTTTTGGTGAATATTTTAGCTCATTCTGTTTTTTTTAAAATATGCTAGCATAAATGGAAGAGAGCATTCAAAGTCTACAAGTAATTCACCCTGGGACTAGAAAAGCCTTGGGCTGAAAAATAGTAGATTGCCTGTTTCTTTCAAATGTACCTAAACCAATTGATATCTACAGTTCTCTTTTGATGCATATAGGGAGTGTGGACTGTATGAGCACAGGTAGAAAATAGTTTCTAAATTACAAGGGACAGCTTTTTGTTCAAAAATTTCACTGCAATATACCTGTTTTTTCTTTTTTTTCCCACCCATTCCTCTCCAAACTTATGTGGAACAGAGTGAGATGGGAAGGGAAGGGTTGTATCTAGCAGAAAGATCTTTCTAAAAGAATTTCCTGCTATTTCAAGTGACATAAAAATAATGATAGCTGCTAATTGTCAGTTTAATGCCCTGCTCTCACAGGTTCCTCTGAAAAACATGTATTAACCGTATTGAGTCAAAGTACCGCATGTGATCTTTACTTTACTTGTCTTAACAGATGCAGTTTATGCTGCTTTTTAGTCGTCAGGGGAAGCTTCGACTGCAGAAATGGTATGTCCCACTGTCAGACAAAGAGAAGAAAAAGATCACAAGAGAACTTGTTCAGACTGTTTTAGCACGGAAACCTAAAATGTGCAGCTTTCTTGAGTGGCGAGATCTGAAGATTGTTTACAAAAGGTATAGTTTTTATTTATCAGAAAGGTGTAATAAAAGAGTCAATTGTTAGGTCATTTGTAACATGGAGATGTCAGACTTTTGTTGATCACATTTAGAAATAATGATTAATAAAGATTTAGGAGAAAAATATTTAGAGTAAAGCAGTAAAGCTTTGTATTTTTAAAATAACTGCTGTTTTGATTGATTATCCAGGCTAAAATGATAAAAGGGAAATCATTTTAGAACTAATTATATAATTAAAGACATAAATGACTATTTATAATCATCTTTTTAGAAAAACCCAGTTCATTTCATTGCAGGAGGAAATAGGGTCAGAATTTTAAATTATGTGAGAAATTCTCTGAATTTAGAGAAGCATAGATAACAGTCTAATCCCTTCTCCCTGCAAATCTATAAAATAATAACTGATATTTGACATGCCTTTTATCTGACTATTAGAATCTTCTAAATATCTTGGGAACATAGACTTTCAACCATACAAATGTTTAAAAACTTTGCATATACACAGGATCTGTTTTGTTAGTAGTGTGTATTAATTCAAAATACACTTGTTGCTCTGGTAGAGATATGATTAGATATAATATATCATTTTGCCAAGGAAGTTTTTTTTAATTTTATATTGGAGAATGACTATTAGATTGGTTTTTTACATTGAGAATTTTAAAAATGCTGTGTATCTTTATTAGTATATGAAACTCTGATACCTTAAAATAAATTTCTCAACACTATTCTAAGCAGGCTAAATGAAATATAACAACTTCTTTTACTGAACATTTCTTGAAGGAACATTTACTTTTGTTTCTTCCTCATTTCTGTACCCTTTTGAATAATTTACTGAATTTAAGATAACAGCACTTCTACGTGTAAAAAATTCCCTTGTATAGGGAGCACGTAGGTAACTAGTCATTTGGGATGCAAAGAGGCATCTGCAGAGAGGTCTGGTTTTTTTCTCAGCTTTCCTTTATTGCATTCCAAAGGATGGGTTTTTTTTTGCTCAGGAAATGGTAATAGGGTAGAGGGAAAGAAAAGGAAATAATAGCACATAAAGAGTTTCTTAAATACTATAGAATCTTCTTTTATTATGGAATGAATTTAGCTACCTCTGGGTGATTTTGTATCCAGTGTTTGGTTTATTATTTGTTGAGAAAGATAGAAACATCATAGCATTTGAGAGCTGAGGTATGTCTTAGAATAATTAGTCAAATACTTTTAAAAAAAACTTAAAATGAAAGTGAAGCTGTTCTTGTGCAATCAAGAAGGAGAATCCTGTACCCTTTCTCAGTTGGCTTTGACCCTTTGAACAGGAGAGTTTGTGAGTTTGAAAACCATTGTTAATCAAACTTCAATTTTATAAAAAGTGAGAATTTGAGAGAAGTGACTTGTCCAAGGTCATATGCTAGTTAGTGGTGGACATGGGGCTATAACTCATATCTTAAGAATGGAAACAGTGGTTTTAAACAGGAGTGAAAAAAGATTTCCTTTTCTTAAAGATAGAAATAGGGCAATGAATGGGGGACAGGTGGGATGAGACTGGCACCTCTCGGTCCAATAGGAGACTGCATCATACAGAGGTCCTGAACACTGGGCAGGAGAGCTATTACCCAGGTAAGTTTCATAAGACTTGGTCACTCCTAGAAGTGGGACGTGAAGGAAAGGGAAGAAGGTTAATGGTGAGCTAAAAAATGCAGTTTTGGGGGGCAGCTTGACTTTGGGTGTCTGTGTGACTTAATGGTTTTCTGATGGGATTTGGTGGGCATAGGCTTGCCAGTCTGGAGAAAAAGAAAGTGATAGATCACCAGCATTCTAGCTGGTGAATTAAGCATTCTAGTTGGGAGTTAAGAAGGGACCCACAACAGAGTGAGACCCAAAGAAAATAAGGTTTAGCTCAATAAAGTCAGGGGAAGCAGAAAGAGAGTTTCAAGAATTAGATTGCTAGTGCTAGATGTTGCATAAAATTCAGTGATAGAAAGAATTTATTAGATTTTCAATGAGCAATTCATGAAATGCCATTGCCAGAACACTTTCACTCGAGTAAGAGACAGAACTCTTGATGTAATAGGGTGAAGTGTGAAGTACAGAAATTTGAACAGTATCTGTAGGCTATTTTGGGAAGCTTTGCTGTGATGGGCAGAGGAGGTGGTAACCATTTGCAGACATAGGAGTAGGGAGAAAGTTTAAAAAAAAAGGTAAGAGAAGCTTAAGCTTATTTCTAGATAGAGAAAGGAGTCCCCCGTGTGGAGGAGGGAAATACCAGCAAAGGAATCAGTCCTATGAATGAGCTATTAATGGGAAGAAAGGAAAGCACTGGTTGGTGTTCCTGCACACACATCACTCAGCCTGTCCAATGCTGGGCCACCACTGTTTCTTTTGAAAGCTATAAGGAGTAGTCTAAGCCAATTCTGATAAATACATCAAAGCTCCTTTCAGTAAAGGTGGAATAAAAATAACAGCTTTAACTGAAATACAATTCATATACAAAAGGTGGAATTTAAAATCTGTTTTTCTATGTCCCTCCTCATTTCATACTAGACATTTTTTTGTTTTGTTTTAGCATTTTATTTATTTAAGAGAGAGAATCCCCTACCCAAATGCTCACAATAGCCAGGGCAGGCCTAGGCCCAAGCCAGGAGCCAGGTACGCAAGCCAGGTTTCCCATGTGGGTAGCAGGGACACAACCACTTGAGCCATCATTTGCTGCCTCCGAGGTTGTGCATTAGCAAAAAGTTGGAAGCAGAAGTGTAGTGAGGACTCCAACCCAAGAAGTCCAATATTAGGTACAGGCGTCTCAAGCAGTGCTCAACCCCTGTGCCCCTATTGTTTGTTGATATTAGCAGGTGATTTGTTTTTCCTATAACTATCTGGAAGAGAAGACCTTTTAAGCAAAAGAATTGGTGCTTAGCTTTTGAGAAATTCTGAATGAGCACTTTCATTGTTCATATCAGCAAATGCTTTTTATTCCTTTTTTAAAATTGTCTCATCCACATCTTCAGCCTCAGTATTTAGCAAACAAATTCCCCCTTTTGGGGAGGGTGATGTAGGGCGATAAGGATAATATAGCTGAAAAGACAGACTGAAGATCTGAATACTTAAGTTTTTTTCCATTTATGTGAATTGCTAATTTTGTGGTGTTGAACAAGTCACTTTCCCTTTGTTTCCTCATCTCTGAAATAAAATATACTTGAAGATTCATTGACAACAGAACCTTGTATGTTTTTTTCAGTCCTATTTTGTGAAATAGGCACTGGATTGAAGTCTTAAAATTAATTTAAAAATACATGTATCTCCACATTACTAGCTTAGCATTTGTCATTGAGTCCTTGTTGGTTTTCTTTATTAACAAAAGAATTTTTAATGACATACCAGTGGGTGTTGAGAACAGTTTAGCAACATTTACCCACAGTCAGCTGATATTTAGCTGACTGCAGAGAAGTCATGTGTTTTGAATATAAGAATAGGCACTTTCATATGTTCACTGAGTACCAGTAATTAGAGTAAGTCTTAATCCACTGTACTAAAAATAACGAAACATACCTTTCTTCTTACTAGTCTATTAATTTTATTTCAGATTTAGACTTACAAATATGCACTATGAGAACAAAATGAGCTCATTATTGAATTTAAAAACCATTTGGTCCTAAAAATAAGTTGTATACCCCAAGTTCTCTTTAATCTTTTACTAAATAAGTATGATATTTTTTTATTCCCCTGTCCTCAAAACTTAAAATATTGCTCTGGGCATTGCTTGATTTTTGCTAGGTATAGAATTATTTTAATACACTTGCTGGCTATGGTTTTTAATATAAAACTTAGGCTTTGGAGCTAATTGCTATTCCTAGGCAGGTCACTCAAGCCTAGGTCTCCTATAAATGCAGGTAAGAATGGCACTTCTCTGCTAGGGTTGCTGTGAGAAGTAAAATAGCACAATATGCGAAAGCCATAGCTAACATTCAGTGCTTCACTTACAGTGAAGACTCAGTCCATAGTTCCTGTTACTAGGTTTGTTTCTTCCTTCCCTAAACTTTCTGCTGAGAGATACATTCCTAGCATCCTGATAGCTTTCTGTTCACCTGCAAGAAAGAATTCATTAAGTTGGTGACTCTTCGATTCTGAGCCAAAGTAAACATTTAGATAGCATTGGGGTTGTTTTCAGTTGTTTACTATTACTGGTTGCTACTTAAGACACATGGTTCCTGATGGTTTTTAAATTAATGCTTCCAAATAGTTTGTACAAGTTAGGATCTTTGACTAGTGGTTAAGTACTATTTTATTTATTTATTTTTCATTTCATTTGGAAGGCAGAGAGAGACAGATGGAGTGAGATCTTCCATCCACTGGTTCACTCCCCTAATGCCTGCAACAGCTAGAACTGGGCCAACCCAAAGCCAGGAGCCTGGAACTCCATCAAGACTCCCTCAAGGGTAGCAGGGGCTCAAGCACTTGAGTCAGTATATGCTGCCTCCAAGGATGTGTTAGCAGGAAGCTGGATCACAAACAAGGTAGCCAGAAAGGAACCAGGCCCTCCCATACAGGATGCAAGCATCCCAAGTGGCAGTTTCACTGCTGCACCGAATGCCTGCCCCAAGTACTGTTTGTTTTTTTTTTAAGATTTATTTATTTACTTGAAAGTCAGAGTTACACACAGAGAGAAGCAGAGGCAGAGAGAGAGAGAGAGAGGTCTTCCATCTGCATGTTCTCTCTCCAATTGGCCGCAACGGCCAGAGCTGCGCGGATCAGGAGCCAGGAGCTTCTTCTGGGTCTCCCAAGGACCCAAGGACTTGGGCCATCTTATACTGCTTTCCCAGGCCATAGCAAATCGGAAGTGGAGCAGCCGGGACTCGAACCAGCACCCATATGGGACACTGGCACTGCAGGCAGTAGCTTTACCCGCTATGCCACAGTGCTGGCCCCTACTGTTTATTTTTAAATGAAGGAGCAGTACTATGCATAAGAAGCGAGAATGGTGCAAACATTAGATTGTTCAACAGTAGCACTGAGGAAGTCTTGAAAATGAGGGTATTAAGTAATTTTACTGAAAACTGTAATTATTTAGTATTCTGTTTGTATTAGTCATATTTGGTTTTTAATCTATAATTTTTTAAGATTTATTTCTTTGAAAGGCAGAGTTGTAGAGAGGCAAAAGCAGAGAGAGAGAGGTCTTCCATCTGCTGGTTCACTCCCCAAATGGCCACAACGGCTGGAGCTGGGGTGATCCAGAACCAGGAGCCAGGAACTTTTTCTGGGTCTCCTACGCAGGGCAGGGGCCCAAGCATTTGGGCCATCTTCCACTGCTTTCCCAGGCCATAGCAGAGCACATTTTTATACCAGTTATTTTAATCTAATTTTTATAATCCAAGGAATTGTATTGTGATAATTTCCCCCAAATTCAAAATTGTATTTAATGAGTATCAATTAGAGTGGATGGAGAGTTGTAATACCTCATTGCTTTTTTTATTTGAAAGTCAGAGTTACACAGAGAGAGGAGAGGCAGAGAGAGAGAGGTCTTCCATCTGCTGGTTCACTCCCCAATTGGCCGCAACGGCCGGAGCTGCGCTGATCTGAAGCCAGGAGCCAGGAGCTTCTCCCAGGTCTCCCACGTGGGTGCAGGGGCCCAAGGACTTGGGCCATCTTCTGCTGCTTTCCCAGGCCATAGCAGAGAGCTGGATCAGAAGAGGAGCAGCCGGGACTCAAATCAGTGCCCATTTGGGATGCCGGCACTTCAGGCCAGGTTATTAACCTGCTGCACCACAGCACGGGCCCTTCTCATTGCTTTTTAAACAAATAAAAACAGGATAGTAAAGAGAACTAGAGGAAGCACTTTGTTCAAGTTGGAGGCAGTGCAGTGCCCTGGTATGTCTTCTATGATTTATTCTCTTTATGATGATTAATGAACACATTAAAATGCCCACTCTGTAAGTCTGCAGAAGACTCTCCATTTTAAATAGTGAATGTGAAAGGTAAAATGAATATGCAAAAAGTTGGGCTATATGTGATGATATTTGGTTTAGTAAAGTAGAAAAAGACTTGGAGTTCAGATTGGGAGTTTCTTATCCCAGTACTAATACATTTGTAGGCCCTGTATTCTTGGGCCTTACTGATTTTTTGTGTTTTTTTTTTTATCTATAATAAAGCATGATAGGACTTGCTGTTGAAAAGTCCAAATAAGACCTGTTTTTTATAATATCAAAATTAATAGTGTTAATAATTATTTTAATACCATGGAACAGGAACTTATTTAATCCTAAAACAGGTTGTGTTTTTCTGTGTATTTTACATTAATGCTGTGAGCAGTTACTGCCAATTGTGTTTTCTAAAATCATTTAAGTGTTCCTCAGTGAAAATTAACAATCTCTACTGAGACTTGTTTAGAATGCCTTGAGTTTTTATTTTCTTTCTTTTCAGAAGCTGTATATTGTTCTTAACTCATTTAAAAATGCTCTTTTAATCCTCAAAGGACTTGCTATGCCTCAAGCTTGTTCATTAACAACTTTGGCTTTCTTAGGTCAAGCATAACCCAGTCTCGTGCTAAAATCCTAATATGTAGGAGAATATGAGTCTCCTACGTTATTCCTTCTTTTAGTAATAAGATCCTATTAACAAATAACCTACACTGCAGTTTAACAGTATTGAACTTAAAAATTTGAGGATTGATTGCAATTTCCCATAAATGATGGGAACTTTTCTGTTCTGTTTCTCTAACTTCTGTGATAACCTGGAGTTGTTTTCTTGGGGGTGGGGCATATTCCACAACCCTAGAAACCTTTTTAAAAACAATTCTGTGCTTTAGAAGTCAAGATGATAGTTCCCTTAGGAATGAGAGGTTGTAACAAGGACAGGGTAGGAGAGGACTTCAGGAGTCAGTCGTGCTGTGTTTTTTAATCTGGGCACTGATGTATAGATAGGTTCACTTTGAAAACAAGTTGAGGGGCCGGCATTGTGGCATAGGAGATTAAGCTTCTGCCTGCAGCACTGGCATCCCGTATGGGCACCAGTTGGAGACCTTATTGTTTCGCCTCTGATCCAGCCACCTGCTAATGCAGGTGGGAAAGCAGCCGGTGAAGAAGCTCCAGGTTCCTGGCTTTGGCCTGGCCCAGTCCCAGCCATTGCAACTATTTGGGGGGTGAACCAGCAAATGAAGATTCTCTCTCTCTCCCTCCCTCTCTCTCTCCCTCACTCTCTCCCTCCCTCTCTCTCCCTCCCTCTCTCTCCCTCTCCCTCTCTCTCCCTCCCTCCCTTCCCCCCCTTCCCCCCCTCTGTCTCTCCCTCTCTCCCCTTCTCCCCTTCTCCTCTTTCTTCTCCTCCTCCTCTCTCTCTAATTCTGTCTTTCAAATAAATAAAAATCTTTTTAAAAAAGAAAACAAATTGAGCCTTTGTGACTTGAGGTTTTCCCCTTTGTGTGTATTATACTTAAATAGCGTATTCCAAAACATGGACCTCATGTTAACAGTGTCTTCAATAAGTCCTTCAGTTAGAAGGTTTACTTTCTTCTCTATTTACTTGTACTTTGAATTAATCAACTTCAGAAAAGTCCAGGTCAACTGTGTTTTCAGATGTTCATAGGAAGGTGCTTAAAAGGAAGAACAAAATCAAAGACCATTTCTAGGTAGTATGATTGAGTGATTGTTTTTGCTCTTTTGCTTGACTATGCTTTTCAAAATTTTTCTTGCACATTTATTACATTTGCAGCCTAGGAAAAAAGAATCTATACTGTTGTGAAAGAAGAAATAAGCATGCTTATAGCATGGATTATTTCATGATAGGTTACAAAAATATATTTAGAAAACTTGATTACAAGTTAACTTTTTTTCCACATTTGTTTTTTGTTACAGATATGCAAGTCTGTATTTTTGCTGTGCCATTGAGGATCAGGACAATGAACTAATTACCCTGGAAATAATTCATCGTTATGTGGAATTACTTGACAAGTATTTTGGAAGTGTGAGTATATTTTATTTCAGGAAATTTAATGCCATAGTTCTTTTTTTAATTTTTAATCTCTTCTTTTTTAAAAAAAAAGATTTATTTATGTATGTGAAAGGCAGAGTTACAAAGAGGCAGAGAGAAAGAGAGATCTTCCGTCTGCTGGTTCACTCCCCAAATGGCTGCAATGGCTGGAGCCGGGCTGATCCGAAGTCAGGAACAGGAGCTTCTTCTGGGTTCCCCACGTGAGTGCACTGGCCCAAGGACTTGGGCTGTCTTCTGCTGCTTTCCCAGGCACACTAGCAGGGAGCTGAATTGGAAGTGGAGCTGAATCGGAACTAGGGCCCATGTGGGATGCTGGTGCTGCAGATGGTTTATCCCACTATGCCACAGTGCCAGCCCCTTAACCTTTTCTTTACAAGGTTTATTATTTGGTTGTCTTGGGCATTCTAAATGTATAATAAGGCAGGAATGATTCTATTTCTTGTCAGTGGGCCTAGTTGTTAACTTCTAAAATTACTGGTCCTACAGACTTACTCATTTTATTATGATGAAAAGTTTATAAAGTTGAAAATAGTAAAATAGAAAGGAGTCCAACTGCAAACATTAACATTCTGGAAGTACTCAGTATAGACTTTAGATTTGGTTAGCAGTTCAGATCACATTATCTAGGAATTAAAACCAGTCTTTATGAGTTGAAAGTTGTTGGTACCACATTGGGAACCTGCAGACCAGGTCTTATGTAGCATAGAGGCATTGTGCTTTCAAATACTTGAGATCTGAAAATTCAGCTTATCTTAAATCAGTGATATTAATATGACTGCCATTTTTTAGAAAGAATTAAAATTGATGCAGTGTTGTCAGATTTTCTTCACTGCCTGATGATATTGATTAAGAATCTGGCTTTGGGGCCAGTGTCGTAGTGTAATGGGTTAAGCTGATGCTGCCTGTGACGCTGACATCCCATTTGGGCACTGGTTCATATCCTGGCTGCTTCACTTATGATCCAGCTCCCTGCCAGTGTGCAGGGAAAGCAGCAGAGGATGGCCCAAGTGATTGGGCCATTGTACCCATGTGGAAGACCTGGAAGAAGCTCCTGTCTTTGACTCTGCCTAGCCCCAACCGTTGCTGCCATTATGGGGAGTGAACCAACAGATGGAAGATCTCTTTCTCTCTGTCACATCTCCCTCTCTGTAGCTCTGCCTTTCAAATAAACAGTAAGTTTTTTTTTAAAAGAATAGAAAGTCTAGCTTTCCTAATTTTTGACAGTGGGTCTTTGTGGGTTTTTTTGTTTGCTTGCTTGCTTTTCAGGTGTGTGAACTTGATATCATCTTTAATTTTGAGAAGGCTTACTTTATTTTGGATGAGTTTCTTTTGGGAGGAGAAGTTCAAGAAACATCCAAGAAAAATGTCCTTAAAGCAATTGAGCAGGCCGATCTACTGCAGGAGGTACGCTACTCCTTCTCTTGACTAAATGCTTGCATGTTTTGCTTCTGCTAGGGAAGTCTCAGTCATCATTGTTAAGTTTCAGAAATCACTCTGAAACATGCTTGGCATGTAGTGTCCTTGTGTGGTTTATTGCTTGGAATATGTGTCAGTCACATCAATTCAGTCATCTGTGGATGGATAGTTCACTTTGGAGATGGTCTATTGGTCAGACCTCTTCTTTATGGCCCATTTTGGACCCCAAAACACTAGAGTCTAATTTTGGAAGACAGACTACTTTAAGAAGGGGAAGGATTGGCCAAAATTAACAGTAAGTTAAGAACTCTCCATCCATTGTTTTGAATTACTTAAGACAATCCCCTTTTTCATTAGTGTGGATAATTAAGAGTTGACTGTGAGATTATGTTGTTCTTATTCCAAATTGGTTCATTTTTTCACCTCATGTCCATTAGGTACAAATGTAGCCAAGCAATTGTTTCTAATTATACTTTTTGTAGAACCTTCTAGTTTTGTGTTAGCCAAACTGACCAAAAGTATTTCTATTTCTTTTGCTCTTCTTAAAAAACAAGCCATGTTCTGTCAAAACTACCCCATTCTTGTCATACCTCTGTATCCCCAGAACTATAATAACCCCTTTCCCTTTCTATTTACCACAGTCATCCTGGGCTAATTGTATATTTGATGCTTATGTATCATCTATTTGTGAAGTTTAAAATTTCATAGATTAAGTCTGCCTTTCTCTAAAAACAATGTCACCATAATTTAAGCACTAAACTGAATTACGTTTTAGAGCTAATTGTGGTTTTGATCTTACAGAAATTTTATAGCATGAGGAGTTAGTAAACAGGAAAAAAATACAGTGTTTTCATTAGATAGTTAAGAGTGTGTGTATATTAAAGATCTTGAATGCCTTTGACATGGCTCATTTTCCAGAAACACTGAAGACATGGTTTTGTATTTCCAGTTTAACTCCCTCTTTTTTATTACATATTTATCAGTTTATTCTTGTCTTTTAAATTTTAAAGGAGACTTTTAAGTGCAATTTTTTTAGCATTTCTGTTTAACAGAAATGTCAGATGTTAGGGGGAACAAAATAGGAGAGAAGAGTGATTCTCTGTCTCAGTTCTAACATTAATTTTCTGCCTCTGTGAGGAGGAGGGAGCTACTTGGGAATCTCCCTGCCTCAGTCATCAACAGCAGCAGTTTTGTGGGAGTTGCTCAGAGTTGAGATGATATTGGGAATGTACAGCTACTAATGCGAGCAAACACATTGTGCATTTAATGGTCTTGTATTTACCAAATAGAATAGTTAATGTGCCTGCAAAAGTGGGGTATTTTATTGGCAGCTCTGGTACTATTTGCTATTCAATAGTGAAGTGAGCACAAGCTCTTTTCCTTGTGTGTAGTTTGCCATGGTGGTTTATTAATCACAAACCACGTCATTTTGGGGATTTTTGTTTTAACATCAGTTGTGCTGACTACAAGTTCACATTCTGTTGTAAAATTGTTCTTAAAGTTAGCACATCCTTATTTTGCTCTTCACTAATCAAATTTAAAAAAAATAGGTCAAAACCAGGATTAGGAATTGGAGGTCTTATTTGGATCTTCCTTTGATCACTTTTATATTTCATTATTAAGGAACTATGTTCTATCAGAACCTGATATTTTCTCCAAGTTTTTTATTATTTACTATATTTTCCTTAAAACATTTTTAAGGTTATTCAAGTTCAGCCTTGAATTTTAATGTTTGCCCTGGAAAGTAATATTTAGGGCATGAATATCTACTTGCGCCTCGATTATTGTTTAAATGCTACTGGTAAATTGTAATAAACTTAATATGACAATGGTGCTGTGTTCCCTTATAGAGTATATTGAGTATTTAATGTATTAGAAGGTAAAAAAAAACATCATTACAGTTCCATATTTATTTGTGTGTGTGTAGGATGATGATGGTCCCTTTTGAAATTTCCCTTATCCATTCTCATCCTTTTTGAAAAACAGACAATTTATTATAGTTCCTTGTCTTTAAAAGAGAACTTTGGTCCCATTTCTTGTCTTTGACTACTTTTACATTGTTTTGTACAGAAATGAAACTTGAATAGTACACTAAGACATTTTCTATGTAGCTGTGTGGGTAGACCTTTTTTCCTAGCCAATCAGGTCTTGAAACTGTAGGAGGTGAATTTAGAGTGAGTTAGAATACACTGCAGGTTAAGGCATTCAGGAAGCTAAGCTCAAGGCTTGGCTTCAGATTATTCTGCACCCTTCATCAACAGACTTTCAGAAGAAATGCAGGAATGACATCAAATTCTCCTTTCCTAAAACAGATTCACTTATATGTTGAGACATGATATAGGTTTACATCTCTGGAAAGGTATTTGAATATTATGTTCACAAAATAGAAAGTGGAGTAAGATGAGAAACAGCACTCCACAGACTGTTAAAAAGAAGTTCTTGTTCTGGAAGTCATGACAACAGAAAATAGCTATGATGATAGCTAATGCTAATTGAGTGCTTATATGTAAAGCTCAGCAGTTGCTTCAAGCATGCTGTGCTAATCCACAGAACAGTCTGTGGAAAGGTAAGAAATAGCCTTTTTAACCATTGAGGAAGCAGAGGCTCAGTGAGATTCCTTTGACTGGTCTAAGGCCAGCTGGTTAACAACTGGCAAAGCCAGGATTCCAAACCCAGATCTGCTAGATTCCAGGGCTCTATGAAACCTTAAGCACTGTGCTCTATTCACATATTGTCTTGGTATGTATATTATAAGTGTTGTTTTAGATACAAATTTCTGTCTTTCTCAGTCATATAGTAAGCAAACTCGTAATTCTCCTAGAAGTTTTTCTGTATTGAACAGATTTCTTAGACTTAGGGTTTGCATTGTCCAAATTATCAGTAGTTGGAATTTTTATGGGGTATGTAGATATAATGTCTTCAAGTCATTTCTTGTTAGATTTATCAAATGTCTGGATCTATAATAGTTTTTTTGGTCTTACAGTTTGGGATATGAGAAATTACTTTGCTTCCAAAATTGTAAATGTAGCTTTAAATTTGTAGAAGTTCTAATTAATTTTAGCTAATTTTTTATGTATCATGATTTTCTTATTTAGTGTCAGGTGTTTTACTTGAATTATTTCTAAACAGCAAAGATGACTTACAATGAACTTGTATCTGTTTGCTTAAAGATATATGCAAATCACAAAATAATTTTGATTTTAATTCTTTTTTAATTAGTGAAACACATTTTTATCATTAAGAACATTTATCTTCTTCAGAAAAATTTCTTGAAATTTTCCCTTTTACCCATTTTGCATAAATGCTACATAATCTAGGTAGTCCTTCATTATGTAGACAAACAAGGAACACAATCAGTAGAAAAAGTTGATTTTCTGCTAGCATATTACTACTAGTAATAAGAATATAGTATAAATTTATATTGAGTAATAATTGCTAAAAATCAGCATTCTAATAATAGATATCTTTTTGTTTGCTTAATTACATGATAAATAAGGGATCAGTTTTGACGTTTGTAGACCAAATTCTGTGTTTATTCCTTCTGGCATTTGGTTGGATAAATACATAATTAAATTTGGGGGTAATGCCCAAAAGTTGGCCCATTATCCAATTTTTAATGTTTGGCTGTTGGAATTTAAAACATGTCTTCCTAACATGCCACTGGTACTAAAGTTGTTTCTTAAATTATTGAAGTACAGTATGCTGAGATTATTATATTGACATTCTTTACAATACTTGAAATATCCTCTCCCCCACTCCCATCTGTTTTGAGCTAGATTTGAGGTAGGGGGGTAGAGTGGAGAACAGTGGTGCAATTAATTTATTTTATAAACACATACATGTATAATGACAAAAGAAATAATAGAGTGCAATTTTTTTCTGTAAAGTCGGGCACTTACCAGCTTTTCTCTGCTCCTTAATTTTATAGAGCCAGAATGAAGAATGGGGAGGTTTGTCTGAGGATATCTTATGATAAAGAGCAGTCTAAGGCTTTAGTCCCTTTGACCCCCAACTTATTTATTGGTAACTACTAAATTTACCATTTCTGTGGCATGGATAAAATGGGGTGCTATGCAAAAACTGTTGCACGTGAAATGATTTCCAGCCCTTGCTTGATCCATAAAGATCAAATAGTAAAATATTGGACATTGGGCTTTAACCCTCAGCAGTAGATGCATGATGGTGTTGATCAGCGCTTTGAGATGCGTCAACCTTTCTTTTTTATACTAACAGCATCATTTTGAAATTTGTGGTGAGTTTTTCTTTTGAGCTTTGTTTGCTGTTGGTATTGTTTCTCACTAAAGTAATATGTGAAATGAAAAATAAGTGAGGTACCAAAAGCAAGCATTACACTTGTGAATTTGCTTCTACTTCAAGATGATCCACTTTATGAATAAACTTACTGGATTTGCCATTGTTTATCTGCCTCATCTAGAAAGTGGTGCTCTATGGAGAATTACTGCTGCTAAAATTGATTTGTTTTAGTGCTGGGAGCTGCATGATACATGCTAGTACTATGCTATATCTTTGTGAAAGTGATAATTAATAAATCTGTGAGGCTGCATAAAAACGGACAGGTA
The DNA here is from genome assembly GCF_964237555.1 of Oryctolagus cuniculus. Taxonomy (NCBI): domain Eukaryota; kingdom Metazoa; phylum Chordata; class Mammalia; order Lagomorpha; family Leporidae; genus Oryctolagus; species Oryctolagus cuniculus. Next base: position 1,983,678 of record NC_091453.1, on the reverse strand, counting down.
AGAATCTTAGGAGAAAAAGTTACCTCTTTTAAAACTGAAGCTTTTGCAACTTAAAATTATTTTAAGTAAATAAGGGCTTCTTGAAGTATTTAATAATAATATACCATGTAATACGAAGTTTGGGTTTCTTTTAAAGTTAAATCTTTCTAATTAAAAATCTAGGGCATGCTAGTCAAATTTTAGAATCTGTTAAGTCGTTTTAAAAGAATTAGATGCTCAAATATGTATGATAGTCATTTAACATAAAAAATTGTTTTGCTATAAATTTTGCTTTACCAGGAAAAACTCTTGTAATTCTGTTGTCGTTACCATTGTTTCTGTTAAAATCTTTAAGCCTAAACCTTTTTCTTTTAAATTAGATTAAAAGATAATAAGGCTGTAGTCTTTCATGTTAGCATATTTTCATTTTTTATAGGTAAACCTAATTGGGGTCAGTGAAAACATATTCTGGATAAATGAGGTCTGGTTGCACTAATGCTTGAAATGGAAAATATAGAAAGACAAATACAAAAAATACAGAGGGTTAAACAAATCTTGCCTTTTAAGAAACAATTTGGCCAGTGTCCTTGGTTGCTGATTTTCCAGTTGTAATCATTTTTCTGTATTGTGTTTTTTAGCTCTTTTTCGTTGTCTGTTCTTTTAGAATTTTGAGAATTTTTCCCCTTGTTTCATTTCTAACTCATTTTAAGACAGCTCTTGGTACTCTGGGCTATTTGTAGTGATGAAAAGTTGCAATAACTGAAAATATCCAGTTATGTATATAAATCTGGTCTTCAAAAGTTTTTGACTAGAACCCACAGTAACTTTTTTAATATCACAGTAGTATATTAACAGAAACTAGAAAAAATGTTTTGAATGATATTCTCATTTTTGGTTTTTGCAATGTTACATATTCTATTCTGTTTTACTTTTTAAAACTCCTGATTTTGACTTACTAAATGGCTTTTTTGAGCCCTAGTGTTGGGGCCTGCAAAGAGCATAATCAAGATATTGGTGGCAATAAAAAATTTCCTGTTATAGAAAAATTAGCAAATTTAGGCAAGTACACTAGAATATCTTAACTACCAACCAGAGCCAGCTGGATTAACTCACTGGTTCTCAATGGGTGGGTGTAGGGCACCTGTGCCCTCTGGGGACATTGGGCAATGTCTGGACACATTTTTTGGTTGTCGCAGTTGGGGTTACAGTGCTATTGCCAGCTAGTAGGTAAAGACCAGAGGGGGCCGCTAAATGTCCTACAGTACACAGGACAGCATTCCCCTCCCAAAACAAGGAATTATCCAGCCCCAAATGTCAGTTGTGCTCATGTAGAGAAACCCTAGTTTAATTTAACCATATGGAATAAAAATTTCTTAATGAATTACAGATTGCTACATCTTTTCAATATATATGTAGTCCATAGTATAAATAACTGGCTGAAAATTAATGAAAAATGCAAAAAGAGGAGGGAGAAAATCCCTAAAAGTTGTGAAAGGAGAACAGATATGCTTAATAGCACATAAATGGCTTTAAAAATCACCTCTGCGACTCACCAGAATTACCTTTACTTGATAACCAGTGACTGAGGAGATAATATTTAGTTGACTTTAAAACCTCACCCATAGCCACCAAGCTTGTAGGATGTCACTATATAATTTAATTTCTTCAACAACAACCAAATATGTTAACTTCTATTAAGTAATTGAATTTTTATGTGGAAACAAGAGCATGTCTAACCTACAGGCACGCACAACACTTTTGATTTTCCTATTTTCCCATCCCTCTTAGGAATTTGATAATTTCTTAATGGAGGAATAGTTTAAATGACCAGAATTTGTAGGCTTTCATTGTATATGTAGACTTTCTTGTTGTTGCTGTTTTACACCCTACAAAACATTTACTTAGTGAAGATATTTAGAGTTTGGTGTTTGAAATGTGATTCCAAGGAATCCTTTATATTTAGAAAATCCTAACTTAGGGTGTTTCAAGGAAAGTACAATACAGTTATGGTAGAATATGCATAACATATTTCTCTACAGTTTAATATTGTATTTGCTAAGTTATTCTGCTTTTTTATTTAAAAACTACAACTAACTGCCAAAGTAATTCGTCCTTAGTGTTTTAGAACAGTGTCTATCAGATGTAATAAAATTACCCTATCATTTTTTTTTTGACAGGCAGAGTGGATAGTGAGAGAGAGAGAGAGACAGAGAGAAAGGTCTTCCTTTGCCATTGGTTCACCCTCCAATGGCCGCCGCGGCCGGCGCGCGCTGATCTGATGGCAGGAGCCAGGTGCTTCTCCTGGTCTCCCATGGGGTGCAGGGCCCTAGCACTTGGGCCATCCTCTACTGCACTCCCGGGCCACAGCAGAGAGCTGGCCTGGAAGAGGGGCAACTGGGACAGAATCCGGTGCCCCGACCGGGACTAGAACCCCGTGTGCTGGCGCCGCAAGGCGGAGGATTAGCCTAGTGAGCCGCGGCGCCGGCCTACCCTGTCATTTTAAAGACAAATTTATAAGAGAAATATAATAGTAATATATCAGCAGCACAATATAAGAAGATAGCAGAAGACATGTATAAGTAATTCACAGATGGGAAAAAATAGTCCATTTTTAAGGGAATACCAATTAAAATATCAACCAGACCTTTTTTTTTTCTTCAATCATAAAAGATGAGAGCCACTCTGTTGCTACTTTAGAGCACTTAAAGTTGTATTTCGTTTTGGATAATTAGTTAGACAATGTTCATTCACAATTAAATGTTATACTATACCTTTTAACCCATCAATTACACTTCAAGGTTCAAGGAATTGTATCCAACAGAAGTGTACAAATGCATCAAGAAACATGCTCAGTATAATATTAAGCCATTAATTCCATCAACAGCAAGTAGATTAAGAAAATTATGATACAACCACACATGAAATCTGTGTAGCTGTAAAAGAAATTATGTGGATTTCTGTGTAGTGATATGGAAGTATTCTCAAAGTGTATCAAGTGAGGAAAGATCTAGGGGCAGGATATTAACAACTTAAGTATTACCTCTGAAAAAGTTGGAAGTTTTTCCCTTTTTTAACAGTGTGAAATAAGTATGTATTTAGTATTACAAATTTTTTGAAATGGAAAAATGCTGCTATGTGAATGAAAGTGTACATTGTTTTGTCCAGATGGTAAATCTAGAGTAGGGTTTACAAAAATAAAAGTTTCAGTACACGGAATAAAGGGCTTATCTGCTCTTGACCATTTTAGACACTAACCATCTGGAGTAACCACATAGCTCTTGCCACACATCACTAACTTGATGTAAAAAAAAAATTACTTGTTAACTTCCAAAATGCTTGTGAAATAAGACTGACACCATGAGCACTGTCATCTAAAAAGGTGCTTTCATTTCTTCTCCCTTTTTAAAATCCATTGCTCAAACTAGATCTTAGTTAGATTGGATACTCTCCAGCACTTTTGGGCTTTACCACAAGGAATAGGGTTCCAGAGCTGAGCGTAAAGACTGCTTTCTTTGCCACAGAATTTAATTAGGAACAATAAAAAGGCCCGTCGTATTCTTGAACATGAAGGAAATTGGATGCTACTTTAGAGTGCAAGGAATAACTCAGGAAGCTCCTTTACAAGAAAAACTACAGTAGGGCAATAACTTCAAATTAAACTTATTTATATTTGCTTCTCATTAAATGTAAATTATTTTTATCTTTTACCACATTGGGTAGTAGAAAGAGAAATTGAGAGACTAAACCATCAGCCTTGCATATCCAGCTACTAGTTTACCCAGTACTTCTCATCCCAACAAGACTTAAACCTGCAGATAATTGCTAGCTTACCAATGTTCATTATAGCTTCCCAGTTGGTTTTACTTCTGCGTCATATGCCTAGAATGGGGAATATCTAGGAAATTACAGTAATGTGGTTTATCTGTCCTTAGGAAGGCAGGCGGTTTCCAGAACAGCTGTAACTTGATTTCTCTGCTGTGTTTAGTTGTCATTTTGTCCTTTTTGTAGGGGCTTGAAAACAAAATTATTCTTAGTGCATAGGAATGTTGAAGATGTAGTCTTCATCTAATGGAGAGAATGATGACAAACAGGAATAAAATAAAGGGAAAAGTATTCCCTGGTAGCAGGGAGAAGGGGATTGAGATCAAAAGCACTGGTTGTGGGCAAGAAGACTCTTCTTGTTTATGAGGTGATAACAGATGTTTTTTTCTTCATGAATTAAATTTGTGAAATTGAGCAAGTTGTCATTGCCATGGCCTTGAGAAACACACCGTCTAGGGGGAGAACCATTGGGGACTGGGGAGGAGAGGTTGGATTACATGTGGATAGTGTGGAGGGTTGTCAGTAGACTTAGTGGGCTACAAATTAGTGATGGACAAAAGGATTGCCAGGGTTGAAAGTAATACACCTGTGATATCTTTATTCAAAAGAAAAAAAAAAAATGGGTGGGGAGTCTCTAAAGAATCTGTACTGAGGGCAATTTGTGGCTTATGTTTGGGAAATAGAACTACCTTAAAAAACATTTTTCTCACTACCATTCTGGTCTTTATTCCCACTTAATTGAAATCACTGGCATTTTAGTGTATTAAACTCATAGTTTGCTGAATAGTAAATATGACTAATTCCAACAGGTGGAAGATATTAGGCCAATTGCTACATAGGGTCCCTTGTGTGCTATGACAGACTTTCCTGTCACCTGCCCTAATTCTTAAGTAATTGTTCTGTGACACACATGATGTACTGGTAGTGCGACACCCAGAATACTGGAGTTTATATTGTATCCACTATAATATTTTCTTTGTATATGAGAAAAAATGTCCATTAATTATCGGCTTATCTGTAACATTAAGCTAAAAATCAAATGTTAAGGGATGATTGGGACATTTATTTTTATAGAACTTCTACAGACTCTAGCAGTCTTAACTATGATATTATTTTAAACATGTTACAGCAGTTTAAAAATGACAAAGAAAACATTGAGGGGCAGGAGTTGTGGCACAGCAGGTTAAGTCACCACTTGGGATGCCCACATCCTATTTCAGAGTGCCTGAGAGTCTTACCTCTGCTTCTAGTCCAACTTCTTGCTGATGCTCCTGGGAAGCAGTAGATTATAGCCCCAGTCCCTGGATTCCTGCCAACCACGCAGGAGACCTGGATGGAGTTCCTATCTCTTGGATTTGGCCTGACCCAGTCCTGGCTGTTATAGCCATTTGAGGAGTGAACCAGCAGTTGAAAGATGGATCTTCCTCTCCCTCTCCCTCTCCCTCTCCCTCTCCCACTCTTTCTCCCTCTCCCTCTCCCCCTCCCCCCTTTCTCCTTCCCTTCCTCTGCCTCCTTCTCCCTCACCCCCCTTTGTCTCCTCCCTCTCTCCCTCTCTCCCCCTCTCCCTCCCTTTCTCCTCCTCTACCTACCCCTTTCTCTCTCTCTCTCACCCTGCCTTTGAAAAGAAAAGCACATTTAGTTTTTGGGTATTTTAGGGTTTCTTTTCTTTCTTTCTTTTTTTCTTTTTTTTTTTTTTTGACAGGCAGAGTTAGACAGTGAGAGAGAGAGAGAGAGAGAGAAAGGTCTTCCTTCCATTGGTTCACCCCTCAAATGAGACCACGGCTGGTGTGCTGCGCCCATCCAAAGCCAGGAGCCAGGTACTTCCTCCTGGTCTCCCATGCGGGTGCAAGTGCCCAAGGACTTGGGCCATCCTCCACTGCACTCCCTGGCCACAGCAGAGAGCTGGACTGGAAGAGGAACAACCGGGACAGAATCCAGCACCCCAACCGGAACTAGAACCTGGTGTGCCAGCGCCGCAGGCAGAGGATTAGCCAAGTGAGCCGTGGCGCCAGCTGGGTTTCTTTTCTTGAAGGATATTTTATCAATGAGGAGGGTTCTCTCCCTGTGAAGAGTGTTCTTCACAATTAATGGAAGCTAATTTCTTGTTTAAGTACAGTAAAATGGATCATCAGCTATAAGAAACAGTTTGGCTTATTATCATCAAGCCTTTCCATTCCTAAAAGGTAGTAAAAGATCTGTCATAACCATTGAGTGGTGGAAACGTATTGGGTGGTCACCTTTGAGAACTGTTCCTGTAGAATTACTTGTTCTCCTTCACAGTAAGTGCTCTTTGTGGAGGAATGGCTACATACTGAGCCCTATTTATGAAACCACCTTTCTCTTTTCTTGAAGGACCTAAGATACTATGGTTGGTTTTTACATGGTGTTATATAAAATTAAGAGAGAAAACAAAAACATTCAAAACTGTAAAGACTCATAGAACTGGTATTATTTAGGTGAAAGATTATATGAAAGACTTAAACTTTTCTTGTTCTCTCTCCAGAAAACAGAGAATATGTATCACAGCAAGAGTTTCATTGGGTGTAAGAGAGCGTACTAGAATACGTGCTGGAGTACTGACATGCATCAAAATGTAGTAGGATATATGAATTCAGTTTGTACTTATAATTTTGTTAAGTTTGTTATTTATATTTTTAGCATTACTTGGCAAGTTTGATTACATCAAATTCCCAGGCATGGTCCTGATTATTTCATTAAGCATTTTTTAGGGAATTTTGCCCTGATAATGATCCATCATTGGAGTTTATAGTTTATTCTTTACACAGACTATTGAAATAGGTTCAGAGGTTCATTGACAGAAAAAGTATTCAGTAACTGCTATGAATAACAAAAGCTATTGGTACAGAAGTAGAATTTCCATATGAAAACAAAAACTTCTGTAAGAAGATGAAATGTGTGGGGTTTAATTTATTATTAATATTATTTAACTTGCTTCATTCTAATATAATCTAGTATGAGTTTGTGCAGGGGAAGTTCAGCTGTTTCTTTAAATGTCAGGAATTATCTGAGGATTAATATTTAACTGGCTTTTCTACTCAGATACTTTTGTATTTAATGGTTATATAAGTTTAGAGATAGATTACATATTTGGGGGGACATTTTACATGATTTTATAGCTTAATATTTTAAAGTTCCAACTTGAGTAATTTTAAAATGAAGATACCTTTAACCCAGTCAAATAAGTAGGCAGTTTTAAACATTTGGGAGTCACAAGCCTTTTGGTGGTGGTATAATCCCTTTAAGAGTCTGAAGGGTGATGAGCCCTCTCCCTTAGAAACCCATCTGTAGACACTCTAGGGTCAGTTTAAAACCTCATCTCAGGGTTTTTTTTTTTCCTTGTTAGAATCATTTTGTTAAGACAAATTTGAAGGCACAGACATTTAACAAATCTGGAAAGTTTTAAAAAGTCTTTCTTGAGGATTTTCTTTCTTTTTCGTTTAATTAGATTGAGGGTTCTTTTAATAATGATATCCTTAGTCTCAAAGTTACAGTCTTCGGGTTTTTTGTTTGTTTGTTTGTTTATGCTTTTGTAGTGACAGTTAAAAACCTCCATCACTACTTAAAATACCAGATGACTGACAACTTTGCCACTTTTTCTCCAGAAAGATTTTCCTCTAGGATCTCTACTTCATGTAATAGCACTGGCGGAAGGGCACATTCTAATTCAACTTGCAGTTAACCTCAGTAGTGACCAGATTATTGACACTGACAGTCTTTGCAGAGTATTATTAGTAAATACTTATAACGTGCTGCAGGATTTTATAGGGCTTAGGCCATCATTTTGTTTACCATTATATATATAGTAAAGTTATAAAAGATGAATCTGAACGTCTAGGTGTTGTTTAAAAGCCATAAACCAAAGAACAAAGCAAACAAAAACTTAAGTTTTAGTTAACTTTTCTTTACTGTGAACCAAATGTTCTGGAAATCTTTGCCTGTGTTAGTTTGTATACTGTGTGTAAGAATATATGCATTTCTTTTGTAGCCACGGCATGAATATTTTAATGTCCCTGTGTACTAAATGACTACTCATCGAATATGCAGAATTTCACAGAGGAAATAGAGAGCTGACGTACTTATGAAAGAAAATATCCTCAGCTTGGTGACTGGTTATCTTGCATAAAAATAATAGAAAGTTTCAGAAAAAGTACCTTCACAGATGTATTTTTTTCCTGTTCCCATTCCTAACTCATCTGTTTTATTTTCATTATATATGTAAACTTGATATAGCTTATTCCTGTCCACGATTGATTTAATTTCTCCTCAACAAAAATATGGCCTATAAATGCCTTGAGTAAGATTCCATCTTAAACACATACATGTTGTCATTAATGAATCATCTATTATTAATCTAAAGAAAACCTGGCAGTTGTTTACCAAAGAAAATACAGCTGAAGTGCCAGGTCACACTAAGCAGTGCTATGGTATATATTGTGAATTGGCCTCCCAATGTTGGTGGGGAGGGGGACAAAAAGAAATGCTATTTAGTGTGATTATCATAGAGTCTATATGAGCTAATGTGTTCTAATGTATCACATAAAAGTATATGTGGAAGTAATACAACAAAGTAAAGTTAATTTGGATTATTATATTTTATGGTTAAAACATTCAGTTTTTAAGAAATTTTATAGTGCCACATATATGTAATCACATTTGTGCTGTATAATATCACATTGTCCCTCTAAGATCTGTCAGAGAGCTATATCCAAAAAGTTGCTTCTGCAATATCTGTTGCTCAGTAGTAGCCCTTTGAAAGTATTAATACTGAGTTTATTCATGTAGTTAAAAATTTTAATATTCAGTTTTAAAACCTAAACATGTTTTACTAGTTATGGCTTCCTAATATTTTGAGTCTTCATTTCACTACTTAATGCTTTGTTAACTATGACCATATTTCTGAATATTAAAACTTTTACCATCATTATTGCATATGCTTTTAAATAAAACCTAGAGCATATTATAAAAGGAAAAGTACCAAATATTTCATTGTTTATATGAGTTAAGAAGTTGTCATTAAACAGTAAATTCAAAAGGTGCTTGGACTAGCTAACAACTGGAAGAAGACTTATGAAAATGTGTGTTGACCAAACTTAGTACTAGGCAGGCAGTATAGACCTATGGATCACTTATTTCCATTCTTACCATTCTCGCTGTAATGTACCACATTTGAAGCACCTGGTTGGGGCTATCAAATGAGAAATTTAGTCATATCCATTTGAAACATTGATCTTTCATTTCCATTTTTTTCTCCATCCCTCCCCTTGCCCTGCAATATGTTGTTCATCTGGTTTTAATGCTGCATGAATATGCATTGTCTCATACCTGTTTGCTTTGGATGCTGTGTGCTGAGCTGTAACAAAATGTTGCTGCTTTTGTTATCCGTATACAGCTGCTTGCTTTAAATTAGTAGATTCTGAAATAGCTTTTTCTTGCATGTCTAAAATAAAAGTATTGCATGTACTTCGCCTCATGTGAATGACTTTTCTTTTCCATCCCTTTTGATAAAATAACACATTTTGTATTTTCATTTTTCCAGGTAACCTTTTAAAATTGTGGTTAAAAAAAAAACATGTAACATAATTCACCATCTTAACCATTCTAAGTATACAGTCCATTAGTGTTGAGTAGATTCGCACAGTTGTACAACAGATCTCCTCAACTTCTTTGTCTTCCATAATAGAAATGTTGTGCCCATTAGTCAAACACTCTCCATCTCACCCTCACCCTAGACCCTGGTAACCACCCATTCTACTTTCTGTTTTTCTTAATTTGACTACTATACATAGTAGTTTCTCTAGGTAATTTTGAGCTAAAATTTCAGTGTGGACATGTGAAAGTTAAATTTTATGTTATAAAAATCTACTCACACAGTCTCAAACAAGTAAAATGTATAAACAAAACCAAGCCTTTTAGAAAGGGCAAATAATTTAAATAATGCATATTCGAAAAGCAACATGATTCTCTTCAGGAAACACTGTGTAAGACTGCAGGCAGTGAACAAATTAGGGAAATCTGACCAGTTCCAGGATGTAGTTGTGGGACATTTTTACATGCATAAACTGAGAATGTAAACTATAGGATCCAATGTAGGCAGCATTTCATTAATACACTAAAGGCTGTAGGACATTTTAAAGAATTTCTTAACATGAAAACATTAAGATTGCTTTCTTTAATATGTGAATCAGCTGTTCAGTGTATTTGATGGTTAAGGCTAAATATTATAAATGATTGTAAGCGAAAGAGATTGGCTTATATCACTCTTGGGAGTATTGTGTAAGTTCCAAAATTTTCATTTTATTTGAAAGAGAGACAGACATCTTCCATCTCCTGCTTCACTCCCCAGATGCCCAAAGCAGCCAGGTCTGTGCCAAGCTGAAGTCAGGAGCCCAGAATTTAATCTAGGTCTCCCCCCAAATATTTGTTATCATCTGCTGCCACCCAGGGTGCAGGATCCGAAGCAGAGAAACCAGGACTCACACAAGGCACCCCAAGCAGCAACTTAATGGGTGTACCCAGTGCCTGCCTCAAAACATTTAGCATGAAAACTTCGAGACATATAAATATAATAGGATAAAGAACTCTTACACACATACTGAGCTTCAACAGCCATCAACTTAAATCTTATTTCCTTAATCCCACCTCCCATTTTTGGCTCTGTTTTAGAGCAAGCCCTAAACATTCTGTACTCTCATCTTTAATACTTCAGTATGTATCCTTAACAGATAAGTACCATGCCCAACAAAATAACAGTAATTAATTGTAATATCTTGCGCCTGGCTCAGTTTTTCCAAATTACCTGAAAAATGCCTTTTTATGACTTATTTGTTAGAACCAGATTCCAAACAAGGTTTATATCATATCTGGTTGAAATGTCTTAGTCTTTTACAAGTTGTCTGCTTTCTGCCCCTCTCCCCCCTTTAAGCCAGGTGGTCATTTCTGCTCTAAAATTTCCTGTATTCTGTTTGGCTGATTGAATTATTGTGGCAGTATTTAACTTGTTCTTTTATCCCCTATCTATATTTAGATCTATAGCCTGATAAGATTTAAGGTTCAATGTCTGGGCTGCAAGAATACTTCATAGATAAGACTGCCTTTTAAAAATATATACCCTTTTTTACTAAAACTGATTTTTACCCATTTTTTCATTAGTTACACATACTAAATGGTCATCTTGTGAACTTTAGACAATTGGTTTATAGTCCTTTAGTTTAGTACTAAATACTTTCATTTAGATTTCAGTTGTGTGGCTGTCGGCTAAGAGTTTTTGAACACTATAAATCAGGCACTGAGTTTTAATTCATTTTCAACATATAAAGGTAAGTTCTATTCTTGTTTTACAAATATGGAAACAGACTACAGAGTTGAGGTAATTTAAAAGATTGACACCATGAAGTGCTTTACATACAATTAAATCTAATGTCCTAAGGATTTATGGTTTAATATAATTTTTCTTCTTATTTTTGTGCTGTGCCACAATTAGGATGCAAAAGTAAGTTTATCATTGGATAATAAGTTACATTTTTTCCTCCATTAAAATACAGTGTTGCCTTGTTAAACTGTTGCTAGTAATACCTGAACAATCACCTAATTGGTCCCTTTTTATTTTGTGACATATAAAATCAGCCACTTTGGAAAATTTTAAAGTAATTGTTTTCTAGATATAGCTGTTCTAGTTTTCTTTGAAATTGAAAAAAATAATTTTTTTATTTGTAAAACAAAGAGCTCCCATCTGCTGGTTGTTGGTGAGGGGGGGCAGGGAAACAGGAACTTAATCCAGGTCTCTCACATGGGTACATGGGTGGCGGGACCTCATCACTTGAACCATTTGTGCTGCTTCCCAGAACCTGCCATTAGCAGGAAGCTGTAGACTGGAGCCCGAGCCTGGCATCAAACCCAGGCACTCTGATGTGGGATGTGGGCACGTTAACTGTTAGGCCAAACTCCCACCTCTTTCTTTGACATAGGACAAAAAATCCTTTTGACCTAGAGTGTTCTTTCTGCATGTGGAATCCACCAATGCTCTTGGTTGCCCTTGGGAGGTCTGGGAAGGTGGCTGTTTTTGAAGTTTCTATGTTGTGGATATGTCAAGTAAAAACTCCAAGAGGGAAAACATTTCTATAAAAACATGTAACAAAAAAGAACCTGGAACACAGCATTAGGTGAAGAATTATGGGAACTCATGTGGGGATGGGGTGCTGTTTCCTTTACACTTGGAGGAGGATTTGAATTTTAACACTGAAATAGCTCCTGTATATAATTGAGTAGCAGTGATTTCATAAATTGCCAGTGAGTTTGCATTGGGCTTGACTGCTTTTTGTGTGACAGCAAAACTGCCTGGCACTTTGATAGGTAATCAGCAAATATTTAATGAAAGCTGAAAAACGTCTATGGTCTGCAGTGTTTGGGGCACAAAACCCTGGCTGTCAGTGACACGGAACTGCTTTCTTTCTTCTCGAAAACAAACATGTCTTCCCATGTCAACTTTTCCCACCTTACAACTCCCTGAATCTGCTTACTAGAATCTCACATTTTCCCTCCACAGGAAGCTGAAACCCCACGTAGTGTTCTTGAAGAAATTGGACTGACATAACTCTCCTCCCTTGTTGATGACTTCCTGTGGCATTTTACACACTGTAGATGGTCACTGCCTTCATATCCATGTTAGCTAATGGTGTAAAATGATGTCTTGTCAGTATTACTGTTTTGCTAAGCTGCTTCATTTATGCCCACACAACTTTTTTTTTTTAAAAAAAAGGGAACTTTGGTTAACCAAATGATAAATTAAGGGACTTAAATATGATTAGAATGATGCAGAAAAAGATACCTTTTCTGAGTAAAGTTTATAGTTAGTTTCTCATAATCTGAATTGTGAACATATATGGAAATGACACCTGTGTACATACAAAATCAAACAATCAGGCAACACATATTTATTAATTACTGTATTTGAAAAAGGAAACTCTTAAATTATATGAAACTTGGTTTTATGAAACCAAAGATTAGTGCAGCATTTTAGTATACGTAAGAATAAAGGGAACTGACATGTCACATACAAATGAATGAAAATTTGTTGAAACTTAAAAAAAAAATTATACCAAAGATACCCACTGGAAACTACTTACCTTAACGGGAATATAGGTTATTTTAAATCGCCAGATTGGAATGATGTTACACTAAAAATTATTAAGCATTTTGAACCTGGTATGAGGAACCAACTGTTTTGTAATAGTGAGCACATGATTTTTAAGGCTGAGACAGCTGACTCCTGAGATGACATTTTTGTGATTACAGTTATTAGTTACTTACATTGTTTGTTGATGCCCTAAAATAAAGTAGGAATATTAACTTACCTGGAATTCTTCGTAACAGTATCTTACAGGAAATATCTTGCTTTCCTCACGAAGTGCTGCATTAAGTCATTGTTTCAAGCACGAATGTTCCTTCAGGGGTGCTTGTGAAGACCAACTTTATTTTGCTTCCCTCTAATTAGAATTGCTGCAAACTTCACAGCAGCTTCCCTTCCTTCCTTGGAACTGCCTAGTTATCAGAAGTCTTAAAATAATTTTAAAAAGACACCTTTCATATAATGAAAGTTGAATGAGGTAAAATGGCATTAGTTGGCCCTATATTTTTTAAAGCTGTATAATTGTTCAGCATCACTTTTATACATACTTAAACATATCCTGTCTTCATGGTTTACACTTTCACTTGTATTTGCTGGGCTGAATTAAGCTTTGTTGTGATTGTAACCAGTATTCAGGCCACATGAGCACTGTCTTATCACATCGCCAATTAGTTGTAATAAATGTTCAACATAAAAACACTGTAGTGTGTTTCTCTCTTTCCAAAAGTTTGTCAGGCTACAGAGAGCTGCTGATGGAAGAATTTCTAATTTTTTTCTCAGTAAAATGGTGAAAATTCCCTCCACTTGAAAGTTGGTGGTGGGTTACAAGCACACACAAGATAAGTGGCAGAAGATTTAAGAAGTCATGTACTTCACTGAAAAATATGGATTCCTTGCTACTGAGAGCTTATCAGCACATATATTTTCAATCAATAAATGCCACTTTCAAAACCTTGATGCAGTTGACTTTTCTACTGCTTCTAAATGAGAAACTCAGATTATTCCAGACAAGAAGTATTCCCAATCACCTGGGTTCCTCTTCCACAACCCCCATGAACTGGAAATGCTAGCATGCAAAACAAATGGACTGATATTTGCAGACTGAACTAATATGAACAACAAAAGTGGTTTTGTAATTAAAGGACCTATTATTGTAGACAGAAAATGCTACACCCCATAACGGGGATATTTAGGAACAAAGAGGGGCCAGTGCTGTGGCATAGCAGGTAAAAGGCACTGCCTGCAGTGCCGACATCTCACATGGGCACTGGTTTGAGTCACGGCTGTCCCACTTCCGATCCAGCTCTACTATGGCCTGGGAAAGCAGTAGAGGATGGCCCAAATCCTTGGGCCCCTGCACCCACGTGGAAGACCCGGAGGAAGCTCCAGGCTCCTGGCTTCAGATTGGCGCAGCTCCAGCCATTGCAGCCAGTTAGGGAGTGAACCAGTGGATGGAAGACCACCCCCCCCCCACCGCCTCTCCTCTTTGTGTAACTTTTTTTTTTTTAATTTATTGACTTAAATAATTGAAAGGTAGGGATGCAGAGTGATATGTTCACTGATTCACTCCCCAGAAGCCCCCAACAATCAGGGCAGGAACAGACTGAACCTAGAACTCAATCCAGGTCTCTCACATGGTGGCAGGGATCCAAATACTTGAGCTATCACCTGCTGCTTCCCAGGATGTACATTAGCAAGAAGCTGGAATCAACTGGAGGAGCTGGGGAGCCGGCGCTGTGGGTAGTGGGTAAAGCCGCTGCCTACCATGCTGGCATCCCATATGGGTGCTGGTTCAAGTCCCAGCTGCTCCACTTCCGATCCAGCTCTACTATGGCCTGGGAAAGAGGTAGAAGATGGCCCCAGTCCTTGGGCCCCTGCACCTGCATGGGAGACCCGAAGGAAGCTCCTGGCTCCTGGCTTCGGATCGGCCCAGCTCTGGCCATTGTAGCCATTTGGGGAGTAAACCAGCAGATGGAAGACCTCTCTGTGTAACTCTGACTTTCAAATAAATCAATCAATCTTAACAAACAAACGAACTGGAGCTGGGCCTCGAATCTAAGCATTCCAATTTGGGATGGGTGACCCAAGGGGAGTCCTGATAGTTGTGCCAAATGCCTGTCCCAGGCCTGTGGGTTTCTGCCAAATGTAGATTTGGAATTTTTGAATTATAAATAACAAATAAATGACCAAAAAATGAGTAAATTTAAGATGGACATTTGTCAGGACAATGTAATGAACCAATCAGTAGTTTAAAAACTCCCTTCCACACCAGAGAAAAGTCAACATGTCAATTGTCTTGAGATCAAGATGGCAGTTTCCTTGTTTCCTCCCTGATCTATTAGGACAATTCAGCGTTCTATACCACAGTTTGTGTCTTGTTTGTAGTTAGAAAAGTGTTGGAAATCCTGAACTTGGTGATAACGACTCAGCATTAATGAACTCAGTATATACTTTGAGAATTTTCAGTCACTTTTAGGGTGAAGCAGGCATTTAGAGTGGAATAATTTGGATTTTTAAAAGTGCAATTATTCTAGACCACATACTTCATTGTTAACTATAAATTAGAGAACCTAACCTTAATAGATATTATGCTGTAATCTCAATCTTTAAATTTCTTCCTATTTCATTTTTGTTAACTTTTCAGTGTTTTGTGCACCTTTAAACCCTGAATCCTAAATCTGATTGCCAAATGCCACATACTCTGAAATTCAAAATCCCAAATATGTCAATGGAAGGCAAATTATAGAAAATCTCTAAGAAGGCATGAGAGCATTTTTTATCATTTGTGATCTGAAATCTAGGGATAATATCCCTGAAGCCTTTTCTATATTGGTTTTTTTTCTGTGATTTTTTTTATACCAGAATTGCTTTAACAGTAGGCATATTCAGTAGCAGTGACACTAATTTTCCTGGGAATGATGAAAAGTAGCTTTACCTACACACACTATATACATATAGCTTTCCAACATACTATACAAGAATGTACATCCTGAAAGCAAGCCACCACCTGATGGGGGACTGCAGATGTCAGAGAAAAATATTTATTCTACCCTCAAGTACTTTAAAAGCAAAACTGTTCAGTTTTTGCTCTTTAAGGCAAACAAGAATATTAACAGCCATTAAATATAGAAAAAAGTGTTGAGTTTAGCCAAAACTAACAAAATTTACCAAATTGGCAAAGATTAAAATAACTTGGAGTTGTGAGAACAGCAAAGCTTACTGTTGACAGAGTAAATTTTTATTTAGATTTGTTTTTTCAAAGACAGAGGGAGTGATCTTCCATCCATTGGTTCACTTCCCAAATGGCTGCAATGGCCAGGGCTGGGCCATGTCAAGGCCAGGAACCACAAACTCCCTCCTGGTCTCCCACATGGACAGCAGGGGCCCAAGTACTTGGGCCATCTTATGCTGCTTTTCCAAGCACATTAGCAGGGCACTGGATCAGAAGTGGCACAGCCAAGACTTGAACCAGCGCCCATATGGGATGCCTAACCTGTTGCACCACAACACCAACCTTCAGTAAATTTTTTGTAGTCTTTCTGGAGGGCAATTTGGAAGTACTTTAGCATTTATCTGTCTATCCTGATTTAATTAATTCTAAGGAAATGATCCGAGATGTGTGGAAATATTTAGGAAATCCACAGGATTGTTTTCAGCATAGGATTCTTTAATAGTGTGTAATTTAAAATCCAGTAATAGGGATATGGTTAAATAAATGGGTAGATCCACACCACTGAGTAAAAATAAAAACAGGGCTTGATGAAATGACAATGCTTCTTACGAAAAAAATGAAACTCAACTCTAGTCATCTCAACTCTGTATTAAAAGCAAGTATGTAGACACCCCAAAGGAAAAGGACACCCACGTTCCACTGTGAACTGGTTACCTTACCTCTCAGGATTAGGGATTACACGTAATACTCAAGTTTGTTAGTCATATAGTTTATACTGCCTAGTTTTTTCATAGTGAACACATTTTGTGATTATCAGAAAGTGAAAGTATTTTTCAATAAGATTCCAGACTTGTGAACACATCTGAGCTCACAGCCCTGTAATTTGAGTATACAGCAGCCATAAGGAGTAAGGATATACACTTATGTAAGAACAAAACAAATTTATTTGCATTTGGGACTCTGAATAATGACTTCCTTGCTCCGCGACCTCCGCCCACCACGACCCCGGGATCCGGACAGGCTCCGGCTCCGGCTCCTGCTGCGGCTCCTGCTGCGGCTCCTGCTGCGGCTGCGGCTGCGGCTGCGGCTGCGGTTGCGGCGGCTCCTGTGGCTCTGGCTCCGGCTGCCGCGGCTTCGGTCTCTTTTTCTTCCTCTGCTTCGTGAACTATGCCTCTCACAACTCTTTGACGTGTGTTTGTGAGACTTCTTCCCCCTGTGACTGCTCCTCCTTTTCCTCTCAGATTCCCCATTTCTTTTGTACGAGTGGTCTGCACTAGGGCTTCTCCTCCTCCTCAGCCTGCCGTGGTATTCGTCATGATAGCCCGTTCTGTCCCTCCGCTCTGAGTTCTTACCAAAGGCAGAGCCAGTCCGATCTGGAGACAGGTAGAGGTCTCTATTAGCTTCCCAAAATTCATTGTTGGGATTTCTGAACACATGTAGAAAGTTGCAGTGTTTCCCTCTTGGGCATTGCTGTATTTCAAATAAGCCTGCAATGGCACAGTGATAAAACAACACCTATTAATTCCTGTGTGTTCTGTTCATCCTTTTTAGAAGGGAAGTTTCTAATATTCAGATATGTTGAAGCTATTGCCTGCTGTGTGACTTAAAAGGGGTTTACACAAATGGATGTCATAGTTTGGTTCCCAGAATTTCAAAAATATTCAGATACTCTAACAAGTGGTACCCTCAAAAGTAACAAATCGGAGATTTTCATTCACCAGAATATCTTATACCCTTCTGGATTATGGTTTGCAGTGCAACTGAACAAATGGTAACCACATGATCTTTTCTAGAGTTTCACCATCCACGGTGGTTGACTAAAAAGATCCCCAATTAACAATGAAGAACCAGCCCTGGCAGGGGACTGGCACTGTAGCATAGCAGGTTAAGCCACCACCCTGCAGTGCCAGCATCCCATATGGGCACCGGTTCCTGTCCCAGCAGCTCCACCTCCAATCCAGCTCCTGGCAATGTTCCTGGGAAAGCAGTAGAAAATGGCCCGGGCCCTGTCATCCATATGGGAGACCCAGATGAAGTTCCTGGCTCCTGGCCCCTAGCCGTTGCGGCCATTTGGTGAGTGAACCAACGGATGGAAGATTCCCCCCCTCCCTCTGCCTTTCAAATAAATAAAAAAATCTTTTAAAAAAAACCTACAAAAAGAGAATACCTCCATGCCACGTACTATATACAAAAATTAACTCAAAGTGGGTCAGAGACCTAAATCTAAGACATGAAGAAAACATGTGCAAATCTTCATGACACTGGGCTAAGCAATGAAATCCCAGCTATGACACCAAAAGCATAAGTAAAACTCATAAAAGTAGGTGAATTGGACCTTACTAAATTAAAAAAAAATTAGGTCTTAGGACACAAGGTGAGAAGATAACCCACAGAATGGGAGGGAATATTTTCAGGTCACATTTGTGATCAGGTACTTGTATAATGTATCAAGAACTCGTAACTCAATACTAAAAAGACAACTAACCTAATAAAAATGAGCAAAAGATCTGAACATTTATTTATCCAAATGGCCGATAACGAGGACATGAAAATATGTTTAATGTCTTTAGCCACTGAGGAAAATAACAAAGTTTTTTTAAAAGAAAAACTGAAATGCTTTCCTCCATTGGGAAGTTAAAATTATATTCAGAAGCACCCCACTGAAATCAGACTGATTCCAGGGAACTGACAAAAAGTAATTTACCTCAGTGGAGAAAAAAATTCCACCTTTCATCCTCCAAGCCTTTTAAAATAAAAATGGAAAGCATCTTCTGGCTTCCCTAAGCAAGAGACTAAAACCTTTTTTCCTCCTTCAGAAGTGGTTTTAAAATGGAAGCATCCATTAAGACAAGGCTGCTAAAGATACAGACTTTATAAATGACAGACTTTTTAAATCAGAGGTTTAAGCAGGCAAGAGTATAGAGCAAACGCAAAGGGGAAGATAAGTGCTCCCCTGAGGCACTTGGAGCGTCCATCTGTCTTCATGTGGGTGCTTCCCACTGTAGTTGGGCTAAGCTCACTAACAAAAGTCAAAAAATAATTAGGTCTTCAAAGCTGCTGGTTACTCTCCACACTGGAGTGACTCACTTCCTCATTGGGCTGCACCTACGGCCAGTCTTGTTGAAATAACATGTTGGAGCATGTTATTTCAAGGAAGCAGGGAAATGCCACAGGTAATGTTTAAGTTGGCAATGACTGAAGATTCATTAGGGATAAAGATGGGCGGGGGAGTGAGGAAGACCCAAGAACAGAACCAACTTCTCAGGCTTCCTGAACTGTCAAACCCAGAGCCCAGGACAAGGATCAGAAGACTGGAATTCTACCCCCAACCTTGTCACCAATGCACTGTGACCTTAGTCACTCATAAAGTGACCCACAACGTCCGTTACAGATTGAAACTCTGGTGTCTTTTATTCATATAAAGATCTCTGCTCATCTACTTTGTAAGGATAAAAAAAGCTGTTTAACCCCTTTAAAAGATCATCTTTTCCCTAAGAATATTCCTTCATGTAACAGTGGAATGATTGGGGGACAAAACCATCACATTGTCTTTTACCACAAATGGCCATTTTCCACCGGGTCACTGGGCAGAATTCGCACTGAAGCTGGCGGCCTGCATACCATCGCCCGTTAAACAGAGAAAGGGCTGTTTGGCATTCTTCTTCCCTTTAAACCAAAAACCAAAGGATGTGTTTTATAGTAACAATACTATGTACATTAACCCCATTATTAATTAACCCTTTTATTCATTTACTGTGGGACCAGCAAGTTCACTGCTGTTGTACTAGCTAGGGAGTCCTCACTACAGCAGATAAGCTCACAATTTATTTAGGAACACTTTGTACTCAGAGGTTTTCATGCATGGACACTGGCTTGAGTCAAAGCTTCTTAATTCAAAAGACTGGGCTATTAAAAATGCAGAAGTGGGTATCCCTTGTCAGAACATGCTCCTTCTCAGCTAAGACTGCTACTCTTCTTATCACCATGGTTCATTTAACCCATTAGCTGTGATGCAGCCTAGGCAAACAGCAAGACAAGCAGAAATGACACAGGAACTGCTCTCCTAGCGAGTCAAATGCACACTAAGATCATTCCAGGCTTCATTCTCTGGCTCTTCTGATATATTCCTTTACATTCTCTATTCTAGCTATCCCATTTCAGTTTGTATTTTAATTATTAAAATTACATAAATAGTGGGGCCGGCATTGTGGCGTAGCAGGTAAAGCCACCGGCTATGATGCCGGCTGCTGGTTCACGTCCCAGCTGCTCCACTTCCAATCCAGACCCTGCCACCCACGCAGGAGATCTGGGTGAAGCTCCTGGCTCCTGGCTCCTGGCTCCAGGCTTTGCCTTGCCCAGCCCTAGCTGTTGCGGCCATTTAGGGAGTGAACCAATAGATGGAAGGTCGGTCTCTCTGTCTTTCACTCTCTCTGACTTTCAAATAAATGAATAAATCTTTAAAGGAAATTAATCATACAACCACATTATAAAACTCTAAGTATACAAATAATGTTTCATTTCTATATCAGCTTTTATATTTTCATTTAAAAAATACCACACATGGGGCTGCCACTGTGGCATAGTGGGTAAAGCCACAGCCTGTAGTGCTGGCATCTCATACGGGTGCCGGTTCCAGACCCGGCTGCTCCACTTCTTGTTTTTTTAAAGATTTATTATTTACTTTATTTGAAAGAGTAACACAGAGAGAGGAGAGGCAGAGACAGAGACAGAGACAGAGACAGAGACAGAGAGGTCTTCTATTTGCTGGTTCACTCCCCAATTGGCCACAATGGCTGGAGCTGCGCCGATCCGAAGCCAGGAGCCAGGACCTTCTTCCAGGTCTCTCACGTGGGTGCAGGGGCCCAAGGACTTGTGCCATCTTCCACTGCTTTCCCAAGCCATACCAGAGAGCTGGATCGGAAGAGGAGCAGCTGGGTTTCGAACCAGTGCCCATATGGGATGCCGGCACTGCAGGCAATGGCTTTACTCGCTACGCCACAGCACCAGCCCCTGCTACACTTCCAATCCAGCTCTCTGCTATGGCCTGGGCCCTGCACCAGGATGGGAGACCCGGAAGAAGTTCCTGGCTTCGGATCAGCGCAGCTCCAGCTATTGCAGCCATTTGGGGAGTGAATCAGCGGATGGAAGACCTCTCTCTCTCTAATCTCTGCCTCTCTCTCTGTAACTCTTTCAAATAAATAAATCTTTAAAAAATTGCCTTGAAAAAGAGAATAAAGATATTGACTGATTCTTTAAAAATAAAATACCGCACATATGGAAGTCATGCATCCAGTGAAAAAAACTCAGATGTCAGAAGAAACTATAGGGGCCGGTGCTGTGGCATAGTGGGTGAAGCTGCTGCCTGCAGTGTCGGCGTCCCATATGGACGCCAGTTCGAGTCCCGGCTGCCCCTCTTCTGATCCAGCTCTCTGCTATGGCCTGGGGAAGCAGTGGAAGATGGCCCATCTTTGGGCCCCTGCACCTGTGTGGGAGACCCGGAGGAGGCTCCAGGCTCCAGATCCGCCCAGCTCCGGCCATTGCGGCCATCTGGGGAGTGAACCAGTGGATGGAAGACTGCTCGCTTGCTCATGCACGCGCTCTCTCTCTCTCTCTCTCTCTCTGCCTCTCTGTAACTCTGCCTTTCAAATAAATAATCTTAAAAAATTGAAAACTATAACAAAACACAAAGTTATTTATGTTCAAAATACTTACGACTGATACTGAACATACACATTGCCCCTCAGATGAGGTTCCAAGTTGCAGCTGACCTAAGGAACAATAAAGAATGTGATTATAAAAGCTAAGAAAAAGAAACCATTCAGTCATCGAGTGTACTGTGTCCACGTTCAGTCCCACAAGTGGTTACCAACCAAAGATTCCAAGAGAGATACTAGCCCATTCACGTCTACTTACTTCAGCACACAGCAGCACTGCAAGTCCCAACTACCTACCCCTTTTAATACAGTATTTTTTCCCGTAAGTATGAAAGATTTCAGATGTGGATAACTACACAGAATACCAATCAGCCCATGTATACACTAGTCACATTTAACACTGTTTCCATTTTTGACTGAAAATGTTTTAAGTAAAATATTAAAGATCCGGTTGAAGCCACTCCATCCTATTATTCTCTCTCCCCCAACACGTAGGTGAGTACTATCATATTCCAAACACAGATAGACAAACATATGTACACACATTCAGGTATATATATCCATACACATGACATCGGTATATATGTCACACACTTAAATATATGTCTATCATATGTAATGGGTATACAAGGACACAAGTTCATGGGAAAATGGAATTAAAAGACATGTTTATTTTGGTGTAAAAAATTTGAAATCTACACATACTAAAGGTCTTCAAAAGTTCATGGAAAAATGTGTATTATGAAAAAAACAAAATTTTTTGTGCCAAAATAAATGGACCTTAATTCCATTTTCTACAAAATTTTATAGCCCTCCTGTATATGAAGAAACATACATATATAATGATATACATACATATGTAGAGTATTACTTTGTACATTTAACAACTTTATATAAGTAGTATTTATTCCACATTCTTTTTTCAAGATGTAATCACACAAACTTAATGATTCATCTTAACTACTGTATCCTGGACATATCAAATCATCCAACTTATTTGCCCACTACTCTAATGATGGCTATGCAAAGTGCTCCCAATTTTTCATCCACAAACAATGCAGGGTCAGCATTCTTGAACACAATTGTGTGTGTGTGTGTGTGTGTGTGTGTGTGTAAGGATCTCTCTAGTGTATAACCAGGAAAATGATCATTTGTATACATATCTTCCACTTCACTAGGTAGTAGCAAACTACTCTCTGAAGTACTTTTAATAATTTCCACATCCTTACCTACTATTGATACTAACAGAATTTATAATTGTTTTGCCTGATACCTGTGAATACAATCTAATTTTTTTAAAAAAGATTTTTTTAGGGCTGGTGCTGTGGCACAACAGGTTAAAGCCCCAGCCTGCAGCAGCAGCATCCCATATGGGTGCTGGTTCAAGTCCTGGCTGCTCCACTTCTGATCCAGCTCCCTGCTAATGTCTGGGAATGCGGCAGAAGATGGTCCAAGTGCTTGGGCCCCTGCACCCACATGAGAGACCTGGATGAAGCTCCTGGCTTTGGATTAGCCCAACTCCACCATTGAGGCCATTTGGGGAGTGAACCAGCGGATGGAAGACCTCTCTGTCTCTCCCTCTGTCTACAAATCTGTCTCTCAAATAAATAAATCTTTAAAAAAAGTCTTCAAATAATGTTTATTTTTTATCTCCAAAATGAACCTATAATTTTATAAATTTGCTCCTGGTATTTTTATTAGAACATCCAGAAAAGGGCAGGATTCCTACCCAGTGACAGAAGGAAGAACAGGGGCCAGTGTTGGATGCATCAGGTTAAGGTGCTGTTCGCAACACCAGCATCCCACATCAGAGCACCAGTTCAAGTCCTAGCTGCTCTATCTCTGATCCAGCTTCTTGCCAATGTGCCTGAGAAGGCAGCAGAAAATGAACCAAGTACTCGGGCCTCTGCCACCCACGTGGGGGACTTGTATGGAGTTACAGGCTCCTGGCTTCGTTCTGATTCAGTCTTGGCTATTGTGGGCATTTGGAAAGTGAACCAGTAAGTGAACCATGCTTTTTTTAAAAAAACCATGGAAGGCCTTGGGAGTCTGTACCAACCATGCAAGGGACCTTAAAGAACATTAAATCTGGTTGTTTGCAAGGACCTGCTATTAATTTTCCACAATAAATTCAATGTTCTGAAATTTTGTTTACTAAACATTTATCAATCAACTTTCCATTTGTTAGGCAAATGTGATAACCACTATACTGCAGAAACCCAACTTTCCATTTGTAACTGCCAATATGATTAGAATGAGCTTGGCCATTCTATCAAGCTGGCAGAATTCTAATCAATCGAAAAATACATCATGGTTAGTCGGTACAGGTTAGCCTGTCACAGGTACGATTTCTGTTAACCAGACAGAAGTTTTGAAAACAGGTCAACCACTACACTTCACCAAACCAGTACAATCCAGGGTGACCACGAGGGAAAGTACTAATGTAATGCAATCCCCTCGCTTCCAGATAGGAAAAGGCAGACAGAGGTAAAATGGTGTGTCTGAGAGCATGGGGGTTAGTCAAATCACACTGCCTGGGCAGCTAGTGCTTCTAAAGTAGTAGTCTGTGCGTGGGAACCGTTCTGTGCGTGGGAACAGGCATTTCCACATTAGCTGTAACTGCTGAGAAGTAGTGTGAAGACAGGAAGGGATTTGCCACTGAAACAAAACATTAAGTGAAAGAAATTTTGGAAGAATTTTTTTGCAAATCTTCAAATCAGTAGCTGGAAGTATAGCCTTGAATTTCATGAACGCCTCCATTTCTTGGTTGTTTCAATTTTCCACTGTCATTTCCAACTAGCAGGAAGCAAACACAGCTTTATTCCTATCTTTTGCCAAATAATGGATATTTTTCTTGCTGCAACATAACACAGTCATTCAGATTCAGATGTGATCAAATCACAGACAAGAGAAGAGACTTCCTTAGCTTTAGGATTCAACTAATGGGTCCCAGGAGCAACAGGGGTTACATCTGGTCTGACCCTTACTTTAAGGATAGATTGTAAAATAAGTATGTGTCCTTTAAATGCCTCTTTTTTGTAACCCAGTATGCTGCATCACAAACCATGGTTTTGAGAACACTATGTTCAGTAGTTCTGAAAAGGAGCCAGTGAATAAAAACCATTTTAAAAACAAAACAAAACAAAAGGAGTCAAGATTTATGTGCTTGTGTAGCTGCAGAAGAATAACATCTTGAATGGACGCTGCGTGTGGCACTGTCAACACAATGTTCCAACCACTCAGTGAGTGCGGTTGTGTGACACTGTGTACACTGCAGCCCTTGGTTAAGGTGCCTACAGAAGATGGAAGGAAGCACAGTGCCCATCATATGTAGCATTTCAGGGAAGGCCTGAGGGCCAAGAACTGCGGACGTGATACAGAGAACTGAAGTGCTGGAACAGAGTCGGAGCACAAAGGTACTGAATAAATGACCAATCCTTTTCCATCTGAACCTTAGCATTCAAGAAATAGCCTGCTAATACATGTGTATGGTGTCATACGGTATCTACAACATCAGCCAGAGGCGGTGGAAAGCGAAGGAGAAATAGGTGAGTTATCAAGGACGTGCCCAACCGCAGACCACGCACGTGCTGGCCCACAGCTCTACCCAGGCACAGCCTGGCCCCAGCTCTCTTGTACCACTGAGTACTTCAGGCTGAAGTGCACCAGTCCCCTCCTGCACACATATGCTCACCTTAAACTGAACCACTTTGCCCACATTCTTGAATTCAGGGAGCACATCATCGTAGAAGTCTAGGAATTGTTGGTAGGTCTCTTCCTCACTGTACTCGAGGCTTGCATCAGGGTCATAGTCATCCCTCCTGCACTGCTCCATTCCAAATGTTGTAAACATGCTTTTAATCAGAAGGGTGGGACTAGACGCCGGGAAATTATGTTTACGTGAACACCTAAATACAGAAGAAAAACGAATTCGCTACTCAATAGTTTAAAATTACACATTCAAAGCTTACTTTAAACTTTGTGATAAAGACTCAAGTAACAGCTGTTTTAACTCAGCCATAAGACAATAAACCCCACTCAGATGCCAAGTTTCAGCACTTAGAAAAACTGCTCTACGACAGACACATCAATATACGGGCTCTCACTAAAACATCAAGTTGAAAATTATTTGCAAGTTCATATGCCACTCAGCTACCTTTGAATGAAGTGCAAGAAGCCTTATCTACGTTGAACCATGGAGAAAAACAAGACCAACTGGCATGACAGGTTGTGGGGACAGGCATGAAGACGCCACATATGGGACTCAGAGGAAAGTGAGCACAAACAATACCAGCCTAGAGAAGTCATGACTAGGAGGAGATGGACCTAAAAGATTCAAGGTAACCTACAATCTAATGCCTTATAGCATTTGATAAATCTAAAAATTAATTTTTATTTAATGAAGGTGGATAACCATTATGAGCAATTTTCTTATTTTTTAAAAAGATTCTTTTTTTTTGTTCATTTGAAAGGCAGAGTTACAGAGACAGAAGGAAAGCCAGAGAGAGAGATAGAGAGAGAGAGAGAGAGAGGTCTTCCATTCGCTGGTTCACTCCCCAGATGGCCACAATGGCCGGAGCTGTGCCGATCTGAAGCCAGGAGCTTCTTCCGGGTTTCCCACATGGGTGCAAGTGAAGTGACACCTTGACAGTCGGGACTCCATTTTAGAGCACCCGAGACTCCATCTTAAGAAAGCACCTCCCACTGTGAGACTCTGGTTTGAAACTATGATCTAAAACTCAGACAATAATAGTACACTGCATCCCACTTGGCAGACTGTAGAAACTCCCCAGCATGATTGCTCAAGCTTAAAACAAATAGGCTGCCCCCAGATTAATGTTAAGATCGTAATCTGTATGTCCCACATATGACTTAGGCCAATACCTGGATTAATGTCAAGATTGTAATTGGAATTGTTAAGACTGCAGTTGGTGTTACAGTCAAAATTGTAATTGATATTAGTTTTGCATATGCTTTAGGTTAAGATTTTAATTGGTGTTGTCAAGATTATAATTGATACTAGTTTCACACAGGCCTTAGGTCAGTTTGACCCAAGTAAACATGTATTCCCCTCCAATCCTAGCAAGCATTTATTCTTCCTCCTCTTGTGGTTTTTGCCTTTATAAACTTACTGCTGCTTTGGTCTTCGGGTTCAGAGTTCTTTGGGGCACAAGCCCACTCTTGACTGCCAGCAATCAAGGACTCCAAAGTTTATCAGTGTGAGGCACTCCTCATCACTCACTAAGGCACAACACAGGGACCCAAGCATTTGGGCCACCTTGTGTTGCTTTCCCAGGCATACTAGCAGGGAGCTAGATTGGAAGCAGAGCAGCCAGGTCACAACACAGTCCCCATATGGGATGCCAGTGTATCAGGTGTGGGCTTAACCCACTACGCCACAAAGCCAGCCCCCAATTTTCTTTTCATAGTTTAAACCAGACCAAGACTAAGTTGACCAGGCTATGCCTGAATAATTTTTTAAATCCCTTATATTAATTTACCTTCTTATTACTCCCTTATCCTAAAATAAGGGAGAGGGCAGTCAAGTGTCAAAGTTCTAAATAAATTTCCTGGCTAGATTTCTGGTTAAAAATTGGAAATTTAACATTTTTAGGAAAAAAATTTTATAAAAGTTTTAAGAAAATTGAGGAATGGGGAAGTGCTGAGAAAAACATCTTTAAAATAACTAAATGTTTAATCATACTCACTTTGCATGTTTATTATACACATCTATACACCTACTAAAATAATGCACACAGAATGCCCAGCCCAGCCTATAGCTGGCTCCAAAATGTCCAGTCAACGTTCTTTAATGTGAAATTTGACCTTATAACTAGATCCATCTTCCAAAGTATTGCTACTGACAAAGAGCAAAGATTCATCTGACTGGCGACATTAGCAGTGAATCAAAATTTTACAAGCATAAAGTACATACAGAATTAAACAAGGAACCCCTAGCGAGGTTAAAATTCTGCTCAGGGGGGCTGGCACTGTGGCGTGGCAGGCAAGGCCACCACCTGCAGTGCTGGCATCCCATATGGGTGCTGCTTCAAGTCCTGGCTGCTCCACTTCTGATCCAGCTCTCTGCTATGGCCTGGGAAAGCAGTGGAGGATGGTCCAAGTTCTTGGGCCCCTGCACCCACATGGAGACCCAGAAGCAGCTCCTGGCTTCAGATTGGCACAGCTCCAGCCATTGCAGCCACTTGGGAGTAACCAGTGGATAGAAGACCTCTCTCTCTGCCTCTGCCTCTAATTCTGACTTTCAAGTAAAAAAAAATAAATCTAAAAAAAAAATTCTGCTCAGGGCTGGCGCTGTGGCACAGCAGTTTAAGTGGCTGCCTGTGATGCCAGATCCAATATCAGAATGCTGGTTTGAGTCCTGACTGCTCCGCTTCCAATCTAGCTCCCTACTAATGTGTCTGGGAAAGCAGTGGAAGATGGCCCAAGTTCCTGGACCTCTGTACCCATGTGGGAATCCTGGATGGAGTTCTTGGTTCTTAGCTTTGGCCTGACCCAGCCCCGACCATCTCAGCTATTTGGGGAGTGAACTAGAGGACAGAAGATCGCTCTCTGTCTCTCCCTCTCTCTGTATCTCTGCTTTTCAAATAAATAAAATAAATCTTTAAAAAATTTCTGCTCGGCCACTGACATGGCTGACTAGGCTAATCCTCCGCCTGCAGCGCTGGCACCCCAGGTTCTAGTCCCGGTCAGGGCGCCGGATTCTGTCCCGGTTGTTCCTCTTCCAGTCCAGCTCTCTGCTGTGGCCCGGGAAGGCAGTGGAGGATGGCCCAAGTGCTTGGGCCCTGCACCCGCATGGGAGACCAGGAGGAAGCACCTGGCTCCTGGCTTCAGATCAGCACAGCTCTGGCAGTAGCGGCCATTTAGGGGGTGAACCAATGGAAGGAAGACCTTTCTCTCTGTCTCTCTCACTGTCTAACGCTGCCTGCAAAAAAAAAAAAAAAATTCTGCTCACAGGATTCTTAGATTGGAATGAACTTGCCCTACTTCCCAGGGTGGCAAACGAGCACACGTCAGTTTTTAGAACAGAGCCAAAATTCCTGTGTAGGGAAATTCCCCACATTGCGTGGAAACAGTCTCAGAATCTGAGTGGGCTCAAAGGTCAGCCCTGCTCCTCCTGAGGAGTCGGCTGAGAAGCGATTTGGGGAAGCCTTTTAAAGCTGTGAGAGCAAGCCTGTGTGGTTCTCAGGATGACGGTGGGAAAATTGAGATTTCTTGGATTCTGTCCAGAACGTATGTTCAGATCTCAAGAGGTAGAGAACCCACCTGATGTTCAAGGTGAACCATGTTTGAGAACCACTGATTGAGCGCATGCTATTTACCCATTACCCTGATACTTGAGCCATCAAGTCAGACTGTCACAAAAACACAAAATCGAACACTACCTTAGCCCACGCATGGCCAATAAATGGTGTGGCTATCCAACACCTCCTCAGGGATAGGTAACTGACTATTCCTCTTTCTCAATGGAGCACTCCCAGTACCCACTGCCTTTGGTCTTCATAGAACCACCACAAAGCACTCTAAAGTTAGGCTGCAATCATTGATCAAGGTCACTGCTGAACATTCTCATGAAAATTATGTATGTACTGTTACAAAACATCAAAGTTATTGTCTACCTTTTTGCTGAATGTCTTTATACAATATTCCATGGAAGAAATATTTCAAATCTGGTGCCAGGAAAATCTCTTTCCAGAGATACCACTTGTTCTCTCTTCTGATAAGATCTATACACATAGCTCATTATCTGCCTGGGGTGAGTTAAAATCCAGAGTCAAAAGCATCACATACTCACAATAACTCACTTTCTCGCCCGTTCTTGCTTTCCATTTTTTCTATTTTAACTTAATGCAGTAGATCATGAGCCTTCTTTAAATACTTCTCGAACTAGGTGAGGTATAAATAAATACACAACTGTTTTACCTTCCATCAGTGATTTTGTTCTAAAGAAATAACAGAAATCCCCTCAATTTCGACTTCCAAAAAATATCTATTTCAAAAAGGTTTGAGAATTGAACACTGTAGTAACTACAAGAAAAAGAAATGCTTAGGGGGCCGGCACTGTGGCTTAGTGGATAAAGACACTGCCTGCAGTGTGGGCATCCCATACGGGCACCGGTTTGAGTCCCAGCTGCTCCACTTCTGATCCAGCTCTCTGCTATGGTGTGGGAAAGCAGTAGAAGATGGCCCAAGTCCTTAGGTCCCTGCACCCGTGTGGGAGACCCAGCAGAAGCTCCTGGCTCCTGGCTTTGGATCGGCGCAGCTCCAGCTGTTGCAGCCATCTGGAGAGTGAACCAGTGGATGGAAGACCTCTCTGTCTCTCTCTGCCTCTCCTTCTCTCTCTGTGTAACTCTGATTTCCAAATAAAGAAATAAATCTTTTTTAAAAAAAGAAATGCTTATGTTACAGAAGTGTTTCTATGATTATGTTGCAAACCTTAACAACAGAAGAGAACAGCTGTAGCTCTGGAGGAAGTCAGTGAGGCTCTGTAAAAAGTGAAAAAGGAGTGGGAATTTAGCCCAATAGTTAAGAAACCTATGGTCCCCTCTTGGAGTGCCAGAGTTCGAGTCCCGGCTCTAGCTCTTGACTCCAGCTTCCTGTCAGTACAGACCCTGGGAGGCACCAGCAATGGATCAACTAACTGGACTCCTGCCCCCAACAAGGGAGACCTGGATAGTGTTTCCAGTTCCTGGCTCTGCCACCTGCAGGCATTGTTTCCTTTGACTGATTGATTTGAAAAGGAGAGTTACAGAGAAAGACAGAGATCTTCTATCTGTTGGTTCACTCCAGAAGTGGCCACAACGGCTGCGACTAGGCCAGGCCAAAGCCTGGAGCTTCCGGGTCTCCCACATGGGTGCCAGGGCCCAAGCACTTGGGGCATCTTCCACTGCTTTCCCAGGTGTGCCAGGAGGGAGCTGGATCTGAAGTGCAGCAGCCAGGACTTGAACCAGCGCCTATATGGGATGCCAGCACTGCAAGTAGTGGCTCAACCCATTGTACCACAGCACTGGCCCCGTGTACACACTTTTTAAAAACTTTTTAAATGGTTCTAATATGCACTCACGGCTGAGAACCACTATTCTTGAAAAATAAGAAATGGTATAAAGGTTTAAAAAAGACAGAGAAAGCTCACATTTTCAAAGAAGGAAAATAATTCATAGCATGATGATTTTATTAACTAAAATAGACCTGAAAGATGCATATAGTTTCACACTGCATACACATGAATTTTCCTATTCATATTCTTTTTTAGGATTAATAGAACATTAATAGTAAAATTAGGCCTCCTGTGGAAAATTAGTAATAATTAGATTTTCCTCAGATGGATTCATTTGCCATTAGGAGTTTTTACCTACTTTGAGTTGTTCATTCAACAAACAAGCCAAATTATAAAAGTCACAATTACCTGGCCATACAGTAGGTATTTGCTAAAGAGTTGCTAAATGACTTAAGAGATCAATATTAGGTTTTCATATATGAGGATACTTCAAAATTTTTTTGGAAAATGGAATTTAATATGAAATATATCAAACTTGTATAACAAAATTTTTAAAAAGTTTATTTTTGTTGCAAAATTTTTTGAAACGCATGCATACAAGTTCTTCAAAAAGTCCATGAAAATGGACATTATGAAAAAAGCTATGCACAGATTTCAAAATTTTCTTGCACCAGGGCAGGCACTTGGCCTAGCACTTGAGATGCCCTTGAGATGCCTGCATTCCATTTCAGAATGTCTGGGGTGGAGTCCCAGCTCCACTTCTGATTCTAGCTTCCTGCTAATGTGCGTCTTGGGAGGTAGCAGGTGACGGCTCAAGTTGTTGGGTCCCTGTACCCAGGTATTGAGTTCCTAGCTCCCAGCTTTGGCTCCCGGCACAGGGCCACTGCAGGCATTCGGAGAGTAAACCTGCAGATAGGAGCGCTCTGTCTCTCAAGTACATTTTTAAAATAAATTAATTAAAAAAAAACATGGATCCAAAAGAGGCAGAGGTCAAGAAGAATGGCAACAATAACAACAATGAAAATACCGCTGGCCCTCCATATCTGCAATTCCCACATCCGAAGATTCAACCAATTGCAGATGGAAAATATTCAGAACAAACTGCATCTGTACTGAACATGTACAAAGCTTTTTTATCATAATTATTCCCTAAATAATACAGTATAACAACTATTTATATAACATTTAAGTTGTATTAGGTTTATAAGTAATCTGGAGATAATTTCAAGTATATAGGAGGGCATATGTAGGTGACATGCAAATAGTAGGCCATCTGATGTATGAATCAATGTGAGCATCCTCAGATTTTAGTATCCATGGCAAAGCAGAGGAGTCCTGAAACCATGGACACCGAAGGATGACAGTCCCAGCACTCAGCTGGTGTTCACCACGCATTTATCCATTCGCTTCGCTGCAAAGCCTCTCACAAGGGTGATACTATATTTAATGCTCATTTCACAGACAAGAGAATTAAGGATCACAGGGCTTAAGTAACTTTCCCAAAGTCAGTCATCGAAGCCAGATTTTGAACCCATGGGTCTCCTCCAGAGTCTGAGCATATTAACAGATGACAGTGAATTTTTTCAGGGATGGAGGCTTGGCGCAGTGGTTAAGATGCCACTTGGGGGGTGGGCAGCACTCCGGCATAGTGGGTAAAGCTGCCGCCTGCAGTGCTGGCATCCTGCATGGGCGCCAGTTCATGTCCCGGCTGCACCACTTCCGATCCAGCTGCCTGTTAATGTGCCTGGGAATGCCCTGGAAGATGGCCCAAGTCGTTGGGTCCCTGCACCCACGTGGGAGACCCGGAAGCAGCTCCAGACTCCTGGCTTTGGATCGGCGCAGCTCTGGCCGTTGTGGCCA
This sequence comes from Oryctolagus cuniculus, assembly GCF_964237555.1. Taxonomy (NCBI): domain Eukaryota; kingdom Metazoa; phylum Chordata; class Mammalia; order Lagomorpha; family Leporidae; genus Oryctolagus; species Oryctolagus cuniculus. The sequence goes on along the minus strand of NC_091453.1, from coordinate 1,951,030 downwards.
TTTGGGGAATGAACCAGCAGATGGAGGAACTCTCTCTCTCTGCCTCTGCCTCTCAGTAACTCTAACTTTCAAATAAAATAAATCTTTAAAAAAAAAAAAAAGGATGCTGCTTGGATACCTGCATCCCTGATCAGTATGCCTGGTTTAAGTCCTGGCTCTCCTTCCAATTCCAGCTTCCTGCTAATGCACACCCTGGAAGGTAGCAGGTGATAGCTTCCCACCCATGTGAGAAACCTGGATTGAATTATAAACTCCTAGCTTCACACTGGCCCAGCCCTGGCTATGGTGGACATTTGAAAAGTGAACCAGCAGGTGGATCTTTCTCTCTCTCTCTCTCTAACACACATACTTTTCCTCTACTCTGATCTGTTCACAGATATTCCTTTTTAAAATATTTATTTATAGGGCTGGTGCTGTGGAGTAGTGAGCTAAGCCTCCACCTGCTGTGCCAGCATCCCATATGGGCACCGGTTCAAATCCCGGCTGATCCACTTCTGATCGAGCTCTCTGCTATGGCCTAGGAAAGCAGAAAAAGATGACCCAAGTGCTTAGGCCCCTGCACCTGCATGGGAGTCCTAGGAGAAGCTCCTTGCTCCTGGCTTCAGATCAGCTCAGTTCCCACCATTACAGCCATCTGGGAAGTAAACTAGTGAATAGAATATCGCTGTCTCTCTCTGTCTTTCTCTCTTCGCCTCTACCTTGATGTAACTCTGCCTTTCAGATAAATATTTTAAAAAACGTATTTGTTTGAAAGAGAGGAAGAGAATCTTCAATTGGCTGGTTCACTCCCCAAATGCCCACAACAGCTGGATCTGGACCAAGTCAAAGCCAGAATCCTAAAACTGTATCTGGGTCTCCCACGTAAGTGGCAGGAACCCAACCACTTGGGTCATGATTTGCTGCCTTCCCAGGTGCTATAGAAAGAAGCTGGGTCAGAAGCAGAGTAGTCAGGTATCAAACAAGCACTCTGATATGGGATGCTGTCATCCCAAGTAGCAGTTTTGTTCTTGTTTTTGTTTTTAAGATGTATTTATTTATTTGAAAGGCAGAGTTATATATAGAGAAAGAGATCTTCCTTTTGCTGGTTCACTCCCCAGATGGCAGCCAGGTCAAAGGAGTCAAAAGCTTCCACCATGTCACCCATGTGAGTACAGAGGTCCAAGGACCCAGGCCATCCTCCACTGTACTCCCAGGCAAATCAGCAGGGAGCTGGATCAGAAGTCAAGCAGCCAGAACGTGAACTGGTACCCATATGCGATGCTGGCACTGCAGACGGCAGCTCAATCCACTGTGCCACAGCTGTGGTCCCTCAAGTAGCAGTTTTACCTGCTGTACCACAGTGCATACCCCACATGCCAAGTTTTAAAAGCCTGCTTGGGGCAGTGTGTTTGCCATCAAAAAATAGAAGCCAGACTGTTCCAACCTCTTCAAATATATTATTTCCCCATCCAAGTTGTCTACCATGGACTATACAAGCATAGAAAAAAAATAAACAGAAAGTCTAAAGATGCAGTATGCAAATTTAGCACTTCCAAAGAACTCAGCTAAGCCCACTCAGGGAACAGGGATGGAAGGAACAGAGGACAACCAGATGGGCAAATGGAGCAGCAGCAAGAAGGCAGCAGATATCTGATAAACATTTAAAACTAAAGCCAGTACCTCTCCCAAAAAGAGAACTCAAAACCTTGACATTTTCAATCACTTCATTCTGACAGGATAAATCAAAATGAGTTACCTATCTCCAAATCTGCAAGCTCCTGTTTTATTGTAGAATGGACAGTTAGCTCGATCTTTCTCCATTATTCTTAAATCCATGGGTGGTTCTGGGTTTTGCCATGTGGTACCATTTTCCAACTGTTGAAAATAACCATAATTTTACTGATGTGTAAGAGACCATGCCAGATTAAATGTTTCAAAATATATTCAAATATTTCCATCAAAAAAAAAAAACTGGCCTAAGGAAAAAACCACTTAAGTTTTAACAGGCAATCAAAGCTCTAGAAACAATTGTCCCCAGATGTGAGCTGTATTTCCCTCTTGACTCTGCATCACTTTCCTGGATCAGACATCACTACTGCTGCCAGGGACAGTCACTAGATTCTCCTTCTATCCATTCATTTCAAAAATGATCTAAGGACTTATTAGAGAAACACCACTGAGAGAAGTAAAAGTTATTCTGAATCAAGGTCAACTGTCCATTTGGGGCTAACAGCATGTGATGTTGCTTCCATACACTTTCAGTACTATAAAGTAAGTATAATCTCTGGGGGTGATTCAGTACCAATTACTGCTTATCAGTAAACTTCTATTGTACAGATCAAAGGGCCTCAAAGTGTTTCCAGATACCCAGATGTGATCAAAATAGTCTACCACAAAACTAATCTTACTGGAACTATTATTTCTAAAGAAATATTAATTGATCACAAATTTTTATTGAAACATTTTGAAAATACCTCATTTTCAGCCTGATCCAGCATCTTCTTCACAGCTTCCTACAAATGGTGCAAACACAGTTCTAATGAAAACCTAGGAATCAGGTAAGTCACAGCTGGTTTCTCTGGTTAAGAATCCCATATTTAACAATTAAAACACACACACACACAATTTCAGGTTTCAATTTTGTTTTCTAAGCATAGATCTTCTGAAAAGCTTTCGAAGGCTGAATGAGGGGACTTCAAAAAGTTAATGAAAAAGGGAATTAAAACATGTTTGTTTTCTTTTTTTAAAGATTTACCTATTTTATTTATTTGAAAGGCACAGTGAATAGACAGATCTTCCATCTGCCAGTTTACACCCCCAAATACTCGCAACAGCCAGGGCTGAGTCAGGTCTCCCATGTAGGTAGCAGGTGCCCAAGCACTTGGGCCATCTTCCGTTGCTTTTCCTAGGCCATTATCAGGGAGCTGGATCAGAAGTGGAGCAGCTGGGACAGGAACCAGCACCCAGATGGGATGCCAGCACTGCAGGCAGCAGCTTTTACCTGCTATGCCACCATGCAAACCCCAGGTTTCAATTTTTTAGCACTAAAATAAACTTATCTTTTAATTCTATTTCCATGAACTTCTTGAAGTACCTTTGTATAGCTGAGAATTTTTATTTAAATGGAAAATCTTATAGATCACATTGCAAAATATTCATAGTAAAATCTTATAAGTTTCAGTAACAGTTTAATATATTTTAAGATAAATATCACTTTCTAGCTTTTAAGATAAAGTATTAGTGAATATTATAAAATACAATGTTACCTGAAACATAACCATTTAACTGAAAATAAAATATGACAAGACCAGTAGTAATTAGGAGTCAAACTTTTCGATAAAGCAAAGGAAGCCCTACAATATGCCAGTAAAATAGCCACTTAAAGAAGTTTTTAATTATGATTGACAGATTTGTCTTCCCTTGCCCCTTAAAGCATTACCTAAGGCTTTCACCTCCCTGCTTACTTGCTAACTCTACCTGGTCACACAACTTTCCTTGGTAACGTGTGATGCTCACAACAGAACTCCTGTGCTGCTTTACTCCTTTTTCCCAATCACCTAAAAGCCCTTCTCAACAAACTGCACTGCCATTTACCCACGTGTTCAAAGTAAAAACTGAAAAAATATGACAGGAATTCCCCTCCCTTTTCTTTTCCTTCCTCCCACTCAAATTACCAACTAGAGTCCATTAGAGTCTGTCTTCAGCACAGCCAAAATCTGTGCCCTTCTCTTAATCAAGCACTACCCTAGGCAAACCATCATCTGCTCTCAGCCTTCTCAATGGCCACCTATTGCTACCCTCGCCGCCTTGGTCATTGCTCCCCATCCCCTATTCTTTTTTCTTTTTCTTTCTTTTTTTTTTTTTTTTGAAACTCAGTTACACAGAGAGGAGAGGCAGAGACAAAGAGAGAAAGACAGAGAGAGAGAGAGAGAGAGAGAGAGAGAGAGAGTGTGTCTTCCTTCCATTGGTTCACTCCCCAGAGAGAGAGAGAGAGAGTGTCTTCCTTCCATTGGTTCACTCCCCAGATGGCTGCAACAGCCGGAGCTGTGCTAATCTGAAGCCACGAGCCAGGATCTTCCTCTGGGTCTCCCATGCGGGTGCAGGGGCCCAAGGACTTGGCCCATCTTCCACTGCCTTCCCAGGCTATCAGCAAGGAGCTGGATCAGAAGTGGAGCAGCCGGGTCTCAAACCAGCGCCCATATGGGACGCCGGCACCACAGGCGGCAGCCTCACCCGCTACGCGCCAGCCCCAGTCCCTTATTCTTTATATAGAAGTTAGAATGATCTAGTGAAGGTAAAGTCTTGAAGAAGATCACTCCCTGCTTAAAAACCCTTCAGTGCTTTCCCGTGACATGACATCAAATCCAAACACGTCCTTCAAATCCAGAAGGCCTTGCATGACGTGACCCAGCCACCCTTCAGGCCTCCGGGTGCCTCTCACCAATTTGGTCTCCAAGTTTCAGGCACCTTGGCTTTCTTTCAGCCTCCAGGCATCTAGTCCCTTCTCCCTCGATTCTCTGTAATTAGGTGACAGTTCAAACATCACTTCCTCAGGGGTTTCTTTGACCAGGCAAACTAAAGAAGTGCTTCTCCAGGCCGGCGCCGCAGCTCACTAGGCTAATCCTCCGCCTTGCGGCGCCAGAACACCGGGTTCTAGTCCTGGTCGGGGCACCAAATTCTGTCCCGGTTGCCCCTCTTCCAGGCCAGCTCTCTGCTGTGGCCAGGGAGTACAGTGGAGGATAGCCCAAGTACTTGGGCCCTGCACCCCATGGGAGACCAGGACAAGCACCTGGCTCCTGCCTTCGGATCAGCGCGGTGCGCCGGCCACGGCGGCCATTGGAGGTGAACCAACGGCAAAGGAAGACCTTTCTCTCTGTCTCTCTCTCTCTCTCACTGTCCACTCTGCCTGTCAAAAAAAAAAAAGTGCCTCTCCAATCACCATCACTTTATTATTTCTTTATACCGTTTAACACTAGCTTATTGTATGTAAAATGTCTGCTTTTCTTACTTATCTGAAATGCCTACCTAAAAACCTAGCTCAGGGGGGCAGCATCATGGCGCAGCAAGCTAAGCTACTGCTTGTGAAAGCAACATCTCATATGAGCGTAAGTTCAAGTCCTGGTTGCTCCATTTCCCATCCAGTTCCCTGTTAATGCACCTGGGAAGACAGCAAAAGATGGCCCAAGTACTTGAGCCTCTGATACCCATGTGGGAAACCCAGATGGAAATCTAGGTTCCTGGCTTCAGCCTGGCCCAGGCCCAGCCAATAGAGCCATTTGGATAGTGAACCAGTGGATGGATGGTCTCTCTCTCTAACTCTCCCTTTCAAATAAATAAATAAAAATATACAGAGTATAAAAAGACGTACTATATATGAGCAAAACTGACATTCTGAGATTTGATAATCGTATATAGCCCTTGTCTATATTCTTCTGAAAAACAGTGGTTTCTGCACTTACTACTGGTTGAATTCTTTATTTAGTGGAGGGGTAAGCTTGTGATTATAAAGAAAACTGAGTTTGTCCTTGTAAAAATTAAAAGATAAATAAGAAGTAAGGAGGGTAGGAAGTATCATTATGCTCTTAAGACTGTATATATGAAATATATGAAATTTGTGCCCTTTTTATAAATAAAACATGTTTTAAAATTAAAAAAAAATAGGGGCCGGCGCTGTGGTTTAGCAGGATGCAGCACTGGCATCCCATATAGGTGCTGATTCAAGCCCTGGCTGCTCTACTTCCGATCCAGCTCTTGGCTATAGCCTGGGAAAGCAGTGGGAGATGGTCCAAGTCCTTGGGCCCCTGCACCCGCGTAGGAGACCCGGAAGAAGCTCCTGGCTCCTGGCTTCAGATCAACACAGCTCCAGCCATTGTGGCCATTTGGGGAGTGAACCAGCAGATGGAAGACCCCGCCCCCCTTCTCTCTTTCTCTCTCTCCAACTCTGCCTTTCAAATAAATAAATAAATCTTTTTTAAAAATTTAAAAAAAATAAAAATGCAGCTCAGTGAATGCAGAGCATGTCTTCTTTCACTTCGCTCTCTCCACTAAACAGGACATGAGCACACATATCACATATGCCTTTAAATATGCTTGAAATCTATTTCTCTACCTACTTCTCCTTAATATCTCATTAGACTTCCTTTGAAACAGAAGCATTTAAAATAAGCCTTGGCTTCTACCTGATCCCTGAAAGACCTCAGTGGAAGAATATACAATGGGGAAAAACATAAAATGGGGATTGACTCATCTCTATAAAAAAATCACAAGCTCCAAACAACTTTTTCCACTCCCTAAAAACCTAGCAGGATCTTGCCTCACCTGGATGTCTAATATTTGCACTGAAATCAAATGATGGCCTGAGCCACAAAAAAATAAATAAATAAAAAAGGTTGTGGACTGCTTCTATCTCACCGTATGACTAGGGCATAAACAAATGCATTCTCTGCCATTGTAAGGTAATTATTAATGCTACCCAATTTTATGCTATACAAATTTAGCAATTTTACAGAAAAGATACATCCTGATGGATCAGTCAAGGAAGGTGGGCTGGGGGTACCTTTGAAATAGATAACTGTTAAGGAATAGCAGCAAAATAAACCAAAGCACTCTTTAAAAAAAAAAAAAAGAAGAACTCTGAAAGATACGGAAGATGCATACATATTTCTTACAGACTCTCCTCTAACAAGCGACTGTGTGTCAGCCACAATTGCCATTATAGCCCGAATCGGAAAGGAAGCCAAGATTTAATAACAAAAAATTTCCAAATTGCTTGATATTTTAGTCCCTGATATCATTAAATCAATTCTTGCTCACCTGTCATAAGCACTTAAATCTCTTATGATCTAAATACAAGTGGAAACTATACAAAATATTATTCTCTAGAGAAACCAATACATAGAGAGCAGAAGCTCAGAAAAATACCACTTGCTATAGAATAGCACAGAATGTAAAGCACGCAGAGCTAGATGTTTGCTAGAGACCAGACAGACCACAAAGCCTATAATATTTACTATCTGGCCCTTTACAGGGGGGTTGCCAATCCCTGCTATAAAAAAACTGAATAAAGTTGAAGAAAACTTTAATTTCAGAAGTCTGCCACTGCACAGACTTCAGAGAGGAAACTCTAGTATATATCTAGATTAAACGTATGACTCTTTCCAAACAAACAAATAAAACAGCACAAAAGAGAAACTCGAACCCAAACCCTGACATGCCTACAGCTTCCTCATCAAACCTAGGCCGCAGCTGAACACTAAGAGGATACTCAGTGCATTTATCCTCCCACGACAGGAATCACCTCTCTCTCTCTCTTCTCCTGGCGCTTCTGTTCCTCCTCTTGTCTCTCTTTCCTCTGCTGTTCTTCCCATTCTTCCTTTAACTTTCTCTTAAAAAGGAAAACAAAGGGGGGGGGGGAGAAGGGGGAGAAAGGCAAGTTTATTTCTTTTCAGGCTCACTTTTTTTAAAACATTTAACATATAGGGCAAATAAATGAAAAAATTAAAAACAAGTAAAATGGATAACATTGGATCTTTTTAAAGTTCAAGAAATGCAACTCTTACGGAGAACTATTTTGAGTAGCTAGCTAATTAGTTAACTGGTTTTTTTAATTGATACTGTACTAATTAGTTAACCAGTTATTTAATTGATACTGTACTAGTTAGTTAACTGGTTATTTAATTGATACTGTACCTCTTGCTCTTCTTGCCGTTTTCTATTTGCCTCTTCCTTCTCCTTCTTTATCCTGAATTCTTCTTGTGCCTTCTGCTCCCTCAGCAACCACTCCTCATGTAACTTCTGCCTATCATTACAACGATGTAATCAAAAAAGAGAAATGGGCATTAATTTACAAATACATACACATATACACATTTGATAGCAAAATGACATGTTTTGGGAATGATGGAAATATCATGAATGATATTTTCTATACAGCAGTCAAGTGGGGGTAGAGAACCAGACGATATGAATAAAGCTTTTGGAAAAGTACAGTGTCAGCCAACTCTCTTCCTAGAGTGATAACTTAAGTCACTATTCTAATTTCATAGGTGCTCTGGCTGTGATCTCTTTTATATGACACTACAACTTCCCCTGTAGGCCAATCATTGTAATGATTAGGTGCCAGTAAAATGGTAGCAAGTTTCAAAGCAATATCTCACTTTTCTCATTCAGAACACATTATTCCTCCTAACCTATACATTTTGATTGCAGCACTAAGAAAACCTGGCATCTTTTGCCATAAACCTTTGGACTACTACTCTAAACAGTTAAGAGTCCTGTCATTTGACTACAAACACTTAAACAGCACAATTGAAGTCTTTAAAATCAAGCTTTAGATTTTTAGAATAGATGAAAGAAGTTATAAATTAGCAAGCACTATTTTTTTAAATGACCAATTATAAAGAATGATGTTATCTTAAAGTGGCAAGTGTCTCAACATGCAGTATCACAAGTTTCTAATTTAAGGGAGGATGGTTATGGAGAGAGGGTTTGGCACAGTGAGTTAAGCTACCACTTGGGATGCCCCATCCTGTATCGAGTGCCTGGCTGCTAATGCATGCCCTGAGAGACAGCAATGATCACTCAAGTACTTGGGTACCTGCTACCCAGGTAGAAGACCCAGATTGAGTTCTGGGCTCCTGGCTTTGGCCTGGCCCAGTCCCTGGTGTTGCACACATTTCAGGAGTGAATCAGTGGATAGATTCTGATCTCTGTCTCTCAAATAAAATGAAACAAAAATTTCTTTAAAACTTAAAAGGGGGTTATATTTCCGAAGTTTATTTGATAATAGGGTGTTTAGGACCTAGATTTCTTTCCAAGTGAATTTATAAAAGGGAAATGAAATACAAGAAATCGTTCTATATTACTTCAGCCACATCAGAAGTTAAATAAGGTTTGATGTCTAGCCTGGGGACCTAACTACAATTTTAAATAAATATCCTATGGGAAAATATATTCCATTTTCTTTTATTTATTATTTATTTATTAAAGATTTATTTATTTATTTATTTGAAAGTTAGAGTTACAGAGAAGGAGAGCCACAGGCAGAGAGACAGAGAAAGAGTGATCTTCCATCTACTGGTTCACTCCCCAAATGGCTACAATGGCCAGGGCTGGGCCAGGGAAGCCAGGAGCTTCTTCTGGATCTCCCATGTGGCTGTGGGGCCCAAGTACTTGAGCCATCTTCTGCTGCTTTCCCAGGCACATTAACAGGGAGCTGGATTGGAAGTGGAGCAGCTGGGACTGGAACTGGCACCTGTATGGGATGTGGACACTGGAGGAGGAGGCTTAACCTTCTATGCCACAGCACCTGCTGCTCCATTTTCAACTACAGACTCCAGGAACACACCTGTTAGTCATGGTAGAGGCTGGTATGTATACATCAATGTTCCTATGCATATTGTAGGATACAACACAGATGTTTCAGTTGTGCAGAACACTTTAATTGTAGGTAACTGAAACAAATGGAATATGAACTTTTAAAAATTATTTTATTTACTGAAAGACATAAAGATATAGGCAGAGAGAGAGAGAGAGAGATCCCATCCACTGGTTCACTCCCCAAATGCTTGGAGCACCTGGGGCCAGGAGCCAAGAATGTACCTCAGGTCTCCCATGTGGGTGGTAGGGACCCAACCACTTGAACCATCACTTGCTGCCTCCCAAGCTGCACCACAGCAAAAAGCTGGAATTGTAAAGGAGCTGGGACTGAAACCCAGGCCCTGAAATGTGGGCTGCAAGTATTCCAACTGGTGTCTTAAAACCTATGCCAAACACCTGAACCAGTACCTAAATTTAAAACCACGAAAAAATAAATGTTAAAAACTTTAACATCTAATAATTTTAAGATAACTGTGCTTCTGCTTTCAAATAGGCCATAAAGCCATACAGTATTTTCATACAATTAATTTTCTTGTTTTTTAGCAATAATGTAGTATGTGCTATGGTTTGGAAGTGAGAGAGGTCCCCAATGTGGCAGTATAGAAAGGCAGTGGAATTTTTGTTTAAAAGATTTATTTATTTCAAAGAGTGAGGGGGGAGGGCTGAAACAGAAAAAGATCTTTCATCTGCTGGTTAACTCCCCAGATGGCCACAACGGCCCAGGCTCAGCCAAGCTGAAGCCAAGAGCTTCTTCCAGTTCTTCCATGTGGGTAGCAGGGTCCCAAGCACTTGAGCTGTCCTCCACTGCCTTCCCAGACACATTAGCAGGGAGCTGGATTGGAAGTGGAGCAGCTGAGACATGAACTGGCACCCATATGGGATGCCAGCATTGCAGGCATCGGCTTTGCCCACTACGCCACAATGCCACCTCCCCTCCTCACCTCCGGTGATGGAACTTTTAAGAGGTACAGAGGGCCCACTGAAAGGTTGCTTAAATCATTGGGAACCATCAGCCTCTGAAGAGATTAATGGCAGTCTCACAGAGTGCATTAGCTCACATGAGAATGGTTTGTTATGAAGAGAAAAAAACTGGCTCCTCCCTGGTCTCTAGCTTTCTATCTCACCATGTGATCTCTTCCACACGCACTTGTGATGCCATGTACCATGAGGCCCAACCAATGGGGCCTCCTGATCTTGGACTTTCAGCCTCTAAAGCTGTGTGCAAAATAAAACTCTTTTATTTATAAAGTTCCTAGGAGGCCGGCGCTGTGGTGTAGCAGGTAAAGCCGCTGCCTGCAGTGCCAGTATCCCATATGGTTGTCAGTTCGAGACCCAACTGCTCCACTTCCAATCCGGCTCTCTGCAGTGGCCTGGGAAAGCAATGGAAGATGGCCCAAGTCCTTAGACCCCTGCACCCGCGTGGGAGACCCAGAAGCAGCTCCTGGCTCCTGGCTTCGGATTGGCACAGCTCCAGCTATTGCAGCAAATTGGAGAGTGAACCAGCGGATGGAAGACCTCTCTCTCTCTGCCTCTCCTTCTCTCTCTGTGTAACTCTTTCAAATAAACAAATCAATCTTTAAAAGAAAGTACCTAGGTTTGGTTATTTTATTATAGTACAAGAAAACAAATATAGTATGTAACACTCAGAAGAATAAACAAAGATAAAAAAAACACAAAGATGCATGTATATGATTGAAAACAAGTATTTCAAGTAAGCAGGAAAACAAAATTTATTTCCCTACTTCATATCAAATGTATCATCTTCATCATAACAGAAATCTATAATAATAGCTATAGTCATTACAGCACCCTTATCTGCTCATATTAAGTACTGTACACATATAACCTCATTTAATCTCCATAATTCTATGAGGTAGATACTATGATTTTAGCTTGATATTAAAGACAAGGAGACTGAAGCTAAGAAATGTGAACACAGAAAGTGTTCTAGCCAAAACTAGAACTCAGGTCTAGCTGAATCCAAGTTCATATTCTCACTCACTAGAACTTTTTTTGTAATACTTTTAGCACTGTGATAGTTCCACATAATTATGTCTTTGGTAGATAACAGGAATCAAACAGGAGAAGAAGCAACTTTTCTAATAAACATGATAAACAGCTAGTAAATATCTACAAAGTACTTTATCCTTTATAAAAATTTTATCAGAGCTGGCATTGTGAAGTAACAGGTAAAGCCGCCACCTGCATCACCAGCATCCCATATGGGTGCCAGTTTGAGTCCCGGCTGCTCCACATCCGATCCAGCTCCCTGCTAATGCACCTGGGAAAGCAGTGGAAGATGGCCCAAGTCCCTGGGCCCCTGCACCCACGTGGGAGACCTGAATGAAGCTCCTGGCTCCTGGCTCCTGGCTCCTGGCTTTGGCCTGGCCTAGCCCTGGCTGTTGATGCCATTTGGGGGAATGAACAAGAGAATGGAAGATCTCTCTGTCTCTCCTTCTATCTGTAACTTTTACTTTTTGAATAAATAAAATAAATCTATTTATTTATTTATTTATTTATTTATTTTGACAGGCAGAGTGGACAGTGAGAGAGAGAGACAGAGAGAAAGGTCTTCCTTTGCCGTTGGTTCACCTCCAATGGCCGCCACTGCTGGCGCACCGCGCTGATCCGGTGGCAGGAGCCAGGTGCTTCTCCTGGTCTCCCATGGGGTGCAGGGCCCAAGCACTTGGGCCATCCTCCACTGCACTCCCGGGCCACAGCAGAGAGCTGGCCTGGAAGAGGGGCAACCGGGACAGAATCCGGCGCCCCGACCGGGACTAGAACCTGGTGTTCTGGCGCCGCAAGGCGGAGGATTAGCCTAGTGAGCTGCGGCGCCGGCCAAAATAAATCTTTAAAAAAAAATTATTTTCCAGGTCAGCATTGTGGCAGAAGGGGTACATCCCATAAGGGCTCCTGGCTTCAGCCTGGCCCAACCCTGGCCATTGCAGCCATTTGGGGGAATTCCCTCCCTTTCTCCCTCCCTCCCTTCTTTCCTCTACCTCTGTAACTCTGCCTTTCAAATATATAAATCTTTTTGTTTTGTTTTTTGTTTTTTGACAGGCAGAGTGGACAGTGAGAGAGAGACAGAGAGAAAGGTCTTCCTTTGCCGCTGGTTCACCCTCCAATGGCGGCCGTGGCCAGCGCACCACGCTGATCCGATGGCAGGAGCCAGGTGCTTCTCCTGGTCTCCCATGGGGTGCAGGGCCCAAGCACTTGGGCCATCCTCCACTGCACTCCCAGGCCACAGCAGAGAGCTGGCCTGGAAGAGGGGCAACCAGGACAGAATCCGGCGCCCCGACTGGGACTAGAACCCGGTGTGCCGGCACCGCAGGAGGAGGATTAGCTTAGTGAGCTGCAGCGCCAGCCTCAAATATATAAATCTTTAAAAAATTTTTATTTGGTAGGCTGGCAATTTGGCACAGCAGGTTAAGCCGCCGCTTGCAATGCCAGTGTCTCATATCAGAGTTCCAGTTCAATTCCTATCTACTCTGCTTCTCATCCAGTTTCCTGCTAATGAACTTTGGAGGCAGTACGTGATGGCTCAAAAACTTGAGCCCTCCACCCATGTGGGAGACCCAGGTGGAGTTCCAGGCTTCTGGATTTGGCCTGCTCCAGCCCTTTTTGTTGTGCGGATTTACAGTGAACCAGTGGATGGATGATCTTTCTCTCTCTCAGTCTGTATGTCCCTTTCCTTCTCTGTTGCTCTGCCTCTTAAGTGAAAATAAATTTTTAATTGTTTTTTTTTATTGTGGATACGCATACATAATAACATTTATTATTTTAATCATTTTAAAGTGTAAAGTTCTACAGCATCAAGTACACTGGCATGTACCACTTTTATCTTTTTAAAACTAGCCCCCTTGAACAATACTAAGAGAAAAAATAGCAGAATACTTTCATCATCTTGACATGGTGGAAACTTTAAATCAGGTGCCAAAGCCAGATTTCATCACAAAAGATGACGACATGAAAACGAAATCATAGGGGCTGGCATTGTGCCTATAATACCGGCATCCCATATGGGCATTGGTTCATGTTCCAGATGGTCCACTTGCAATCATGCTTCCTGCTAATGGCCTGAGGAAAGCAGTGGAAAATGGCACAAGTGCTTGGGCCCCTGCTACCCACATGAGAGACCTGAAAGAAGTTCCTGGTTCCTGGCTGGCCCAGCCCTGGCCATTGCACTCATCTGGGAAGTGAACCATCATTTGGAAGATCAACCTCCCTCTCTCTCTCTCTCTCTCTAACTCTGACTTTTAAATAAATAAATAAATCTATCTTTGGAAAAAACTTTAAAAAGAAAATGAAATCATAGTATGAAAGTCAAGTAAAGACTGATGAGAAAGTAAAAGGATATACATCACATATATGACAGATAAAGGAGTGATATCCTTAGTCAAGTCATAGCATTGCCCACAAAACAAATTTTAAAATGTGTAACCTGAAAGAGAAAGGTACAAGACTTATAAGTAATCTACAAATAGGTAATAAAATACGTTAAAAAATATTCAGTCTTATTAATTCAGAAATGTACATGTGAAACAATGAAATATAACCAGTACAGGAGCTTTAAAATCTGATAAAGCCAAGTGTGAGTGAAGGTATGTAGTGGTAAATACCTTGATTCATTGACAAAGGGACTACAAACTGGAATGCCTTTTCCATCTGGCCAGTCACATTTCATTTACACTTTTCCTTTGGTCCCAATTGCATTAGCCAGCTTTTCGTACTAAAATGAAACGCCTCAGACAACTAACTTATGAAAAGGTTGATTTTGGTTTACAGTGTTGGAGGTTCAAGTCCAAGATGAGACAGCTTGGTTTAGTCTTTGTGAAGGCAATGATAGCACTGCAGAAGTGCATGCAAAAGGAAAGATTACATGATGAGCAAGGAAGTAGAGAGAGGTTGGATCCAATTCAGGCTTTTAGAACCAACTTCTCTCACAAGAACAACCTTCCAAGGGCCAATCCCAATAACCTCAGGACCTCCCAACAGGCCCTACCTCTTAAAAGTTCTACCACTTCCCAAGACTGCCACCCTGTGGACTAAGTGTTTAGCGCATGAGCCTTTGGAGGACTTTGAACAACCTAATATCCAAACCACAGAACCAACAATTTTATTTCTAGGCATTTTCCTAAGGAAGTAACAGGACCATTATCATGGCTGGCTATATAAGCACTGATATTCACTGCAAATTTTTATATAATAGTAAAATACAACTATTACTCGAAAGTCTACCAATTAGAGAACTATAAATTATGAATAAAGAATAAATTACACTACATTCATATAATGGCTACTGTATTGCCATTAAAATGGTTGAATCAGATCTCTGCATCAACACTGACATTCATAGGAGGTGGGTGTTTGGTGTAACAGTTAAGACACTGCCTGGGACACCTGCATTCCATACTGGAGGACCTGGGTTCAAGTCCTTGGTCTGCTCCTGATTCCATCTTCCTGCTAATGTACACACTGGGAGGTAGCAGTGATGGCTCAAGTAGTTCGGTCCCTGTTACCCACATGGGAGACCTGGATTGAGTTCTCAGCTCCCAGCTTCAGGCTGGGCCAGCCCTGTCTGTTACAGGTGAGATTTCTGTCTCTGCCTCCTCAAATAAAGAAAAAAATGTTAATACTCACACATATGTTTAGCATAAAAATAACTTAATAAAAAAGTATGTATAAATATTTTATTATATAAATATACATGTATAGTACATTTACAATTTCTTTCTTTTCTCCAATTTGTAGTTATTTGAGAGGCAGAGTCTACAATGGTTGAGACTGAGTCAGGCCAAAACCAGGATCCAGGAACTCAATTCAGGTCTCCCTCCTGGGTGGCAGGAGTCCAATTACTTAGGCCACCACAGCTGTCTCCCAAGGTCTGCATGAGCAGGAAGCTGGAGTGAGTTGGAATTGGAAGCCAGGCATTCTGATGTAGGACACGGGCATCTTACCTGGTGTCTCACTGCTAAACCAATGCCTGCCCCTACACTTTCTTTCTTAACAGTGACTATCTTTGGGTGTACTGCATTTACTGAAGCCCTTTCACTTTTTATGTTTGTTAATTACTTACGTCTTTTTTCAAAAACATTTACAAATTAGCAAAAACTGAAAAAGATGTCCATTTTAAAAAATGATAACCTCCAGTTTTAGCCCATCAGCTAGAGATTTAAAGAGTTTATGCAGGGAATTTTATAAGACCTGTACAAGACTTTATAAAGAAAGCCCATACTAGTTAGTAAAGGCTGCTAATATGCCAATAAAATAACTGAGTTCGCTTTAAGTGTTTCAATTAGTGCTGACCTCTCTCTCTCCAACAGCTTCTCTTCTTCTAGTTGTTGTTCTTCAGTCAAAGCATCCTCCTCCTCCTCCTCCTCCTCCTTCTGTGAGACTCCTGAGAATATTTAAATATCTTAGTAAACTACCTTAAGTATTACAAATACTTGGTCAATAATTCAGGGGAAATCATACACATAGTTTTTAATCTCTACAACTATGGTAAAAACCTGCTTTTAAAATTTCTCAATAATAAGAGTTCTAACTGCCCAAATATGACACAAAATGAGCACCAAAAAGAACAGTAATGGTAGTGGATAACAAGTAAGTATAAAAATAATGGGAGGGCCAGTGCTGTGGCGTAGTGAGTAAAGTCGCCGCCTGCAGTGCCGGCATCCCATATGGGTGCAGGTTCATGTCCCGGATGCTCCACTTCTGATCCAGCTCTCTGCTATGGCCTGGGAAAGCAGTGGAGGATGGCCCAAGTCCTTCGGCCCCTGCACCCACGTGAGAAGACCCGGAGGAAGCTCCTGGCTTCGGATCAGCACAAGTCCTGATGTTGCGGCTAATTGGGGAGCGAATCAGCAGATGGAAAACCTCTCTGTCTGCCTCTCCTCTCTCTGTGTAACTCTGACTTTCAAATAAATAAATAAATCTTAGAAAAAAAATTATGGGGGCCAGCGCCGTGGCTCATTTGGCTGATCCTCCGCCTGCAGCGCCGGAATCCCATATGAGCGCCAGATTCTAGTCCCGGTCAGGGCACCGGATTCTGTCCCGGTTGCTCCTCTTCCAGTCCAGCTCTCTGCTGTGGCCCAGGAAGGCAGTGGAGGATGGCCCATGTGCTTGGGCCCCTGCACCCACATGGGAGGCCCGGAAGAAGCTCCTGGCTTGTGGCTTCAAATCAGCTCAGCTCCAGCCATTGTGGTAACTTGGGGAGTGAACTAGCAAGTGGAAAACCTGTCTACCTCTCTCTGTAACTTTCAAATAAATAAAATAAATCTTTAAAAATAATAATAATAGAGGCCTGCACTGTGGTGCAGCAGGTTGAGGCCCCAAACTGCAGCACCAGCATCCCATGTGGGCACTGGTTTGAGTCCTGGCTGCTCCACTTACAATCCAGCCCCCTGCTATGGCCTGGGAAAACAGCAGAGGATGGCCCAAGTGCTTGGGCCCCTGCACCCATGTGGGAGACCCGGAGGAAGCTCCTGGCTTCTGGCTTCAGATCCGCTAAGCTTTGGCCACTGGGCCCATTTGGGGAGTGATCCAGCAGATGGAAGACCTCTTTCTCTCTGTCTCTGCCTCTCTAACTCTGTCTTTCAAACAAATAAAAAATAATTCTTAATAATAATAATAATAATGGTAGTGGGATAACGAGTAAATTAAAAAATCAATCAATGGTTCCACAGTGATATTCAGAAAGGTGGTGAGGCATGGGAAGGAATATCATTTTCACAGAATGACAACTAAAAAACACAAAAAGACTTAAATAGAAAAGTCACTTTTACAACTCCCACAGTAATAAACTTAAGACATATTTAGATAAAAGCTTGTTGAGAAGAGAATATTTATACCATCTCAAAACATCATCCCACAGATGAAAACTCATTGCAATGGAGAAAATGCACCCTGACAATGGAGCAACACTTTAACCACACTCAGCATCACTAAGAGTGTACAGACTTCATAATGTATGCAACAAGACGTTCACAACATTTGCACTGTAGGACTTGGTCACGAAAAGTGTAACCTTAAGCTATTCATGAGAGGATAGCCTGATGGACAATGCAGGACATTCCACAAGAAAACTAGCTTGAGCTTTTCAAAACAATCAATTCCATTTGGGGGAAGGTTAATGATAGGTTTTATGTGATATCGCTGAATCACTGTGCATTTATTTAGGTACAAGCTTGATATTGTGGGTCTATGAGAGAACATTCTCATTCTTTAGGAGATGCAGGCTGAAGGATTCAGGTATGAGGTGCTGTGACATCTGCACCTGCTATGAAGAGTTCAGAAAATAAATTCCCTATGTATTTATCTCTCCATATAAACAGAGAGGGAGTAAAGCCAGATGTTAACAACTGGCAAATCTAAAGGATTAATGGATATTAATGGATATTTATGATACAATTTTTTTAAATTTTGCCCACTAAGACACTTTAAGAAAAATATAGCTAAATGATTTCTTTTTTTTTTTTTTGGTAACACTGAGACTAGTCCCATTTTTTTTAAAGATTTATTTCTTTATTTGAAAACAGAGTTACAGAGATGCAGAGGCAGAGAGAGAGAAAGAGAGAGAGAGAGATCCATCTTCCATCCACTGGTTCACTCCCCAAATAATCGCAACGGCTGGAGCTGCACCAATCCAAAGCCAGGAGCCAGGAGCTTCCCCCGGATCTCCCACGTGGGAGCAGGAACCCAAGGACTTGGGCCATCTTCTACTGCTTTTCCAGGCCATACCAGAGAGTTGGATCAGAAGTGGAATAGATTGGCCGGCGCCACGGCTCAATAGGCTAATCCTCCACCTAGTGGCGCCAGCACACCGGGTTCTAGTCCCGGTCGGGGCGCCGGATTCTGTCCCGGTTGCCCCTCTTCCAGGCCAGCTCTCTGCTGTGGCCCGGGAGGGCAGTGGAGGATGGCCCAAGTGCTTGGGCCCTGCACCCCATGGGAGACCAGGAGAAGCACCTGGCTCCTGCCATCGGATCAGCGTGGTGCGCCGGCCACAGCACGCCAGCTGTGGCGGCCATTGGAGGTGAACCAACGGCGAAAAGGAAGACCTTTCTCTCTGTCTCTCTCTCTCACTATCCACTCTGCCTGTCAAAAAAAAAAAAAAAAAAAAAGAAGTAGAGTAGACAGTTCTCAATCCGGCGCCCATATGGACTGTCAGCACTGCAGGCAGTGGCTTTATCCACTATGCCACAGCACTGGCCCCCATTAAATGATTTTTAATACAATAAAAATTAATATCATTCCCTATTCAAAACTTAAATTTGAGGAAACAGTGAAAGTGGAGGAAAAATGGATCAGATCTGAAGTGACCTTAAGGGAATGTAACAGGGGCTGGTATTGTGGTGCAGCGAGTTAAGCTACAACACATTCCATATGAGCACCAGTTCAAGTCCCTGCTGCTCCACTTCTCATCCAGCTCCTGCTAATGGACCTGGGAAAGCAGCAGAAGATGGCTCAAGTATTTAGGCCCCTATCACCCACATGGGAGATCCAGATTGAGTTCAGGGCTCCTAACTTTGGCCTGGCCCTGCTCCAGCCATTGTGTGTTGTAGATATTTAGGGAGTAAACTAGTGGATGTAAGATTCTCTCTGTCACTCTGCCTTTCAAATGACAAAAATAAATAAAAAGAGGGACCGGTGTTGTGGTGTAGTGGGTAAAGCCACCACTTGTAGTGCTGGCATCCCTTACGGACACCAGTTAGAGTCCTGGCTGCTCCACTTCTGATCCAGCTCTCTGCTGTGGCCTGGGAAAGCAGTGGAAGATGGCTCAAGTGCTTGGGTCCCTGCACCCAAGCGGAAGACCCAGAAGAAGTTCCTGGCTCCTGGCTTCGTATTGGCCCAGCTCCACCCGTTGAGGCCATTTGGGGAGTGAACCAGCGGATGGAAGACCTCTCTCTCTCTCTCTCTCTGCCTCTACGTCTCTGTAACTCTGCCTTTCAAATAAATAAATAAATCTTTAAAAATAAATAAATAAAAATAAAATCTTAAAAATTGTCTAGGCTAATATAATTAGCATATTTGAATAATCTGGATGGCAACCATTATAAAGCACTACTGCTGTGTGATTTCGGTGACCCCAGCTGCATTTACAACTATTATATAATCTTTTAACTAAATCATAATTTTATTGTATTAAACAGGCAGGTATAATACATAAATGTTAGGTTCTGCCATGTGAAGGCCAAATGACATCATGTTCAGCTGTACAACTGAAGATTCTGCTACAGTTTAATTGAAACAAAACAATAGGCCAACCATCATAGAAGCATTCCAAATTCTCATCAGCATCATATGCATGCTGTAGGGAGCATCTTTCACGTCATCCTAGCATTACATTAATGCATATTTTAATTCTAAGATGTGTAATTTCATTTGGTTTTATAATTTTTAAGTAAATGTATTATTGTATAATCTATTAAATTTCACTAGTTTTATGCTTATAAACACTTAAATAATATAGTAGTTTGAGACCAATATAAGGTTTCTTATTTTACTCAACTGTGAGTAAAAGTTGCAAAATGTCTAACTAAATCGCTGGACTCCTGCTGACTTAACCAAAAAAGAAAAAAGTTTCTTTCACTGACTACTTCCTATGTGCAAGGTTTGTCCTAGCTACTGTAATTCATGCTGACTGCCCCTGTAACATTACTTTATAAACACTGAAGCAGCATCAGTAAGTGTTAACTCTTTGTGACTTTCCCCCTCCGTAATTCGTTAACATTGTTTCTGACACAGCTAACACAGCTGGGAGGCAGGAGCCACAGCCTGACTTCCTTTTGAAAGTGCGTTATGAAGTTAGGGCAGGAGGAAAAGAAGCAAACAGGATAAAGAGTTCACTACCTGAGTCTCTCAATCGCGCGAGTTCCTGCCGCCGTTTCTTTCGTTTCTCCTTTTTCAGAGCTGCCCTGTACTTTTTGTGGCTGGAAGATTGAGATTCACCATCACACACAGCATCAGCGTCAGCGGCCCCAACTGCAGCGCTGCCCGAGTTCGCTCTCTTCTAGGACCAGTTACAGCAAATCGCTCGGGAGAGAAGTCTTGTTCCCCGTTAACTGCAGAACACGGAGCTCCCATGGCTCTGTCCTTCCACGCCCATACTCCAGCTCTTCTCCAACCCGCCACCTGTTCCCCTCCTCAACTCACTGAGCCCACGGACGCCCATGACAGTTCAGCGCGAGCCCCAGAAAGGTTTCGAACTGCTGCGCTGGCTCCCTCGCTTAGCCCAGCTCCTTTCCTTCCTGTGAGTATATTCTCCGTGCCCAGGTTCGGCCCGCTGCATCCCCCTATTTTGCCAACTCACCTCCCTCGGCAGAGCTTACCTACGTTTCTCGGAAAACATCACACTCTCCGGCGCCGCCATCTTTGCCAATGCTGCTCCGCCTTCCCCCTCCCCCCAAGACCTGGCCGGAAAAGGCGTGCTTAAGAGCAGCGGGGGCGCGCGCAGGCGCACAAGGAACAAAGCCTCGGCTCGCGCGGACCCGAGACTCAGGGCATGGGGTTCCTTTCTGTGGCTCGTCTGCCAAAACCCTGTCCAGATAAAGACGTCCTTCCGGAAAAAGTGCTCCGGAGTTCTTTCCCGGCCCTGGAAATTATTCGCTCACAGAGCTTCCCCATTGCTTTCTCACTGTCTCCCTCTGCGCCATGGTGCAATGTCTTGGGCCTCTCCATCTTTCTCATCATCCGTTCCCGAAGCCGCATTCCGCCCAGAGCTGCTCGCGTCGCTTCCCATTGGACTGCCTTCAGGCTCCACCTCCCATCGTGGCTTCACCTATCACTGCCTTACACAAATCCATTCACAACTACTGGCGCCCTAAGTGAACCTAACTCCTGGGGATGCGGAGGTGTAACTTCTGTCCCTAAGGAGTTCACTGTGGGGGCACAGAATAGGACCAGTACACAAATAATATAACATGGTGCAGGCAAAGATGAAGTGTAGTCCACTTGGGGATTCAGGCAATTTATGATGCTCCAGTTTTGAAGGAAGATAGCCTTTAACAAGGTGAAGAAGGGTGGCCATGGGGTTGCAAGCAGATCAGACTAAGTAAGCAAAGGGACTGATAATATTCTGAGAACAGCAAGATATTTTTTTTCAAACAGGCTTAATTTACTGTTTTTCTTGTGTAGCCACAGCTAGAGCCTGGGTCCTCGCACAGACGCTCTGGTGTGGTTCTTTACAAGAGTCAGTGAATTCTTGGTAGTGAGGCTTGGTGAACACTGCACAGCTCAGGGGTCAGATAACTCTAGGTCTTGGAAATGGCATCAAAGGTTGCCGAAGCCCCTTGCTGAGGTGTAGCAGTCATCAATACGAACAGAAGGAATTTTGACAATCCAATATAAACTGCAAATCCAGAGTATCAAGGAATAATGCCGTAGAGATAGTCTGGGGCTAGGAATGATATGCCATATTAAGGCACTTAGATTTGTTCTGTGTAATGGGGGACTCTTGAACGCTTTTAGGTAGTGGCCTGTTGTGACCCCTTTTGTGGTTTAGGTAAATTGTTGTGGTTTGTAGTTTAAAGGATTAAAAGATAAAGCTGCAATACAGTATCACAATAATCTACGTACAAAGTGATGAGGAATTACACTATGACAATGAAAGTGAGGATTGAGAAGGTGAAAACTAGCTCTACTAATATTTGGACTGTGATGTTCACATACAAGGCCCATGTATAAGGCCAAGAAAAAATGTTTCTCTCAAGTACACATTACAGCAGCAAAGTAACTTCTCCCATTTTTTTTGAGTGACTGAATAATGTCCCTGACTTAGCTTTGTTCCTGTCTCCTTCAAATTAAAATTGCTGAGATACCTAATTACTAAATTGCCTGTTTCCCCCCAGCCCCTCCTTAGAATCACCCATCTGATGTGCAAATCTGGCATAATTCCTGCCCTACTGCCTCCTACTGAGACATTTAGAATAACACCTGTTCCCCTTCTTCAAGTTGACCTTGTCCAGCTCAGTGTGTCAGTAATTGGAGACAAGCTTTGGAATATAATCGATTGGGAATTGGCTATGTAGGATCTTAAATATATTCCTTACATCTACTCCTAAATTTTCTCATCTGTAAAAATCAAGATAGTAAGAAGTTCCCATCTTTTTTTTTAAGATTTATTTATTTATTTGAAAGGCAGAGTTACAGAGAGGCAGAGGCAGAGACAGAGAGAAGTCTTCCATCTGCTGGTTCACTCCCCAGATGGCTGCAACGGCCAGAGCTGTGCCGATCCGAAGCCAGGAGCCAGGAACTTCTTCTGGGTCTCCCACTTGAGTTCAGGGGCCCAAGGACTTGGGCCATATTCTACTGTTTCCCAGGCCATAGCAGAGAGCTGGATCAGAAATGGAGCAGCTGGGACGCTAACTGGTGCCCATATGCAATGTCAGCACTGCAGGCAACAGCTTTACCTGCTATACCACAGCACTGGCCCCATCCCCAAATTTATACATAGAAATCCAACCCTATCTTTTTTTGCTACTAAATTTTTACTTAATTGTGGTAAAATTTTCATCTTTACCATTCTTTGAAATCTACCATCTTAGCAGTTTTAAGTGTAGTGTTAAATATAATCACATTCGCCGGCGCCGCGGCTCGCTAGGCTAATCCTCCACCTGGCGGCGCCGGCACACCGGGTTCTAGTCCCGGTCGGGGCGCCGGATTCTGTCCCGGTTGCCCCTCTTCCAGGCCAGCTCTCTGCTGTGGCCAGGGAGTGCAGTGGAGGATGGCCCAAGTGCTTGGGCCCTGCACCCCATGGGAGACCAGGAGAAGCACCTGGCTCCTGCCATCGGATCGGTAAGGTGCGCTGGTTGCAGCACGCCGGCCGCGGCGGCCATTGGAGGGTGAACCAGCGGCAAAGGAAGACCTTTCTCTCTGTCTCTCTCTCTCACTGTCCACTCCTGCCTGTCAAAAAATATATATATAATCACATTCAACAGATCTCTAGAACTTTTTCATTATACAGTACTGAAACTCTGTATCTACTAACAAAAATTCACTCATAGACATCATAGGAGTGGAATCCTACAGTTTGTATCCTTCTGTGACTGGCTTATTTCACTTGGTACACTGTCTTCAAGGTTCATCCACGTTGTACCTTTTACAGGATTTCCTTTTTAAAGGCTAAATAATATTCTTCTGTGTGTGTATGTGTGTGTGTGTGTACACATTTTCTTTTTTTAAGATTTGTTTATTTTATTTGAAAGTCAGAGTTACACAGAGAGAGAAGGAGAGGCAGAAAGAGAGAGAGAGAGGTCTTCCATTTGCTGGGTCACTCCCCAGATGGCTGCAATGGCTGGAGCTGTACCAATCCAAAGCCAGGAGCCAGCAGCTTCCTCCGGGTCTCCCACGCGGGTGCAGGGGCCCAAGGACTTGGGCCATCTTCCATTGCTTTTCCCAGGCCATAGCAGAGAGCTGGATTGGAAGTGAAGCAGCCGGGTCTCAAACCAAACCGGTGCCCATATGGGATGCCAGCGCTTCAGGCGGCAGCTTTACCTGCTACACCACAGCACCGGCCCCCACATTTTCTTTATCCTTTTATCTGCTGACATGACATCTGGGCTGCTTCCACCTCTTGACTATTATAAATAATGCTGCTATGAACATCAGCATGCAAGTATCTCTTTAAGTTCCTGCTTTGAATTCTTTTGGATATATACCCAGAAGTGAGATCGCTGAATCAAATACTTTTTTGCAAAATGGAATAAATTTTGTATTCCATAATGGCCACACAATTTTACATTCACACCCTGCAGTGCACAAGGGTTCTAATTTCTTCACATCTTGCCAACACTTATTAATTTTTGTTCTGACTGTGGCCATCATGAGGGCTGCGATATGATATCTCATTGTGGTTTTGATTTACATTTCCATAATAATTAGTAATGCTGAGCATCTTTTCATGTGATTATTTGCCCCTTGTACATCTTCTTTGGAGAAATGTCTGTTCAGCTCCTTTGTCCATTTTTAAAATCAGGTTATTTGCTTTTTTCCTCTTGAGTTATGGAAGTTCCTTATATATTCTGAATATCTATCCTTTATCATATATATGATTTGTAATTATCTTCTCTATTCTATAAATGATTTTTTTACTTTATAGATTGCCTTCTTTGACAAGCAGAAAAATTTTAAGGTATTCTACTTTTTTTAAGTTTTAAAATTTTTATTTATTGTCATTTGAAAGGTAGAGATACAGATAGAGATAGATCTTCTATCTTCCAAATGCCCATAGCAACCAGGGCTGAGCAAGGCCAAAGCCAGGACCCCAGAACTCAATGAAGGTCTACCACCTGGGTGGCAGGGACCTGGCTCCCAGGGTTTGCATTAGCTGGAAGGTGGGTCAAAAGTAGAGTAGCCGGGAATCACACAAGGCAATCTAATACGGGATACAAGTGTCCCAAGCGGTGACTTAACCATTGCACCAAACCCACTGTCCTTGACGTTTATCTCACTTAGTACAATGTCTTCAAGGTTCATCCACATTGTAAAGATGTACTTATTTATTTGAAGATTTATTTATCTATTTAAAGATTTACTTATTTATTTGAAATTCAGAGTTAGACAGAGGGAGAGAGAGAAAGAGAGATCTTCTTCCATCTACTGGTTCATTCCCCAGATGGTCATAATGGCCAGGGCTGGGCCAGGCTGAAGTCAGGATCTGGGAGCCAGGAGCTTCTTCCAGGTCTCCTGTATGGGTAGCAGGGACTTAAGCACTTGTGCCATGTTCTGCTGCTTTTCAAGGCCATTAGCAGGGATCTGGATCAGAAGTGGAACAGCCGGGGCTGGCGCTGTGGCGTAGCGGGTAAAGCCGCCACCTGTAGTACTGGCATCCCATACGGGCACTGGTTCAAGTCCTGGCTGCCTCACTTCTGATCCAGCTCTCTGCTATGACCTGGGAAAGCAGTAGAACATGGCCCAAATCCTTGGGCCCCTGCACTCAAGTGGGAGACCCAGAAGTTCCTGGCTCCTGGCTTCGGATCGGCCCAGCTCCAGCTGTTGCAGCCATCTGGGGAGTGAACCAGCAGATGGAAGACCTCTCTCTCTCTGCCTCTGCCTCTGCTTCTCTGTAACTCTGACTTTCAAGTAAACAAATGAAATCTTAGAAGTGGAACAGCCAGGTCTCAAACTGGTACCCACAATGGGATGCCAACATTGCAGGTGGCCACTTTACCCACTATACCACAATGCCAGTCCCTCCCCCACATATAACTGATACATTTTTTAAATTGTGTATTTATTTATTTGAGAGGCAGAAAGATTGAGAGCACACTTCTCCATCCACAACACTGGATACTGAAGCTGGGAACATGGAACTCAATCCAGTTCTCCCAAGTGGGTTTCAGGAACCCAGATATTATATGATACTTCTGGGGTCTGCATTAGCAGACAGCTGGAGTCAGAAGCTTGAGGTGGACATCAAACCCAGGTACTCCAATATGGGACATGGATATCTTAGCTGCTAGGCTAACCACTCAGCCTATGTAACAGTTTATAAGTCTGATGTAATCCCATTTCTATCTTAACCATCTTCAAGTGAATAGTTCAGTAATGTTAAGTATATTCATCAAGCCCTAATTTGTAGACCAGATGACTAGCATAGTAATGAAAGAAATACTACTATTAATGCAACACTGAGTCTGAACACAAGCTTAGAGACAGTTGGAAACATTCCATGATATTTATAAGCGCAACAGTGGCATAGGATATGTGGAATTATCTAGAGTTTAGCCTATCTGACAAGTTTCTCTCTCAGTTACTGGAACAAAAGCCTTCTAATCTACTATAGAAACTGAGAGGTTAAATTTATCACTTTCCTTGTAAAGAATCTTGGCTAATGATTAAATAACAGTTTAGAAACTTTTAAAGGGAAGCTAAACTAGTTCTGTCATTGTGGAAATACTAAAATTATGTACTATGTAATAGTATACAAATAATGCAAAATAATACTCTAAGAGATAAACTGTTAGATTAGCAGTCCTTTGACAAGCATTTCTGTTAAATATACCACAAAAGAATTCTAAATTCTAGGCACTTTAAGCAGCATTTTCTTTAAAGTGTTTTCCATATGCCTTCTAAATGATCAAGCTTTTAAGCAAATTATCAGATCACCAGAAGTGCTAAAGGATTTCCAGATATAGTAAAAGTCCTTGTTTGATTATTAGTACTACAAAACATACTTTCTACATCATAAATTGATCATACATAAGTATATCATGTACTATTAATGATAACTAAATCTTAGAGATAACATGTTCATTGAGAAACTCTTATAAAAGAATACGCGTTCTTGTTTTAAAATAAAATATATCTAAAACTTGGCCAGTATTCAGTCAGGAAGTACCAGTCTGGGCCCCATGGCCGTTTCTGAAAAGCTGTGTTCTGCATGGTCAGTGTCTGTGCCTTTACCAGTTGTTAAACATTTTGATTATAAGCCCTACTTATAACTCTTTAGAACCATTGATTAATAAACATAAAAAGATAGCTCAAAAGTGTCAGACTTAAAAAGATATTATAATTACTAACAAGTTGCTGTATCAGAAATCTGCATCTCTAGCTGGTATTTCAGTGATAAACATCATTTTCAAGAAAATAATTTGTATAGCTTTCTTCAAAGACTAATGAAGCATTCTCATACCAAGAAATGCCCATCTAACCTATGAATGAATGATGTGTTGAGACTGGAAGCCCAAGATGATGGTAACTGACAGTAGCACTAATGCCCTAAGGTGATGAGAGTCTGACCAAAAGGGAGGGATGGTTAAGAAAAAAATTACATAAGTCCATTGTTTTGGACTAAGCTCTTGCACTAGGCCTGAAGAGACCAGGATACAAATCAAAATGGAGTCACTCACACTAAAATTCCACTTCACCAAGCTGGAAATAAGCTATTTATCTGCTCTTCAGAGAAATCAGGATTAGAAAGATAACCAAACTTTCCCAAATGGGCCGCTTACAGTAGGCATGATAATTAACTCCCCTGGCCTTAATCCTTTCACACATAAAAAGGCAATCTAAAAGTTATCTGATGTAAACCAATCAGTTATTTTTCTATTGTTCTGTCTCCATGTCCCAACCTCATAAGGAAAGTAACTTTAAAATGACTAAAAAGAAGAAGAGTATATCTATAAATATTAAATGCAGGCATTTAAAGTCATCTAGTTAGCAACTTTTAAAAAGCTAGTATGTATTAAAGCAAAATAGTGCCTAGGTATGAACATCTTAGGGGGTCACTTGGCTGGTCTCAGGCTTGGGGATTGCTTGTCTGTTCAGCACATAATCATGACGGAAGGATGAGCGGACAGTGCGATTCATCAGGGGCTGAAGGGGGCGGAAGTTGTCCACCATTCTTTTCTCTTTCTCCCCCTCTGAAGTAAAAAGCAAGGTCCGGAATTGCTCAAGCTGGAAATAGAAACAGAAAGCATAAATAATTTCACTAGGAAACCAGCTTTTCCTCAGGAATAAACTGCTTTCATTTTTACAATTCTGAAACATGTGTCTCAAACTGAATGCAGAAGAAAGATTCATTTCTGAGTAGAGAGGCCAGCATCGTGTCGTAGCAGGTTAAGCCATTTGGAACCATCATCCCATTATTGGAGTGCTGGTTCCAGTTCTTCTGATCCAGCTTCCTGCTAATGTGCCTGGGAAAGCAGCATAAGATGGCCCAAGGACTTGGCCCCTGCCACCCAGGTGGGAGATTGGATAGAGTTCTGGGCTCCTGGCTTTAACCTGGCCCAGCCCTGGCCGCTGTAGCCATCTGGTGAATGAACTAACAGATAGAAGATCTCCTTCTCTCTCTATCTGTCCCTCTCTGTCACTCCACCTTTCAAATCTTAAAAAAATAAATAAATAAATAATGCCTTCACTGCTTGATAGGGAATAAAATGTTCAGTTGTAGTCGTGTGGGGAGGAGAGTAGTAAGAAATGGTGAAACCCACCAGACACTTAAGATCTGAAGATGGGCAAGGCCCCTGTTCCCCACATACTGAACATTTACCAAGGATGAGTTACTTCATCTCTTTGAATGTCTGTAAGTTCATTTTCAAATGAATAAAGCAGCCAGCTTACAGAATAACAAAAGAATGGACTGATGCATATATTAACAGTGCAAAAATTTTAATTAATGGATTCATTAGCATAAGAAATGTATTGGGGCCAGTGCTGTGGTGAAGTGGGTACCTGCAGCGCCAGCATCCCATGTGGGTGCCAGTTTGAGTCCTGGCTGCTCCACATCTGATCCAGCTCCCTGCTAATGCACCTGATCCAGCTCTTCTGCTAATGGAAAGCAGCAAAAGACGGCCCAAGTCCTTGAGCCCCTGCACCTATGTGGGAGACCTGAAGGAAGCTCCTGACTCCTGGCTTCAGATCAACCCAGCTCCAGCCATTGCAGCCATTTGGGGAGTGAACCAGCAGATGGAAGACCTCTGTCTGTCTCTCTCTTGGTAACTCTGCCTTTCAAATAAGTCAATAAATTTTTTTTTTAAAAAAAGAGATTTTTTTTTAATTTATTTGACAGGTAGAGTTATAGACAGTGTGAGAGAGAGACAGAGAGAAAGGTCTTCCTTCCATTGGATCACTCCCCAAATGGCCACTATGGCCAGAGCTGCACCGATCCAAAGCCAGGAGCCAGGTGCTTCCTCCTGGTCTCCCATGCAGGTGCAGGGCCCAAGCACTTGGGCCATCCTCCACTGCCCTCCCAGGCCACAGCAGAGAGCTGGACTGGAAGAGGAGCAACCGGGACTAGAACCCAGAGCCCATATGGGATGCCAGTGCCGCAGGCAGAGAATTAACCAAGTGAGCCACGGTGCCAGCCCCTAGAGATGTATTATTTTTTAATTTATTTTTATTTTTATTTATTTGAAAGTCAGAAAGGCAAATGAGATCTTCCATTTGCTGGTTCACTCCCCCTAAATGCCCACAACAGCCAGCACTGCACCAGGCCAATGCCAAGAGCCTGGAATTCAAAGTAGGTCTACCATATTGGTGGCAGGGATCCAAGTACTCGAGCCATCACCTGCTTCCTCTCAGGGAGAACATTAATGGAAGAGCTGGAATCAAAAGTGGAGCTAGGACTTGAACCAGTATGGGATGCAGGTGTCACAAGCAGTGTCAACCACTGCATGGAAATGCTTTCGCCTGTTATCTTTTTGTAAGCACTTGACTACAGAACCTTTTGCATTTTTATTCATTTATTTTTGTATTTATTTATTTTTTCTGGTACTGTGGTATAGCAGGCAAAGCCTGCAGCATCGGCATTCCACATGGGCACCTGCTGGAGTCCAGCTACTCCATCTCTTTTTTTTTAAGATTTATTTAAATATTTGAAAGGCAGAATTACAGAGAAGCAGAGAGAGGGAGAGAGAGAAAGAGAGAGAGAGAGGTCTTCCATCCTCTGGTTCACTCCCCAGTTGGCCGCAATGGCTGGAGCTGTGCTGATCTGAAGCCAGAGCCAGGAGCTTCTTCCGAGTCTCTGACATGGGTACAGGGCCCCAAGGACTTGTGCCGTCTTCCACTGCTTTCCCAGGCCATAGCAGAGAGCTGGATCGGAAGTGGAGCAGTCAGGACTTGAACCGGTACTCATATGGGATGCCAGCACTGCAGGCAGCAGATTTACCCACTATGCCACAGCACCAGCCCCTCATTTATTTTTTTAAAGATTTATTTATTTGAAAGGCAGAGTTACAGAGAGATAGAGGGAGAGAGAGAGAGGTCTTCTATCCAATGGTTCACCCTCCAGAAGGCCGCAACAGCTGGAGCTTCGCCGATCTGAAACCAGGAGCCAGGAGCTTCCTCCAGGTCTCCCACGTGGGTGCAGGGGCCCAAGGACTTGGACCATCTTCTACTGCTTTCTCAGGCCATAGCAGAGAGCACTATCAGAAGTGGAGTGGCCAGGACTCACCTGGTGCCCATATGAAATGCTGGCACTGCAGGCAGCGGCTTTACCTGCTATGCCACAGCGCCGGCCCCCTTCATTTATTTTTATTTATTTGAAAAGCACAGGGACAGAGACAGAGAAACAGAGAGACCTTTTATTTGCTGGTTCACTCCCCAAATGCCTTTAACAGTTGGGGCTGGGCCAAGCCCAAGCCAGGAGTCTGGAACTGAACCAGGCCTCCCATATTGGTGGAAAAGACCCAAGTACTTGAGCCATTATCTACTATCTCCCAGAGTGTGTGTTAGCAGGAACCTGGAATGGGAAGCAGAACTGGGGCTTAACCCAGGCAGCCTAATATAAGATGCAGACATTTTAAACAGCATCTTTTTTTTTTAAAAGATTTATTTATTTATTTGAAAGTCAGAATTACACAGAGAAGAGAGGCAGAGAGAGAGGTCTTCCATCCGATGGTTCATTAATCAATTGGCCTCAACGGCCGGAGCTGTGCCGATCTGAAGCCAGGAGCCAGGAGCTTCTTCCGGGTCTCCCACATGGGTGCAGGGGCCCAAGGACTTGGGCCATATTCTTCTGCTTTCCCAGGCCATAGCAGAGAGCTGGATCGGAAGTGGAGCAGCCAAGTCTCGAACTGGCGCCCATATGGGATGCCGGCGCTTCAGGCCAGGGCATTAACCCACTGTGCCACAGCGCTGGCCCCAAACAGCATCTTAAGCACTCCCCAAATGCACACCCCAGAAATGCATCATTGATTATTCACGACATCGGGTAATGGCAAAGCCATGCATGTAGATATCTTAACTGGCAGTAGGATGCTTCATACTGGAGCTCTCCAACAGAACTTTCTGCAATGATGGCATTGTCCTCTGCATGGTCCATTATAGTGGTCACAAGCCACATATAGCTACTGAGCACTTGAAATGTAGCCAGCACTGAGGAACTGAATTTCTAATTTGGTTTATTTTAATTAGTTTATTTAAATGGTTACATGTAGCTGTCGTCCAGCGTACTGGACAGTATAGCTCAGTCAAAGCAGCAACCTCAAATATCAAGGGCTGGCCTCTCAGGGGCCAGCGCTGTGGCATAGCCGCCACCTGCAGTGCCAACATCTCATATGGGCGCTGGTTCAAGTCCCGGCTGCTCCACTTCTGATCCAGCTCTCTGCTGTGGCCTGGGAAAGCAGTAAAAGATGGTCCAAGTCCTTGGGCCCCTGTACCCACATGGGAGACCAGGAGGAAGCTCCTGGCTCCTGGCTTCGGATTGACCCAGCTCCAGCCATTGCGGCTAATCGGGGAGTGAACCAGCGAATGGAAGACCTCTCTCTCTCTCTCTCTCTCTCTCTCTCTGCCTCTCTTTCTCTTTCTGTGTAACTCTAACTTTCAAATAAATAAAATAAATCTTTAAAAAATAGCCTCTCAGCTTTCTGAGTAACTATATTTTGAAACATTTTACTTTAAGTTGGAAAATTCATTCATGACATTTCTCATTAGTCAATCCAGCTCCCTGAAGCTACAGAGAGGATAGCCTGGGGCACAGTGGGCAACCACGGAAGATTTCTTTGCAACAAAGACTTCAGCCCAAGCAGAGCTGAAGAGCCAGGGCTATTTTCAAATTACACATATGCCCTCATTAATTAGGAAGCTGTACATGCAGTTGTATATTTTTATTCAGCTAATTGTAAAGAATTAGAAATAGCCAAAGTGTCAATAATAAATGACATTAGATCTTTAAAATGTACAAGTAGTTTCCATTAAACATGATATTGGGTGTGGGTGTTTAGTACTGTGGTTAAGACATGACTTGGTACACCCATATCCTATATCACAGTGCCTGGGTTCAGGTCCTAGTTCCACTCCTAATTCCACCTGCCTGCTAATACACAACTTGGGAGGCAGCAGTGATGGCTTTTACTTGGTTCCCTGCCATCCACACAGGAGACCTATGTTGAGTTCCTGGCTCCCAGTTTTGGCCCAGACCAGCCCCAGCCCCAGCCATTGCAGGCATTTGGGTGAGTGAACCAGCAGATGGGAAATCTCTCCTTCTGTCTGTCTCTTTCTCTGCCTTTTTTCTCTCAAATAAATACAATTTTAAAAAGTGACATTGAAGATAGTGATTATTATCTATGGAATGTCCTACACATCACTGAGTTAAAACACCAGCAAAGTGGATGCACAAAATGATTCTATCTTGTTCAGAGCAACAGCAGGAGAGCTAGAGCAGGAGGGCTTCTGTCCAGTGGTTCACTCCCCAAATGCCTGCAGCAGCGGTAAGCGGGTCAGGCCGAGGCCCGGAGCCAGGAATTCCATTTGGGTCTTCCAGGTGGGTGGCAGGGACCCAAGCACTTGAGCCATCACCTGCTGTGTCTCAGGGTATGCATTAACAAGAAGCTGGACAGGAAGCAGAGGCAGAACTTGATCCCCAGGCTCTGGGACATGGGACACAGCATCCCAAGTGATGAGTTAACTCACTGCAACATAGTGCCTACCCCAAAATTATGTATACTTATACAGACAAAAGACAAAAAGAAAGACTTATTTATATCTGTATACATAAAAGACAAGGAGGATTTACCCAATGATTGATACTATGCGATAAGATTATAAGTGACTAGGATTATAGATAATAAGTAACTTTTTTTTCTGACTGAATTTTCTGTGTTGAAATTTTATTTGCAAAGTTCTTATATGGGCCACTGACCTCATGATTTATTTTATTTATTTACTTTTCATTGTTAGGTCAATTTTTAATTTGAAGGATAATAGGAGAATAAATGTATAGGCCACAAATATAGAAGTAAAAACCTATGTCCTATGTTTTAACTACACTCTAGCTAACTGGAAGAATCTCCAAACTCATGTGCAAACCAAGATAAGATGTTAGCACATTTTAATGAAAGTGTGTAAGTACCACAAGAAGCTAAAACAGATGCCAGAGACTAAGACCGGCCTTGTTTTACAGGGGCCCTCAAAGATGTCCTCAGATGGAAAATTTGAAGAGAACATACCTGATCATGATCCACTTCCACTGGCTGCTTCTTAATGATCCAGATGACAGACTCGGAGAGGGGTGGCGTAGTCAGAGACCCAGAGTAGGTCCAGTAATCTGGGCAGGTGGGCATCAGGCAGGAAGGGTCGAAAGACCCAAATTCCACAAGGGTGTCCTGGCCAAGAGAACAGGTCACAGAGCCTTAGAGGTGAGAACCACTCAAGAATTGGATGACGAAGCCAGGTGGTCAGGGGTGTCTGGGGACCAGCAGTGGCCTGGGAGAGTGCCGGGTACTCTGGGCAGCTTCCCAAAGAATCACTGTCCAGGCTTCATTTCTGCAGCTAACTGCATCTTTCTCATACCCCCAGGGAGAAAACAGTCAAAACCAGTTGGCCCTCCCTTCTAGTCAGTTTACAGCAGGTGGTCCTGGCTATCATAGGCGGCTCAGGGAGTGGCTGGTGCACAAACAAGGCAGCTGAGAGGCTACCTGAGAACTCTCCTTCTGCAATGCAATGCAATCAGGAGGAGCAGGAGATTGGACTGAGGGGTGCAAGGGAAGGGAGGGAGGCAGGGAGGACAGAGGGAGGAGGGAGGAGGAGAGGGAGAGAGCGAGAACATATGGACTTCTGGATCCTGAAGGATTCACCGTGGGTGTGGGGCCTGCACAAAGGTATCCATGGGTAAGTGTTCTTCACAGCCAGACCAGTCGCCTTGCTGCAGCACTGCGGGGGGGAGCCAGAGAAAAGGGGCTGCTCTGAACGTTTCCACAAGGTTTCACAGCAGGTTCCCCAGTCCCCAGTCCTTGGCAGCAGGGCAGCAAACACAGAAAGTCCAGTGCCCATCAGCACACCCACTTCTGCCCCTCAGTGACCCCGGGCACCGTAAACGACGAGGCTCCCCATTCCAGGAGAAGCTGGGCACACGCAGTCCATTACACTCCGCCAGAGGGCCTTGCTAATGCCTCCACTCTGGGATGGGTGCGTAAACTGTATTTCAAGTGACTGAGGGAAAAAATTACCTTATGCTTAATTGATGGAAAAGTCTCCACCAACTTCTGTAGTTCTTTATGATGTTTGCCTAACTAAAGAACAAAGAAAAATAATTTAAAACAATGGATATTTCAATGTAGAAAGTGAAGCAGAATGTGAATTAAAATTAACCACCTGGCGATTACATAAAATCAAACCACAGGACTGAAACCCCAATGAACCCAGTAATTGAGAATGTTACAGATATCACTGCATTAAATTAGACACAAAACAAATGAGCAGGTTGTTTGCTGACAGTGTCAATATGCCTGTAGAGAAAGGTGCTTTCTGCTCCTTTAAAGTATCAGTTCTTACATTGTAATTTAAATAAAATAAAAACTTGTTCAACATTTGTACTAGCCACATATCAAGAGCTCAATTGCCACTGGTGGTTTGTGGGTACTCTATTGGACTGTGTATTTTTTATACTGTTTGACATATATTCGTAATACTCTTGTATATATTCTTATTTATTTGAAAGACAGAGCCAGAGAGAGAGAGAGAGAGAGAGAGAGATTTTTTTTTCATCTGCTAGTTTACTCCCCAAATGCTTATAACAGCCAGAATTTGGCCAGGTTGGAGCCAGTAGCCAGTAGCCTAGAACTCAATCTGGGTCTCCCAGGTGGGTGACAGGTACCCAAGTAATTAAGTCATGATCTGCTGCCTCCCAGGATGGACACCAACAGGAAGCTGGACTGGCGAGGTGAGATACAAACCCAGGAACCAGGTACTCAGATATGGGATGTGGCTGTCCCAAGTGAAGACTTAACCCACTGTGCCACAACACCTGTCCCCTACCCCACTGTTTATTTTTATCAGTGTATTTGTCCCAATATTCTGAAAGTAAAAAACAATATTGTAACATTCTATCTTTATTCTAGAATGCAACACATTTAAAGTTGTGAAGTTTTTTTTTACCTTCAAAAACACTCCAATCACAGCCAAACCATTTTCTTCCACTGCTGCATCCTCAAAGCTTTCAAATTTGACTGCATTCCAATGCACCAAGTGCAGCTGAAACACCATTAAAAGAGGGTTTGTCACCTGGCTTACAGGATCGCTTCCAGACAAAATGACAGCTTTCTTCATCCTATGATAAACATGTTTCCTCACTCAAAATAAAGCCACTGAGGAAAGCATATGACAAATAAAGAACAGTGGGTCATTTAAGAAAGAACATCAATTACTATTACTTTGAAATAGAGCAATTTACTTGGGGAGAAAAGTAAAAGAGAAGTCATAGAGCAGGGTAACCTTTCAGCATATCTCTGTTCACATGCTGATTTGCATGAAATACTAATTTCTAAAATTCATTTGCATCTAAAGGAGAGAATATGACTCCCCCTATGGAAATTAGACAGGCGTTGAAGACAAATTTCTTCTTGGAGGGACAACCATTTAAAATATTTCATTTGAAACATAACACTTAAAATAAATTAGGAGAAAAGTTGTAACAAAAAATTCTATTTCCTTAGGCTCATCTTTTATTTCCCTATAAATCATTCCTCATCCATCATTCATGAATGCATGATCATCTGGCCTCTCAAATGAGACACCTCAAGGTCATTGTTAACTTTACCTTCACCTCTCCTGAAGGGAATCTACTTCCAAATCCTGTTGCTTTTATTTCAGAAAGGCTTGATAAATCTTGTTCTTTCTCTCTGTTTCTATTATTTCTCACTTGGATTAATGCAACCTTGTGCCTCTGTACTGTTGCCTGTTATTACTTTCCAGGCTTGGAGAAACTTTTTTCTGCCAAGGGCCATTTGGCTATTTCTAACATCATTTGCAGGCCATACAGAATTATCAACTTAAAAATGAGCCTGCTATAGATCTGTTGAACTTCAAGTCCTGCCTGCAGTTACCTTGGCAGGGCCATATCAGTGATATTGCAGTCCTTATATGGCCCACAGTCTGGGCATTCCTCACCACTGCTAGGCTATAATTTTAGTCTAGCTTAGAATTCTGGAATTAGGATATTAAGGTTCATTTCAGCTATATCGATCAAGATGCAGAAAGTTATTACTTTGACATGTTTAAGCCAGGAATAATCAAATATGCTCATCAGTGAGCTTTTTAGCATTTATGAAAAATACCCAATTCTTCCAGGTACTTTCTTAGAACTAGAAACCTCAGAACTATCCCTACTTCTCCAAAGGTGTGGCTCATCCTAAATTTACCATCATACCTCTGCAGGGTAGCATTTGCTGTCCACTGTGTGCTCAGATCCCCAAGCATCAATGGCTCCCCAGTGAAAATGGAACTGCTTCAATCGGTAGTTGTGGTCCAGGGGTCCTCCCTCAATCACTGAAATGGCACATCCAACAATTCAGAGGACAGTTTTTTATGCTTTGGGGGAATGCTGGAGAAAGGACGAATCTGTAGGTTTACACTCTTTGTGTCTCAGCTGTCTTAAATGGAATACACTGTATTATATACAAGTGTTTATAAACTTAATTTCCATGCATTATGAGGGCAAGACTGATAACACCAAAATTTAAGTGCATACCAAGCTACATAGAATTGTTAATGGCCAATTCTTGACTTACTTTTATATTTACCATGTCCAATTTTCTTTTGTGTACAACACAATGCAAATTTCAGCAACTTTTTCCAACCTAATCTTAACAAACTGAAGTATGGGTATAAAAATTGCTCTTTTTATTCACTGACATTTTTCTTTTCAATTTTTGAAGATCCTAGTAATTCTTTCCCTTTCATTGCAATGGAATGGGAAATTTGCAAGTCAAAACTTACCACCTGGGAGATGTTGATCAAAGGGGACAAAGTTTCAGTTAGACAGCAGGAGTAAGTTTTCAAGATCTAGTCCAAGTGCAATGACCATGGTTAATAATAAAATATTGGAGCAGGCACACAGCAATTGAAATACCACTTGGAACACCCGCTTCCCATATGTGAGTCCCTGCGTTCAAGACCCAGCTTTGCTCCCAATTTCAGCTTCCTGATAATTCTTACCCTGTGTGGCAGGAATGGCTCAAATACTTGGGTCCCTGCCACCCATGTAAGAGACCTAGACTGAGTTCCCAGCTCCTCCCATTGCAGGCATTTGGGGAGTGAACAACTGGATAGAAGATTTCTATCTGCCTTTCAAATAAAATTAATTTTAAAAACATATATTTCAAAATTTCTGAAAGAGTAGATTTTACATGTCATCACTACAAAAAGATAAGTATGTGAGGTGTCAGGTGTTAATTAGTTTGAAATAATCATACCACAATGTACGCATATGTCAAAACATACTGTTCCATATACATGTATATACATATAAATATATATGCTATCATTATTGCTGATTTTTAAAACCCCTCAAGTTAGCACCTTTATCACTGGCTTTCTATGTTGGATGACAAATACCTTTTGTTTAGACTAGATTTTCCTGGAACTAGTGAAATCAATACATTATAGGTAAAATATTCAAATAAGACAAGTTTCTAAAGTCATCCTTTCTCAGGCTTTGGATTATGCTGATTTTTTTTTTGAGTTTTTTAGGACATACTAGTTCCTCATTTCATCCAACTGATCAGCCCTTCATGCTCTCTGCATATGGGAAAACCAATACAGCAACACTAAAGCCACCCAATTCATCCAGCTTAATAGTCTACAAGGCTTACTCTGTTATTAGTTGAATTTTATCTACAAAAATGATCAAGTACCGCAGTCTCAAAGCCCAGATACACTGGCTATATCATAAAGTGGTCTGTTGTGTATCTGACCAGCTTTTGAAATATTCTTCCATAACTTCCGCTAAAAAACAAAATTTTGCAAGAGGTCAGTGAGGACAGCACTGACCACTTCTCTTCAGGGACAGGGGAGGTGTGAAAAATAATGCTACATGATTCACTAATAGGAGGACAGTACTAATTAATGTGCACTGAAATAAAAATAGCTACCAAAGCATCTTATTTTTCTATGCCAGCTCCATATTATAAGCATGATTTTGGCAAATATTGAATCCAGTCTGTTGAATAAAACTGAAATTCTGGCCCCAAGTTAAGCGAGCAGGGCAGAGAAAGGGCCAGCTCTTCTCTCCTACCCCTAGAACAACATTGGGGCATTTCTCAGACACACACCGTGTATCCTTCAAAGATGATGAGCAGGGCAGAGGTGTCACCAATAGGTGGCTGCAAGGGAGTGACAGGTGTGTTTGGATTCATCTACAGTGTTGATTCACATAGTACTAAACACATTTTTAAATTAGTTGCTAACAATTAAAGCTAGATAATTTCACATAAAAGTTCAATTTCCAACTTGGCTTGTGAGAATGAGACACCCTGGTCATGACAGGCACACAATCCCACTGGGTGACGACAGGCTGGGCGGGAGAAATGGCCACACCCTTTAGATAGGCCTGCCAGTTCTTGACCATTGCCACTACTGCCATTTCCCTCAAACTCTCCCAGCCTTGATCATTCTCTTTACTTCCCCAGACTGAAGGTACATCAGCATTTGTGATCTCTTGGAAAGAAGTTGGAGTCCCAGGCATCTGACTCAGGTCCTTTCTAGCTAGAAAAACCATGAAATCCCTACCAAGTGTGGGCAGCATACTAAGACAAGTTATACACAGAGCAGAGGGGAGAGAGGAGGGAATTCTACTATATAATGTGGTCAAGAGCATGCACTTTGTAGGAACAGGACCTCAGTCTGAATTCCTTGGCTTTGTGTCGTTAGCCATGTGTGCTGGCAGCTTCTAAGCTGATGCCCAAGGATTCCCATTTCCTAGTATTCATGACCTTGTATAATTTCTGCCAAGTGTGAGCTGGAACTTGCAACCTGCTTCTAAGTGCAGAAGTGATGGGGTGTCACTTTCAGGATTAGGTTCCGAAAAGACTCTGACTTCCATTCTGCTTGCCCTCTCTGGCTTTCCTCGCTTGCTTGCCTGAGGAAGCAGGTTGCCATGCTTCGAGCTGCCCTATGGACAGGCCTTCATGGCCAGGAAATGTGGATGGCTTCTGGCCATGTGCCACACGGGAATGAAGGCCCTGAGAGACAGCCAATCTTGCCAACAGCCACTCGAGTGCATCTGAAGAGGATCCTTTGCCAGTGAAGCGTTGAGGTGAGACCTCCAACCACAACTGCCACTTTGATCACAGCTAAGCTGTGCCCAGAGTCCAGTCTCAAAGTTTGGTCTGCAAAACTCCATGAATTGGCTTCCGCTTACCTCTGGACTTGCCCTTCTGCTGCCTCCTTCTGACCCTTTTCACACAGTAGTACATACCACATGCAGTACACTGCCTCTCACCTCTACAAGAAAGCCTTCTGCCACTATTATCACCACCTCTTCCAGAGTCTGTCCCCACTGTACTGTTAACTCCTCACTATTTTATTCTAAGCATCTGATACAGTGTCTGGCACTTGGTAGAGCTCCATTGAAACCAGGAACTAAAGAACTAAACTGTCAACTTATTGTCCAGCTACTTAATTGGGAAGTCAATGGTAACTTCTTCTAGAGTAAAGGAAAAGGGTGGGCTCAGGTGGGGCAGATGAGGGGAAGAGACAGGGAAATACAGTCATCAAGAAATGGGGCAGAGGAGCTGGCGCTCTGTAATAGTGGGTAAAGCTGCCACCTGCAGTGCCAGCATCCCATACGAGCTCCAGAGGCTAGCTTACAGTAAGCAATTTCTGTAATATCCATTGCTTTCCTTTGCTTTTCAATGTGGAAGAGGAGCTAGTAGAGAAAGAAATGACAGAGAGAAAGGCAATACACAGCACCCATAAAAATAAAAATAAATGCAAGAAAAAGACATGAGCAATGTTTTGGGGTGACAGAAACATTCTACAAGTGGATTGTAGTAATAGCTGCACAACTCTGTAAATGTACTAAAAATCATTGCTTGTTTTAAAAAATAAATACAGAAATGAGGGATCAAAAATATGGAGGGAGGGGCTGGCACTGTGGTGCAGCAGGTTAATGCCCTGGCCTAGAGCACCAGCATCCCATATGGGCGCCGGTTTGAGACCTGGCGGCTCCACTTCCGATCCAGCTTTTTGCTATGGCCTGGGAAAGCAGTAGAAGATGGCCCAAGTCCTTGGGCCCCTGCACCCACATGGGAGACCCAGAAGAAGCTCCTGGCTCCTGGCTTTGGATCAGCACAGTTCTGGCTGTTGCGGCCATCTGGGGGGTGAACCAGTGGATGGAAGCCCTCTCTCTCTCTCTCTCTCTCTGTGCCTCTCCTCTCTCTATGTAACTCTGACTTTCAAATAAATAAATCTTAAAAAATAAATAAATAAAAAAGAAAAAATATGGAAGGGGAGCTTAAAATGTTTGTGGAAGCATTCTTTTTTTAAGATTTATTTTATTTATTTGAGAGGTAGAGTTACAGACAGAGAGAGGTACAGACAGAGAGAGAGGTCGGTCTTCTGCTGGTTCAGCCCCCAAATGGCCACAATGGCTGGAGCTGGGCTGATCCGAAGCCAGGAGCCAGGTGCTTCCTTCCAGTCTCCCATGCAGGTGCAGGGGCCCAAGCACTTGGGCCATCCTGTATTGCTTTCTCAGGCCACAGCAGAGAGCTGGATTGGAAGAGGAGCAGCTGGGACTAGAACCGGCGCCCATATGGGATGCCCCTGTGGAAGCATTCTTACCTAGGTTCCCTGGTGATGCCCCATAGAAGTACAGAGTAAAGCTGTTTGGGGCAGGAAGCACCTTTAGGAGGGTGCTTCTTTAGGAGGATGGGACTCACTGCTCTTTCTGTTCAATGCCCCCTGATATTGCCAGAAAGAGGAATTTTATAGGCAGTGACTGTTTACAGGAATCATCATGTTAGTCCATGGATACCTGAGTGCCCTTCCTCACAATATTTTGTCTGTGCCACAAGCACTCCTTAAAATCAGTAACTGTGCCTGACTCAGGGGAACCAAATAGCAAAACAATAGCCAGCAGAAGGCAGCGGTATGAGATGCTCACATACCTTCTTTTATAATCCCCTTCATCACTGTAAGAGAAGTCACACTTTTTTCATTCTAGGTATTAGTAATTTCAGTCTTTCCTCTTTTTTTTTCTTGATCCACCTAACTAAAGGTTTGTCAACCTTGTCCATCTTTCCAAAGAGCCAAGTTCTGATTTAATTGATTTCTGTTCTGTTCTTTGCTGTGTCCTGTCACAGTTTGCTTTGGCTTTAGTTTGTTCTTCTCCTTTTAGTTTCTTTCTCCTTCTGCTTTATTCCTGATCATTATAAAGCACATTACAGCAGCATTTCACAGGGTTTTTAAAAATATATTTTGAGGCCGGTGCCGTGGCTCAATAGGCTAATCCTCCGCCTTGCGGCGCCGGCACACCAGGTTCTAGTCCTGGTCGGGGCGCTGGATTCTGTCCCGGTTGCCCCTCTTCCAGTCCAGCTCTCTGCTATGGCCCGGGAGTGCAGTGGAGGATGGCCCAAGTGCTTGGGCCCTGCACCCGCATGGGAGACCAGGAGAAGCACCTGGCTCCTGGCTTCAGATCAGTGCGATGCGCCGGCAGCAGCGCGCCGGTGGCAGCGGCCATTGGAGGGTGAACCAACGGCAAAAGGAAGACCTTTCTCCCTGTCTCTCTCTCTCACACTATCCACTCTGCCTGTCAAAAAATATATATATATATATATTGAAATTTACAGACATTGATATTTATGAGGTCCTTTTCCCGAATTGTTGCTAGTGTTTTTTTTGCTTTCTTTTATGCTTTCTTTAAGTTTTGTGTTCATTAACTTTTTTTCCCTCTTGAAATGCTGTGAATTATTATGGAGCAATAGCAGTGAAGAATAAGCAGGAAACAAGACAGGCACTGAAATGTGGAAAAAGAGAGGTAGAGAAAGTTAGGTACTTATTAAAGATTGACAGTATCTTTTTAAACAAGAACATCTTTTTTTTTTTTTTTTAGAAATGATCTATTTATTTATTTGAAAGGCAAAGTTACAGAGACACAGAGAGAGAATCTTCCATCTGCTGGTTCACTCCCCAAATGGCCACAATGACCGGGGCTGGGCCAGGTGGAAGCCAGGAGCCACGAGCTTCTTATAGGGCTCACATGTGGATGGTAGGGGCCCAAGGACTTGGGTCATCTTCCACTGCTTTCCTAGATATATTAGCAGGGAGCTGCATTGGAAGCAGAGGAAGCCAGGACATGAACCATGTCCATATGGGATGCCAGCACTGCAGGCAGAGGCTTAACCTGCTGTACCATGGTGCTGGCCCCTTTTTGTCTTTTCAAATGTTTATTTATTTGAAAGAGAGAGATAGAAATCTTCCATCCACTGATTTACTCCCCAAATGCATACATCAGCCAGGGCTGGACCAGGCTGAAGCCAGGAGCAAGGAACTCCATGTTGGTCTCTTACGTGGGTGGCAAGAACCCAAGTACTTGGGCCATCATCTGCTGCTTCCCAGGTAAATTAGCAGGAAGTTGAATTGGAAGTGAAGTCATCTGGACTCCAACTGGCACTCTGATATGGGATGTGGGCATCCGAAGCAGTGACTTAACCCACTGTGCCACAGTTCCCACCCTACCAATACATCTTTTTTAAAAAAGATTTATTTATTTATTTGAAAGAGAGAGAGAGAGAGGTCTTCCATCCTCTGGTTCACTCTCCAGTTGGCCGCAATGGCTGGAGCTGCGCCGATCTGCCAGGAGCCAGGAGCTTCTTCTGGGTCTCCCACGTGGGTGCAGGGGCCCAAGGACTTGGGCCATCTTCTACTGCTTTCCCAGGCCATTTTTTTGCTTTGCTTTGCTTTCTTTGCATTTGCCTAGTGATGCTCTGATGCTTAGAAATGCAAATGCATTTCTGGCCCAAATGCAAGCAGACTGTTCCCTCCAGTGGGCTGAGTCTCTCTCTGGTTCTCCTCCCTCTGACATGTTTCTCTGCTGTGATTCAGGAAGTATTCAAGTCTGTCCCTAAGAAATTAGATGTCTCCATGTCCCCCATTTTCTGCTTTTATCTCCATGGTATGACATGGCTCTGAAACCATGAATACTTAGTTAAGTATTTCAAACCAAGAAATAATTGCTCCTTTTCTTCCCAGAATTTTGGGTATCTTTCTTAATTTTTCCAAAACTCTAGAATGTGCCTCATCTCAACAATCCAGCAGGGAGCTGGATTGGAAGTGGAGCAGCTGGGACTCAAACTGGCGCCCATATGGAATGCTGGCACTGCAGGTGGCGGCTTTACCCGCTACACCACAGCACAGGCCCCACCAATAACATCTTGATGGTGGGTATTGTCTCAAAGAGGTTTCTTTTCAGGGGAATTCCAGACTCAGGACAGGAAGTAACTACCACCTGCCTATAGCTCCCAGACTG
Source organism: Oryctolagus cuniculus (assembly GCF_964237555.1). Classification (NCBI taxonomy): domain Eukaryota; kingdom Metazoa; phylum Chordata; class Mammalia; order Lagomorpha; family Leporidae; genus Oryctolagus; species Oryctolagus cuniculus. Next base: position 1,907,493 of record NC_091453.1, on the reverse strand, counting down.
ACTAAAGCCCCTTTTTCCATCATAAAGAATACAGTATTGCTGACCAATAAAGGAAGGTCATGAGTACCACTGACGAATCGGGAACTGGGGCCCATGCTGAATATGCATCTCTCATTCCAACCCAATCCATAAGAACCTCTACACCTAATCCCTCAAGGAGGCCGGGAATTAAACAGTTAACTGCCTGGCTCCTCGTTCTCTGCATTGCAATAAACTCCTTTTTTCCACCAAACCCTTGTCAGTGATTGGCTTTCTGTTCATCAGATGTGCAACCCAGTTTGGGACATTCTATGGCAACTGCTCCAGCCAGTTTTGGGGGAGTTGTTCTGTATCACATTTTGCTCTGACAGGATAATGATAGCACTCTAGGGGAGACTAGCAGAGCTCACTAGAGTGCACGATGATCATCTGGAACACAAGCCTTTAACTTGCTGTTGTGAAGATTTCTGGAATCCTTATGTACAATGTGATATCATTGGCTTCAAGTTGAGATGAGGCACATTCTAGAGTTTTGGAAAAATTAAGAAAGATACCCAAAATTCTGGGAAGAAAAGGAGCAATTATTTCTTGGTTTGAAATACTTAACTAAGTATTCATGGTTTCAGAGCCATGTCATACCATGGAGATAAAAGCAGAAAATGGGGGACATGGAGACATCTAATTTCTTAGGGACAGACTTGAATACTTCCTGAATCACAGCAGAGAAACATGTCAGAGGGAAGAGAACCAGAGAGAGACTCAGCCCACTGGAGGGAACAGTCTGCTTGCATTTGGGCCAGAAATGCATTTGCATTTCTAAGCATCAGAGCATCACTAGGCAAATGCAAAGAAAGCAAAAATACAGTTGAGAATCTGAGAGCCAGGATACATGCAGGAGTGAACATTTCTATTTATGCTTTATGTTACACTTTTTACTTCATTCATTCTCACCTTCATGGATTCATTTCCTCATATTCATGAGAGAAAATAAACTTCCTTTAGTTCAGAATTCCTCAACCTCAGTTCTCTTGACGTTTGAGGTTAGATGATTCTTCATTAATGCTGTTTTGTAAAGTATAGGATCTTAAGTAGCATCCCTGACATTGACCTTGACCCACTGGATGCTGATTGAAATGCCTCCACTTCCAGGTGTGACAACCAAAAATTTCTCCAGGTGTTGCCAAGTGTCACCAATCCCAAGGCTCAGAGGGTAGAATGGCAAAATTGCTACTGGGTAAGAACCACTACTTCAGATACATTATTTCATAAACTATTTCAAATAATAATGTGTTAAGACTAATCAGGGCTATTTGATGTCATTAAGTATAGTTTAAAAAATTTAAAAATGGGGGGGGGGCAGTGTTGTGGCACAGTGAGGTAATCTGCTGCCTACAATGCAAGCATCCCATATGGGCACTGGTTCAAGTCCCAGCTGCTCCACTTTCAATCCAGCTCCCTGCTAATGAGCCCAGGAAAAGCAGCAGAAGATGGCCCAAGTACCTGGACCCCTGCCACCCACATGGGAGACCCAGATGTTGTTCCAGGCTCCTGACTTCGGCCTGGCCTACCCCTGGCCATTACAGCCATTTGGGAAGTGAACCAGCAGATAGAAGATACCTCTCTCTCTCTCTCTCTCTAACTCTGCCTTCGAAATAAATAAAACCAATATTATTTTTAAAAAAGGGAAAAAGCTGGCAGTTCAAGTCTGGGATGTTCCACTTCCAATCCAGCTCTCTGCTATGGCCTTAGAAAGCAGTGGAAGATGACCCAAGAGTTTGGGCCCCTGCACCCACATGAAGACCCAGGAGAGGCTCCTGGATTGGTGTAGTCCAGCTCTGGCCATTATGGATATTTGGGGAGAGAACCAGCTGATGGAAGATCTCTCTGGCTCTGTTTCTGTCTCTCTCTCTCTGCCTTTCAAATGAAAAACAGATCTTTAAAAAAATGAAAAGGATGCACAGATTTAATCATATTTGGTCAACCTTAGGCACTAAATTTTCACATAAATTTTGAAATGATTCACATTATTTTATACTTGGGTAGGTTGAAAAAAGAAGATTTTAAACTATATTATCAGGGCTGGTGCTGTGGCATAGCAGGTGGAGTGCCGCCTATGGTGCTGGCATCCCATATGGGCTCAGATTGTAATCCCAGCCGCTCCACTTCCAATCCAGCTCTCTGCTGTGGCCTAGGAGGGTGGTGGAGGATGGCCGGGTCCTTGGGTCCCTACACCTTTGTGGGAGACCTGGGGGAAGCTCCTGGCTTCAGATCGGTGCAGCACCAGCCATTGTTGCCAGTTGGGGGAGTGAACCAGCGGATGGAAGACCTCCCTCTCTCTGCCTCTTTTTCTCTCTTTGTGTGGCTCTGACTTTCAGATAAATAGATGGATCTTTTTAAAAAAAACATATTATTTGAATTTTAAAAACTTTTAAATTATGTTTCTATTAAACTGGGTAATACTGTTTAACAAAATTACATAATATGTTTCTATTTGTATCATATGACCAAGCTTACTCGGTTGTTAAAACTGTAACCTCATGCATAGGTCAGTTTTCTTTTTGCCCCATTTCAAGCATTACAATTTTATAAGTTATATCTGATTAAGTTATCACTATATAATATGAAAGTTCTTATAAAGTCAGAAAGGAAAGGAAGATTAGTACACATTTAATATACACAAACAAAATAAATTTCTGACAAAGCTTCAAATTCTTACCCTATCTTTAATACCAATTATGGAGTCCATGTATAGAGATATATGTATGAATTAATAAAAATATAACTATACTAGTTGAAGGAAATGTGCATTAAAAACTAGAAGGGACTTTTTTTGTATATTCAAAGAGTAAGGGGGGGCAGGGTTGTGGCATAGCAATAAAGCTGCTGCCTGTGAAGCCAGCATCCCATATGGGCACCCGTTGGAGTCCCAGCTGCTCCACTTCTGATCCAATTTCCTGTTAATAATCTGGGAAAAGCAGTGGGAGGAGGGCCCAAGTACTTGGGCTCCTGCTATCCACATGGGAGACCTGGAAGAAGCTCCTGGCTTCAGCTTGGCTGAGCCCTTGTGATTGTGGCTGTCTGGGAAGTGAACCAAGCGTAGAAGATCTCTCTTCTTTCTCCCTTTCTCTCTGTAGCTCTTTCAAATAAATAAATAGATCTTTAAAAAAGTGTAAGACCAGTGACTTCAATGCCATTGCTAACAAAGAGGTCAGTCAGCACTACCATGGAGGGAGTCCGACGTGTCCTGTATCCATGTAACGTTGTTCTAAAGTCCAGATAAAACCACCAGACCTTGTCCTCACCTGATTTATCTGTAGAGTCTTCAAATTCCACAAGGAAAGAGTACCCGTTATTCCAGATGTGGAGGCAGGTGGCCGGATCATAAGAGATGGTGAGCGGTTTTAAGCCAGGATCGTAGACACTGTCCCTCCACCGGATGTTGATGGGCGACTGCCGATCACCCGCAGGAACGAGGTCCACGCTCTCCCAGAGCGGATGCACTAGGAGAGAGTGGGGCTGAGTGATCGGGTCAGCAAGACCCCGCACTACTGAGCGTCACACACGAGGCAATCCCACTTAGGGAGAAGCTGTCCAGAAATGGCAACTCAAAGTCTTAGGAATTAGCCGCGCAGGGCCTCGGTCCACTCCCTAAAGCAGAGGTGAAGGCAGGTCAGAGCGCATCGTGCAGAGGCTCAGCATTCTGCTGTCCGTGAAGCCAACAACACATCCCAGGCGGCCACCTAGGTCACCTAAACCTGCGCCATCTGTCCTGTGATGAGGGCAGGGTGCAGGGAGAGCAGTGCACCATGGAAATCAGAGTACTCACAAATGAGCTCTTTCTTCATGGATAATTTCCCGAGACCAGGCTGCCCCAAACTAGCTCTGAAGACAAAGACCAAGTCACTGACTTGGCATGAACAGACTGGCGACAAAGGGAATGAGGGAAGGGCTTTGGGGAAGCAAACCTTCAGGCAAGCACAGCACTGGGGCTTTCTAGTTGGTTGGCCTGGAGAAGTCAAGGCTGGCACGGCGGCCTCCCGCACTGGGCTCAGCCCACATCAGCGTGCACGCTGGGCTCCCCTCCTGTGGAGATCACCTCTGAGGACCAGATGGCCACCCTGCCAAACCTGGGGACAACATTAGCCCTGCTCTGGACTCCACAGTCTGTCACCAAATGTGGACGTATCTAGTGAGGTGGAATCGTACAACTCTTCCTACACACAGACAACATCCCTCAACTGATTGTCTCCTGCAAACACCAGGTCTCCAAGGCAAGTCCCTGAAAAGTACCAGCGGCTTCCCTGCCACGCCAGACAGGCCTGCAGAGACATCTGTGTGTGATGAACACAACACTGAACACACCATGGATGTGCAGAATCAAGACCAACAGGAAAACCAGGAGAAACGTGAAAGGACAGAAAACACTACCAACGATCCTCTGCTCCTCACCCCACTGCTGAGAACCAGTTGTGTGTGGGTTGGGCCAAGGTATGGTTGGGTCATCCTCCTGTTTCCATAAAAACATAGAAATGCCTCTGGTTTACTCTTACAGAGAAGACATTCCTCTTCTCTCAGTATTGTCCCAAACTGGAAGTCAAGAGCTTAGGCTTGGTTTTGTTTTGCTTTTGCACCACTATGGACATCAAGCTCTCTCTGAAAACATCTAGATGAGTGGTTCTCAACAGAGGGAGCACTTCAGCCCCACTAAGGTCATTTGGCAATGTCTGCGGGCATTTTGTATCCGGAACTGAGAGAGGGTAACACTGACATCTAGTGGATAGAGGCCAGGGCTCTTAGTCAACCCCTGGAATGCACAGCATGGGCAGTTCCTACAAGAGTTATCCTGCCTCAAGTGTCAATAGTGTCCAGTTGAGAGGTTCCGGTCCGGAACTAAAAGCTATAGGCGAACTCACAGATTTTTTCTCTATACCATAGTACTCTGATCTCTGGAGAGGTTTGGACCTTATGGGTTGTTTTGTTTTGTTTTTCCTTTAGTGTACAAGGACAGGAACTTACTTTATAGAAGAACTTTCTGTTTCAGAAATCTAAAATGGAAAATGCATATAAACTGACATAATACCATCAGATTATAATCCATTAGAATGAAAAGTCCTTGTGGGCGGAGCCATATCTTCCTCCTGTTTTTGTTGCCTGTAGTGCCTTATTAAATATATGCCCTTTGAGTACTGATTATCCAACTGCTATTTTGGGGCAGGTGAAAGCTATATTTGACTCCAATTTTGCTAATTTTTAAATTTCTAGAAAACCCTAGAACAGCCCTAATTCAGTTTCAAAGACACCTGGTTCAAGAGCAGTACATCTTCCCCTCTGAGGTACTCAGACTATGGCTAATGGGTGTCCCATGAAGACTAGGGGAGAACTGGAATAATGATCAGGTCCTTAAGACAATGCTCTTACTCACCCTTGTTTTCTACTTCATTCATGTGATAGAATGTATCAAGTCTCACAACCATGCAAATGACCACCCAAGAAAATCGGACCTATTCCTTCAGTGGATCTTTTATGACCATAATGCTACTACCAATTACCAGTTCTACTTCCGGAAGTTTCCCTTTCCTCCTACCCATCTCTCCTTTATTAACCCAGACCATCCTCCGACTGCAGGGAGGGCCTTGGTCACTGTCCCCTTAATGAAGCCAGCTTTCTGCCAAGGCCTGTTCTGGCACTCAGCAGTTTTCCCAATTACCTACCTTCATATTGTACCTGCCTGTCCATCAAGTTGTAACTTCTGTGTCCAAGTGCTTAGGTCTTCCTGTTTGAACCCACCTCACTTAACTTAGTCCCCTTTCTCCTCCTTCTCCCCAAATGTTGGCTTCTCATGCTACTTTTCAGGTCATGCTACTCCCTTTGGCTTGCCATTCCCTTGTCATGCTACTGCTCCGTCGTGCTATTCTTACAATTGTCCCCACCTATACAGGCTTATCTCCACTTTTGCTATGCTAAAATACTCTTCATTCTCCTTACCATTAACAGAAATTTCTTCCATTTCTAGGCTTATCTTCATGTTGATATTTTCTCCAATCACGCTGATGTTTGCTTTTCCTAAACACACAGCATGGCTTCTCATATCATTCAACACTCAACCATTCCTTATGTAATGTGTTTGCTTTATTTGCTCAAAGAGTTTGTGTCCTGCACTTTTTCTATGGCCTCCAGGCTTAAACTTGGTTCCTTGCCCAGAGGAAGCCAGATCAGTCAATACCAAGGCTCCCTACCCTTAGGTCATCATCTCTCTGCCAGGAAACCTGGTTTATTTCAAACACTTCCTAGGTTCAGGATAATATCTGCCTGTTTCTTTAAATTTCTACTAGGCTCTCAAGGTCAGAGAGTTCAAGTCCCTTCCCTGACAATCCCAACTCTATAAAGCATCCCTTCATCAGCTCTTATGCCTCAGTACTCACTTTCTCTGTATCTGTGTTTTCTCATATGATTGGCATTCACCCTGTGAGGCTAGTCTAAATTAGATGTGCTATACTTGTAGGATGCTTGGGAGTCTGAAGACTTAGTACAAAATAAACAATGTGTAAAAGTTCATTTGCAATTCTTAGATTCTTTTCAAATTAAAGTGAAAATATTGATGTGGAATGAATAGGCAGGAAATTAGTTTAGGATTGCTGAGCAGGAAGTTAGAAGCCCCATGTGTAATTCTATCCTCCTACATGTCAATCAAAATGCCCCCTTTTCTGGGATGCATCTGCTTCATCTGGAACCATGAAAATATGGATGTTGAGCTCCACATGTAACTTGTGGAGGTGCCATATAATTTCCAGGTGGCTTCACGCCTGGAGAGGCACTGCCCCAACTTCATAAAGGAGGCCAACTGGGAGGTGCTCTCTGTCTCTCTCCTGCTGCAGACAAAGGCTACAGGAGCTGCCAGGTATTCTTTCTGTCTTTCCTCCCCACCCATTCTCCTTTAAGGCAAATCCTCTGGCCCTCTGCCCACTCACCATGGGTATTTCTCTGTATGGGGCAACACATACTTGCTTTGGTGTGTGTGTGTGTGTGTGTGTGTGTGGTATGTGTTTGCTTTCTCATCTTTTGAATAAAATTTACATTATATATGTCAGTACTTAGAATTCTTGTCTTTGTGCATTGACAAGAGCCTGGAGTAAAAAGAAGTTAATACCCCACTCACCCACATCAATATTTTGGATAAATTTGGCTAAATAAAATGTATTAATAAAATTAATTTTATCTGCTTATTTGTACTTCTAAAAGTATGGTTATTAGAAAATATAGAATTACCTATGTGGCTAACATTACTTATCTACTAGATAGCATTGCTCTATTCCCTTATTTGCTTCGTTTTTCTTGGGATGTGTTATTTCCTCACATAATTGAAGGCCATCTTTTCAGGCCTGGACCTTTGTACAGTGTCACCATACACAGGACCCTCCACAAGACTTAGGTGAGGATGCCACAGAATCACAATCTGTCTTCTTAGAGCATCAGGGTTGGAAAAGGCACTTTGATGGGGAGTCCATTAATCTCAGGATGCACAGGCAGTTACCAGCACGGGAGACTAAAGCCCACATTTCCTGCTCAGCTCCAGGGCTATCTGTCAGTCCCAGGCAGCTGAAGATAACCCTGAGTCCATTCTGCAATCCTGAGTGGCTCTCAGTGGGCTCATTGTTCCTCAAGGTGATTCGAATGTTAATAAAAGATAGTCTGGGCTATTCTAAGTCTCTCAATCTGAGGATTATCAGAGTTGTTTGTGAAAACACCGCAAAACAAGTTTTTAATATTATCAATCTCCAGGCTTTATTTGTGTTCACTAGAGAAATAGTAGAACTTTCTTTTCTTTTCTTTTCTTTTTTTTTTTTCTTTTGACAGTCAGAATTAGACAGTGAGAGAGAGAGAGACAGAGAAAGGTCTCAAATGGCCAGTACGGCTGGCGCACTGCACTGATCCGAAGCCAGGAGCCAGGTGCTTCCTCCTGGTCTCCCATGCGGGTGTAGGGCCCAAGCACTTGGGCCATCTTCCACTGCCTTCCCGGGCCACAGCAGAGAGCTGGACTGGAAGAGGAGCAACCAGGACACAATCCGGCACCCTGACCGGGACTAGAACCTGGGGTGCCGGCGCCGCAAGCAGAGGATTAGCCAAATGAGCCGCAGCGTCAGCCAGAAGAACTTTCTAATACAGTTCACTTATACTATAGGTCAGTGATGTCAAATAGGAACTTTCTCTGATGATGGAAATGTCCTGTATGGTAAGTGCTAGACACACGTAGCTGACACATTTTTAGGAACTTAAATATACATGTAAATACTCACATGGGGCTAGCGGCTACATTTTGTACAGTGCCTTTTTAGTCCAAGTTATCGTAAAATGCTTCCTTTCCTTCTAAAAGTGGGAAATCATGAACATTAAGAATCACTGGAATAATAATAAATCTTGTACTATTTCTATTCTAGATGATACTCTTTATATTTCACTAAAGCAAGAGTTATTAAATTTACTTTCCTAGGTCTATAATAGAATGCCTAAATTTATTTAATGTGACAAACAGGTTAAATTTCATTAGATGATACCCTGAGTGAAACTGATTTTATTTCTGTCTTAACAGGTACATAGCCTACAAGTTCCCAAAATTAAAACTGTCAAGAGTTACTGACAGTTACTGCTTTTTGAGATAACAACGAACAGCAATTTGAGTTGACAGCCAATGAGTCCCAACTGAGAGAGGAAGAAAAGTAGAGTGACAAGCCCAGAGCTCAGGAATGTCTGGTAATGCTGTTTTCTGAATTTGCCACAACCACTGAGTTCACTGACTCCTTATCCTGCTTCACCTTATCTTAAAATAATCAAATGTCAACATCAGGCACTGAGCCTATGAAGACGAAGATAATGATGATGATGACAACAATGACAGCGACTGCAATACCTGAAGTAGCTGCCAACCAATACTGAGTATCTAACCCTCAACAATCTTGGGTCATTCTTGGTCACAAGTGTACACCAGGCCATCCACTGGAGTCCTGAGAGGTCAAAAACAGTAAGTACTGTCGTACAAGTGTACCGATGTGGCTCCAAAATACAGGACATGCCCAGGGGCGCAGGGCAGCAAAGACCATAATACCTCCTGGGTAAAAACAGGTCAGGACAGTGTAAAATACCAAAAGCCAAACCAAAGAGGGACTGGGCCCTGTTTTCCCTAGTAATTACAAACAAAAACTTGTTCTATGATGTGGGAAATTAATTAAGTGAAGTTGCCACCTCCTCAAACCACTAGTGTTTGGTTTTTGTTAACATTAAAAGGAGTAAACTATCCTAAAAGCATAAGCATACAGACATTTAGACAGTTAATTTCAATTCTCTGTTAAAAATTTAAAATAGCAAAACATCAGCAAGTAGGCAAATATGACTAATATTTTCCGTTTTCAGCCTTAGACCGCAAAATGCCAGCGTTTAGAATGAATCAGTCTGGGTAGGATGTGGCCGTGATCATAGGAAGCCACACCCAGCAACCAGAAATTTATTATGACTCCGGCCAGTTTATGTGAATAATGAGAACACAGTCAAGGTTGAAAGAAAGAAACCAAGTTTACAATAAAAACATATTTATGGAGTTGTTCTAAGCCCTTGGATTTAGGTAGATTAGCATTAGTAATTTACAAACCTATTCTTACCCATTCTTTTTATTATGTGCATATGGTGGTCAAAGAAAATAAACACCAGTGAAAGTAAACATATCAAAAGCCAACATTTGCAAACTCTGTCAATTTCTTTTAAATAATGGAAAACATGAAAAACCCCGCTTTCAATAATATACTTAGCCACTTCATCACTCTATAAATTCAAACTCATTTCTCCATAATACAGACATTATCTTCTCCTGTCATTACACTGCTTCTTAACCAGGGGCCAGTTTTGTCCCCATACAGCTTATCTGACAATGTTTGTAGACATTTCTGATTGTTAGAAGTGGGTGGGGATGCTATTGGCATCTACTGGGTAGAGGCAAGGGATACTGTTAACTACCCTACAGGCCAGTCCCCGACAGCACAGAATGACCCATTCCCAATGTCAGTAGTGCTGCGGTAGAGAATCCCTGCCACATCCAGAGGTAGACAGTTTTCTTTCCAGGAGGGGAACAAGATTCAAGAGGTTTAAGGGAAGACCATCTACTGCTTTACTTGATTTTTTGTGTTTTCAGCACAGTGTGCACTTGCAAGCTGGTCAGCTAGAATGGACTCTGCAATTCCTAAACTTGGGACAGAATATTCTGGAATGTGAAGTCACTGAACTGTTTGCAGACATTAATATGTAACTTCCAGAAACTTAAGGTTCACAGAAAGTTTGCAGTCAGTGGAATTAACCCTAGTTAAAAGACAAATGCTAACATGAAACAGTGAAGAATAGGTTCCAAAACATTTGGATCTGGGCCATCTTCCTTGCCCAGTTTCTGTAGCATACCATTTTAACATTCCCAAATTGGCCAAGTAAGAATTTTCCATGTTTATTTTAATGGATCAATAGAGAGATGATTCGTTATTTTCACAGTTCTTGAGGTATAGAAGCCCACCCTGCAACATCAATGATACCATAGCTACAAATGCTTGACTCCTGTGATTATTATGAAACCAGCAAGCCTTTTTGCCCTTTAAGCAAGAGGAGTACTCACAGGTTCGGTTCCGGGATTTGTACGTGCAGGTGTAGAGGCTGCAGGGCCTCACTGGCAGGAGCCCAGGTAACTGGAACCTTCTCTTCAACAATTTGCATGGAGCCACTTGAAGAATGACCCTCAGGCTATTCATCACCACCATCTTTAGCTTGAAACCTCGATCAGTTCCCAAATAATTTGCAGAAACCTAATGACACGGAGGGAAGAGGACAGAAGAGAAAAAAGCTGTAAACAACAGAGATTGAAGATCCTGTGGAAACGTCCAAGTAGGACAACATTCAGACTGGCAGTGCACACCCTAATGTGGGGGGAGGGCAAATGAGTCAACAGTCTGTTCACTCTTGTTGCTCAAATTCATAGGTCCTCTCCGTGGAAGGCAGGGTCAGGACAACTGACTCATGGGCTTTGCATTTCCCCCAAGGTTGTCAAATATTAGAGATCCAGAGAAAAGATTCCTATTACTCACATGAATGAAAATACTATTTACAGGTCACTTTCTTAAAATTAAAAAGAACATGTATTCCTTGCAATCCCAATTATCCATCATGGTTACTTAAAAATTATTTTTACAAATTTATTTGAAAGGCAGAGAGAATGAGGAGAGAGACACACAGACACAGAGAGATCGATCTGCTGGTTTATTCCACAAATGCCCACATCAGCCAGAGATGGGCCTGGCATTCAATTCAGGTGTCCCGTGGTGGGTGGCAGTGGTCCAACTACTTGAGCTGTTATCACTTGCTGCCTCCCAGGGTGCCAATAGCAGGAAGCAGGAATTGGGAGAAGAACTGGGACTTGAGCTTAGGCACCCCAGTAGGGGGGTGTGGGCATTCCAAGTAGCATTCTAACTGCTACACCGAACACCTGCTCCCAGCATGGTTTTTAAAGGTAAGAAGGATGTAAAGATGAAAGCTTACTCCAGGAAGCCTGAAAAAAACAAAAACAAAATAATCCTTTGCATCTGGATTGCTAAGAAAAATCCCAGATACATCCTGCCAAAATAGCCATGGGCAATTTTGAAATCTCAGTTAAAATACAATCTGTGGCGCAGGAGTCCCAGGTGCTCCATTTCCCATCCAGCTCTCTGCTGTGGCCTGGGAAAGCAGTAGAAGTTGGCCCAAGTGCTTGGGCTCCTGCACCCACGTGGGAGATCCAGAAGAAGCTTCTGGCTCCTGGCTTTGGATCATCCCAGCTCCGGCCGTTGCTGACCTCTGAGGAGTGGACTAGCAGTTGGAAGACTTTCTCTCTCTCTCTCTCCCTCTGTAGCTCTACCTCTCAAATAAATAAATAAATCTTTAAAAAATACAATCTGTGGGGCCAGCACTGTGGCATAGCAGGTAAAGCCGCCACCTGCAGTGCTGGCATCCCATATGGGCACCAGTTTGAGATCGGACTGCTCCACTTCCGAACCAGCTCTCTGTGATGGCCTGGGAAAGCAGTGGAAGATGGCCCAGGTCCTTGGGCCCCTGAGCCCATGTGGGAGGCCCGGAAGAAGCTCCTGGCTTCAGATCAGCCGTTGCAGCCATCTGGGGAGTGAACCAGCAGATGGAAGACCTCTCTCTCTCTCTCTCTGCCTCTCCTTCTCTCTCTGTGTAACTCTTTCAAATAAATAAATCAATCCTTTAAAAAATACAATCTGTGACTCGTTCAGTTTTTGCTGTAACCTGATGGTCCTCAAACATGGGAAAAATGGACGAGGTTAATTTTGAACTCTCCCTCTCTAGCTCTCATAAGTTCATAGTGAGAATGTCAGAAGGCAATGCTTTCCAATGTATCCACAATTGCTGTTCTGAAAGCACAGCCATAGTAACTTTGAACACTAATACTAACTTTGACCACTTTTCCTAATAATTCCTATCCTGGTACCAACTGACAAACAAGTTCTGAAATTTATATATATATATTTTTTTTCCTTGATTACACATTCATTCCACTGTAGACTTTGAAGCATTTAGTGTGATTACTTGAGATTCTGTTTGGGACACCGTTTGAGCAACCATGACTATGTGGCTGCCAGGCTGGGTTCCATGGCACTACTGAGCTCATAGTCTCAAGTCCATTTGTGCACCTGCCTGCCCCCAGCCCTGTGGGTTTTCGATCTTCCACTTCTGCCACTGCCTCTAGCCTGTGCAAATGCTCTTCCTTCCCTGGTTCATTCCTACCCAGCCCTCAGGGACTAACTCCAGTGTCACTGCTCAAGTTTGCTCTGACCATGCATTCACCAGGTCAAGCCAGCACCCTCTTCATAGGTATGGTGTTTTTCTTGGGTGAATTAAGGACTGATTGGGAGTGTGCTTTATGACTGTATCCCTGTTAGCTTACAAGTCCCATGGTGGGAGGGACTGCATCGGTCTCAGTCTTAGCTGCGTGTCTTAGGAACACGATGGGTGTTGAAGGAATACTACCTGAATGTCCTGAGTGGCTTCCCTGGTGATAGAGAAGATACTGATGCTAATTTCAAGAATCAGGACCTGTGATGTGGCTGCCAGCATGATCTGGCCTAGTATTAAGGGCTTTTTGTCTTTTTAGATGCAACCATCACCCATTTGTAGTGATTTTTTTATACATTTAAAACATTTTCAATAGTTGTCCTTTAAGAGGAGTGTCTCACATGCCTACCTTATAACATCTGAAGGACCCACAAAGTCCTGCCAGATCTAAAGGAGGAACTTACTTGACGATGACCCTAACTTAGTCTCACAGGAGAGAATTTTGCCAGTAAGCATTTTCAACACTTAGAGATTTTTCCTTTGTTCTAGGTGCTGTGTTGAGTGCTGTGATGCAAAGATGACCAAGGTCATAGAAAGAAATGAGGGGCCGGCGCTGTGGTGTAGCAGGTAAAGACATCACCTGCAGTGTCAGCATCCCACATGGGCACCGGTTCGTATCCCAGCTGCTCCACTTCCAATCCAGCTCTCTGCTATGGCCTGGGAAAGCAGTGGAAGATGGCCCAAGTCCTTGGGCCCCTGCACCCACGTGGGAGACCAGGAAGAAGCTCCTGGCTCCTGACTTCAGATTGGCTCAGCTCCAGCCGTTGCAGCCAAGTGGGGAGTGAACCAGGGGATGGAAGACACCTCTCTCTCTCTCTCTCTCTCTGCCTCTCTGCCTCTCTCTGTGGAACTCTGACTTTCAAATAAATAAATAAATCTTTTTAAAAAAAAGAAATGAAGTCCTGGTGTATGCCATAGCATAGAGGAACCATGAAAACATGGTGCTAAGTGTAAGAAGCCACATACAGAGGTCATGTATGAATTTCTGGTATCATGACCACTACTGACTAAACAAGAAAAGAGAGAATATGCTATCATCATCTATTTTTGTTGAATAAAAGAGATTAGAAAGAGGGGCTGTTTCCCAGCTGTTCCACTTCTGATCAGCTCCCAGCTAATGGCCTGGGAAAGCAGCAGAAAATGGTCCAAGTGCTTGGGCCCCTGCCACCCATGTGGGAGACCTGGAGGAAGCTTCAGTCTAGCCCAGCCCTAGATGTTGCAGCCATCTGGGGAGTGGACCAGGGGATAAAATATTTCTCTGTTTCTTTCTTTGTCTCTCTGTAACTCTGACTTTCAAATAAATAAGCAAATCGTTAAAAAAAAAGTTGCGGTGAAAAAATCTGCTTTTAAAAGAAATGGAGGGGCATCCCATATGGGCACTGGGTTCTAGTCCCGGTTGCTCCTCTTCCAGTCCAGCTCTCTGCTGTGGCCCAGAAGGGCAGTGGAGGATGGCCTAAGTGCTTGGGCCCTGCACCCGCATGGGAGACCAGGAAGAGGCTCCTGGCTCCTTGCTTCAGATCAGCACAGCGCTGGCCGTAGCAGCCACTTGGAGAGTGAACCAGTGGAAGGAAGACCTTTCTCTCTGTCTCTCTCTCTCATTGTCTATAACTCTACCTGTCAAAAAAAATGGACAGATTGATATATTTACCTCAATGGGATGTTATGCATGTGATATATCAAAACATCACATGGTACCCCATAAATATGTACAATTTCTATGTGTCTGTTGAAAAGTTGTCAATATATATATTTATTTATTAAAGGAAATGGCTTTGTTTCCACCCTTCTATCTCAAAGGGAATCTATGCTTAAATGCTAAGATAAATGGAAGACACTTGGATTTATGAACTCATGAAATGCGCATTTTCTGTTGAGTCTCCAGTGTTTTGAATATTGTAAAATCTTGCTCAGCATGGATGACTATCAGAAAGTAATCAAAATCCACCTACAAGTTACAACTGACAAATTGGGGGGTTATTATAAAGTAAAATGTACCGCTTTGGAAAACAATCAAATACATTAAATACTCAGAATTGAGAAATTAGGCCAGAAAGCAGAGGTGTGGCTGCTTGAGGTTGAGGTAAAGGGGAAGCAGAAGTGACTACTTAGTGTGGGGGGTTTCTTTTTGGGGTGATGAAAATGCTTTGGAACTAAATAGAGGTGGAGGTTACACAACATATGCCACTGAATCGTACACTAAAAAGATTAATTTTATTTTATGGGAATTTTACCTCATCAATGTTTATATTAAAAAAAAAAGACCACGTACCAGTTCACAGCATGGTACCCATGCTGCCCCAGACTCTGCCTTCTGCTATCAAAAGGACAGCTTTCAGCAGTTTGCTCTTGACTGGGGGTGGATGGATGGGGGAGACAAAGGCACAAAAGGAGAAAACGAGGGGGCACTATAGACATATTTCACTTGCACACTTGATGTTTATTTCTTCAAAGAAACTTTCCAGTAATAGTGTGTGACACAAAAAACAACCATGGCCACCAGCAATGTAGGGCAAGGAGGCAAACTGATTTTCTCCTCCCCTCTTCACACACATGCTTACTATGAATTAGCTGGGAACTAGCTCTTCTCTGTACTGCTGTCCTTGACCTAGCTACATCTAAGCCAGAGGGGACAAGGCTACACCTAATTTAAAGGAGAAATAATCACACCTGACAAGCAGTGTCCAACGGCCAAGGAAAACAAGAAGCAGAGCTACTTCCTATCACTATGGTTCACTGAGGGCTCTAGGCAGAACTCTTTAACTGGCTATCAATAAGCCATCTGCCTAGACAAGCATTGTGTGAGACTTTGGGCCTGGTTCACTTTGTGTAGTAGGCATCATGTTATTAATGTAGACACTGAACTCTTGGAGAGGCCAGGATATGTGGCCACCACCTGTAAGAGGACTGGTAGGAAGTTCATCATTCCCATGGAGGTGCCCCATGAAGGGGGCACAGACGTCAAGATGCACCTTACTTAAGGTATGCAAAAGTCTGACGCAGGATTTCAAACATATACAAGTAGTAAACTTTCAAGAGATTATCTTGATAGTGAGCCAAATAATAGCACCTTGTTTTCAAGTACTCTCTTAACTGAATTAATTGATCAGCCTTACAAAACAATAGACCATCAGCCACCACAATTCAAAATCTGATTCTGCTTTCTTTTTCTTAGCTTTTTATTATAGAAAACTTCTAACTTCTAAAAATACAGTTGGCTCTCACATTCATGGTCCCAAAATCCGTGAAGTCAATCGATAATAGATCAAAAATATTCAGGGGGAAAAATCACATCTATAATGAATAGGAATAGCCCTTTTTCTTGTCATTATTCTCTAAATAATATAGTTATCACAACCATTTGCATAGCTAATGTACGTTATTACAAGTAATCGCGTGATGATTTAACCTAAATGGAAGGATATTTATAGGTTATATACTAACACTACAGCATTTTATGTAAGAGACTTAAGCATCCACAGATTTTGGTACCCTAAGGGGGTCCTGGAATCAATCCCCTCCTATACCAAGGGACAAGTGTATAGTGATAATATTATAACAAAACCACCTATGCACGTAATATTCCATTTCAACAATTATCTGTTCATGGCTAATCATGTTTATTCATAGGCAACCCCCATTTTCCTTCCCCAGGTTGTTTTGAAGCAATTCTCAGATATAAATATCAATTTATCCATGTCTGTAATTTTCATAGGAAAATAACTTCTTAGTTCATAGTTTCTTCTCCATAAAAATCTGTATGAAATAGCCTCAGGGGCCAGTGCTGTGGCACAGGTTAATCCTCCGCCTGTGGCTCTGGCGTCCCATATGGGCGCCGGTTCGAGTCCCAGCTGCTCCTCTGCCAGTCCAGCTCTCTGCTGTGGCCCGGGAGGGCAGTGGAGGATGGCCCAAGTGCTTGGGCCCTGCACCCACATGGGAGACCAGGAAGAGGCACTTGGCTCCTGGCTTTGGATTGGCCCAGCTCTGGCCTTTGCAGCCATTTGGGAAGTGAACCAGTGAATGGAACAACTTTCCCTCTGTCTCTCCCTCTCACTGTCTATAACTCTGCCTTTCAAATAAATAAATAAATAAAATCTAAAAAAAGAGAGAAATAGCTTCAGTGATAGTTTATTATAGAATATGAAAATCAACCATTTTTTAAAATTACCAAATAGCGAATAAGCTCAGTCACCTGCTAGTCTTTCTCAGTGCCAACCTAATCCTTAATGTAAACATTGTTACTTCACTTCTTTCGTGTTATTTCTACCTTCATCTTGGATGAGAACTCAGATGAGGAGCTTTATGTTTTTGCTAGCTTGGAAGACTACATGCAGTATAAAACTGCATAATTTATAACTGCAGTTCAACAGAATAAAAGGATTATATGAACTGAAATGTTTAAAAGTAGAGCTTAATGTACACTCTTAAATTTATACAAGAATCTAGAACCAGAGGAGGAGGAAAAATAATTGTTCAGCAACATTCTACAAGAAGTTGACTGTTTCTGTGACTTCAAATGGTGTAAGCTATGAGGAGGCTCTCTGAAAAAACCATTGTGTTAAATACATGCAAGTGATTATTACTGAAATTGAATTTGTAGAAATGCTCCATGAAATAAATGCAACACTAAAATAACATTATAAAAACTGCCAAGAGATATGGGGGAATCTTGCCTTAACTTTGTGTTCTCATTCCATTGGTTTCCATTCCTGAATCAAAGCAATAAAATACTAACATGCTCTTTCCCACTCCTAAAAGTTTGTAATTAACAAGGCCAAGCAATTTAAACAGATACTTTCCTTTTTCTATTAACTTTTTAAAAATTGTGAAAAAAAATTTAAAAATTTAAAAAATTGTGGTAAAATAAACATAGTATTTATCACTTCAACTAATTATATGTGTGTCAATTCAATAATATTGAACACACTCAGAGTATTGTGTAACCATTATCATCATCTTATACCCAAAACCTTTTTCATCATCCTCACCACAAATGCTGGACTCTTTACATTGTAACTCTTTCCCCAACCCCCAGTCTCCCAGCCCCTGCTAATCTCCATTCCACTTTATGTCTCTGTGTATTTGCCTATGTTAATACTTCACATAAGTGAAATCATACGGTATTTGTCCTTCTGTGGCTGGCTTATTTTACTTAGCAAAAGAAAACAGATATTTCTTAATCAAAGCTGGAGGGGATGATGACAGCCTCCGTGTGGTGCAACAAGAACCCGGGGCTAGAGGCTCTAAGTTTCAAGAAGGGATGGCATTTGAAGTGCCAAGGTAGAGGGATGGACCGGGGAAACTTCAGAGATGATGAGAACATTGGGAGTGTGAGTGTGTGTGTGTGTGTGGGGGGGGTGATTAGGTATCATGATCAGAGAGGTCAGTTGGGGGTTGAAATAGAAGTTTAGGCCGGCGCCTCGGCTCATTTGGCTAATCCTCTGCCTGCGGCTCCGGCACCCCAGGTTCTAGTCCCGGTTTGGGGCACCAGATTCTGTCCTGGTTGCTCCTCTTCCAGTCCAGCTCTCTGCTGTGGCCCGGGAAGGCAGTGGAGGATGGCCCAAGTGCTTGGGCCCTGTACCTGCATGGGAGACCAGGAAGAAGCACCTGGCTCCTGGCTTCGGATCAGTGCAGCGCCAGCCGTAGCGGCCATCTAGGGGGTGAACCAACGGAAGGAAGACCTTTCTCTCTGTCTCTCTCACTGTCTAACTCTGCCTGTCAAAAAATAAAAATAAAAAATAAAAGAAACAGACAGAAGTTTAGACTTATTCCATAAAAGTCCAGTGACAGGGGATATCTGCAAATGGAGTGTTAAAGGAGTCCTAATTTTGATTTAGTAATGTGGGGGGATGATAATGCCAGCTACAATGTACACTCACAAAAAGGCCGCCCTATGTACTATCTCTGCCTTGGAAGGGAAGTTTGTGATAACACGAGGCCTCAGGCATGCCTGCCAGCCACAAGAGTTTACAAACAGGAGGCTGTGGGGGGTGTTAGCATGGCACCCAGAGAAGGCAAGGTAAATGACCCTTGGCCTAGCTCCACAGACAGCCATTAAGAAAAAGCACCAGTGAGGATGAGCTGGCCTGGCAGGGCTGTGGTCATAGATGGGGTCATCTCTGACACCTGGCCCAGAAGAAGCATTTCCCTGCACAACTCCAGACTAACTCCCTAGGACTAAGGGGACATTTGATCACTGCCCTTTACAAAGCTCACCAGCAATAGACGACTACCTGTCCCCCAGAATGCTGCTGATGTCACTACAGGGAACCTTGACTCTGCAGACTTCTTTTTGTATCTTTTAGACAGAACAAACAAAAGCCACTAAACCTACTTTCGCAACAAAGTCATAAAGATTTGGCATCGTTCTAAATCTGCTACTAATATTTGTCAATATACTGGTCAAGCAGGTGTTCAGGTGACACAGTGGGAAGTGGGGCTGCATGGGAATTTGCAACTAATTTGGGGAATATGAGTTTCTAAGAGAATGGAAGGCTCTAAGAAATTATCCCATATGCATAGAAGGAAGTACTGCCAGGTGCTGATGATGCTGACCTTAGAGCAGAGGACAGATAGGAGTAGGCAAAGAGTGGATCCAGTCAGGGGCCATCGCTGTGGCGCAGTAGGTTAGTCCTCCGCCTCCAGTGCCGGTGTCCCATTTGGGCACCAGTTCAAGTCCCAGCTGCTCCACTTCTGATCCAGCTCTTTGCTCTCTGCTATGGCCTGGGAAAGTAGTGGAAGATGGCCCAAGTGCTTGGGCCCCTGCACCTGTGTGGGTAGACCCAGAAGAAGCTCCTGGCTCCTGGCTTTGGATTAGCGCTGTAGCAGCCATTTGGGGAGTGAACCAGTGAATGGAAGAACTCCCTATCTGTAACTTTACCTCTCAAATAAGTAAAATCTTAAAAACAAAAGAGAGAGAGAGTAGATCCTGGCAAATCAGGCAGGAGGGGATTTCTTCACCTTCAGTCAGTCCATAACTTTTGTTCATTTTCTCATCTTAAATGAAATGTCAGGTACTGCTCCAGGCTCATTGGGGAAAGTAAACAAAGAGCCCATCACGTGGCGCTTCTGTTCTAGTGGGAGGATGCACAGAATAATCAACAAATGTAACAAACAAGTGAGTTGTAGTCACAAGTAGACTATGTTCTGGGAAAAGCAGAGGAAGGGAAGGTAACTTTGGAGTTCCACTGAGAAGGGGCCTCATATTTTTAAATAAATTGCTCAGGGAAGGCTTCATTGAGAAGGTGAAATTTGAACAAAGTGTTACCCAAGAAGTTAGATATTAGCCTATGTGTGTGAGGGAGGTCTAAGGAAAACAGAGTATCCATGGACTCTTAGAAGCTCAACATGGAACCAGCCCAGTACTTTTTTTTTATTTGACAGGTAGAGTTATAGACAGTGAGAGAGACAGAGAGAAAGGTCTTTCTTCTGTTGCTTCACTCCCCAAATGGCCGCTACGGTTGGTGCTGCACTGATCCAAAGCCAGGAGCCAGGTGCTTCTTTCTGGTCTCCCATGCAGGTGCAGGGGCCCAAGCACTTGGGCCATCCTCCACTGCCCTCCCGGGCCACAGCAGAGAGCTGGACTGGAAGAGGAGCAGCCGGGACTAGAACTCGGTGCCCATATGGGATACCGGTACCACAGGTGGAGGATTAACCAAGTGAGCCATGGCGCCGGCCCCAGTACTTTTTTTTTTTTTTAAAGATTTATCTTATTTTTATTTGAAAGACAGGGAGAGAGAGAGAGAGAGAGAGAGGTCCTCCATCTGCTGGTTCACTCCCCATATGGCCACAACGGCCAGGGCTGGGCCAGACTGAAGCCACAAGCCAGGAGCCTCTTTCAGGTCTCCCACGTGGGCACAGAGACTCAAAGATTTGGGCCATCCTCCACTGCTTTCCCAGGTGCATTTGCAGGGAGCTGGATCAGAAGTGGAGCAGCCTGGTCTTGAACCAGAGCCTATATGGGATGCTGGGCATTGCAGGCAGCAGCTTAACCCATTACACCACAACTCCAAGCCCACAGTATTTTAGATACAGAGTCCTGCCCATACCCTGACAACTTTACCGGTGGTCTCAGCCTTCACCCCAAGGAAAGCTTCCCAGGAGAATCCTCTGCTCAGCACCAACTTGGTTACCTGGCCTGGTAACACTGGGGAATAAAACCACAGCCTTCCTCCAAGGAAGGCACCCTAGGGCAGTCTCCTCTGCCCGGCAAGTGAGTACTAAAACCTTGGGAGGAGTTTTACCTAATCCACAGTCAGCAAACCCTCTGTCCTGGAGAAGGAGGACAGAAAGGAGAAACATTGGGAAGAACTGGGCCCCATTCCTCTAAAAGCCCCAGTGTGAATACAGACTGTGTTCTCAGCTCTCAGCTTTTTCCTAAGCTGCCTGCCTGGCCTTTCAGGTGTATTCTCTCCATTTAACCATCTAACCTGGCTCTCCCCAGTCTGAATGACTGGGCACTCACTTTCTGATTCTGTCTGGTGAGGTGTGCATCCGTTCTGATGGATGCGCTACTCCATTAAACCTTGCTACCTTGCTTACCACTACTTTCTGTCTCATGTCTGAAATATTTCTTGCACGAAGACAGGAACCTATCCCCCTCATCTCCACTAACAAAAGGATTGAAGGAAGTAGGGAATTAGTTATCTGGCTATCTAGTGGAAAGATATTCTAGGCAGGGGGACCACCCAGCAGAGACTGTAAAGTAGGAGCATGTCTAGCACATTCGACAGACAGGAAAGAGCCCAATATAGCAGGAGTGGAGTAAACCAGGAGGAAGGTAGGGGAAATGAGGTTCAGAGGTAATGGATGCTAGATCAAACAGACTTCCAGGCATTGTAAGAGTTCTAAGTTAGAGTTTCTCGGCCTGGGCACTGTAGACACTTTTGATCACATGATTCTTGGTTGTGGGAGGCTGTCCTGAGCATTGGCAACACCTATGTTGGCTAATATCCACTAGATGCCAGTAGTACTCTATACCAGTGTGGTGACAACAAAAGAATATCTCCAGATATTGCCAGATGTCTTCTGGTTGCCACAGGTTAAGTAACACTGCTGTAACTGAAGCGGGGATACAATAGAAATTTTTGACAAAGGAGTAATAATCTCATTTGCATTTTTAAAAGATTATTCTGTGTGGTCTCATTAAAAATCGTCTTGGGAAAGTGGAGGAAAGGGATGAGAAAGATACAGGAAGACCATTTAAGACATTGCAAAGACCTATACTAGGGATGCCACAGTAGAGATAGAAGTAGTTGGGCTTTGGCTATATCCTTTGGATACAGCCTGTAAAATGTGAAAGAAAGGAGTTAAAAGAGCAGTGAAGATTCTTGGCCTAAGCAACTAGAAGGATAGTGTTGCCATGAACTGAGATAAGGAAGACAGTGCGTAGAACAGGTTGTGGGTGAGACTACCAGGCATGCAGAGTTTGAAATGAAATTTCAGTAACTCAAACTGACAGAAAACAAAGCACTCCCTGAGGTAGTGACAGTAGAGATAGACAAAGTACTTTATGTTCAAGAGATAGTTATTTTGATTTAAAAAATAAAACAAAAAAGAAACTGGAGTGAAGTAGGAGGCCTCGTGATTTTATGGCCGGAGTGATGCTGGCAGTAGAATGAGGATGAATCTGTGAACGGTGAAAACATAGTCTGGCACGAGAAACAGGGAAGGGAGAGACAGCAGTCTTCCCACTGATCACATTGGATTGGAGGTGCTAATGGGGCAGCTGAGAAGAGAGGCTCAAGTGAGAGTTGACAATGCAGCACTCAGTCACAAAGTTAGAGACAGAAGGAAAATCTCCTCCCCCTAGGCGTGATAGGTGTGTTGAGGGAGACTGACAAAAAGAGGTATTAAGGATAGAAACAGACTGAGAAGGAACAGTGAAAGGCAATCTAGGAAGAAACAAATAAATTGGAACTCAAATTAGCTAATGATAGGCTACAACACCCGTAACAACACTCCAGGCTTTTTGGCATTTTTAAAAAATGAGTTTTGCAGCTGCATTTTTATTATTTTCATTTTATTTGAAAAGGAGAGAGAGAGATCTTCTATCTGCTGGTTCGCTCCCTAAATGCCTGCAACAGTGAGGGCTGGTCCAGGATGAAGCCAGAAGCCTTGAAATCCATGGGGTCTCCCACATGGGTGGCAGGGACTCAAGTACTTGAGCCACGACCTGCCGCCTCCTAGGGTGCACATTAGCAGGAAGCTGGATCTGAAGTGGCACCAGAACTTGCACCCGGGCACTCTGATATGGAACACAAGCTTCCCAAGTGGCATCTTAACCATTGTGCCAAATGCCAGCCCCACACAGGACATGTTTTGTGTTCAGGCCTAAGGCCAGCTCCATCTGTTAATTAAAAGCAATGATTTATTGAGAGCTGGCTATTTAAACTTACTTGACTCACTCAACTCGTAATACCCAAGCTTATGAAAACACAAATAACATTTAACTGTCAAACATAGTATGTAATGATGAATTACTACTATACATTACTGCATTTCATGAAAAAAAATCTGTATGTACTTGTTTTCCCATAAAGATGTATCATGGCTCAATGGGGAGATAAACTTGCTGTTCTATATTCTTTTTGAATCACTAATTATTCATGTGCATCCTTGGATTTTACTAACTTTTCCCTTGTCTGCTGTGTCACAGACTTGGAAATGCATTGGAAAAGATTCTGGAAGCCCTTAAGGAATCATTCCTAAGGGGCAAGCATTGTGACACAGCACATTAAGCAGCCCCTCGGAATGCCTGCATCCCATATCGGAGTGCATGGGATCAAGTCCCACCTCCACGTTCTATTCCAGCTTCCTGTTAATGCACGCTCTGGGAAGCCACAGATGATGGTTCAAATAGCTGGGTTCCTGACACTCATGTAGGAGACCTGGATGGAGTTCCTGGGTCTTGGAGTTAGTCTGGCACAGTCCCGCACACTCGCTCTTGCTCACTCTCTCTCTCTCTCCCCCGCTCCCCCCTCTACCCTTGAAGCAAAAGTAAATTAAAAAAGAATCATTCAAGCCGGCGCCGTGGCTCAATAGGCTAATCCTCCACCTTGCGGCGCCGGCACACCGGGTTCTAGTCCCGGTTGGGGCGCCGGATTCTGTCCCGGTTGCCCCTCTTCCAGGCCAGCTCTCTGCTATGGCCAGGGAGTGCAGTGGAGGATGGCCCAGGTGCTTGGGCCCTGCACCCCATGGGAGACCAGGAAAAGCACCTGGCTCCTGGCTCCTGCCAGGATCAGCGCGGTGCGCCGGCTGCAGCGGCGGCCATTGGAGGGTGAACCAGCGGCAAAGGAAGACCTTTCTCTCTCTCTGTCTCTCTCTCTCACTGTCCACTCTGCCTGTCAAAAAAAAAAAAAAAAAAAAAAAAAAAAAAAAAAAGAATCATTCACAAATTATGTATTCTTTAAATGATGAGTAGTTCGATTGCTGCCTGATCAAGCCATTTATATTAATACAAAACAGCAAAAAAGTACTCTGACCAAAGGTTACAATTGTATTGAAAAAAATTCCTTTATTGTCAGGAGATTGATGCTTCCTTCTCCCACCTTCCGATTCAAAAGGAAGCAAGCTTTTCGCGATTCCTCAAAATCTAAATTAGACATTATATTGCTATATCTTGGATGAAAAAGTTTAGCTTCCTCCTCTACCCCACTTCTTCCCTGGGAGCATGATCCCCATCTGAAGTAGCCAAATGTTTCAAAACACATGTCTAATAATTGCTTTGTGTGGTGCAACAAATTTTACAGTGTTGCCAATGTGATGAAATGCATTTTCTCCTTTCCATTACATTTCTTTTTTTTTTTTTTAGGATTTATTCATTTATCTGAAAGGCAGAGTTACACAGAGAGAGGGAGAGGCAGAGAGAAAGAGAGAGAGAGAGAGAGGTCCTCCATCCAGTGATCTGAAGCCAAGAGCCAGGAGCTTCTTCCAGGTCTCCCACACAGGCCCAGGGGCCTAAGGACTTGGGCCATCTTCTGCTTTCCCAGGCCATAGCAGAAAGCTGGATGGGAAGTGGAGCAGCCAGGTCTCGAACCAGTGCCCATATGGAATGCCAGTGCTTCAGGCCAGGGCGTTAACACACTGAGCCACAGCACCGGCCCCCACTAGATTTCAAAAATATTTATGTTCACTCATTTATTCACAATTCACTCAAGCTTTATTGCATTCCAACTTTGAACAGTGGCAGCCTTTTGCCTGGCTCCAGGAAGACCAGAGCAGGTGTGTACAGGCACAGAGAACAGTGCCCTTGCTGCTTCTGGTTTTTCAGCGAATTTTGGCCAAGGTATCACTTTAAAAATATCTTAGTAAAGGAATAAAGTTGTAGAAAGTTGAAAAGTTTTCCATTTCCAACAGATCCAAGAACAGTGGCCACTCTAAGGGATGTCCAGGGACCAGCTGAGGGGGTGGGTCTGAGACAGTTTTTCTCACCAGAGAAATAAGGTAACTCTTCTCCATATTCCAGGCAAGCTTTTAAACAGCAGAGTGGACATGGCCAGATAATTTGTAAAGGAAGAAGGAGAAGCAGAAAACAATTTGGTTTTCAGAGGCTGAGAACAAGTTCAAGCCAAACGAAGATGTGCACATTAACTCCATATATTCATCAAAGTTTCCCAACGAAAATATATGGGAGGAGAGGAATGACACTCATTAACGAGTCGCCAGCAGCCCTGGGCAGGAACACTTGAACGCCACAAAGAATGCCAGCCACCAAAAGTGTGTGGGTTTCGGAGGTTCCTGTCCTCCAGCCCTAGGGCGGGGCACAAAACAGAAAGGCCAGAAGGCAGTGCAGAGTGCAGAGGGCTCAGAAGTTTCCAAATGGCATCGCTGTGAAACTTCTCCCCTGGTCTGGGGTGGCTGAGTATCTGCCCACAGACCTGGCATGGAATAGGGGCGGGCATAAGCAAGAAATACAATGCAGGTGGGAGTGAGTCCCAGCCGACTGTGCTTTGGTTTCTGGAACTACAACCTCCGACTCGAGTCCTTACCCCGTTTCCAGCTATTGCACAGTATGCTGGACTTTCTGGAGTTACCGACACTCAAGATCCCTTCCAAGGAACTGCCCTGCCGGCCACCACAAATTTTCTGGGCCAGCTGTTATCTCATCTAGTGAAAAGAACCCTAAAGGAGGTGCGACCAACTGGTGATTCCCCACAATGGAGAAACAGTGCTGTGGCGGGGCAATGCCCCGTTAGGACCTACCGGTCCTTCGGGACGTCCCGCAGGAACCCAAACCATAGAGGACCAACAGCTGTCTCAACTCCAGGACCTAGCGCGGCGGAACAGAGGGTCAGGGCTCTGATTTGGCCCACCGCCGCGGCCGCCCTCTCTTCTCTAGGCCGCAGGTTCTTACCTGAGCGTTTCTCCAGAATACGAAACTCGCGGCTCCCTCGCCTCTCAGGACCCGCTGCTCAATAGCCGGGCCACCAAAGCCACGCCCCCTCACGGCCTACAGACAGGGCCACGCCCTTTCCCTGGAGGCCACGCCTCCTCCCGACAGATCAGTGCTCCGGTACTTTCCCACGAACTGCCTTGGTCACGCCCCACCAGATCGCGGTGGTCTCCGCCCTCCGCTCTGGCCACACCCTTCATCTGACCACACCCCCTTCTCTGTCCTAGCCAAGGTCTGAGTCCCACCCGCGTTCGGCTGGCCACACGGGACCACGCCTGTAAGCGCTTCCCTGGCCCCACCCCTTCCCCGCCCTCCGCGGGACCGACCCGCCTACATACTCCCTTTCGCCGCTGGCCGTGTTTGCAGGGTGAAATCAGGCTGCGGGCCAAAGAGTCTCAAAGTGACTTCCCTCAGGTGTCTCCCATCGGCAAATATCATGACTTGGTGTTCCTGGAACAGACGACTTAAGCCGGGGAAAAAAACGCCGGATGTGGCCTTCCCAGCTAGCTTTGGTGTCCAATTTACTTCTGAGTTTCTTTGAGGCCGTTTTCACATCCTCTGGACTCAAACTGAATTTGTGTACCTTCTAGCCACTTTTCCTATTCTCTAGGCCACAACCGTGACACCGTGTTCAATCCGGCCTCTCCATCGACCTTCAACGCTAGGCAGATGCGTGGAGTCAGCAGGATTCCTCCACTTCCCAAAGTCTCCTCACAATGACCCTTCCGGAGTCCCAGGGCCTGTGCAGACGGCCCCCGACTGAGACAGAAATTCTGGTCTCAGCCCTGCGCTTTGAGATCGCCTTGCTTTTCTGCCTCCCCCACTTACAACTCTTACCACAAGAAAATTTACAAGAAAAACAGCAAAGAGATCATAACCAGTTCCTTCCTCTGTATTTAAATCCAACTACATCTGTCAGTACATACTCCGAGTAAAAAGACAAGCCTCAAAGAGCTTACAGTCTAAAGTTGGGATTGGGTGCCACAAGAACTGAGAAGTATAGGGACAATGTGGTAAAAACAGGACTTGGTAATCACAGATCTTCTTGATCCCATCGCTAGGAATATTTTGCGATAGCACACAAAAGAAGGCATTTTAATAGTACATGTCTCTATGAAGTAAATTCTCAGTAAATGTTCACTGAATATCTACCCTTTCCATGTATACAGAAATATATAATTTCCCCTTTGTCGCAGTAAGATTTGCTACTTATATTCCTTCATATGCCCACAGTAATGATTTTATGATCATACATTAGCTCTTTTTTCTTCTCTTTCTACCCTCCATCTCACTTCTGGTTTGAAGAAGCTGAGATTATTCCAATATGTTGCACAGAGAAAACCCAGAGAAATGAGTAAGCTTAACAGAACACATTTGTAAAATGTTTCAACTGTTAGTCATTTTTAGCCTGAACAATGAACTCTCAGAAATTAGTTCAGATTAGAGCTCGGTTTTATAAAGTAGTTCTACCTGATCTTCTTTAACATATAATTTGAGCCACGTTATGAAAATATAGACATTACTAGATAAAAGAAACAGTTGAAGGAACTAGGGAAAGGGGAATTTCATGAAAGGAGAATAATGCAGTCAATGATAGGAATATTCAAGTATGTATTCTATTGGATCCAGAACAGTTGTCAAAGGCAGGCCAGAAATTTGACCCTAAAGTATTGAATAGCCACAGAAAGGAGGAAATAGCTATCATTTTAGGATTTCCAGTGTTCATAAGATAAAAATAAACCAAGTATTTGTTTTTAATAGATGCACAATTTTCTTGAATTTTAGTCCTGAGAGAAATCCATTTTCCTCATAGAGACCATGTAGTGAGCTAAGTGGGAACTAGGCATCATAAGGAGTTATGCCCAGATCCCCTCAATGGAAACAATGTTTGCACTGTCATAAGGCATGGTGCATCAAATCAATAAGCCATCAAAACTTTTCTGTTCACTTGATTACACTGTCCTACAATGGTCTTGCTAAGGTCAGGGTAATATTTGGATCCTCTTTCTCTG
Source organism: Oryctolagus cuniculus (assembly GCF_964237555.1). Classification (NCBI taxonomy): domain Eukaryota; kingdom Metazoa; phylum Chordata; class Mammalia; order Lagomorpha; family Leporidae; genus Oryctolagus; species Oryctolagus cuniculus. The sequence goes on along the minus strand of NC_091453.1, from coordinate 1,879,197 downwards.
TGACAAATAAGATTCAACTCACATATTAACTAGAAACTATTTGTAGTAGCTGCCTGAATGAAGTCCTGTGTATTGACTAACAATATGGTGGGTGCAGGATGGTTAAGTATCTGCGTGGAGAAACACCTCTCATCCCACTGCCTTGAAGAATAGAAGTTTCGAGTGCAGGACTTTCATGCAGTCACTGCAAATGAACTGCGCCAACTGGAGTGCTTTTGAAAAATACCACAGAGTGGAGGGTTCAAGATCTCTTTCTCACTCTTTGCCACCCATACTGGTTTTCCCTTTTTCAGTCCTGTCTCAGGGATCTTCCTTTACCATTCCCATTGTTTCGATCCCTAGTTGCCCACATCTTTGCATGGCTGAGTTTTTCTCATCAAACCTCTATTACTTAAAAAAAAAAAAAAACTGTCAGTAGCAGCTCCATCTCCATGACCGGCTTAATTTTCTTTAGAGTGTTTCTCACAGTTTGAAATTATTTATCTTTTAGTATAGATTCTTTGCTGATTAGATGTTTGCTAGAAGGTAAATTTCCCAAGAGGAGACACTTTGATCAGTTTGTCCAACTTTCTATTTCTAGCACTTAGCACAGTATCTGGCACATCAGTACATACTCCAAAAATATTATTCAATGCATGATGTTGTTCAAGATGTGTTGACCGGGGCCAGCGCTGTGGCTTAGTAGGTTAAGCCTCCACCTGCAGCACCAGCATCCCATCTGGGCACTGGTTCTAGTCCCAGCTGCTCCTCTTCTGATCCAGCTCCCTGCAATGGCCTGGAAAAGCAGTGGAAGATGACCCAAGTGCCTGGGCCCCTTCACCTGTGTGGGAGACCAGGAAGAAGCTTCTGGCTCCTGGCTTCAGATCAGCCCAGCTCTGGCCATTGAGGTCATTTGGGGAGTGAACCAGGGGATGGAAGACTTCTCTTTCTGTGTCTCCCTCTCTCTATAACTCTGCCTCATAAATAAACAAATAAATCTTTTCAAAAAGATTTATTGATTTATTGATTGCTTTATTCTTCAGTGCTTACTCATTTGTATATCAGGAACTATACTATAAGTGATAGAAGTCAGTTCTTCACCAGTGCCAGTCCATGAGCTTCTAGTTACTGGCCCAAATTGAGATAAGAAGTTCAAACTAGAACATAAGTCTGATGTCATTAAACACAGTGTTTACTTAGGATAACTTGAAAATTTATTAGAGAGACAGAGACACACAGAGAGCTTACACCTGCTGGTTCACTCTCCAAATGCTTGCAATGGCAAGGGTTGGATCAGGTCAAAACAGGGAGCCAGAATTTTTTTTTTTTTTGCCAGGCAGAGTTAGACAGTGAGAGAGAGAGAGAGAGAGAGAGAGAGAGAGAGAGAGAGAGGTCTTCCATCCATTGGTTCACTACGGCCAGCACTGTGCCCATCTGAAGCCAGGAGCCAGGTGCTTCCTCCTGGTCTCCCATGCGGGTGCAGGGCCCAAGCACTTGGGCCATCCTCCACTGCCTTCTTGGGCCACAGCAGAGAGCTGGACTAGAAGAGGAGCAACTGGGACAGAATCCGACGCCCCAACCGAGACTAGAACCTGGGGTGCCGGCGCTGCAGGCGGAGGATTAGCCAAGTGAGCCGTGGCACCAGCCAACAGAGAGCCAGGAATTTGATCCAGGTAGGATGACTTTTTTTTTTTTTCTTCTTCATGACAAGGTTTTCTTTTTCTTCTTTTTTAGGAATATATACACACACACACACACACACACACACACACACACATATAATATATATATTTGAGAGAGAAAGAGAGAGAGAGAGAGAGAGAGAGGGCTGGGCTGCAGGGCCACCAGGACCAGGAGGAGTTGATGGTTGCAGCTGCCTCTTTCCACCTCGCTGGCTGTGGTCTCTCACCTCACCTGTCTCCAGGCCCCTTCCTCTAGGCCTGTGCCTTGTGAGCCTAGCAGGACTGCTTCCCATGGCTCCCTTTCCCAGTTTTTGATGGCTCTCTTCTCCTCTCCATCCATATTCCTCGGTGGGGAAGCCCAACAGATTTTCCCCTTTTAGCTTTTCCCAGCCTACTCTCCCTTCTCCATAGAGGCATCTCTCTCTCCTTCCTGGCTTGTGACAACCAGCATCTTAGCATCGTCTCTCCCACACCCAGGCACTGGCCTGCTCCTACAGGCAAACCTGAACATCACCTCCTCCATTAACCAACAGAGCCATTACATTTTCTGTGTTCCTTTGACACTTCATAGATTTTTTAAATCAAAAATACTATTGTTCTGATTTGTGAGTTTCACACATTATACTTCTGAAGGACACCCACCCCCTGACTGAAACTGTGCTCAATGAGCATTTAAGATCAAGTTCAGTTAAATTGTGTAAAGACCTGAGTTAGTATCAGAATCACATCAGATACCTAATAAGGTGTAATGTCTGTCTATTGGCCTTGGAGTGAAACCTAAACTAGTAGAGTCTTTTGTTCTAAAAGATTTATTTATTTATTTGAAAGGGAGAGTTACAAAGAGGCAGACATGGAGACAGAGAGAAAGGTCTTCCATACACTGGTTCACTCCCCAGATGACTTCAATGGCCGGAGCTGGACCAATCTGAAGCCAGGAGCCAGGAGCTTCTTCCGGGTCTCCGACATGGGTGCAGGAGCCCAAGGACTTGGGTCATCTTCTGGTTTCTCAGGCCATAGCAGATCGGAAGCGGAGCAGCGGGATTTGAACCGGCATGCATATGGGATGCTGGCGCTGTAGACTGGGACTTTAACCTGCTGCACCACAGCACCAGCCTCAACCGGTAGACTCTTAAGAATACCATGGGGGCCGGGGCTGTGGCATAGTGAGTAAAGCTGCCACCTGCGGTGCTGGCATCCCATATGGGCACCGGTTCAAGACCTGGATGCTCCACTTCCCATCCAGCTCTCTGCTATGGCCTAGGAAAGCAGTAGAAGATGGTCTAAGTGTTTGGGGCCCTTGCATCCATGTGGGAGACCCAGAAGAAGCTCCTGGCTCCTGGTTTTGGATTGCCGCAGTTCGGGCTGTTGTGGCCATCTGGGGAGTGAACCAGTGGATGGAAGACCTCTCTCTCTCTCTCTGCCTCTCCTTCTCTCTCTGTGTAACTCTTTCAAATAAATAAATGAATCTTTAAAAAATATGATGAAAAAGGCAAGCTTCATTGTGACCATTTACATAAGGAGAGGCCTCTCTGTGTTGACTGTACTTTGTATCTCTGCTCTGCTCCTGTTCCCATCCCATGTATCAAAGTAGGTATTGCATTATGAATAGCTTCCTGTCTCTACCAAACACATCAAAATTGAACCAGCTGGAAAGATGAGAGGATGCAGCCCAAGACTAATCTATATTTCAGTTCCAAGAGAATCACTTGAGAAAAGAAGGCCAGAATCTGTCCCTTTGGGTTCTGGCAGGAACATGTTACCTGAGGTGGAGTTAATAGGACTCTGCTATTTGGGGGTTACTCTGCCCTGTGCAGGTTACATTACACATATCTTTAGCCCGGATTGCTCTGCCTTGATCGATTCCATACCAACTGGAAATTTCACTTTCACTTGTCTGCCTTTGAATACTTCCTCCATTTCCTTTTTAAACTTTGAATATGTTATGCAATTTATTAGTAAGATTATTGCAGTTAGCACTTATTGAATGCCTACTGTGTGCCTGGAACTATATGAGTACATAGCATACAGACCTCATTCGACAGTCACAAAATCTTATGAGATATATCAAAGCCACAATGACATGTCATCTCACTCCAGTTAGAATGGTGACTTTCAAAAATATAAAAAATAACAAATTCTGGCAGTGATGTGCAGAAAAGGAAACCATTACACATTGTTGGTGGGAATGTAAATCAGGGTAGCCATCAGTGAGGACAGTATGGAGATTCCTGAGGAACTTAAAAATAGATCTACCCTATGATCTAACTATCCCACTTCTGACTATATGTGTATTATCCAAAGGAAATGCAATCAGCCTATCAAAGAGATACCCATACTCCCAGGTTCATTGTAGCACTTTTCTCAATAGCCAATATATGGAACCAGCCTAGGTGTCAATGGATGGGTGAATGACAAAGAAAATGTGAGATACAAACACACACACACACACACACAGTGGAGTATTATTCAGCTATAAAAAAGAATGAAATCCTGACATTTGTAGCAAAATTGATGGAACTGGAAGTCATTATGTTCAGTGACATAAGCAAAGCACGGAATAATACTACATGTTATCCCTCATATGTGCAAGTTTTAAAAAGTCAATCTGAACTCAGAATAGTGATTATTAGAGGTTGGAAAGGATGGGGGAAAGAATATGGAGGGAGATTGCTGCCAAAACACAGTTAGATAGAACTAATACGTTCTAGTGTTCTACAGCACAATGTGGTGACTACAGTTCACAACAATGTATTATATACCATATAAAGAACTGGAAGAAGGGCAGGTGCTTGTCACAGTAGTTAAGAGTCTGGTTGAGATGCCCACATTCCATATCAGAGTGCCTGTTCAAGTCCTGACTCTCATTCCAATTCCAGCTTTCTATTAATGTATATCCTGGGAGGAGCAGGTGATGGCTTAAATAGTTGGGTCCCTGCCCAACTACTTTAGACCTGGAGTTAGTTCCTGCCTTGCAGGTATTTGGGGAGCAAACCAGTTGATAGGAGCTCTCTGTCTCTGTCTCTCTCCTCTATCTCTTTCTTTCTCTGCCTTTCAAATGAATAAAATAAATAAATAAAATTTTTAGAAAAAGAACTGGAGGGGAGAACCTGGTAGGCTCCAAACACAAAGAATAGATACAGAAATGGAAATGGAAATGGAAATTGTTTGATTTGATCAGTTTAGGCTGAATACATGTGTTCAAATACTGCACAGTACCCCATAAAAATGTACAGGTATTATGTTCATCAAAAATTTTTAATTAACTTTAAAATCTTTTTTACTAATATAAAGGGAAGAAATTTCATGTATTTCATAGATAAAGTTCTAAGAAGATAACCATATTTCCCTCCCTCCTCCTCTCCCTACTTCAACCCCCCTCCTTCCTCCCTTTCTTGTTTCTTATTTGATTTTTTTTTGACAGGCTGAGTTAGACAGAAAGAGAGAGACAGAGAGAAAGGTCTTCCTTCCATTGGTTCACTCCCCAAATGGCCGCTACGACCGGCGTGCTGCACCGATCCGAAGCCAGGAGCCAGGTGCTTCCTCCTGGTCTCCCATGCGGGTGCAGGGCCCAAGCACTTGGGCCATCCTCCACTGCCTTCTTGGGTCACAGCAGAGAGCTGGACTGGAAGAGGAGCAACCAGGACAGAATCTGGCGCCCCAACCGGGACTAGAACCTGGGGTGCCGGCGTTGCAGGCGGCGCCGGCCTCTTATTTGATTTTTACAAAGACATACTTTCAGTCAACTCTACAATCACAGGCTTAGTTCACCAATAATCATAATATTCAACAAGTAAAAAGTAGGAAGACCACAGTTTCACAGGAGTGTAAACAAGAGCTAAAAACAACAATCATATCAGAACATGTCCATTTCATTCCCATACATTTTTTATATTCTATATTACCTGCTACATATCAGAGAAATATGATATTTGTCTTTTTTGGGACTAGCTTATTTCACTAAGTATAATGGTTTCCAGCAGTATCCATTTTGTTGCAAGACAGGATTTCATTCTTTTTTATGGCTGAGCTGTATTACATAGCGTATATATACCACACTTTATTTATCCAGTCATCAGTTGATGGACATCTGGGTGGATTCCATATCTTAGCTATTGTGAATTGAGCTGTAATAAGCATGAGAGTACAAATAACACTTCCACATGCTGATCTTATTTCGTTTGGATGAATTCCCAGGAGTGGGATAGCTGGATCACATGGTAGATCTATCTTCAGATTTCTGAGGAATCTCCATATTGTCTTCCATTATGATTGTATTAGTTTACATTCCTACCAACAATGCATTAGGGTACCTTTTTTCCCCACATCCTTGTTAGTATTTATTGTTTTGTGATTTTTGGCTGATAGCCATTCTAACTGGGGTGAGGTGAAACCTCATTGTGGTTTTGATTTGCATTTCCCTGATGGCTAGTGATCCTGAGCATTTTTTCATGTGTCAGTTGGCCATTTGAATTTCATTCTTTGAAAAATGCCTGTTTATATCCTTTGCCCATTCCTTAACTGGATTTTTTGTTTTGTTGTTGTTGACTTCTTGAGCTCTTTATAGATTCTGGATATTAATCCTTTATAAGAAAAAAAATCTTAAGCAATAGTTACTGTCATTAACCCCATATTACAGATAAAGTAACATAAGCAAGATTTTGCAAGAAGGGTGCATCCTCAGCTCACTTGGATGGACCCAAGATGAGCAGTTCTGTATCCAAATGTCACTCATTCTTGAAGTTATTATGAAAGCTCATAAATAGCAAATCCAAGCTCATACTTAGATTACATATCACCTATTCTTTGATTAACTTAACAAATGTTACTATTGCTAAAATGTGATTTTAAATAAAAATGATGAAGAAGGCCTCTACTTTTATTAAGAATTTTTTAATCCCATAATCAAATATTATTTTCCAGCCAGGTCTTTTGGAACCATGTGGTAATCTGAAGCTATAAAAACTCCAATTTTCCATCAAATTCTGTAATTTAACATTGTTATTATAAATACCTTTAAAGCACTTATCAAGTGCAAAGACCAAGTATTGGGCAGTAGTGCAAGATGGTGAATGGAATGCATAGTGACACTGGAAGTGTCTATATATTTTAGTTAAGGGTGTTTTCCCTTTTAAAAAAATATTTTATTCATTTATTTGAGAGGTAGAGTCACAGACAGAGAGGAAGAGACTGAGAGAAAGGTCTTCCATCTGCTGGTTCACTCCCCAAATGGCCACAACAGCTGGAGCTGAGCTGATCTAAAGCCAGGAGCCAGGAGCTTTTTTTGGGTCTCCCACATGGATGCAGGGGCTCAAAGACTTGGGCCATCTTCTACTGCTTTCCCAGGCCATAGCAGAGAGCTGGACCAGAAGAGGAGCAGCTAGGACATGAACTGGCACCCATATGGGATTTTGGCACCACAGGTAGAGGCTTAGCCTACTATGCCACTGTGCCAGCCATGAGGATGTTTTCAAACAGCCCCACTGTAATAACATGGAGGATGTTGTAGAAAGTGAGGGTAGGTGGGACCCTAATGGGGACATAAAGATGGGAAAAATGGCTTCTTCGCCAAATAGAAATTGTGGTAATCAACCCACTGGTTCCAAAGGGAAGGTGCTGCCAACATGCAGACTCTTTTTTTATAAAGAATTTTCCATCTTGTTACTCAATATGAACAGTTAAATGTTTACTTAAGGAAAGGATCTTTAAAGGGGATAAAATTTGATTATATAATTTATATTAAAAATCAAAGCTAGATCTTTTTCCACAAGCCTTACACAAAAACAAAAATGAACTTTTGATTAGGCAAATTAAATAACGTAGACGAGGGGCTGGCGCTGTGGCATAGCAGGTCGGCATCCCATATGGGTGCCGGTTCAAGTCCCAGCTGCTCCACTTCCCATCCAGCTCTCTGTCATGGCCTGGGAAAGCAGTAGAAGATGGCCCAAGTCCTAAGGCCCTTGCACCCACATGGGAGACCTGGAGGAAGTTCCTGGCTTTGGATCAGAACAGCCCCAGCACTTGCGGCCAATTGGGGAGTGAACAAGTGGATGGAAGACCTCTGTCTCTCTGCCTCTGCTTCTCTCTCTGTGTAACTCTGACTTTCAAATAAAAATAAATCTTTAAAAAAGTTAATGTAGATGAGGGAGGTTAAAGTTAGCCAGTTATAGTGACAATGACATTAACTGAAATTTGAATGGAAATAAATATCACAGGTTTGATTATTATATTTTCTCATTAGCCATCTTAAGAAGTTTATTAAGGGGCCTGTTCAAGTCCTGGCTGCTCCCGTTTCCAATCCCACTCCCTGATAATCCATCTGAGAAAACAGCAGAAGATGGTTCTTCAGGCATATCAGCAGGAAGCTGGATTGGAAATGGAGCTGCTGAGACTTGAACCAGCATTCTAATATGGGATGCTGGTATTGCTTAACCCACTGTGCCACATCATCAGCCTCAACATATGTATCTTAATATATGGATTATGGCTTAAACAGAGTAGCATCATTCTGTTACTTCTTAGTTATTCAGATATTATTGGGCTAATTACTATAAATTTCTTGAAGTTATATATTATGTAGGCATACTAATTTCAGCCCAATTAAACCCTGAGGGATCATATTTGATTAAAAATCTTACAACTTCCAGAAAATTACTGAATAATATTAAATAATTTAGATGCTAGTTTTAAAAATGCAGGGTTTTGATCTTTAAAGAGATTCCAGCAATTAAAGGCTTTATTTGATTTATTTTAGTGTGTCACAGCCAAACACAGTTCTTAAATCCAATTAAAATATAGAGTACTGCCATATCCAAGATGTTCCATGGTTTACTGTACCAGTTTTAGGTGCTACAGGTTTACTAAATTCCAATCTGTGACAAGGAAATATCAGAGACATTGGTCTTCCCTATCTCTTGCTTTACTACAGGTTAATGGAGCTTAAATATTCCCACTTGAGTTTATGATTTTGATAAACTTTATTATTATTTTAAAAATTTATTTGAGAGGCAGAGAGACACAGAGACAGACAGAGACAGAGAGAAATCTTTCATTCACTGGTTCACTCCCCAAATGACTGCAGCAGCCAGAGCTGGGCCAGCTCAAAGCCAGGAAGCCAGGCACTCTATCAGGTCTCCCATATGGGTTGCAAGGACTCCACTACTCCAGTTATCACCTGCTGCCTCCCAGGATGTGCATTAGCAGGAAGCTGGAATCAGAGCAGAGTCTTGAACACAAGAACTCCAATATGGGATGTAGATGTTCCAAACAGTCTTAACTGCTAGGCCACAGGCCTGTTCCTGATTCTAATGAACCTTAAAAGCCATCTTGCATGAGTCAAAAGAGTAACACACAATTTTTTTCCATGTGATGTCTCAGTTTATTTCCCATCCACAGCACTAGATCAATAGGCGTGTGCCCAGAAACTACTGCTCAGTAGTGTTGTGGAGGTTAAAGAACACGGAGAAATCAATGTGTTTTTCCAGTCTCAGGAGACTCAGTTTCTTTTTGTATCGCTCACGGCAACAGTAATCAGAACTTTAAATTTATGTGCTCTAAACTCTGAACATTTGGAAGGAAATAGTAACATGATCATAATGATTGCAACTGCTCTAGTTGCCATCATTACTGCAGTAACTTAATAAGTCATTGAGCTCCCATACGTGAAATTACTGGAATGAGCATTTTATGAAGTTACACAGATAGGAATCCTCTGGAAGTTTCCTATTTCAAATCTAAATCTCAAAACAAACACTAGGGTTGGCTGTTTGGTGCAGCAGTTAAGATCCCACTTGGGACACCCCATCCCATATTGGAGTGCTTGGATTCAAGTCCCAGCCCACACTCTTGGCAGTTCTTAATTACTGTTGTATAGCTGCACTGAGCAATGTTGCCGTCAGCTGCTTGTAGCTACTTATACTAAATTTACGTTAAAGTCAGGCAGTTTCCCAGCCACTCTAGCTCCACTCTGAGGGCTCGGGGCTGCCATACTGGATAGCACAGGGAGGTGCAGAGCATTCATCATCACCGAATGTTCCTCTGGGCAGCACTGCTCGGTATCATTAACTTTGATTTTACACAACTGCCAGACCATGGGGCTGAACAAAACCACTTCCTTTGTTTGAAGTGGGAGCTCTGCTCGGATGTTTACCTGCGAGGTGAGAGTCAGGTGAGGCCATTCTCAGAAGGGCATCCTTTGTTCACCAGGGACAGGAGTGATGTTTCTCAATAAAGGTAGATTATCAGGGCAGGAGTTTGACACAGTAGTTAAGACACTACTTGGGACGCTCACCTCTCATATCAGAGTGCCTGGTTCAAATTCTGGCTCTACTTCTGATTCCAGTTTCCTGGTAACGTGCACCCTGGGAGGCAGCAGGTGATGGCTCAAGTAGTTGGATCCCTGCCACCCAGGTGGCAGATCTGAATTGAGTTCTGGCTCCTGGTTTCAGCCTGTCCCAGCCCTGGCCTTTGCAGGCATCTGGGTGAGTGAACTAGCAGATGGAAGCTCTCTCTATTTTCTCTGCTATAATATTTTAGCCCTGAAGGTGGAAAAGTTATGCCAAGGAGACCTCCAGAGAGGACTTAGTTCTTTCCACAGGGCACAGAACTAGACAAATGCAGAAGAGGCTGGGGAGGACTCTGCCTTTAGCAGCAGATGGAACATTCTTGTGAGGTAGAGAAAATAACCCGTCTATAGGTTTCCATAAATAACAAAAGATGGGCTGCTTTAATGAAAGTATTAGTCCAAAGATGGACATTAATTATTAAACTTTTTTCGTGGTGGCTCACTTGTTTCTGTGATATTTTAATCCAGGTCACAGAATGGTTAAGGCAGCTTTAACTGGAGCATGGATTTTTTCTTTTTCGGTTTGCTTTGTGTTTTCCAATCTGAAAGAATGTTGTGGCCTCTTTTTTTGGTGACTGTTGTTCATGCTGAACTTTGTCAACCAGGTATGTAGTGTTGAAATTTTAAAATAGATTAGCAGTCTTCTATTGTCTGAGAACAAGCTCAAAGAACTTGTTATTTCTCTAAATCTGCAAACATGTTCAATCTTGAAATTTGGGTCTGTGTTTTACGAGTTTGGAAAGAAAATATTAAACCATCTAAATGACTGAAGATAAACTTTATTTATTTATTTATTTTTGACAGGCAGAGTGGACAGTGAGAGAGAGAGACAGAGAGAAAGGTCTCCTTTTGCCATTGGTTCACCCTCCAATGGCCGCCGCGGCCGGCGCACCGCGCTGATCTGATGGCAGGAGCCAGGAGCCAGGTGCTTTTCCTGGTCTCCCATGGGGTGCAGGGCCCAAGCACCTGGGCCATCCTCCACTGCACTCCCTGGCCACAGCAGAGAGCTGGCCTGGAAGAGGGGCAACCGGGACAGAATCCGGCGCCCCGACCGGGACTAGAACCTGGTGTGCCAGCGCTGCAAGGCAGAGGATTAGCCTAGTGAGCCGCGGCGCCGGTGAAGATAAACTTTAAAGACGACTTGGGCCATTAATTGTAGACTTCTTTTCTGTTCATTTTCTTTGCCTTAAATATTAGGATTTATTGGGTTATATTCACCATATTTTGTCATCATCTGCTGCTGTTTCAAATGACCAGTAGCCACCTATGTCTAGTGCTGCCATAATCGATAGCACAGACAAGGAATATTTCCATCATCACAGAATATCCCATTGGACAGCACTGCTTTCTGTCATTAACTTTGATTTTACAGAAGTGCTAGGCTAGGTCTGAATAAAACATATCCATTTCCAAGAAAATGCTTTTAAAGTGAGACTTAGTATCAAACCAGCTCTGGAAGATAAAACAGTATATGTGATATCATAGAAAAGAGTGTTAATTGTTAAATTAACAAGAGTCACTGTGCACTAACTTCCCATGCAGGACCTCTGTCTTCAAAGAGTTGTATTATACTTATGTCTAAGTGCTCATAAAAGATGTATCATTCTTGGGTGTTTCTTTAAAGTTAATTAATTTTCTAAAAAAAATGAAATTAACTTCAAGATGCAATGACTTTGAACAGCCCTTGTCTCGACTGTTGAGGAACATTTTTCTGTTTTGTTTTGGTTTGGTTTTTGGTTTTTGTGGGTTTTTTTTTTCCATGAAAATTGTTGAACTCTTTACTTAGTATAGAGTTGGTCTTCTGTGTATAAAGTTAATCGAAAATGGATCTTAGTGGAGAATGGGACTGGGAATGGGAGAGGGAGGAGGAGGAGGGGTAGGAGAGTGGGTGGGAGGGTGGGTATGGTGGGAAGAATCACTATATTCCTAAAGTTGTACTTAAGAAATGCATGAAGTCTTTATTTCTTAAATAAAAGGTTTCTTTGGGGGTGGAAACAAATAAAAAAGATATAAACATAAAAAATTAAAAAAAAAAACAGTATATGGAGTTCCTGTGTATTCACCTTGAAAATTTATCTTCTGGGGCCAGCGCTGTGATGTAGCAGGTTAATCCTCTGCCTTTAGCGCTGGCATCCCACATGGGTGCTGGTTCTAGTCCCAGCTGCTCCTCTTCCAATCCAGCTCTCTGCTATGGCCTGGGAAAGCAGTAGAAGATGGCCCAAGTGCTTGGGCCCCTGCACCTGCATGGGAGACCAGAAAGAAGTTCCTGGCTTCGGATCGGCGCAGCTCCAGCTGTTGCAGCCATTTGGGGAGTAAACCAACAGAAGGAAGACCTTTCTCTTTGTCTGTCCCTCTTACTGTCTGTAGCTCTACCTCTCAAATAAATAAATAAATAAATCTTTAAAAAATTTTATCTTCTAATAACAGTATGCTTTCTTTATTAGTGGCCCTTCTGCATAATTATCTTAAACGTGAATAAATTATTCCTAAAGTCTTCAATCTGATGTTTTCTGAAAGTAATAATAGATTTAAAAGGAAATTGTTAATGAAATAGTTTTGCTTAAAGTATTTCATCTATAGTTATACTAGAAATCTGAATTGACAACACAACTAATACGTGTTACTCAGGCTGTGAAGCCACATGTGGGATATAAATATGTGCTCAATTCAATTTCACACATTTATTCAGCACCTATTATGGGTAAGCTCTATGAATGGTAGGCAGCTAAGCTGCTACAAACATTTTTGTATATGTTTTTTCTTTTTTGAGGTTGGGTTATTTACTCAAGAGTAGAATTGCTGGGGCATGGGGTTCACATTCATTTAGTTTTAGTAGCTCTTTCCTCATCCTTTCGTAAGTGGCTTACCTTTTCCATTTGTACATATCCTCAGGTCCTTTTATGCATGGGGCCTCTCTGCAACCCTATGAATGTCCTACTAGAAATACGCTATGTGCAGTGCACAAGCTTTCTGTCCTTTCATACTCACTTAAGATAAGTTGATCTCACTAGCAGGATGCACAACCCACCCTAGAACTGTGTCTAGTTTGACCTACATAGGTTAGGAATTTCTTCTTTAACCAAAATTGGATTCCTGCACATCCCCAGTGAGCTCACGATCCTGGTTTAAAGAGGGATTATTGAGGGGCCGGCGCTGTGGTATAGCGGGTAAAGCTGCCGCGTGCTGTGCCGGCATCCCATATGGGTGCCAGTTCAAGACCCGGCTGCTCCACTTCCCATCCAGCTCTCTGCTGTGGCCTGGGAAAGCAATAGAAGATGGCCCAAGTCCTTGGGCCCCTGCACCCACGTGGGAGACCCAGAAGAAGTTCCTGGCTCCTGGTTTCAGATCAGCGCAGCTCCGGCCGTTGCAGCCAATTGGGGAGTGAACCAGCGGATGGAAGACCTCTCTCTCTCTGCCTCTCCTTCTCTCTGTGTAACTCTGACTCTCAAGTAAAATAAATAAATCTTAAAAAAAAGAGGGACTAATGAAAAGGAAGGAGATCTGATTAAATCACCCCAAGATCTGAAAAGCGATTTGAATTGATGCTCTGGAGAGAGCCTGAGAACATTTTTACTTTCATCTCCTGCACTGAGCTTACCACTCTCTCCTACACCTGAGCAGCCTTAGCCCCCATCTCTGCACTGTTAACAATCCTTCCTTGAGTGAATGCATGTGCCCAACCTTGATAACAATGGCTTTTCTTGATTTTCAAGTTTGTAGATTTCAGGTCTTTCTGTACCTCTGCTTCTGAGGCAGGGAAGGAGACCATGAAGAGAATGAAATTCAAAATTCTTTTTCACTTATATTTATGACAGTAAATTCGGAGAAATCTTAAAATTATTCACTACAATGATGATTTAGAATTTGTATTTCAGCAAGTCATTCCTTTCCTGTTTGAAGTTATTACAGAAAGTATAAGGGAATTGGTCTAAAGCCAGTTCTTCCTTCATGCTCAAGGGAGTTGTTTTACTGTAATGTAAATTAGTTTTTAAAAATCTACCCTCTGAGCAAAATAGCCATTAACGCATATGAGATATTCCTTTGGGTTTCCAATAGTCAGACAGTGGTGGTGTCAAGAGTTATTCTTTGGATGGGTGGGGAGGCTACATTTTGAGAACATCGTCCCCTTTCACTAAGCTCCCACATTTTTAGTGAGTGGCTATGAGAGAGGTGTTCATGGCAATTATCATGGGTTAAGTCCCCCAAGACATCCCATGGGGCCACCATTATCTGAATACTTTTACTTGTGTGAAGTTGCAGGAAAAGGAACAAACAACTTGTAGAGATCACAGGGGACATAAATGGCAGCTGTTGCCAGGCTCTAGTACGCAAAATTTCCCCAACCACCCTTGGGGCAGATGGTTGCCCACTGTGAGTATCCTTAGGAAACACTCTTAATTGTTTCTGCAGACCAGTGAAGAGAGTGGTGGTAAATATGTGTTACAAGGGCAGACAAATACAGACTGCCTTACAAATGATATGACATGGGGGACGGGGCTAGGCTTCTTTAATACTGGAGGTCAGGGAAGGCGTCTCTGAGGATGTGTCATTTAAGCCAAGACTACATTAACAGGGAGCCTGCAAGGGCTGAGGAGCTGGCTCTTGGCAGGAGGCCCTGGATGGAGACAAGTGATGGTATTGCTGCCAGGCAGTACGAGTCCCAGCAGCACCCGCTGTCAGCGGGATGAGTAATGAGGGCAGCTCAATGAAGCAGGATGTGTTTAAGATGCAATTCAAGTGCTGGGCTGGATTCTACATGAGCTGCTGTAAAGAAGGCTGCTGCCTACATGAACAGGCTTCTCTGGTGGGGAAAGGCACCATATAATGCAAGACAGGACTGGAAATAGCTTTGCAAAGAGAGGAACTGCCTCTCTTGAGTGTGGCAGGTGGATGGAAGATACCAATAGCTGGGCAAATGGTTAGGTTTGAAATCTCTGTCTTCCAGAGGGTTTTTTGATTCTAATGTGGGACAGAGTAAATTAAATTCTGGAGGGGAGCTGTTACGGGCTAATGTGTGTTTCCCTGCCTCTCTAATTCATATTTTAAAGTCCTAACTCTGGGACCTTAGAACCTGACTGTATTCACAGGTATGGCCTTTAAACAAGTAATTATGGTAAAATGAGATCGTTATGGTGATTTCAAATCCAATATGACTGGTATGCTTACAAGAAGAGGAGGATAGGACAGAGTTGTACACACAGAAAAGACCACATGAAGATAAAGTGAGAGGACAGCTATCTACTCTTAAAGGCCAAAGACAGAGGCCCCTGAAATCAACCCTGGAAACACCTTGATCTTGGACCTTTGGCTTCCAAAAATGTGAGAAAGCAAATTTCTATTATATGCCATCCAGTCTGTTACATTAGCCTTAGCAAACTAATACATTATGAACATTCCTTTCCAGGATGGTTTCATGGATCTTAGACTTTGTTGACTGTCTTTTGTTTTTTTATTTCCTATTCTTTGAGTAGTGCAGAAAATGAAGATACTGAGATGCACAAAGAATAAAAAATAGCCTTAATTGAAATGTGGGTATTCAAGCAATGAACAGAATGACACACATCTCATTTTCATCCCTTTTGCCTAGTCTTGACTACAATATCGTCTGTATCAATTAGTTACCACCAATGGCAACTTGTTAGCACCTGGAGATGCCTCTTCATATCGGGAAGCCTACTATTAGCATCTGTTTGCAGAAGAACCTTGATTGGCTATAGGAGAGGACATGACTTCTAAGACAGGTCCTAGCTGCCTCTACACAAGTCTTGTTGGAGGGCTGACCTGGTCTAGGCACCGTCAGCCCAGGCAGACAGCAGAAGAGAAAACAGGAATCCCTAAGAGAGACACAGATTGCAAGGGGGTGGCCTGCAGAGCCAGCAGTGGCATTTCCACCCCATTCCTGGTAGGACAGGGGCAGGAATGGGTTCCTGTACATGGAGCCGAGGGCACCCAGTCGGGGTGTTCATGTTCGGATTAGCTGGTGCCCACGCCACACTGTTGACTGTGTTTTCCATGATCCCCTTGCCATTTCCCGCCAGCCTCAAGTTAGGCAGAGAAGCACTCCTGGAGAGCGGAGCCATCTACAGGAGGGGAGACCCCCGCCCTGTTATTCCTGGCTGGATGCTCCCAGCTTGCAGACATTGTCAGGGCTCTCTGAAGTCACCACAGGAGCAGCAGCAGCTGAGGTTCTGGGTGCTGGTGTCCTCAGTCATGTGTGCCCACCTCTGAGCTGGAGAAGCCTGAACAAGGCTGGTGGCTTGAGCCACCTGTGTGCTGGCTGAGGAAGGCAGCTTTCTGAGTAGCACGCAGAGGCCACAGAAGGGAGGCTGCTGGGCCCAGAACCAAGTGCAGGGAGAGACAAGGCGGCAGAGCCAGCAGGAGGTACCTGCTGGTGGCAGGGCTGCATCAGGCATGCAGGAGTTCAGCCAGTGCACGTCACCCATGTCGGGGGAGATGCAGGGCAGAGGTCCCCAGGGAGGTCCCCCAGGCCCCCCAGAACACTCTGGACGGAGGGCATGTGGACACCTGCCACGACAAAAAGCTGGGCCTTGTCTTATCTCTCTGACCCCCGGCTCCCTTTCTCATTCCTGGGTGAGTAAGGAGGAGGCATGGGGCAGGCACTGTGTGCAGGAGGAGGTGGAGCGGGCAGGAAAGGACCCTGCCCCTCCGAACTGCTGCAAGGGGAGCGGCTGCATGGCAGAGGCGGCGGGGGGGCGGGGCAGCTTCCATCACGTTGGTAGGCGCATGTGGGAGCTGGCAGGGACAGGAAAGCCAGGCTGCCTGTTCCAGTTGCTGTTGGGTGGGGTGGGGGGAGCGGGGAGAAAGAGCTGAAAGTGCTCTAAGACAAGGGGCCAAGAAACCTCAGCGTTTTCCTTGGTTGTGGCATGGGAGGCCAGTCTGTGCAACTTTATTGCTATAGTTGTTTCCACAGAACTAAGTCACCCATGCTGCAAGCCTGTTGCATGTTGGGCAGTGGGATGAACATGATGGGTAAGGGGTCAAGAAACCACAGCCTGCGGGCCAAATTCAGCTTGATGTCTTTTTTACATGGCTCATGAGTTAACGATTTTTACATTTTTTCTCCACATATAAAGTGCCATTGGAATACAGTCTGGGTCATTGGTGGATCTAATATCCATGGCGGTGCTCCTGCTCCAACTGCAGTCATGTGAAGTCTCTCACCATAGGCCTGCAAAGCCACAAGTATTTAGTCTCTGGCCTTTTTCAGAAAAGCTTGCTGATCCCTATGGAAGACCACGGTTTCTGACCCTACAGGAGGACAGTACAACAAGGGGATACCTCATGAAAATAACTTATTTCAACAAACTGTACAGTGTGACTGAAAATCTTAAAATTCTTATTCATTTGAAAGACACACACACACACACACACAGATCTCCCATCTGCTGGTTCACTCCCCAATTACCCACAACAGCTAGGGCTGGACAAGGCTGCAGCCAGAAATCCAGAACTCAATCTGGGTCACCGATAATGGATGGCAGGGACCCAAGAACTTGAGCCATCACTGGCTGCTTCCCAGGAGGCACATTAGTAGGAAGCTGGACTCAGGAGTGGAGCTGGGACTCGAATCAGACACTCCAATGTGGGATGTGCGCATCCCAAGTGGTAACTGCTGTGCCAAATGCCTACCCCTGAAAATCCTTAATGTGATGTTATTTATATTTTTAGTTCTTTAAAATAATTTTATATTTATTTTCATTTTATCTGAGAGAAAGAGTGATCTTCCATTTGCTGATTCATTTCTTAAGTACTCAAGACAGCCAGGGCTGGGAGAGGAGAAACCAGGAGCCAGCAACTCAATCCAGGTCTCCTACATAGGTGGCGGGGACTCAAGTACTTTGGGTCATCATCTGCTACCTCCAAGGGTGCACATTAACAGCAAGCTGGATCATAAGCAGAGGAGCTAGGACTCAAATCAAGCACTCTGATATGGGATGTGGGCAATCCAAGTGGCATCTTAAATGCTGTGCCAAAGGACTGCATCTAGTTTTCAGTTCCCATAGTGAATCTGATTTTATCTTTAACAAACAAACAAACAAACAAACAAGCAAACAACCTAAGCATCTGCAGGTAGATGTTTGGCCTTGTGGTTAAGACCTCAGCATCCCATGTGAGAGTACCTGGATTTGACACCCACCTCTGGCTCCTGATTCCAGCTTCCTGTAAATTCAGACACTGGGAGGCAGCAGCAATGGCTCAAGTACTTGGGCTCCAGCCACTTACATTGAGTTCCAGCCAACTGGTGAACCAGTGGATGAGAGCTCTCTGTCTGTGCCTCTCAAATAAATAAATAAATAAATAATCTGCCAAGTCTACTCAAATACTGGCTTTTAGATAATTTATCATTCTTAATAGAAGTACAAGTCTAGGACATACATGTAATGGATTTCTTCTTCTAATTATTCAAGGATGAATCTTGTGATCTGAAAAGGAACAATATCCTGTTGTACCCATAGTAAGGAGATTAATAGTCTTGTGCTTCTAAAACAGCAGCACAGCTCCTATTTACTCTTTTTGATTTCCAGAAACAAGAGCTCAATTCTTGCCACCCCTTGGATACAATAGGCCCTGACTGGCGCCATTGATGAGAAATGGCAGTGGAGCCAATTCTTAGAGAATTAGCAACTATTTCCCACACTTGAGGAAAGGCAGGGAACCCTTTTACCTCTTTTTAGTGATTTAATGGAAGAAGCAACTTGCTTATGTGTTAATATAATTCCTTGGTAAAAA
Organism: Oryctolagus cuniculus; assembly: GCF_964237555.1. Taxonomy (NCBI): domain Eukaryota; kingdom Metazoa; phylum Chordata; class Mammalia; order Lagomorpha; family Leporidae; genus Oryctolagus; species Oryctolagus cuniculus. The sequence goes on along the minus strand of NC_091453.1, from coordinate 1,860,444 downwards.
AAAAAACAACAATTGATTAAAATTACTACTAGGGACAGCATTGTGGCATAGCAGGTAAAGCATCCCCCTGCAATGCTGGCATCTCATACGGCCACCAGATCCAGTCCTGGCTGCTCCACTTCCTATCCAGCTCCCTGCTAATGTGCCTGGGAGAGCAGCCGAAGATGGCCCAAGTACTTGGGCCCCTGCATCCACATGGCAGACCTGTAAGAAGCTCCTGACTCCTGGCTATGGATTGGTCCAGCTCAAGCCATTGTGGCCATTTGGGGAGTGAACAAGCGAATGGAAGATTTCTCTGTCTCTTCCTCTGTCTCTCTGTAAATATTTAAAAAAGAGAGAAAGAAACTGAAATTTCATAATATAGATTTTAAAATTACTACTAAAGTGAATTCATCAGATCAATATTTAATATCTTGAAAATATGGATTTTCTATGTACTTGCACTAATAGCATTTCAGTGTGTTCATTCCACCCAAGCTTACCTTAAGACATGCTCAGCTCAGCAAGGGCTTGTTGGTTGATAGTTTTCCATTGTGAAGATACTGGTGGACGTTCAGTGTAGTCACGTCTGGACGAAGGACCATGGAGAAGTCACATTAATAGGACATAATCTGTCATTGGAAGGAACTTATATTCTTTGTTTCCTTAATAAGTTAACTGCTGAATCTATACAGTCATTCTTCCTGTTACTTCCTCTTTAGCACCATTTCTCCCCTCACATTTGCACTTCTTGGCTGCCCTATCGACAGTATATTCAGTATTCTTTTTCATCCTAGTTTTTTGTTTGAGAGTATGTCCGTGAATATGTGTATTTGGGCAGGGAGGGGATCTATAGCTGTCTTTTCCTCCACTATTTATTACTTCAGGCTCTGTGAAATTTTTCACAAGGTCTCTCAGGAACAAGTTCCACAAACAGTAGATGCCAACTTACTTTCATCCACCCACTCATTCTCCACCTGGGCCACTCTTCAGAAACACAGGGGCTCATAGCACAGCAGACTAGTCCCTTGTCTTCATGTCCCAGGGCCCAGAGAAATCTGTTGTGTTGCAGATGAGCGAAGTATTCAGTATTCTCACTGGTGACTCTGCAGCTGATGAAATTAAAAAAGGTGTTCTTTGCTTAGAGGTCGTTCAGCACGGCCCAAGCAAATAGAGCATGAGAGCGTCCCGTCTTCATCTGCAGCTCTTGCCTGTGTCTGTCTTGAGGGCAGGGCTGTGCTTTCCCTTGGCCTCTTTCCCGCACTCTCACCACTTAGGAAGTGGGCTCATTCCTTTGAACCCCTAGTTCAGAGGTCTGCATGTGACCAAAATGCAAGCACATCTCTACAATTACATTTCTAAGACTGACATTTGTTAACACTAGGTTGCTTTTTTATTTGCTAAAAACCTTAGACTTTACTTATCTTGGCGGCATCATTACATAGGAGATATATTCTTCTGTTAAAGACCTGAAATAGTTAAAACTGTTCATCTCTTTTCCAAATATGAGTCCTAGAAGTGAGGAAGATGGTGTCACTTAAGACACCAGTACAGGGTTAGGTGTTGTGTCATAGCAACTTAAGCCACCGCCTATATGCCAGCATCCCATATGGACGTCAGTTCGAGTCCTGGCTGCTCCACTTCTGATCCAGCTCCCTGTTAACAGAACTGGGAAAGCAGCATACAACCGCCCTAGTACTTGTGCCCTGCTACTCACGTGAGAGACTGAAATGAAGCTCCTAGATCCTGGCTTCAGCCTTGCCCAGACCCAGCCATTGTGGCCAGTTGGGGAATGAATCAGTGGATGGAAAATTCATTCTCTCTCTCTCTCCTCCCCCTGCTCCCTCTCTGTAACTCTGCCTTTCAAATAAATAAAATAAATCTCTAAAAAAAGACACAGGTACAGTGCATGGCATAGTAATAAACACAATATATGTGAATGTAGAAAAATGCTAAATTTTATAAAATGTAGATCATTATTAAGACCATTATATAGCACGTGAGTGCCAGTATCTCGCATTTGAATATATTTCATTATTATTTTCAGAGGACATTTCTACATTTCACTCCCCAAATGGCTGCAACAGCCAAGGCTGGGCCGCTAGGCTGAAGTCAGGAGCCAGGAGCCAGGAGCCAGGAGCATCTTCTGGATCTCTCACATGGGTGCAGGGGTCCAAGCACTTGGGCCATCTTCTGCTGCTTTCTCAGGTTCATTAGCAGGAAACTGGATCAGAAGTACAACGGCTGGACTGAAACTGGCGCCCATATGGGATGCCGACATCACAGGCAGCAGCCTCACCCACTATGCCACAATGCTGGTCCCAGACAACTTTTTTCAAGAACTGCTTAGCTCCTGCTAATATATATATATATATATATATATATATATATATATATATGACATATAAACATATATATTATATATGTATATATACACACATATTAACACATTATATGTCTTAATTTGCAATAATATTAGGTTGAAAAGAACTGCAGATATACAGAGTTCCTGTGTAACAAGGGTTCTCAACCTGAGGCAGTTGTATGCAGCTCCCCCACCCAGGACATTTGAAATCTGCACAGGCATTGCTGGGCTTCAGTCCTGGAGGGGAAGGGTAGGGTGTAGTGAAAGGGAGGTGCTGCTGGAATGTACTGGGTAGAGGCCAGAGATGCTGCTAAACATCCTACAAAGCACAGGGCAATGCCCAGAGCAATGAGTAGCCCCAGAAGTCCCCAGTGCTGAAGTTCGGAGGCCTGCTCTGGGCCCCCAGTTCCCCCCAGTGCTATTATCTCACCTAACAGTGATACAGTCATCTCAAAACTAAGAGATTGACATTGGAGCAATACTATTAAGTAGATTCAAGACAATTCAGATTGCTCAGCTTTTCTTTAAAAAAAAAAAGATTTTTATTTATTTGAAAAGCAGAATGAGAGAGACAGAAAGATACACTCCCTGGTAATGTACCTGGGAAAGCAACAGATGATGGCCAAGTACTTGGGCCCCTGCCACCCACATGGGAGACCTGGAATTCTTGGCTCCTGACTTTGGCCTGACCCAGCACCAGCTGTTGAAGGCATTTGGGGGAGTGAGCCAGTGGATGGAAGTTTCTTTCTCTCTCTCTCTCTCTCTCTCCTATCTCTCTCTTTTTTTCTCTCTCCAGTGGATGGAATCTCTCTCTTACTCTGCCTTCCAAATGAAAAATTTGAAAACTTTAAAAAAATGTACATTAAATCAAGACAGCATTTCAAATAAAACATCTTGTAAATTATAAATCTATAGAAAGAACAAAACTTCTAAAGGTAAAGTAATTCTCGAGACTAATGAGTGATTACCAGCTCTTGATTAGAGTAACTATATATGGTTATTTCATATATATATATATAGTAAAAACTATACAAATAGTCTGAAAGCAAAAGTTAAAGATTAAGAAATCTTTCCCAGTGGGACATGGTAATGACCTCACCCAGGCAGCATCCAGAAATGTCTGTGGAATGCTGTGGCATTTAGAGGGTAGGGACAAGAGACAACTAATGTGGTCTGAGGCTCAGGACAATTCCACAGAACAAGGAATGTCACCCAAAATGCTGAAAATGTCTCCACTGACGCACTCAGAGCCCAAGCCCTTTCTTGTACCTCTTTCACATTTCAAAGTATGTTTTTGAGATTTACCATATTTTCCTCTTTTTAAAATGTAGCTCTAGTTCAGTGCTTTCCACCAGGGAATGATTTTGTTCTTTGGAGATACTTGAAAATGTCCAATGACTGCTGGGTAATTGATTGTAGTACTTAAGCTTAGAGGTCCATTCAAGGCCTTTTCTTGAGAACATTTTCCTCCACAGCACATGCAGGAGGTAGTTCTTGGCCTGGCCCAAATGCTGGCATGGAGGGAGACAGAAAGGGGAAGTCAGTAACAAATTCAATCCAGATCTGAGAGAGTGGCTGATTAGTGACATTAAACAGAGCTTAAGGAGGAAGCACCATCAGGTTTCTGAGGTTAGAGGAGGCCAAGTGTTCTCAGATGCATTCATGGGGTCAGTGGACACAGAAGAATAAGACCCCTATCCTCTCCAGTGATGTTTTTCCCCCTTATTTAAAGAATGATACGCAGGGGCCGGCACTGTTGTGTAGCAGGTAAAGCTGCCATCTGCCGGTGCCGGCATCCCATATGCACACTGGTTCAAGTCCTGGTTGCTCCACTTTGAATCCAGCTCCCTGCTAATGCATCTAGGAAGGCAGTGGGGGATGGCCCAAGTGCTTGGCCCCTGCACCCACGTGGGAGACCCAGAAGAAGCTCCTGACTCTTAGCTTTAGATCAGCTCAGCTCCAGCTGTTGTGGTCATTTGGGGAGTGAACCAGTGGATGGAAGATCTCTCTGTAACTGTCTTTCAAATAAATAAATAAATCTTTTTTTAAAAAAAGAATGACACCCAGGTATATGATTCTGAAAACATTCGGATAGTCTTGTGGCATCAGTTTTCATAACGGTAAAAATTACTTTCTATATAGCTCTCTCTCTCTCTCTCTTTTTTTTTTTTTTTGACAGGCAGAGTTAGTGAGAGAGAGAGAGAGAGAGACAGAGAGAAAGGTCTTCCTTTTCCGTTGGTTCACCCCGAAAATGGCCGCTACGGCTGGCGCACCACAGCCAGCACACTATGCCGATCTGAAGCCAGGAGGCAGGTGCTTCTTCCTGGTCTCCCATGCGGGTGCAGGGCCCAAGGACTTGGGCCATCCTCCACTGCCTTCCCAGGCCACAGCAGAGAGCTGGACTTGAAAAGGAGCAAATGGGACAGGATCTGGTGCCTCAACCGGGACTAGAACCCGGAGTGCCAGCGCCACAGGTGGAGGATTAGCCAAGTGAGCCACAGCGCTGGCCTATCGCTAGTAATGGCATAAAAATGGACAGTCTAACACCACTGAGTATGGATTTCCTATAATGCAGTTTTCTGTCCAATGTCTGTAGAATTTCTCACGCCCATTTTACGAGACAGCCCAGTAGGCATTGTTCTAGTTTGTGGCCAAATATGCTCATACAAACCTTAGCCTACTCCTGGTAAGGTAGACGTAGTCATAAGTGAATCACCACCACATATATCTTCTACTGTTAAATCAACATGTTGATCAATTAAAAGCCATTTTCACAGAGGTAGGCATTTAGTTTACCAGTTAAGGCAATTATTAGGATGCCAGAGAACCATCTTGAGGTACCTGGGTTCAATGTTCTGCTCTAGCTCCTGATTCCAGCTCCCTACTAATGTTGCTACTGGAAAACAGCAGTGATGACTCAGGTAACTGGGTTCCTACCACCCATGTGAGAAATCTGGATGGAGCTCCTGGCTTTGGCCTGGCCCAGCCTCAGCACTTGCAGGCATCTGGGGGAGTAGACCAGTAGATGGAAGAGATCTCTCTGTTCTCAAACTCAAAAATTAACAAATAAATAAAGCTATTCAAAAAGACATTGAAGACCTCTGTTTTTTCCTTTACCAAGAAGTAAAAGATTTCACTGATTAGTTGCTATTAGAGATTGATGTACATCAGTGCTGTTCAACCAGAGGTGAGTTCACAATGGATAGAAGAAAATGCCTACAGGCATTTTTGGTTGTCACTGGGAGGTTGGGCATCCAACAGGCATACAGTAAATAGAGGCCAGGAATGCAGCTAAATACCCTGTAATGCACAGGACAGCTCATGCAACAAAAAATGATCTGGCCTGAATGTCAGTGGTGCTGAAATTGAGTCCCTTCACCCAGTTTCTCCTAATGCTTTCTTATATAATCAAGATGCATTCATCAAACTAAGAAATTAACACTGGGTTGATGCTATTAAATAAATTTCAGACATTATTTGCCTCTCCACAGTTTTTCTGGTGTTGTCTTTTTCAATTCCAGAATCTACTTCTCAGTGGTCTCCTCCATTCTGCTTTTTGGTCTTGTCATTAATGATCTTGATGCTTTTGAAGACGTCTGGGTAGGGATTCTGTACAAGTCTTGCCTTGGTTTGGTTTTTCTTACGGTTTTTCATGATTTACACAAAAGATACAAATTTGGAGGGAGTAATAGCAAAGAAGTGTCTGGTAGTTGTTTACAAACAATGGTGCAAAGAATACCCATGTATATTATAACTGTTTAGGCCTGCATTTACATGCAGGACTGATTGCTGTTCAGAGGTTATATGTATTTGCACTTTGATAGTTACTACAACAGTACCAAGTTAGCATTTTCTCTTCCTCTGATAACAGCTAGTGAAACAATATGCTTTTTAATTTCTTGTACCACTGATTTATATCTTTGTTCACGTGCCATTACCATCACCAGCAATGCATGAAACTGCCAGGTCTCCATACTTTTACCAGCATTAGGGGTGATTAAATGTTGGAATCTCTGCTAATTTGATAGGCGAAAATCATTATTTCACTATAGTAGTTTCATCCCTTCTTGTAACCAAGGTTGGAAGTTCGTAGGTGTATGAGCTTCTTTCATTTCCTTAACTGTAAAATTCCTCTTTATAAATGGTTTTGCTGTAGATTATTTAAAAATTGGTTTCTGGGAATTCTTTATGTATCAGGACAGTTAGCTCTTTCTGTTTTGTTCACCGTAGTGTCCCAAACACCTAGAAGAATAGCTGGCATATAGTAGGCACTCAATAAATATCAGAGCTGAATAAACAGAGGTGCAAATGTTCCTGCTATCTGTTTTGATTATGATTTCCATCATGAAGGATTTTAAACAATTTGTACGTAATTTAATTTGCTAGCTGTTTTCTTGATGACTCCTGAATTTTGATTTATAGTTAGAAAAGCTTCCTCCATTTGGAGGAACAAAAGAATCTTCTTATGCTTATCCTGGGATACTTATGGCATTTTTTTTACCTTCAATTCCACATGGAATGTATTTAAGGACTGGATGAAAGATCCAATTTTTTCTTCCAAATGCCTGCTCAGTTGTCTCCCAAAATCATTTACTGAATTGATCTTTTCCCTCACTGAGCTGAGATGCTTTTTTATAAACTAAATTCTCATGTGTTTTGTTTGGGTCTATGGCTGAGCTTACTATTTTTCCTCTGGGTTGAACTTTTCACTTATATGTTAGTCTCATACTATTTAATTATTGTGGCTTTCTATTCATCCCTCATTTTCTTAGAATTTTTTTGGCTATCCCTGCTTGTTTGCTTTACAATCTGAACTCTAGAAGAAGTTTATCAGTTTTTAAAGTTCTGTTGGCATTTTTATTAAGAACACATTAAATTTATAGAGATCACAATTTATAGGGAATTGTCATAAAAAATGTCTTTATAATCTCTTCCTACTTAGTAACATAGCATGAATTTAATTGATTCAAGGCTTTTGTGTCTCTCTGGAATTTTGAAATCCATACATAGTTTTATAATACAAGTCTCCTATGAATACTTTGAAGACCCTACTATGCATGGATTTAAATCTTTTTTTGCACAGAAGTAAATTTTTTTAAATGTTTATTTGAAAGGCAGATATATATATATATATATATATATAGAGAGAGAGAGAGAGAGAGAGCGAGAGAGAGAGAGCGAGCTATCTTTCATCTGCTGGTTCACTCCCTAGTGGCCACAACAGTCAGGGCTGGGCCAGGATGAAGCCAGGAGCTTTTTCTGGGTGCAGAGGCCCAAGTACTTGGGCCATGTTCTGCTGCTTTCCCAGGTGCATTACCAGGAAGCTGGATTGGTAGTAGAGAAATTACGACTCAAACCAGTGCCCATATAGGATGCCAGCACTGCAGGCAGTGGCTTAATGCTCTATACTACAGCACAAGCTCCTAAACCTATCTTCTACCTCCATTTTCTGCAAACTTTTGTGAAGTATCTTTGAGTGTCAAAGGAACTGATTTCTATAAATCAATGTTACTTCACTAATTACAGAATTATCTTATTTTTATAGTTTTTCCTATTTTTCTAATGACCTTTACCTTTTTGGTTTAACTTCACAGGCTCCTACCAGAATTTAACTCAATTTAGTATGCACTATGCTAATACAGTAGGGGTAGTTAAATACCCTTTCCAAACTAAATACATGATTTTTTTTTAGCTAAGATGAATCAATTTTTGTCAAGTTAGAGAAATCTCCCTTCATTTCTGATATTAACTTTTTTTAAAGGGATGGTGAATTTTATCCAATTAGTTTTAGGAATCTACTGGAATGACAGGATTTTTCTCTCCAGATTTGCTGAGATAAAATATATTGATCATAAGTCTCTAACTCCTAGGACTGAATCATTCTTGCATTTCAATAATAAATCTTATTTGCATAAAATAAGTATATCTTTTAATATTCTGCTGGATTCTGTTACTAATATCTTATTTGGCTCTTTTTCCTAAATTTTTTTTGAAAGATACTGGTCTATTGTTGCTTTTCTTGCAGAGGATACAGTTGTTGATGGGTTTTGATATCACTGTTATCCTGACTTCATAAAGGATTGGAAATTTTTCTTCTGAACATTTTTTAACCAATAAAAATCCAGGGGCTAGTGCTGTGGTGTAGAAGGTTAAGCCTCTACCTGTAGCACCGGCATCCCATATGGGCACTGGTTTGAGTCCTGGCTGCTCCACTTCTGATCTAGTTCCCTGCTAATGGCCTGGGAAAGCAGTGGAAGGCCCAAGTGCTTGGGCTCCTGTACCCACATGGGACACCGATAAGAAACTCCTGGTTCCTGGCTTCGGATCAGCCCAGCTCCGGCCATTGTGGCCATTTGGGAAGTGAACCAGCAGATAGAAGACCTCTCCCTCTGTCTCTCCTTCTAACTCTGCTTCTCAAATAAATGAATAAAATTTTTTTTTAAATCCAATATAAGGGGCTAGCATTGTGGCACAGCGGTTTGAGCCATGGCCTGCAATGCTGACATCCCATATGAGTGCCAGTTCAGAGTCCTGGCTGCTCCATTTCTTATCCAGCTCCCTGCTAATGTGCCTGGGAAACCAGCTGAGTACAGCCCAAGGATTTGGGTCCCTGTCACCCATGTGGGAGATCCTTAATGGAGTTCCAGGTTCCTGGCTTCAACCTGGCCCAGTCCTGGCTTTGCAGCCATTTGAAGAGTTAAACAGTGTACAGAAGATCTCTCTCTCCATCACTCTGCCTTTCAAGTAAAAAATAAATATTTAAAAATGTAACACAAGTAAAAGCAGCTGTTATCATTATGGTTGGATTATGACAGGATTTTGTACATTGATGTAGTAACCACCACTTAAACTTAGTTTCTAAGGGAAAAATAAACCTCAAGTTCAAAACAACCAACCTACATTCAAATTTTGCAGTCATTGTCAGATTTTTGTCTTTACCCAGAGATTCCAGGGAAAAAATTCCCTTAAGGATTTGAATGGGATTTGAACACATTCATTTCCAGCCTACACTTCTGCATTTAAAAAGGTCCTCTTTTTTTTTTAAATGTGAATATGGTGACATTTATTAATAACAGTATTAATATCTAACAACATTACAAAGCACTCTCTCATTTCTCATATTATTGTCTTTTACTTAAACTTTGCCGATTCCTAGTGCTTTTTTTAATAGAAAACTTTTATTTAATAAATATAAATTTCAAAAATACAATTTTTGGATTATAGCAGTTCTTCCCCCCATAACCACCCTCCCACCCACAAACTATCCCATTTCCTACTCCTTCTCTCATTCCATTCTTCATTAAGATTCATTTTCAATTATCTTTATATACAGAAGATCAACTTAGTATATACTAAGTAAAGATTTCAACAGTGTTCACCCACACAGAAACACAAAGTATAAAGTACTGTTTGAAGACTATTTTTACCATTAATTCTCATAGTACAACATATTAAGGACAGAGATCCTACATGGGGAGTAAGTGCACAGTGACTCCCATTGTTGATTTAACAACTGACACTCAGTAATCACCTGAGGCTCTTGTCATGAGCTGCCAAGGCTATGGAAGCCTCCTGAGTTCACCAACTCCGACCTTATTTAGACAAGGCCATAGTCAAAGTGGAAGTTCTATCCTTCCTTCAGGAAAAGCTACCTCCTTCTTTGATGGCCCATTCTTTCCACTGGGATCTCACTCACAGAGATTTTTCATGTAGGCCATTTTTTGCCACAGTGTCTTGGCTTTCCATGCCTGAGATACTCTCATGGGCTTTTTAGCCACATCCGAATGCCTTAAGGGCTGATTCTGAGGCCAGAGTACTGTTTAGGGCATTTGCCATTCTGAGTCTGCTGTGTATCCCACTTCCCATGTTGGATCGTTCCTTCCTTTTTAATTCTATCAATTAATATTAGCAGACACTGGTCTTACTTAAATGTGATCCCTTTGACACTTAATCCTATCTTTATGATCAGTTACAAACTTAAACTGATTACTTTAACTAGTAAGGTGGCATTGGTACTTGCCAACTTAATGGGATTTGGATTCTCATGGCAAGTTTTTAGCTTTACCAAAAGGTCCTCATTTTTATAGATTCTATAGAATACATGTAAAGTATGCTATTGCCAAGTATGGAAGTAAAAAGCTTATGTTCTAGTTTGAAGAATCCCAAGCTTCACGTGCAAACTGAGACATTAGCACATTTTAATAAAAATGTATAAGCATCACAGGAAACTAAGACTGACTCAAGACTAGGTCCAACCTTTTTTTACACGGCCAACAAAGACGTTCTCAGATGGAAAATGTGGAGAGAACACACTTGATCATTATAAACCTTCACTGGCTGCTGCTGCTTTTTTAAAGATTTATTTATTTACTTGAAAGGCAGAGAGAGATACAGAGATCAATTATCTCCTATCGACTGGTTTTCTCCCCAAATGGCTGCAATGGCTGGGGCTGGGCCAGGCTGAAGCCAGGAGGCTGGAACTCCATCCAGGTCTCCCACGTGGGTAGCAAGCATGGACTCAAGTACTTGAGCCATCATCTGCTGCATCCCAGGGAGCTATATTAGAAGTGGAGTAGCTGGGACTTGAAGCAGCCTTCCAGTATGGAATGCAATTGTTGAAAGTGGCTTGCTGCACAACAGTCACCCCCACTGGCTGCTTCTTAATGATCCAGGTGACAGACTCGGAGAGGGGTGGTGTAGTCAGAGACCCAGAGTAGGTCCAGTAATCTGGGCAGGTGGGCATCAGGCAGGAAGGGTCGAAAGACCCAAATTCCACAAGGGTGTCCTGGCCAAGAGAACAGGTCACAGAGCCTTAGAGGTGAGAACCACTCAAGAATTGGATGACGAAGCCAGGTGGTCAGGGGTGTCTGGGGACCAGCAGTGGCCTGGGAGAGTGCCGGGTACTCTGGGCAGCTTCCCAAAGAATCACTGTCCAGGCTTCATTTCTGCAGCTAACTGCATCTTTCTCATACCCCCAGGGAGAAAACAGTCAAAACCAGTTGGCCCTCCCTTCTAGTCAGTTTACAGCAGGTGGTCCTGGCTATCATAGGCGGCTCAGGGAGTGGCTGGTGCACAAACAAGGCAGCTGAGAGGCTACCTGAGAACTCTCCTTCTGCAATGCAATGCAATCAGGAGGAGCAGGAGATTGGACTGAGGGGTGCAAGGGAAGGGAGGGAGGCAGGGAGGACAGAGGGAGGAGGGAGGAGGAGAGGGAGAGAGCGAGAACATATGGACTTCTGGATCCTGAAGGATTCACCGTGGGTGTGGGGCCTGCACAAAGGTATCCATGGGTAAGTGTTCTTCACAGCCAGACCAGTCGCCTTGCTGCAGCACTGCGGGGGGGAGCCAGAGAAAAGGGGCTGCTCTGAACGTTTCCACAAGGTTTCACAGCAGGTTCCCCAGTCCCCAGTCCTTGGCAGCAGGGCAGCAAACACAGAAAGTCCAGTGCCCATCAGCACACCCACTTCTGCCCCTCAGTGACCCAGGGCACCGTAAACGACGAGGCTCCCCATTCCAGGAGAAGCTGGGCACACGCAGTCCATTACACTCCGCCAGAGGGCCTTGCTAATGCCTCCACTCTGGGATGGGTGCGTAAACTGAATTTCAAGTGACTGAGGGAAAAAATTACCTTATGCTTAATTGATGGCAAAGTCTCCACCAACTTCCGTTGCTCTTTATGTCTGTATACACAAAGAACAACAAATGTGAAAATAACAACAATGGACATCTGTCAGCTGGAATTGGACGAGCTAAAATCAACTGCCTCGTTATTACCAAGAAAGAAATCACAGTTTGAATCTTCACTCAAACTGGCAATGCAGCACGTCACACACATCACTGAATTCAATTAGACAAAGAACAGATGTGCAGGACGGGGATGGAGCACCTCATTGCATTAGCCTCCCCAGGAGCCTCCCTGGGTTTTGGCCCCCAGAGGCTCTGGAGCCTGAAGCTCTGCCAGCAAGCCAGGGTATCTGGAGGCCCAACTTTTAGTGCCAGGCCTTCAGAGCATGCTCCAGGAGACTTGGTATAACAGCCACATTCCCCAGCTTAATGTCTGATGCTCTGATATCTGGGGCCTTGCTGACCCTGGAGGGACTGTCTCTCTGAAGACAGGCTAATTCCTAGAAAGGACAAACAACCAGGAGCCTGTCTTTCACATGCAAACCAAGCAAACCAGAACCCACACACCCAAGCACCTCCTTTCTGGAGCTTGATCCTTCCTTCATTCAAGACAGTAGCTTTCTTTCTTTTTTAAGATTTATTTATTTATTTGAAATGCAGAGTTACAGAGAGGGGGAGAGAGGAAGACAGTGAGTCAGAGATAGACAGTGATTGATTCCATCCATTGATTCATTCCCAAATGGCCACAATGACCAAGGCTGGGCCAGGCCAAAGCCAGGAGCTTCATTTGGGTGGCAGGGGTCCATCTTATGATGCTTTCCCAGGTGCATTAGCAGGGAGTTGGATCGGAAGTAGAGCAGCCAGCACTCAAATGGGATGCCAGAGTTGCAGGTGGCAGCTTAACCCATTGTACACAATGCCAGCCCCTACTTGAGTTCTTTCACTGGTGCCACTACTCCCCTGCCATAATCATCCCTGGGCCAGGCAGCAGACATCAGGGGGAACTCCGCACCCCACACTGTTGAAATCATCTGAACCAGCCAAATCCTAAACCTGCTTACCCTGCCCTGCCACTTGCTTCCCATGGAACTTCCAATGGAAACCACAACAAAGGCTCTTGCCCAGTTTCCCCTGCTCCTTCTGTGTCCTGACCAATCCAGACTGGTGCATCCCTGCATGGCCCTGCCTCCTGCTTATAGGTTATGTATGAGGATGACAAACTCCTTGTTTCAGAACACTCATTCCCATATCTCTGCCTCTTACCATGCCTGATCAAAGCCAATCTCTGTGGCCTCAAAACATTCTGCATCCAGAGGGGACTCAAGTGGAGGACTTCTGAGAGGCCTGTAGGAGTTTGGAGGCCACAAGAGAGTGTGGCCAAGGAGTTTTCAACCTCAGTGCTCCATCAGCTTTCTGAGTGACCGGGCAGGGGAGCGCTGTGCCTTGGTCAGCTTCACTTCCTTCATCTGAGGAATGGAGACAACACTGCTACCATCAGAGAGCTCACGGTCACTTGGCAAATACGGTGTCACACGGCACTCAGAATTACCAGATCTTTTATGACTACTTTCCACAACTGCTTATCTTTTCACCACATTTAAAATATATTCTAAACCAATCATGCATTTCAGCCCTTATTTACTTAGTTGTTTTCCTTTATATTTTTAGTCCAGTGCCTAAAAGTAGAAATAGGATGCAATTTACAGGGGTAAAGTGGGAGCTGTGGCACAGCAAATTAATTCATTGCTTGGGACCCCCATATCCCCTATCACGGTGCCTGGTTGAGTTCTGGCTACTGTGAGCTTCCAATCCAGCTTCCTACTAATGTGCCTAAGAGGCAGCAGATGATGGCCCAGGTGCTTGGGTTCCTGCCACCTGTGTGGAAAACCCAGAAGGATTTCCTGGCTCCTGGCTTCAGCCTGGCCCGTTCCATCTGTTACAGGCATTTGGGGAATGAACCAAGGGATGAAGATCGATCTGTTCCATTCTCTGTCACGCCGGCTTTCAAATAAATTGGTGAATCTTTCAAAAAAATTTCTAGTAACCATATTTAAAAACTGTATTCATTTGAGAGAGAAAGCAAGTGAGTAGCCATGTGTACTTTCATCCACCAGTCTACTTCCCAAATGCGTGCAATGGCTGGATCAGGCTGGACCAAAGTAGGGAGCCAGGAATTCAATCCACATCTTTCATGTGGGTGGTAGGCATCTAACCACCCGAGCTATCATCACTGGCTCTCAGGGTCAGCATTAGCAGGAAACAGACCTGGGTATTGGACCCGGGTACTTAGATATGAGATGTAGGTGTTTTAACTGGCATTTTAATTATTCGCTAAATATCTACCTCCAGTAAGCACATTTAAAAAGAAAAACAAACAAGACAAACTTATTTTAATATTTTATTTTACCAAATATGCTCAAAATCTTCTAACTCCAACATGTAATCAATATGAAAAATTATTGAGACAGTTTACATTTTTTCCCATATTAAGTCTCAAATTTTATGTATTTTAGACTTACAACATATCTCAATTTGGGTGGTATATCTTCATCAAGAAATACTTCATCTGTACTTAGTATTTTGAAAAATTTACATTTGAGGAGGTACAATAAACACACCCCAAGTGGTTCCAAACATTCTTAAGTTTCCCAGTAATTGAACTATCAGTTCTTAAGTTGAAATGGAAATGAATTAAAATTAAATAAAACTTCATTTCCTCAATCACAGTAGTTGCATTTCAAATGCTCAACATTACACGTGTCTTCTGGTTACCACACATCATAATGGTATTTTACACCACTTAAATAGATTTTGAACAATACTGTAAGCCAAGCCTTATCAATACATTGATCCCAATATCTTTAAAGTAACTAGCAATATTGTGATGTTCTATCTTCATTCTTGACTACAATGGACCATTTAGAGTTGGTGATGTTCTTTTTTACCTTTAAAAACACTCTGGTCACAGAAAAACTATTTTACTCCACTGCTGCATCCTTGAAACTTTCAAATTTGACTGCATTCTAATGCACCAAATGCAGCCGAAACACTACTAAAAGACGGTTTGTCACCTGGCCTTACAGGATTGCGTACACACACATACACACACAAAGACAGTTTTTTAAAAAATATTTAATTATTATTTGAAAGTCAAAGTTACAGAGAGAGAGGGAGAGACAGAGACAGAGACAGAGACAGAGATCTTCTATCCGCTGGTTTACTCCCCAAATGGTTGAAACGACCAGGGCTGGGCCAGGCCGAAGCCAGGAGCCAGAAGCTTCTTCCAGGTCTCCCACGTGGTTGCAGGTCCCAAGCACTTGAGCCATCCTCTGCCGCATTCCTAGGCACATACAGCAGGGAGCTAGATGGGAGAGGAGCAGCTGGGACTCAAATTGGCACCCACTGGGGATGCTGGCATTGCAGGTGGCAGCTTTACCACCATGCCACAGTGTCAGCCCCAAAATGTCAGCTTTATTCATCCAATGATAAACATGTTTCCTCACTGAAAATAAAGCCACTGAGAAAAGCATATGACAATGTGGGGCAAGAGGGTCTAGAAATAAAGAGGAAGAAATTTAAGCAAAAAACAGCAATCACTATCGTTTTGGAAGAGGAGAATTTATTTAAGAAAAATAAGTCATATATAGCACAATAAGATTTCAGTGAGGGATCAGTACCTGTTTATTTCCATCTTGATTTGTATGAGACATTAACATCCCAAATCTATTTGCATCTAAAAGAGAGAAGATGCTTACCTTGAGAGAACAGATTCTCCCTATGTAGAAACAGACAGGAGTTAAAGACACATCTCTTCTTTGAGGGATGACCACTTAAAATGTGCTTTTTATTTCTATTTTTTATTTTTTTAAATTTTATTTATTTGAAAGAGTTACAGAGAGAGGTAGAGACACACAGAGAGAGAGGTCTTCCATCTGCTGGTTCACTCCCCAATTGGCTGCAACGGCTGGAGCTGTGCTGATCCAAAGCCAGGAGCCAGGAGCCAGGAGCCAGGAGCATCTTCCAGGTCTGCCGTGTGGGTGCAGGGGCCCAAGGACTTGGGTCATCCTCTGCTGCTTTCCCAGGCCATAGCAGAGAGCTGGATAGGAAGTGGAGCAGCCGGGACTTGAACCGGCATCCATATGGCATGCTGGCACTACAGGCCAGCTCTTGTTTTCTATTTTTGACCCAATATTGAAAACTAAGCTACAGAAAAAGTTGTAAGAAGAAATTCTAATTCCTTATGCTCGCCCTGTATTTCCCTATAAACCATTCCCTGTCCACCACTCGTGAACTCCCTTTCTGGCATCAGCATTCCAGGCCAGCCAAGCGACACACCTCAAGGACATGGTCCACTCTGCCTTCTGTCCTCTTAAAGAGGATGCCGCCCCCAAGTCCTGACGCTGTGATTTCAGAAAGGCTTTTATAAACCTGCTCTTCCTCTGTTCTTCCACTGGTGCGCTCTTCATTTAGGCTCCCAGCCTAAATGGAGTGAACCAGCAGATGGAAGACCTCTCTGCATTAATCTGACCCTGTGCCCTCTATTGTTGCTGGGTTAATCTTTTAAGTTTCTTTTTTAAAAAGATTTATTTTACTAATTTGAAAGACAGAGTTACAGAGAGAGGTAGAGACAGAGAGGTCTTCCATCCACTGGTTCACTCCCCAGATGACCGCAACAGCCAGAGCTGTGCTGATCCGAAGCCAGGAGCCAGGAGCTCCCTCTGGGTCTCCCACGTGGGTGCAGGGGCCCAAGCATTTGGGCCATCTTCTACTGCTTTCCCAGGCCATAGCAGAGAACTGGATTGGAAGAGGAGCAGCTGAGACTAGAGCCGGCGCCCATATGGGATGCCAGTGCTTCAGGCCAGGGCTTTAACCCGCTGAGCCATAGCACCAACCCCCCTTTTAAGTTTCAAGGATCACCAATCTCCCTGACTCTCCCCACAATATGCATTCTACATTCTGCTTCAGTACTTTATTTTTTGATCATTTCTTGAAACACTATCACATCAGCTACTTTTTTCTTATTTGAAAGGCAGAATCAGAGAGAAAGAGAGAAAAAGACATCTTCCATCTGCTGGTTCACCCCCAAAATGGCTGTAACAGCCAGGGCTGGGCCAGGTTGAAGCCAGGAGACAGGAGCATAATCTGGGACTCCCATGTGGGTGGCAGGGGCCCAAAGACCTGGGCCATCTTCTGCTGCCTTCTCAAGTGCATTAGCAGAGAACTGGATCAGAAGTGGAATAGGGAACAGCACTGTGGTGTAGTGGGTAAAGCCGCCACCTGCAGTGCCAGCATCCCATATGGGCGCCAGTTTGAGTCTCAGCTCCTCCATTTCTGATCCAGCTCTCTGCTGTGGCTTGGGAAAGCAGCAGCAGATGGCCCAAGTTTCTGGGCCCCTGCACCCACGTGGGAGACCCAGAGGAAGCTCCTGGCTCCATCTGTTGCGGCCATTTAGGGAGTGAACCAGCAGATGGAAGACCTCTCTCTCTCTCTACTTCTCTGTAGCTATGCCTTTCAAATAAATAAATCTTTTTTAAAAAAATGGTGGTGGGGGGGGCGCCGTGGCACAGTGGGTTAAAGCCCTGGCAGAAGCGCTGACATCCTATATGGGCACTGGTTCGAGTCCTGTCTGCTCCACTTCCAATCCAGCTCTCTGCTATGGCCTGGGAAAGCAGTAGAAGATGGCCCAAGTCCTTGGACCCCTGCACCCATGGGGGAGATGCAGAAGAAGCTCCTGGCTCTTGGCTTCGGATCGGCACAGCTCCAGCCATTGTGGTCATTTAGGGAGTGAACAAGCGGATGGAGGACCTCTCTCTCTGTCTACTTCTCTCTGTAACTGTCAAATAAATAAAATAAATCTTTTTTAAAAAGGTGGAAACTGCCAATTTGTTTAAAAGAAAAAAAAGAAAAAGTGGGGCAGCTGGTGCTCATATGGGATGCAGGCATTGCAGGTAGTGGCCTAACCCATTATGCCACAACACCGGCCCCACAAATCAGTTTTTATAATGGATTTTCCTTCAGTCTAGAATATCCTTCTAGTCCTCCTGGCAAACTCCTATTCACCCCTCACTACCCAATATAAATGCCCCCTACTTGATGAAATCATCATAAACTCCTCTGAGCCATTCTATTTTCCTCCGTGGTCCCAGGGCACTTTTAGTAACCTTTTTCAAATTACATTTGCTTTACTAATCCTAACTTCAAGTGTGCTCCTCTCACTAGACTTTGAACTCTGGATGGCTAGAATTAGGTTAGTATTTCTGGCACTTTGTGTGGTATCTGGTACATGGCTGACACTCAGTAAATGTTGAATGAATAAATAAACTAGTAACAAAATACATATGTGTTATTACATGACAAATAGACAAAGTGTGCCTCTTGCCTAATTTTCCTTTTGTTCTGCATTGCCATCTTATAATTTAAAACCCGTTAACATAGTATTAGTATTTAATACAGAAGTTCTTGTAAAGGTGTCAAGCAGAGGAAAATCAGCACATATTCAACACACAGAAAATGGATTTCCAACAAAGCTTCCATTTTATTTCATGCCCTATCTTTCATATCAACGACAAAATCTATACGAGGAGATAAGTGTATCAGTAGAAAATGCTGCCTATATTAGAAGGAAGGTCCATGAAAAACAGAAGGGAATTTTTTCATGTCCTCAGAAGTCTGTGATGATCCAACAATGCCGCTGACGGGTACATACACACAGTGTCTCAAAAAGACATTTGTACATGCGTGTCCATGGCTGCATCCCCCACCACAGCGAAAACGTGAGGAATGGATCAACCAATGGCCACCCATGCAATGGAATATGATTCAGCCTTAAAAAGGAAGGAATTTCTGACACATGCTACAACAATGGATGGACCCTGAGGACATCATAAGTGAAATAAGCCAGTCACAAAAAGACACATACTGTATGATCCCACTCATGAGGTACCTAAAGCAGCCACATCCACAGGGACAGAAAATAGAATGGTGGTAGTCACGGGCTGGAGAGGGGATTTGTTGTTCAATGGGTGTCAAGTTCAGTTTTGCAAGATAAGATCAATTCTGGAGTTAAGACGATTACATGGTTGTGTGATAATGTGGATGTACTTAATACTATTTAACGGTATTTTTTAAAAAATTTATTTATTTGAAAGAATTATCAGGAGAGAGTGAAAGAGAGAGACAGACATCTTCCATCTGCTGGTTCACTCCCCAAGTGGCTATAATAGCCAGGGCTGAGCCAGGCTGAAGCCAGGAGCCTGGAGCTTCATCTGGATCTTCCATGTGGGTGGCAGGGGCCCAAGCACTTGAGTCAACTTCCACTGCTTTTCTCAGGCCATTAGCAGGGA
Source organism: Oryctolagus cuniculus (assembly GCF_964237555.1). NCBI lineage: Eukaryota > Metazoa > Chordata > Mammalia > Lagomorpha > Leporidae > Oryctolagus > Oryctolagus cuniculus. The sequence continues at coordinate 1,841,133 of NC_091453.1, read as the reverse complement.
GCTAGATTGGAAGTGGAGCAGCTGGGATAGAAACAGGCACTGATATGGTGGGGTGCTGGTGTTGCAGGAGGTGGTTTACCTACTACAGCACAATGCCAGCCCCTGAATGTAGTCTTAAAATTGTTTAAGATGGTAAATTTCGTGTCATGTGTATTTTACGACAATTTTTAAAAAGCCCAATGATGGGACCAATCTTGTGGTACATTCAGTGGATTAAACTCTTACCTGAGACACCAGAATCCCATATCAGAGTGCCAGTTTGAATCCAGATGCTCTGCTTCTGACTCAGCTTCTTGTTAATGCACACGGGAAGGCAGCGGAAGATAGCCCAAGTACTTGAGCCCATGCCACCCACTTGGGAGACCAGAACGGAGTTCCAGGTTCCTAGCTTCAGCCTGGACAAATCCTGGCTATTGCAGCCATCTGGGGAGTGAACCAGCAGGTTAAAGATCTCTTTCTCTCTGTTTCTTCCACTCTGTTGCCGTGGCTTTCAAATAAATAAATAAACTTCAAAAAAAAAAAAAACCAACAAGTCAATGCCATTGCTAACAAAGAGGTCAGTCAGCACTACCATGGAGGGAGTCCGACGTGTCCTGTATCCATGTAACGTTGTTCTAAAGTCCAGATAAAACCACCAGACCTTGTCCTCACCTGATTTATCTGTAGAGTCTTCAAATTCCACAAGGAAAGAGTACCCGTTATTCCAGATGTGGAGGCAGGTGGCCGGATCATAAGAGATGGTGAGCGGTTTTAAGCCAGGATCGTAGACACTGTCCCTCCACCGGATGTTGATGGGCGACTGCCGATCACCCGCAGGAACGAGGTCCACGCTCTCCCAGAGCGGATGCACTAGGAGAGAGTGGGGCTGAGTGATCGGGTCAGCAAGACCCCGCACTACTGAGCGTCACACACGAGGCAATCCCACTTAGGGAGAAGCTGTCCAGAAATGGCAACTCAAAGTCTTAGGAATTAGCCGCGCAGGGCCTCGGTCCACTCCCTAAAGCAGAGGTGAAGGCAGGTCAGAGCGCATCGTGCAGAGGCTCAGCATTCTGCTGTCCGTGAAGCCAACAACACATCCCAGGCGGCCACCTAGGTCACCTAAACCTGCGCCATCTGTCCTGTGATGAGGGCAGGGTGCAGGGAGAGCAGTGCACCATGGAAATCAGAGTACTCACAAATGAGCTCTTTCTTCATGGATAATTTCCCGAGACCAGGCTGCCCCAAACTAGCTCTGAAGACAAAGACCAAGTCACTGACTTGGCATGAACAGACTGGCGACAAAGGGAATGAGGGAAGGGCTTTGGGGAAGCAAACCTTCAGGCAAGCACAGCACTGGGGCTTTCTGGTTGGTTGGCCTGGAGAAGTCAAGGCTGGCACGGCGGCCTCCCGCACTGGGCTCAGCCCACATCAGCGTGCACGCTGGGCTCCCCTCCTGTGGAGGTCACCTCTGAGGACCAGATGGCCACCCTGCCAAACCTGGGGACAACATTAGCCCTGCTCTGGACTCCACAGTCTGTCACCAAATGTGGACGTATCTAGTGAGGTGGAATCGTACAACTCTTCCTACACACAGACAACATCCCACAACTGATTGTCTCCTGCAAACACCAGGTCTCCAAGGCAAGTCCCTGAAAAGTACCAGCGGCTGCCCTGCCACGCCAGACAGGCCTGCAGAGACATCTGTGTGTGATGAACACAACACTGAACACACCATGGATGTGCAGAATCAAGACCAACAGGAAAACCAGGAGAAACGTGAAAGGACAGAAAACACTACCAACGATCCTCTGCTCCTCACCCCACTGCTGAGAACCAGTTGTGTGTGGGTTTAAAAAGGTAGTAAGGAAGTTGCTACCTAGTGCAAACCACCAAATACAGCAGGGTCATATCACATTCTGATTTCCGCAGAAAACAGAAACCTGCCTCTAGTTTACTGACAGAAGACACACTTCTATTCCTTCTGTGGTTGCCCAAAGAGAAGTTTAAAACCTTATCCTGGGGCTGGTGCTGTGGTATAGTGGGTAAAGCCACTGCCTGCAGTGCCAGCATCCCATATGGGTGCTGGTTCGAGTCCCGGCTGCTCCACTTCTGATCCAGCTCTCTGCTATGGCCTGGGAAAGCAGTAGAAGATGGCCCAAGTTCTTGGGCCCCTGCACCCAAGTGCGAGACCTGGAAGAAGCTCCTGGTTCCTGGGTCCTGGCTTCGGATCAGTGCAGCTCCTGCCGTTGCAGCCAACTCTCTCTACCTCTTCTCTTTCTGTGCATATCTGACCTTCAAATAAATAAAAAAATCTTTAAAAAAAATCCTTTTTTGTTTAGGGGGGGCGGGGGTGGGAACTGCCCTAGGGATACAGACATCAAGCTCTTCTAGGTGTCTCTAGAACAGAGGAAGGGATTCTGCCCCCAAAGGACATCTGGCAATGTCTGGGTTGTCACAACTAGAAGAGAATGCTAGTGCCATCTGTGGGCAGAGGCCAATAATGCTGCTAAACATCCTACAATGTACAAGACAGGGCCTCCACTGCCAAGAATCTTCAGACCAGAAGTCAGGAGTGCTAAAGTTGAGAAATCTGGTCTATGAGAACTCACACTACCCCCTTCCCTTTTGTTAAACCTTTGGAGAGATCTAAACCCAATGTTTTTTTTTTATTTTAGAACTTGTTCCTTTGAGAGGAACAGGAATTTTCTGTTTCAGAATCCTTAAATAGAAAATGCACTCAAAGTGGCACACTATTTTAATACTGTAATCTGACCAGAATGCAGATTCCTTCTAGAAGGGACTTGTTTTCGTTTTAAAGACGCCTGGTACAAAGAGACTACACATTTATCCCTCTGAAAGACTAGTTGATAATTTCAGTGTTCACACTCTACAAAGTCAATCAATAAGGATGTCCTGTGGAGACTAGGTAAGAACTGAAAAAATGGTCAGGTCCCTAAGATGATGCTCTCGGTCACCCTGAAGTGTTCCCCACTTCATTCAGGAAATGGAAGTATCACTTCTCACACCCGTGAAAGTGTCAACCCGAGAAAACCAGACCTACTCCCACAATTACTCCATTACAGCCATAGTGCTACTGTTAGTTCATGCGCTTCTGTTTCCATGTTCAGTTTCCAGAAGGCCCCTAGCTACCTTCTCCTATATTACCCCTCACTGGGGGAAGGGTCCCCTTCGTGAAGCCAGGTATCTGCCAAGGGCTTCTTGTGCTAAAGGACAAACTCATACTTTTGTTCCAGGACCTCCTCCCTGCCCCACCTTCTTCTTCCTCCATTTTAATATAATACAGAGAGGAATGAGTTCTTTGCAGTTGTCATACTTTCCATCAAAACAGGAAGATGACTATGAGCTCTAACAGAGGATTCATTTTCAGGTTCTTCTGAGAGGTAAAAACAAAGTTAACAGAGAGTGTGATTCTCTCTCTTTGCTGAAATAAGCAACGTCACACTGTTATTTAAAAAGTGTCAGTAGTCAAGAGCCTCCGGTGATCACTGACATCATAAATAGGAGTGTCTATTGTTAAATCAACAACAGGAGTCACTGGGCACTTGCTCCCCATGTAGGATCTCTGTCTTTAATGAGTTGTACTATGAGAATTAACAGTAAAACTAGTCTTTAAACAGTACTTTATACTTTGTGTGTCCGTGTGGGTGCAAACTGTTGAAATCTTTACTTAGTATAGAGTTGATCTTCTGTATATAAAGATAATTAAAAATGAATCTTAATTGAAGAATGGGATGGGAGAGGGAGTAAGAGGTGGGACAGGAGAAGGGGTGGGAGGGCGGGTATGGGGGGAAGAACTACTGTATTCCAAAAGCTGTACCTATGAAGTTTATATTTATTAAATAAAAGATTTCTAAAAAAATTTGCTGATGGGCAACACAACTTCTTTAGATTACATGGTAAGGATAACTAAAGGTTTTCCTTCTTAAGAACAGGAGAAGTCTTGGGGTTATTTATGTAAGTACCACCTATTTCCCCAGGCTTGTTTTATGTCCCTCAGCTCTTCAAATGCAGAAAGCCCATTCACACCTTAGCCCTGGAGTTCCTGATCTTCCTCTTATGCATCAACCAGTTTTCCCTCCTTCTGCTCAGAGCTGCTCCTGTTGTTATTGCTTAAAATTAAACCTGGGCTGCTAGACGCTGGACAGTCAAAACACCAGATGAGAGCTGATGCAATGAAACAACTTCTTTATTCAAATGGCTACTCATGGGAAGGAGGACTCTATAGTCCCAAATATGCTATTCCCAATTTTCAAGACAGCAAAAGGACAAGCCAGCGCTGTGGCATAGTAGGTTAAGCTTCTGCCTGTGGCACTGGCATCTCATATGGATGCTGGTTTGAGTCCCAGCTGCTCCACTTCCAATCCACCTCCCTGTTAATGTGCCTGGGAAAGCACTGGAAGATAGCCCAAGTGCTTGAACCCCTGCACCCACATGGGAGATCAGGAAGAAGCTCCTGGCTTCGGATTGACCCAGCTCTAGCTGTTGAAGCCATTTGGGGAGTGAGCCAGCAGATGGAAGACCTCTCTCTCTGTTTCTCTGTAACTCTGTCTCTCAAATAAATCAATCTTAAAAAAAAAAAGACAGCAAAAGGACATTTAAAGGATAAGGAGAGTTAGGGGAAAGTTGTCTGACAGGTTTCTTTGCTGTTTGGCTGGTGGTCGTGAATTCCTCCCTTATCAAATGGGGTCTGCTGTTCCAGCCACCTATGACTCTGCAATTTCAGCTTTTGAAATTCTTTGGCCCCCATCTGCCCAAACCTTTTGACCAGCTGAAAGATAAGCAACTAGCTTTTTTTTTAAGATGTATTTATTTATTTGAAAGTCAGAGTTACACAGAGAGAGAAGGAGAGGCAGAGAGAAAGAGAGAGTTCTTCAATCTGCTGGTTCACTCTCCAGTTGGCCACAATGACTGGAGCTGTGCCGATCTGAAGCCAGGAGCCAGGAGCTTCTTCTGGGTCTCCCATGCAGGTGCAAGGGCCCAAGGACTTGGGCCATCTTCTACTGCTTTCCCAGGCCGTAGCAGAGAGCTGGATTGAAAGTGGAGCAGCCAGGTCTCGAACCAGCACCCATATGGGATGCCGGCACTGCAGGCAGAAGCTTTACCCGCTATGCCACAGCGCTGTCCCGCAACTAGCTTTTATTAATTAGAATATCAGAAGGAAAGGAAGATGTACTTTTTATAATGGCAAATGTGTGGCTGGTCCCAAAGTTAGAAGTGAAAGGAAAAAAAAAGAAATGTAGAATGGTTACACTATTTGAGGCTTAACTGCCACCTGCTCATTTCTCTGATGACTTCCTCTTATAAAATGATCCACTTGTATTCATTTTTATCATAGTATTATTTTTAGTACTCTGATGTCCTTCACAACATTTATTACATGGTATAATTATAATTATATAAACATGTATCTAATTATCTGCCTTCTGTTTCTGCTCTGCAAACCAGCTGGCTTTCACCAACTCTTGAGGATCTAGCGAGCAGGTGGAAAGAGCATCACTGTGGAGAACTGCATCTCCAAGGCCAGCATTATGATGAAGCAGGCAAAGCACCACCTGCAATGCCCACATCCCATGTGGTCACTGGGTTGAGTCTCAGATGCTCCACTTCCAAGCCAGCTCCCTGCTGGTGCACCTGGGAAAGCAGCTGAAGATGGCCCAAGTGCTTGGTCCTCGGCACCCATGTGGGAGGCCTGGAAGAGGCCCCTGGCTCCTAGATTCAGGCTGGCCCAGCTCTGGCCATTATGGCCATTTGGAGAGTGAACCAGAGGATGGGAGTTCTCTCATGGAAGATCTCTCTCTCTCTCTCTCTGTGCATCTCTCCCCTCTCTGAAACTCTGCCTTTCAAATAAAATAAAATCTTAAGAAAAAAAAGAACTTCATCTGCTTCTTACCCTATTTCCTACTCTCCTTCCAGTTGCCACATAACTTGTCCTTGAAGAATCCTTCAGGTTTATTTCTTCGTTGCCTTGCCTGTGACCAGCAGTCCCACCCACCCAGACTTCATGGAAAGCCTCTTTCTTGATGCCTTTCCCTCCTCTCTCACTCTTTTCTACTCCTGTGTTCTGTCACTCAGGAGTTCTCCCCAAAACCACCTTCATCACGTTGTGCCTGCACAAGTTGTAACTTCTGTATCAATGTGCTCACTCCTTACTTATCTAATCTCATTTCTCCCTCTTTCTAAACTATGGTCATCCTATGCAGCTCTCCTTGATCAGTCCAAAGTGAGAAGTGCTATCAGTGTAGGACATCCACCAGGTTTTGAAGAATTGGTACAGAGTAAAGAATATAAACTTGCTCATGAATAATTCTTATAATATTGATAATATCCTGGATATAATGAGTTAAATAACATATATTATTAAAATTCATTTAAACTGCTTCTTTTCCCCTTTTTTAATGTGAATATTAGAAAACTAGTACTGGAGCCGGTGCTGTGGCATATGTGGTGCCAGCATTGCATTTGGGTGCCAGTTCGAGTCCCAACCGCTCCACTTCCAATCCAGCTCCCTGCTGATTGGCCTAAGAAAGCAGTGGAAGGTGGTCCAAGTGCTTGGGCCTCTGCACCTGCATGGGAGACCCAGAAGAAGTTCTTGGCTCTTGGCTCCTGGCTTCAAATCGACCCAACTCCAGCCACTGGGGTCATTTGGGGAGTGAATCAGCGGATAGAAGATCTCTCTGTCTCTCTGTCTGTCTGTATCTCTGCCTCTCAAATAAATAAATAAAAATCTTTTTAAATTTTTTCTTAAAAGATTTATTTATTTATTTGAAAGTCAGAGTTATACAGAGAGAGGAGGAGAGGCAGAGAAAGATTGAGGTCTTCCATCTGCTGGTTCACTCCCCAGTTGGCCACAAGGCTGGAGCTGTGCCAATCAGAAGCCAGGAGCCAAGAGCTTCCTCCAGGTCTTCCCATGTGGGTTCAGGGGCCCAAGGATTTGACCATCTTCCACTGCTTTCCCAGGCCACAGCAGAGAGCTGGATTGGAAGTGGGGCAGCCGGGACTCGAACCGGTGCCCATATGGGATGCCGGCACTGCAGGTGGCGGCTTTACCCACTACGCCACAGCGCCCACCCCGCCACTTGCTCTTTATTCTGCGCCTTGTTATGCCCTGCCCTTTTTATGAGGGGTATGCTATTTCCTCAAGTAACTGCAAAGCACCATTGCAGGCCCCAGCCACAGGGATAGGACCCTCCACAAGACTTAGGTGAGGATGCCACAGAATCACAAACTGCCCTGTTAGAGCATCAGGGTTGGAAAAGGCACTTTGATGGGGAGTCCATTAATCTCAGGATGCACAGGCAGTTACCAGCACGGGAGACTAAAGCCCACATTTCCTGCTCAGTTCCAGGGCTATCTGTCAGTCCCAGGCAGCTGAAGATAACCCTGAGTCCATTCTGCAATCCTGAGTGGCTCTTAATGACCCATTGTTCCTTCAGGTTACTGAGAAGTTAATGCAAGATCAAAGAGTCTGGGGGCATGCCAGCCTCTATCAGAGCCCTTGGGAAAGATACTACAAAACAAGCCTTTGGTTCTCCATGTTTTGAGTTCTGCAAAATTAATTGGAAAAATAATAGAACTTCATAACGCAGTTCAGTAATAACATATACCAGTAATTTCCAATACAGCTTTCTCTGAAGATGGAAATAGCCAATTTGGTAAGTGTTCCACATATGTGGCTGTAAAATTTTTATGAGCTTAAATTTACATGTAAAGAATCACAAGTGGTTTGTGGGTACACTTTAGACAGTGCCACTCTAGGGCATGCTATCCTAAAAAGAACTATTTTTCTCCTTTCTAAAAGTAGAGAAATCATGAACATTAAGAATCACTGAAATAATATCAAATTTATTGTATTTCCATTGCAGCCTACATTCTTTGTTTTGTTAAATTAAGAATTAACATATTAAATTCCTTTTCCTATGTGTTAAGATCATAGGCAAACAGATAATACAGGTCAAATTTCACCAGATGACACACTAAAAGAAACACTGTATTTTCACCTTGGGTAAAAGGCATAAGCTTTTATCTTTATTATATTGCAAGTCCCCAAAGTTAGGAATGTCCACAGTTACCTCTGCTACTTGAGGTGATAGCAATAGCAATCTGGGATGACAAGCCAGGTTGCCTGCAAGGGGTATAGGGAACAAAGTTACCAGTACCGAGCCCAGGCCTGTCATGAAATGCTTCCTTCTGATTTTGCCATAGTCTCCTACTGCATTTACTGCTAATCCTGCTTCACTTCATGTTAAAAATGGTCAGATTTAAATACTTGCAGGAAGCCTGGAGCTGGTATTGATAAAGATGCTAAAGATAATAACAACCGTGTTAACAAAAGCAGGTGCTGAGGTGTCCCAGTGTGGCCAGCACCAGCTAAGGACTTTGCCCCTTATTTTTCCTAAACATAAACAATCCTGGCTCATCTTTGTCACAAGGGTATACTGGGCCTTCTGCTGGGGTACTGAGCTGCCAGAAACAATGAGTACTATCTTCACAACTGACTAGATGTGGGACCTGGACACCAGAAGAGGCCATGCTCAGAGGCCAGGAGCAGCAAAGCCCATATTATCCTCTAGAGTGAAAACAACTCCCAATGGTATAATATGCCAAAAGCAAAATCAAATGGCCACCGTGTGCTGTTTTTCCTAGTAACATGGAAACGAGCATGTTGGGTGGTATGGGAAAGTAATCAGGTTCAGCCCCACCTCCGCAGACCACTACTGTTGGGTTCCTGCCTGCAATAAAAGCAGCAAATGCTCTCAGGGACATAAACATGTTGACTTTAGACCTTTAACTTTCAACAATCTGTAAGTAAAACCAAACAAATGAAAATCAGAAAACAAAATCCCACACATGCACACAAAACATTAGCAACTAGATAAATATGACTAGTTTTCCATTTGAAACCTCAAACCACAAAATGCCATGTTAAGAATAAGCCAGTCCAGGTAGAATGTGGACACAAACAGCAGCCAGAAATTCATGATGATCCTGGTCAGTCCATTTCAGTAAGAACACACTCAATGGTGGAAAAAAAGGACCAAACTCACAATAAAAGTGTGCTTATGAAATAGTTTCAAGGCAACAGAGGTAGCTAGATTGGCATTAATAATGAATTCTTTTCTGATGCGTATAAAGGTTCAAAGAGAATAAACCCAAAGAGGAAAAGTTGAGAAATCTACAATCTTTAAGAATGCCAGTATCACTACTGTGAATAGTGGAAAATATACAAAATAACTACTTAAAAGATAAACTTAGCTAACTCATTAAACTCGTGTCTTGGGGCCAGCATTGTGAGTTAAGCCGCTGCCTGTAAAGCTGGCATCCCATATGGGTACCAGTTAGAAATCTGGCTGCTCCCTGCTAATGAGCCTGGGGAAGCAGCAACACATGGCCCACGTATTTGGGCTCTTGCCATCCATGTGCAAGACCTGGAAGAAGCTCCTGGCCCCTGGCTTCGATCTGGCACAGCCCTGGTCATTGCGGCCATTTGGGGAGTGAACCAGCAGATGGATCTCTCTCTCTCGCTCTCTCTCTCTCTCTGTGTCTTTCCCTCTAACTCTGCCTTTCAAATAAATAAAAATAAACCTTAAAACAAAACTTGTCTCTCTACTAAGATATATAATTGTCTACTCGTGTTATTTTGGCTACTTTCCGTGACCCCCAGGGACATTTGGAAATGTCCTGAGACATTAGACCCCTCCAACACAGAACTGTCTACCCCCCATGTCAATACAACACAGTGAAGAACTCTTGCACCATCTGGAGCTGGCCAGTAACTCGTATTTCCAGGAGGGGAAGGAGACGGGAGAGGTTTGAGGAAGACCATCTGCTGCTTCACTTGCTCTTCCAAGTTTATAGAGGAGAACAAACTTGCAAGCCAGTTAGCTAGAATCACCTGTGCAATTCCTAACTCGGCACAGAATATTCCAAAATTACTGAACTGCTTGCAAACATTAATATGTGACTTCCAGAGACTTAAAATTTCACAGAAATAATTTACAGACTGTGAATCAACCTTAGTGAAGTGACAATTGTTAACAACAAACAATAAAGAACAAGTTCCAAGATATTTGCTACTAGACATCTCCCTTGTCCAGTTTCTTCAGGATATCTTTTTTTTTTTTTTTTTTAGAGATTTTATTTATTTGAGAAGTAGAGTTACAGACAGTGAGAGGAAGAGACGGATAGAAAGGTCTTCCATCTGCTGGTTCACAACAGCAAGAGCTGTGCTGATTCTAAACCAGGAGCCAGAAGCTTCTTCTGGATCTCTCACACGGGTGCAAGGGTCCATGGACTGGGGCCATGTTCTACTGTTTTCCCAGGCCAAAGCAGAGAGCTAGATGAGAAGAGGAGCAGCCAGGACATGAACTGGTGCCCATATGGGATGCCAGCACCACAGGCAGAGGCTTAACCTACTGCACCACAGCACCGGCCCCAGGATATTATTTTAATATGCTAAAATTGGTCAAGTAAGAATTTTCCACATTTATTTTAATGAACAAATACAGAAACAATTAGTTGTTATTACTGTACTTGAGGCATATGTTCCCACACTGGAATGCCAATGACATCACAGCCACAAATGTTTAATGCATGATTATTACAAAATCAACGAGCCCCAACAACTTGTATTTTATGGAGGAATTCAAGGTCCCCAGGCACAACGAAATAATAGGAGGATGGAAATGCTAATTACTTTGACCATTATACACTGTATGGATATATTGAACTACACTGTATCCCATAGGTGTCTATGAAAAATTAAAATGAATTTTTAAAATGAGAAAATTTCAACAAGCATCTTTGCTCTTTAAAGAGGAGTACTCACAGGCTTGGTTCCAGGTTTGCTATGCGCAGGTGTAGAGGGTGGAGGGCCACAGTGGCAGGCATCTGAAAAGCCAGAACCTTCTCTATAGCAATGTGCATGGAGCTGCTTGAAGAACGATCCTCCAGCTATTCATCACCACTATCCCAAGCTTCAAATCTCAGATCAGTTCCAATATACTTGCAGAAACCTAATAACCTAAAGGGCAGAAGAGGAAATGTAAACAATGGTGACTTGAGGTCCTGTGGAAACCTCCAAATAGGACAACATTCAGACTGGCAATATGCTTCCTGAGTTGGGAGCAAGGGCAAACCAGTCGACTGTTTACCCACTCTTATTCCTCAAACTCCTTAGGCATCCCAGGAAGACATACTCGTTTGCTTCCCTTACACCTACTTTGTGTTTTGGCCCTCCTCCCAAAACCCAACTGCTAGCTAGCCTTGCTACTAGTGCCTATAAAACTTGTCCTAACAGTTGGTACTTCTGGTGACTAACATCTCTTAACAAATCGATATACCCTTTTGTTTCAGAGATCCCTGGGTATCAAGAGTTGGGGGATTAACAATTCCTTAGGGACAAGCACCAGGTATATGATGGGTGTTCAGGGGGCACCAGCTGAGTGACCTGTATGGGTTCCTTTGGTGATTGAGACATTAATTTCAAGAACTGGGAACAGTGACACAATCATAGGCAAGGTCAAGCAGAGTACTAAGTGTCTCCTTTCTTCAAAGGCCAGCAGTACCCATGCATACAGTTGTTTATATGAGAAGTCTTCAAAAAGCTTATTCACAGATAACAAAATTCTTTGCAAAAATAAAACATCTTGGGGCGGCGCTGTGGCGCAGTGGGTTAGTGCCCTGGCCTGAAGCGCCGGCATCCCATATGGGTGCCAGTTCTAGTCCTGGCTGCTCCTCTTCCGATCCAGCTCTCTGCAATGGCCTGGGAAAGCAGTAGAAGATGGCCCAAGTCCTTGGGCCCCTGCACCCATGTGGGAGATCCGGAAGAAGCTCCTGGCTCCTGGCTTCAGATCAGCACAGCTCCGGCCATTGCGGCCAATAGGGGAGTGAACCATTGGCTGGAAGACCTCTCTCTCTGCCTCTCCTCTCTATGTGTAACTCTGACTTTCAAATAAATAAATAAATCTTTAAAAAAATAAAAAAATAAAAAAAAATAAAACGTCTTTCAATTTTTCCATAAGCTTTCTGAAGCACCCTCATACTTTGAAAATGCTTTTTAAAAAAGATTTATATATTTATTTGCACGGCAGAGTTACACAGAGAGAGAAGGAGAGGCAGAGAGAGAGAGAGGTCTTCCATCCACTAGTTCACTCCCCAGATGGCCACAATGGCTGGAGCTGTGCCGATCTGAAGCCAGGAGCCAGCAGCTTCTTCCAGGTCTCGTATGCGGGTGTAGGGGCCCAAGGACTTGGGCTATCTTCTACTGCCTTCCCAGGCCACAGCAGAGAGCTGGATTGGAAGAATAGCAGCCGGGACTAGAACCAGCGCCCATATGGGATGCCGGCACTGCAGGCGGTGGCTGTACTCGCTACGCCACATTTTTAAGAGTGTAAGATACCAAAAGCACATCATTCTCAGTTATGCAGAGCAAGGAGACAAACCGCATAATTTCATCCTTCCCCCTCTTCCCACACACCCTTGCTGTGAGCTGGTTGTGAACTAGCTCTTCTTCTTTGTACTGTCCTTGCCCAGCTTCATTTGAGTCAGAGGGGATAAGGCTACAGCTAAGTAAAAGGAAAGAGAATCACACCCGACAGGCCCTGTCCAGTGAAAGCAGGAAGCAGAGTACTTCCCATCACTGCTCTCCAAGGAACGTTTGAGGGATCAAGGCAGAACCATTCAACAGGCTATCAAAAAGCCTTCTGCCCCAACTAGTATTGTGCCAGTCTTTTGACCTGGTGTAATGTGCACTGTGTGGGCACCCCATTCCTCATGTACACACTCTACTCACAGAGGCTGAGATGTGTGGTCATCAGCTAGAAGTTCATGAACCCATGGAGATGCCCCATCTCAACACCTCCAGACCTAACTCCCTACCTGAGGTCTGTAGGCCACTGTATTGGTTTGCAATAGAGTACCATAGAATGGGAGACTTAAATTTCAGTAATTTATGATCTCACAGTTCTGGAGGCTCAAGTCTGAAATCCAAGTTGTCAACAACGTTTATGCCTTTGGAGGGTTACAGAAGATCTGTTCCGTAATAAACTCAGATGGTTTATTTTATTTGTTAACTTGGCTAGGCCACAGTACCCACATATTTGATTCCATACTATTAATGTCACTAAGAAGGTGATTTTTAGATGACATGAACATCTAAATCAGAAGACCCAGTAAAGCAGATAACCAGTCATGTGATTGGGCCTCATCCAATCTGTTGAAATCCTTAGGCGAAAAAAGACAGCCTTCAGAGTTGAGCTGCCAAGGTCAGCTCTTCCCTGAGTCTCCAGCTTGCCAGCCCCACACTCATACGACTCAGTTTCTTAAAAGAAATCTCTTTCGGGGCGGGTGCTGTGGTGTAGCATGTTAAGCCACCATGTGCAGCACTGTCACCCCATATGGGCACCGGTGCATGTCCCAGCTGCTCTGCTTCCTATCTTGCTCCCCACTAACACACCTGGGAAAGCAGCAGAAGATGGTCCAAGTCCTTGGGCTCCCTCACCCATGTAGGAGACCTGGGAGAAGTTCCTGGCTCCTGGCTTCAGCCTGCTCCAGCCCCGATCATTGTGGCCATTTGAGGAGTGAACCAGCGGATAGAAGATTTCTTTCTCTGTTTCTTCCTCTCTCTGTGTAACTCTGCCTTTCAAATAAATAAATAAATAAATCTTTTTTTTTTTTTAAAAAAAAAAAAGGACTCTCTCTCTCCGTATTCTGTATCTCTGGAGAACTCTGATTTAGCCTCTGGTTGCTTGGTTTGGAGCAGCATTAACTCCAGTCTCCAGAGGGGTAAGTTCACTATGTCTGAGGAGATGAGAAATTAAAGCCCTGTGAAAGTCTGGCTGACACTCTAAAAGACAGACAGCTAATACACTTTCTTTCTTTTCTTTTTTTTTTTTTTAGAGGCAGAGTGGACAGTGAGAGAGAGAGAGAGAGAAAGGTCTTCCTTTGCCGTTGGTTCACCCTCCAATGGCCGCCGCGGCCGGCGCGCTGCGGCCGGCACACCGCGCTGATCCAATGGCAGGAGCCAGGTACTTATCCTGGTCTCCCATGGGGTGCAGAGCCCAAGCACTTGGGCCATCCTCCACTGCACTCCTGGGCCACAGTAGAGAGCTGGCCTGGAAGAGGGGCAACCAGGACAGAATCCGGCACCCCGACCGGGACTAGAACCTGGTGTGCCGGCGCCGCTAGGCAGAGGATTAGCCTATTGAGCCACGGCGCCGGCCTATAATACACTTTCAGTATATTACCTGTAGCCAGACAAGAACATCTGGATTTTAAGTACCTTCATTATTGGAATTCACTGACCAGTTTTAAAGAGCAAGGGTCACTTGAGTTTCAAATCTGATTCTCTTTTTTTCTCTCCTTAACTTTTTATTAGGGAAAGAGTCAAACTTATACAAAAAGGGAGAATAATAGAATCAATCACCTGTATATTCAGTGCTCCATTCAACATTTCACGATTATGTGGCCAGATGGGCCCTAGGGGAGCTAAGCTTTCTGTGCTATCTTTTGCTATCACTAGTTATTTACGTATGCTCTGGATTTTATTAACACATCCTTTATCTGCTATTTTGCAGAAATAAAATATGTGTGACAAAATACTCTAGAAATATTTTAAAATCATTCATAAAACACCTATTTGTTAAATGTTTAAGAACTTTTTTTAAAAAGATTCATTTTATTTATTTGACAGGCAGAGTTACAGAGAGAGGTAGAGACAGAGAGAGAGGTCTTCCATCCTTTGGTTCACTCCCCAGATGGCCGCAACGGCCGGAGCTGCACCAATCCAAAGCCAGGAACCAGGAGCCAGGAACCAGGAGCCAGGAGCTTCTTCTGGGTCTCCCACGTGGGTGCAGGGGCCCAAGCACTTGGGCCATCCTCTACTGCTTTCCCAGGCCACAGCAGAGAGCTGAATATGAAGAGGAGCAGCCGGGACTATAACTAGCATGGCATTTCAGGCCAGGGCATTAACCCGCTGCGCCACAGCGCTGGCCCCAATGTTTAAGAACTTGAACTCTGCCTGTTGAAGACATTTACACCAAAAGAAAGAATTGACAAAAGGTTACAACTACACTGAAAAATTTCTTGTCATCAGACTGACCTTTCATTTTCTCATCTGCTGATTTCAAAAGGAAGCCAGTCGGTTGCAATTCCCTGAAATAAAAATTAGAGAGAGATTATGTTGTCATGTGTTATGAAAGTTTAGCTTCCTCCTCTCCTCCAGTCCTTCCCTGGAAACATGATCCCAATCTGGGATTGCCAAAGATCTCAAGATGCAGTTTTAATAATTGCTCTGTGTGGTGTGACAAGACATCCCAGTGTGGCCAATGAAATGCAACACCATTTTCCTCTTCCATCAGATTTCTAATATATTCATATTTACTTACAATTTACTCAATCTTTATTGCTCCACTTTGAGCAGTGGCAGCTTTTTGCCTGGCTCCAGGTAGAACAAGGACAGATGGGTAAAGGCACAGAGAATGGTACTCTTGCAGCTTTGGGTCTCTCAGTGAATTCCAGCCCAGTTACTGCTTCAAAAACATCCAGGCAAAGGAGGAAAGCCCTAGAAATATTTTAATCTCCAAAATATTCAACAACAGTGCAGCTTTTCTTCAGGTTTCAGAAGAGAAGGTGGGTAGGAAGAACTTCCATTTACTGTGCACTTGGATACAGGTTGCAAACAGTGGCTGCTCTGAGAGATGCAAGGGGGTAGCTTCTCTCACCAGGGATTTCTGACTATCGTCCAGGCTCCAGCAAGGACTTAACCAGCAAGGAGGAAATGGCCAGATTATCAGCAAATGAAGGAGAAGCAGAAAACAACATGGTTATAAACAACGGTGGCTGTACAACAATTTCTTTCCAAATTTAGATGTAAGCCTCTACCTTCGCCAACTTCAGGTATTTCTCCAGTCTTTCTTTCCAGCATTATAAACGTGACCGAATTACACTGATATCAATAGTAACTGCTTTCCAGCCACCTCAGGACAGCAGCACTTCATGCTGAACTCACATACATTCCCAGCCACCAGCAGTCTTTCTAGTTTGGAGGTTCCTCTCCAGCTCTGGTGCGGGGAACTAAAGCAAGGCTAGAAGACACTGAGCAGTGGAGAAGAGTCAGATTTGTCATAGGATGCAAGCGTTCGGTTGATTCTCCACTCCGGGAGTGGCTGTGAGTCTGTACACGACCCCTGGCATAGTCGTGGGAAAGACGGACAACTGTAACTTTCTTATCCCCGAAGGAGGGGTCATTCGCCGCCGCCACCCTCCCATGTCCATTCCTCAGAGAAGACCCGGTGGAATCCTGGCCATCCTCACGATGCCAGCATTTTCTCCAGCCCCGGGACCCATGGTGGTGCGAGGCCGTGTGTCTGTGTAAGCAGGGTTGGGACAAAGTCCTTGTCCTCTCTGGCTGCCCACACTCCATATAACCGCTGAGCTTACCGGAAAGATTTCCAGCAGCCCAAACCTTGTCGCTGGCTCCCGGACACGAGCCTACACAGCGCAGCCATCCAGGCCACGCCCCATCGCGATTCGCCACGCCCATATGCCGGGAAAACGTCGCAAATCCGGGCCAAGCCTCCGTCCTTCCGGCGTCCGTCACCGAGAGGCCGGAAGTCCCGCCCTGACAACGCTGCAGGCGCCCGAGCTCCTTTCTGTCCTCTGCAAGCTACCGGACCTGTATCTCTCTTCACCATGACTGTACATCTCCTGTCGCCGACACGGGCCTCCCACAGCGGTCACGCGCCCGCGCGGTAAACTTGCCCAGGCCCCGGCCCTCCGCCTGCTCCACCATTTATGTCACGCCCCCGTCTCTGCGTTCTACCCACGTCATTCTCCTCAGCTCCTCGCGCTGCTCCGCGGTCTGCCGCTTCACCCGTGGCCACTCCTCCACGCGCCGGCCAGGCCACGCCTCTGAGCGCCGTTCTTTGCACATCTCTCTGAACCCCTGGTCATGCCCATCCTGACCACCCCATAGCCCTCTCTGGTGCAGTCTGGTAACACTGCTGCTGTCCGCCTCTGACGCCCCATTCCCGCTTGCGATCTCCACCATCTTTGTCACCACCTCAGTGCTCGGGCTAAGTCTCGCCCTGCGATACCCTTACGGCAACCCCCGGACCCCCTCTGCTGGGCCTGTTCCTGACTGGCGGGTCCATTCCCTAGTCTCTGGCCAGCCCAGACTCTGGTTCATGTCACGTCCTTTTCATGCTTCATCCCACCTCCTCTCCATCCTGGCCAATGTTGGCGGTGCTCCTAGGCCACAAGCTAGAACCCCGTGACCAATATCGCCCACTTCTTCCTGCCCCTGTGCTTTTCCCTGCCTGACACCCTGGCCACGCCTTAGGTTCCCAGGCCACTCACTTTCTGTCTTTTTAAAGATTTATTTTATTTATTTGAAAGACAGACTTACAAAAAGGCAGACAGGCCTTCCACCTGCTGATTCGCTCCCGAAGTGGCCACAACAGCTGGAGCTGGGCCTATCGGGAGCCAGCTGGAGCTTCCAGGTCTCCTATGTGGGTGCAGGGACCCAAGGACTTGGGCCATCTTCCACTGCTTTCCTAAGCCACAGCAGAGAGCTGGATCAAAAGTGGAGCAGCTGGGACTCAAACTGGTGCCCATATGGGATGCCAGCACTGCAAGCAGAGGGTTTACCTGCCATGCCACAGCACCGGCCCCAAGAACAGTTTTCAACAAAGCATTCTTATTGAGCACACTCTGGCTCTGAGAACCCTATCTCATTTATATAAAATGTTTCAAAGGTCAGCCATAGTCATTTTTTGACAGAAAAAATAAACTCATAAGAAATGGGCCCACCTACAGCCTGCATAAATTCCTGCATTAATTTCAAAAACAATTTTTTGAGAAGCAGAGAGACAAGTGAGACAGACACACAGAGAAAGCCCTCATCCACAGGTTCATTCCCCATATGCCCAAATGGCTGGGGATTGTGCTGGGTCAAACTGGGAACTGGAAACAATCAAGGTCTCTCATGTGGGTGGCAGGGCTCCAACTACTTGAGTCATCATTGCTACCTGCCAGGATCTACATAAGTGGGAAGCTATAGTCAGGAGCTGGAGCCAAGAATTGAACCCAAGCACTCCAGTATGAGACTCAGGCATCTTAAGCACTATGCTACATGCCTGCCTCACTGCATTGGTCTTTTATAGCATTAGTTACACTTCACCTTCTTCTTCAGGTGATCTGACACAGCTTATCACAAAATGGACAGCACTATATAGAAGAAATTTCTGAAGGAACCAGAAGGAAAATTTATGGAGAGAGAATAATGCAGCAATGGTAGGATTAATTCTCAAGTATTCATGCTTTTGGATCCAGAACAGTTGTTGAAAGTAGGCAGAGATTTGACTCTAAGCTTCCAAATAGCCATAAGAAAGAAGAAACAATAATTATATCAAGGGTTTGCACTGTTCACATAAACCAATCAGGATTTTATTTCTCAGAAGCATAGTTTTTCTTGATTTTTACTCTTAAGGGACCTCTTGATTGTTCTTCGTGATGATACTGTGACTCAGCAGGAGATAAGTGTCATAAGAAGTTACCCACAGATGCCCTAAAAATATACTGTTGCCACAATCACAAAGCACAGTGTATTAAATCAGTTTTATGACTTTCCAAACTATCCTGTTCAACTGAGTACAGACCCTCAATAGTCTGGCTTGATTCAAGGTAGTATTTAGATCATCTTTCCTTATGTGGCAAGTAAATTTTAATTCACATGTCAATTCCCATGCATTCACATTAGCTGGCTGAATTAGTTGGGAAGTGTTGTGGCTAAGTCCACGCAGAGAAGGAAAAAGTTCTCTAACAGATTAACAATATCTTTCAAGGGTGCAAAAATGGACAAGTGGGTGCAAACAGCAACCTCCCTGACATCTGACATTGATAGTGATAGCAGTCTAATGTACACATCCTTTAGGCAGTCCACAAGACAACATTTCTCATTACAAGATTCTTGTTGAGATTCAGACAGTTGAGGGTTCAAGGTCATTATTGCTGAGTAAAACTCTGATATAATGCATATATCTTTTGTATTAACCAGAATGAAAGTAGATTAAAATGCTTTTAGAATAATGACGGCATATGGCCTAAAAGATCCCCAGCCCAATGCCCCTTACCACCCACTCCATACCTTTCTAGAGATTGGCAAAAGAAATACCAATATTCTGGGCTAAATATGACTCACCAGGGGCAAGTGTTTGGCATAATAGTTAAGAAACCATTTGGGATGCCAGCTCCCCATATTGAAGTGCCTGGGTTTGAATCCTGCCTCTGCTCCTGATTCTGGCTTCCTGGTAATACACATCCTGGGAGGCAACAGGTGATGACTTAAGTAGTTGTGTCCCTGCCATCCACATGGGATACGTGGATTGGTTTCTTGACTCCTGGCTTCAGCCTGGGCCCAGCTCTGTCTATTGTAGGCATTTGGGGAGTTAACCAGTGGATGGGAGATCTCTCTCCCTGCCTCCCCACCCCGTCTCTGTCTTTGCTCTCTGCTTTCAAATAAATAAAAACAGAGTTAAATGTGACTTAACTGGGTACCTCTAACTGGCAGCCAAATAGATGATTAAGGATGGAAAATACTACACAGAGCATGGCTGCAATAATTTTGGCCTAGAAAAAATCATGACCTGCCAAAACCATGAGAAAACTCTTAGAACTGTCAAAAGGCAAAATTACAACATATATAGTTATAGATTTAATTGGCTTTTATTCATGATTCATGAATTAGGGCATCTGCCATTTTACAAAATCAAATGAAAGTCACTGGACAATAGCAGGGCAGTGGATTTTGTAAGATGGAAACGAGGGAATAGAACAACAACAAAAAATTGGTTAACAGCACTTACCTGAGGTTATGTTTTTAAAAGGATTAAAGCAGCAGGGACTTCTTTATTACACTGACTCAGCTAGACCAGAATCTCTTTTTTTCAGCAAGAACTCATGTGTTAAGGGATCTCTCTGCTTCCTTAAAAGTTTCAGTTTGAGTGTATGGCATTTAGCACAAATGACTCCATTTTGGTTTGGTCTGATCTGTTGGGTCTGGTGCAGGAATTCAGTTTCGAATAGTGACCTCCTATAAGTTTTGTTTAACCTACCTGTTAAACATATAGGAAGAAATGTCAGTAAAATCTTCATTTTACTAAATGAGACTTACTGTGAAGTTTTGCTCTCCATGATTTAGGTGAAACACAAGCATGAATATATTCTGTTTAAAAAAGTCTCCTTTGAATTTTTCTTTAGGAATACCAAATTGGTAGAATTATGCTCACTCGGTTTTTCTGAATTAATTTTTATTTCCACGCAGTAGTGATTAACTTTCTCTGAAGTAGAAAAATGTTAACCTGTGAAAAATAAGACAAAGTTCATAATGGTTATGGGCTATTAATTAACCTATAAAATTTGATGAGCTTTCCAAA
Organism: Oryctolagus cuniculus; assembly: GCF_964237555.1. Classification (NCBI taxonomy): domain Eukaryota; kingdom Metazoa; phylum Chordata; class Mammalia; order Lagomorpha; family Leporidae; genus Oryctolagus; species Oryctolagus cuniculus. Next base: position 1,820,701 of record NC_091453.1, on the reverse strand, counting down.
TATCCTAGCTTCATATGATTCTCATCTTCTAAAGGGCATAATGTTTGGAGATGGAGACAGACATATCCCAAACCTCAGGACTTCTTGTTTTTCAAGGATTATGGACAAAAAATTTTTTTCTCACTAGGAATTTAAAAAAGAAGAACCTCAAAGCACACACCTTGCAGTATACTTCACAGTGCTGTATTTCATTTCCACACTCTCCAGCTTCTTAGAACTGCCATTTCTGATTCAAATTAATCAATTCAGTGTTCTTAAATTACCAGATATCCGTGGGCTGGGAGACATGCAAAGAGGGCCCAAACATAGTTCCTGCCCTATAGAAACTTAAAATTTTGTAGGATACAAAAGTAAATCATGCTGCCAATAAATGCATGTACAGGTGTGAAAAACATGCTATGGAAATACAGGAAAAGAAGAGGATAAAATGTTCCTGGATTCTACAAGTCAATTATAAAACTGCACAACAAAAGCAGGTGGGGAAAAAAAAGAAATGTTTCTCAAAGGAGGTGATAATCAAGATAGACCTGGAACAATGGCTAAGATGTTTAAAGGTTAAAAAAAAAAAAAAAAAAGGAAAGCTCGCAGGATTCCAGTAAAGCAAACCCTGTGAAAACAAACACACTGGAAACACAGTGGTGGGACATGGCCCACTTGCAGAGACTAGCTGGTAGAATGAATGGCTCAGAGGAGGAAGGTGAAGGGAGCATTAATATAGATGTATTGGAAAAGCCAAGCCAGATTCAGATTTTAGAGGCCAAAGTGATGGATTCTCTTAGCACTTAGTTACTTGCTAATGAAGATTTTTAATGTGGAAATAGTTTCAGTGTCAATGACAAGGAGAATAAGAATGTAGTCATGAATTGTTGGACTGGCAGCCCATCTATGCACAGGGCGCCGACCACCAAGAAATTATTTCTTTTTCATTAGTCATCTTAATTAAAAACATCAATAAGCTAACTTTAACGACAAATTCAGAATATAGAACAAATGATATTGCAATCTTACAAAAGGCTTAATTTCCTGTACACACATATGGTTCCCTTTTATCTCTTGTTCATTCTTGTGTAGGTTATTTCTGTGAACCTAACACATGAAGAAAAAATGTACCAGATATAGGACTAAATGATGTTTCTAAAATTTGTAGGATGTTTAGCATTATTCCTAACCTCTGTTCATCTGATGCCAGTCCCACCCCTTTTCTCCACCATTTGTAACACCCAAAAATGTCTCCACACATTGCCAGTTATCCTCCAGAGGACAAAATCAACCCTGACTCAAAAGCACTGAGTTCAAATAGAGTATTGTGCACAATAGAAAAAAATATCTTTTCTCCCCATGCAGCTTTCTTTTTAAAAGATTTATCTGAAAGGCAGAGTTACAGAGGAAGAGAGAGATCTTCCGCAATGGCTGGGGCTGGGCCTAACTGAAGCCAGGAGCTGGGAACTCCATTCAGGTCTTGTACATGGTGGCAGGGGCCCAAGCACTTTCCCAGGCACATTAGCAGGGAGCTGGTTGAGAAGTGGAGCAGCCCAGTCTCGAACATGCACCCATACAGGATGCCAGCACCACAGGTGGAGGCTTAACCTGCTATGCCACAGCGCTGGCCCCCCTCCCATGCATCTTAATATTAACAGCCAGTGCAAAGAGAATGAAATCATTTTGTTACCTAGTTATACTGAAAATACTGTATTAATTAATATAAACACCTTGGCATGTTTATTATATAGTACATACATTTCATTCCAATTTAAACAAAGGTTATTCAGGGGCATGTGCTGTGGCGTATCAGGTAAAGCCGCCTCCTGCAGTGCCAGCGTCCCAAATGGGCGCTGCTTCAAGTCCCAGCTGCTCCACTTCTGATCCAGCTCTCTGCTATGGCCTGGGAAAGCAGTAGAAGATGGCCCAAGCCCTTGGGCCCCTGCACCCATGTGGGAGACCCGGAGGAACCTCCTGCCTCCTAGCTTTGGATCAGCACAGCTCTGGTCATTGCAGCCGATTGGGGAGTGAACCAGCGGATGGAAGACCTCTCTCTTTCTGCCTCTCCTTCTCTCTCTGTATAACTCTTTCAAATAAATAAATAAATAAATCTTTTTTTAAAAAGTATAAAATATTTATCTCATAAAATATTTCCATGTTTAGTTATTAAAGGTTTTGATTTCTTTTAGTGTGTTCACAGGCAGATACATTTTGCTAAATCAGTTAAAATCTATGGGGTTAACATTATGTCTGAAATGGTTTCATGGTACTAGTTTTAGGTGCTAAAGATTTATTAAATTCCCATTCGTGACAAGGAAACAATAATCAGGGTCAGTTTCAAAGGAACATTGGCAGCCAGCGCCAGGGCTTAATAGGCTAATCCTCCACCTAGTGGCGCCGGCACATCAGGTTCTAGTCCCGGTCGGGGTGCTGGATTCTGTCCCGGTTGCCCCTCTTCCAGTCCAGCTCTCTACTGTGGCCCGGGAGGTCAGTGGAGGATGGCCCAAGTGCTTGGGCCCTGCACCCCATGGGAGACCAGGAGAAGTACCTGGCTCCTGCCACTGGATCAGCGTGGTGCGGCGGCTGCAGTGTGCCAGCCATGGCGACCATTGGAGGGTGAACCAACGGCAAAAGGAAGACCTTTCTTTCTGTCTCTCTCACTGTCCACTCTGCCTGTCAAAAAAAAAAAAAAAAAAAAAAGGAACATTGGCCTTCCCTACTGCTTGCTTTACTGCAGGTAGATGGAGCCTATATATCCACACATGCATTTATGATTTTGATGAACTTTAAATGGTATCTTGCATGAGTCAGAAGAACAGCACACGTGTTTTCTTTCCATGTGATGTCATAGTTTATTTCCCATCCAGAGTAGTAGATCAATAGGCGTATGCCCAGAAACTGCTGCTTAATAGTGTTGCGGAGGTTAAAGAACACGGAGAAATCAATGTCTTTTTCCAGTCTCAAGAGACTTGGATCCCTTTTGTATCTCTCATGGCAACAGTAATCAGAACTTTTAACTTACGTGCTCTAAACTTTTTTTTTTTTTTGACAGCCAGAGTGGACAGTGAGAGAGAGAGAGACAGAGAGAAAGGTCTTCCTTTGCCGTTGGTTCACCCTCCAATGGCCGCCGCGGCCGGCGCACTGCGGTCAGTGCACCGCGCTGATCCGAAGGCAGGCACCAGGTGCTTTCCCTGGTCTCCCATGGGGTGTAGGGCCCAAGCACTTGGGCCATCCTCCACTGCACTCCCTGGCCACAGCAGAGGGCTGGCCTGGAAGAGGGGCAACCGGGACAGAATCCGGCGCCCCGACCGGGACTAGAACCCGGTGTGCCGGCGCCGCTAGGCGGAGGATTAGCCTAGTGAGCCGCGGCGCCGGCCACGTGCTCTAAACTTTTAACATTTGGAAGGAAATAGTAACATAATTCAGAACGATTGAAACTGCTTTATTTGCCATCATTACCATGAGTACTAATGAGTCATTAAACTTCCATATGTGAAATTGCTAGAATGAGCATTTTATGAAGCATGTTATACAGATAGGACATTTGAAAGTTTCCTACTTCAAATCTGTACATCAAAACAAACACTAAATTTGAGCAATGTTTTTGAAAAGTGTGAAAGATAATATGTTGACAGATAAGTTCTATTTCCATCTAGTTTACTGAGATTTCTATCAAGCTGTTTAATAATGAATTCCTGTTTAGTACCTCCTTTGTGACATGTAACATGGTATCAATATTTGAAGTGAAATTATTGACAGCAACTCATATTTGTTGAGGTTTCTTAAAAATATTTATTTATTTATTTATTTGAAAGTCAAAGTTACATAGAGAGAGAAGGAGCGGCAGAGAGAAAGAGAGAGGTCTTCCACCTGCTGGTTCACTCCCCAGAGGGCCGGAACAGCCAGAGCTCTGCTGATCCTAAGCCAGGAGCCAGGAGCTTCCTCCAGGTCTCCCACGTGGGTGCAGGGGCCCAAGTTCTTGGGCTATCTTCCACTACTTTCCTAGGCCATAGCGGAGAGCTGCATTGGAGGTGGAGCCGCCAGGTTTTGAACCAGTGCCCATATGAGATGCCGGCACTGCAGGCAGCAGCTTATCTGGCTACGCCACAGCACTGGCCCCCGTATTTGTTGTTTGAACTTTTGTCTTTTTATTCATGTGACAGGATCCATTAGACCTGTCTTTTGAATCATTCCATTTTTGGCTGTTTTACTGTTGTAAAATAATTTTCTAAGAACTTGCTGGGATATAGAAAAATTAAAGATATAAATTATAAACTACCTAGAAAAGATGACTGAGGTCACTGCACATCTACACATTTTATTTGACCAGATCAGTACTCCAAGGAAAATTCATAACCATAGATAATCAATTAAAGATTAAAATAAAGAGAAAAATTAGAAATAAATGAGCCTATTAGCCAACTCAAGAGTTTCAAAAGACTACAAAAAGTATAGGGGCAGGTGTTATGGTGCAGTGGGTTAAACCACCACTTGTATATTCACATCCCATATCAGAGTGCCTGGTTCCAGCCCTGGTACTCTACTTCCAATTCCTGCTGCTCAACCCAACCAGTTCTAGGCTTCTGGCTTTGTGTGATGGAAGATGGAAGATGGAAGATTCTCTCTCCCTCTCTCTTTCTCTCTCTCTCTCTCTCTCTCTCTCTCTCTAGCTTTCAAATAAATAAAAATAGGAGACTGGCACTGTAGCGAAGCAGGTTAAGCCAGCAGCCTGCAACACTGTCACCCTATATGACCACCAATTCAAATTACATCAACTCCACTTGCCATCCATCTCTGCTAATGCACTTTTGGAAGGCACTTTGGATGGCACAAGTGCTTGGGTTCCTGCCACATCACATGGGAGACTAGGATAGAGTTTCAGGTTCCTGGCTTTAGGCTGAACCAGCCGCAGCTGTTGCAGCCATCTGGGGAATGAACCTTGCGGTGAAAGATTTCTCTCTCTCTTCTCTCTCTCCTTCTCTCCTTTCCTTCTCTCCTTCTCTCCCCTTCCCTCTCTCCTTCCCTCCTTCTCTCTGACTCTCCTTTTCTCTCCATAACTCTGCTTTTCAAGTAAATAAATCTTTTGTAAAAAAAATATTTTCTAAAAACAAGTATAATGACCATAATGACCAAAGGAATAAGACAAATGAAAATAATGTGGGATGGACTTTTATCTCAGCAATTAAGAGGCCAGTTAAGACACATACATCCCACCTCTGACTTGAACATAGGTTCAATTCCCAACTCCAGCTCTATACTGCAGCTTCCTATGCTTTAGCTTCCTGCAAATACAAACCCTGGGAGGCTATAGTGGTGGCCTAAGTACTTGGGTTCCTGCCAGCCATGTGGGGGACATGGATTGAGCTCCTAGCTCCTGGCTTAGGCCAGGCCCAGACTCAACCTTTGTGGGCATTTTGGGGATGAACCAGTAGATAGGAACTGTTTTTTTTTTTTTTTTAAGAGATTGATGAGTCAGAGGACAGAAAATCTAGAACTGAATTGAACAACAACAAAATAGGCAAACTTTGGGCAAATATAATGGAAAAATACACACTAGAAAATATAAAGGGAGTATACTAATGAATGTAGATATTTTATGGGAAATAATATATAAAATTAATGGAAAATTTCAACTTCATTGAAATTTGGAAATTTTAAATAGCTGAAATGGGCTCAAAGAAATATAAAACATGAAATAAGTTATAATGTAAGAAATGATAATTTTTCTTTTTTTCTCAGAAGCTTTTTATTTAAGGAATACAAACTTAATACTTTTCATAAATACAACCTTAGGAATATAGTGATTCTTCCCACCATACCTGCCCTCCCACCCACATTCCACCCCAAACCCTCCTCTCCTATTCCCATTCTTATTTCTTATTAAGATCTATTTTAAATTTATTTTATATACATATGATTAACTCTATACTAAGCAAAGAGTTCAACAAATTGTATGGGAAAAAAACTGTTCTTCAACAGTTGAGACAAGGGCTGTTCAAAGTTATTGCATCTCAAAGTGTCAATTTCACTTCTATAGATTACCTTTTCAGTGTTCTATTAGTTATCACAAATCAGAGAAAACATATGGTATTTGTCCTTTGGGGACTAGCTTATTTTCCTAAGTATGATGTTTTCCAGTTTCATCTATTTTGTTACAAAAGACAGGATTTTACTTTTTTACCACTGTGAAGTATTTCATGCTGTGTATATCCCATAATTTCTTTATCCAGTCTTCAGTTGACAAGCATTTGGGTTGATTCTATATCTTAGCTATTGTAAATTGAGTTGAAATAAACATGGGGGTACAGATAACTCATATGCTGATTTCATTTCCCTTGGGTAAATTCCCAAGAGTGGAATGGCTGGGTCATATGGTAGGTCTATATTCAGATTTCTTAAGTATTTCCATACTGTCTCCCACAGTGGCTTGACCAGTTTACATTCCCACCAACAATGGATTAGGGTACATTTTTCCCCACATCCTCACCAGCATTTGTTGTTTGTAGATTTCTGTATGAAAGCCTTTCTAATGGGGATGAGGTGAAACCCCACTGTGGTTTTGATCTGCATTTCCCTGAGCATTTTTTCATGTGTCTAATGACCATTTGGATTTCTTCTTGAAAAATGCCTGTTTAACTCTTTGGCCCATTTCTTAACTGGGTTGTTTGTTTTGTTGTTGTTGAGTTTCTTGATCTCTTTATATATTCTGATTATTAATCCTTTATCAGTTGCATAGTTTTCAAATAATTTTTATCATTCTGTCAGTTGCCTCTTTGCTTTGCTGAGTGTTTCTTTTGCATTGCAAAAGCTTTTCAATTTGAGGTGATCCCATTTGTCAATTTTGGCATTGATTGCCTGTGCCTCTGGGATATTTTCCAAGAACTCTTTGCCAATTCCAATGTCTTACAGGGTTTCCTCAAAGTTCTCTAATAATTAGATGGTATCAGGTTGCAGATTTAGGTCTTTAATCCATTTTGAGTGGATTTTTATGTAAGGTGTAAGGTAGGGGTCTTACTTCATACTTCTGCATGTGGCAATACAGTTTTCCCAGAACCATTTGTTGAAGAGACTGCCCTTGCTCCAAGGATTGATTTTAGCTCCTTTGTCAAAAATAAATTGGTTGTAGATGTGAGTTGATTTCTGGCATTTCTATTCTGTTCTGTTCCATTGGTCTATCCATCTGTTTTTGTACCAGTTCCAGGCTGTTTTGATTATAACTGCCCTATAGTATGTCTTGAAATGTGGTATTTGATGCCTTCGGCTTTTTTTTTTTTTTGTATAAAATTGCTTTAGCTATTTGGGGTCTCTTGTGTTTCCCTATGCATTTCAGCATTGATTTTTCTATATCTGAGAAGAATGTCCTTGGTATTTTGATTGGTATTGCACTGAATCTGTAAATTGCTTTCAGAAGAATGGACATTTTGATGATATTGATTCTTCCAATCCATGAACATGGAAGATTTTTCCCTTTTTTTCTGTCTTCTTCTATTTGTTCCTTTAATGTTTTGTAATTCTCATCATAGAGATCTTTGACATCCTTGGTTAAATTTATTACAAGGTATTTGATTTTTTGTAGCTATTGTGAATGGGATGGATCTTAGAAATTCTTTCTCAGCCATGGCATTGTCTGCGTATATAAACACTATTGATTTTTGTGTGTTGATTTTACATCCTACCACATTACCAAACTCTTTTGAGTTCTAATACTCTCTTAGTGGAGTCTTTTGGATCCCCTATATATAGAATAATGTTAGCTGCAAATAAGGATAGTTGGACTTCCTCCTTCCCAATTTGTATCCCTTTGATTTCTTTTTCTTGCCTAATGTCTTTAGCTAAAACTTCCAGGTCTATATTAAATAGCAGTGATGAGAGTTGTCATCCTTGTCTCATTCTGGATCTCAGTGGAAATGCTTCCAACATTTCCCCATTCAATAGGACACTGGCAATGGGTTTGTCATAAATTGCCATGATTGTGTTGAGGAATGTTCCTTCTATACCCAATTTGCTTAAAGTTTTCATCATGAAAGAATGTTGTATTTTATCAAATGCTGTCTCTACATCTATTGAGATAATCATATGGTTTTTTGTTCTTCAGTTTGTTGATGTGATGTATCACATTGATTGATTTGTGAATGTTGAACCATCCCTGCATACCAGGGATAAATCCCACTTAGTGCAGGTGAATGATCTTTCTGATATGTTGTTGGATTCGATTAGCTAGTATTTTGTTGAGGATTTTTTACATCTGTGTTCATCAGAAAAATTGGCCTATAGTTCTCTTTCTCTGTTATATATTTTTCAGGTTTAGGAATGAAGGTGATGCTAGCTTCATAGAAGGAGTTTTGGAGGATTCCCTCCCTTTCATTTGTTTTAATTAGTTTCAGAAGAATTGGAGTAAGTTCTTCTTTAAATGTCTAGTAGAATTCAGCAGTGAAGCCATCTGGTCCTGGGCTTTTCTTTGCTGGGAGAGTCTTTATAACTGATTCAATTTCAGGCTTGGTTATTGGTCTGCTTAGGTTTTCTGTGTCTTCATTGCTCAATTTAGGCAGGTTGTATGTGTCCAGGAATCTATCCATTTCTTCTAGGCTTCCTGATTTGTTGGCATAGAGCTCTTTGTAGTAATTTTTGATGATGATTCTTTTTATTTCTCTGGTGTCTGTTGTTACATTTCATTTTTCATCTCTAATTTTATTGATTTAAGGTCTTCTCCCTCCTTTTTTGGTTAGTTGGGCCAATGGTATGTCAATTTTTTTTTTTTCAAAAAAAACCAGCTCTTTCTTATGCTGATCTTTTGTAACTTTTTTGTTTCAACTTTCTTTATTCTCTAATTTTAATTATTTTTTTTTTGCTCCTACTGGTTTTGGGTTTGGTTTGCTGTTGTTTTCCTAGATCCTTGAAATGCATTGATAGGTCATTTATTTGGTGCCTTTCCAATTTCTTGATGTAGGCACCACTTGCTATGAACTTTTCTCTTAACACTGCTTTTGCTGTATCCCATAAGTTTTGATATGTTGTATTGTCATGATCATTTATTTCCAGAAATGTTTTGATTTTTCCAATGACCCACTGTTCATTCAGGAGCATGTTGTTCAGTCTCCATGTGTTTACATATGTTTTAGAGATTCTTGAGTTGTTGATTTCCAGCTTCATTCCGTTGTTGTCAGAGAGGATGCATGGTATGATTTTGATTTTTTTGAATTTGCTGAGACTTGTTTTATGGCCTAGCATGTGGTCTAGCCTAGAGAAAATTCCATGTACAGATGAGAAGAATGTGTATGCTGTATCTGTAGGGTGAAAAGTTCTGTAGATATCTGTTAGGTCCATTTGGTTTATAGTGTTGATTAACTGTGTTGTTTCCTTGCTGATTTTCTGTCTGGTTGATCTGTTCATTGCTGACAATGGAGTATTGAAGTCCCCCATTACTATTGTACTAGACTCTATGTCTCCCTTTAGATCCATTAACATTTCTTTTAAATAGCAAGATGCCCTGTAACTAGGAACATATACATTTACAATAGTCACATCTTCCTGTTGAATTTATCTCTTAATCATTACACAGTGCCCTTCTTTGACTCTTTTACCAGTGTAAAAGAGTTTGTGTTAAAGTCTATTTTGTCTGGTATTAGGATGGCTACACCAGCTCTTTTTTGGTTTCTGTTAGCATGGGATAACTTTTTCCATCCTTTCACTTTCAGTCTGCATGTATCTTTGTTGGTAAGATGTGTTTCTTGTAGGCAGCAAAAATATGGGCTTTGTTTTTAATCCATTCAGCCAGTCTGTGTCTTTTAACTGGAGAGCTGGGGACATTTACATTCAAGGTGACATGAGCTGGCACAGCTGTTGTGTATGTCCAAAATGGTGCCTGCCCTTGACTAGTTACAGGACACCGGTGTCAGGTGGTTGAGGGGAGAGAAACTTGCCCCCTTTCTTTCCCCTCTAGTTTGGCAGGTACACTGTTCCTCACAGGGCTTCAAGCCAGACTCATGCCAGGCTCTTCCCACAGCTTTATCTCTAATGGCTTGGGATGCTGCAGTCTGTTCTCACCTCACTCCAAAGCTGGTGCTGAGGCTCTCGGCTGCTGGGGTCCTGAATTGTGCATATCCACACCCTCCAAGTTGGTCCACAGTGTCCCTCTAATTTGCATGGAGCTTTCTCTGCCATTTTTTCCTTAACTCTTCCCTGACACTGCACTCCCTCTACTTTTTTTTAAACTATCTTCCCTTAGACTAGAGCAGTAAGCTCCCTCCTTATTTTACCATCTTGACTCTCTCCAATCAAGAAATGATAATTTTCTAATAGCCCTTCCTGTAGAATGTACATGATCCAGATTTTTCAACTGTGAAGTCTTTTATTTTTCATGCTTACAATTATTTCTTCAGCCTGGCTCAGCCACAGCTGTTGTGGCCACTTGGGGTGTGAACCAGAAGATGGAAGATCTCTCTCTGTGTCTCCCTCTCTCTAAATCTGACTTTCAAATAAATAAATAAATCTTTAAAAAACAAGAAAAATTCCACAAGTATTTCTAAACATAGATAACATTAGAAATATTTCTATATACTTTCAAGGTGGTAGTGTTAGGGCCAGAAGCAAACAAAAAAAGCTTCAAGAATAAGTACTTTTAATGGAACTTACATGATAGTCTAAGAAAATAAGATTAAAAATACTAGAAGAAAACCTAGCAATTAATACCAGCAGCATGCTAAAATAAATTTTTGCTATAATTGAGATTTTATTGGTGTTGAGAATCAGTACACAGACATTTTAATTTGTACACAATTCTTAACATACATACCAAAAATCTAAAAAGCCATGAATTGTCACTCTTTATTTAAAAGTTATTCCAATGACTTTCCAGCTTCAAATTTGGAGGCAACTCTTCCTTAAGAGGCTATCAAGTACCAGTATCTTCAAAGATTGCTGTAACATAAATTCTACCAATTCACAATTTAATATCATGTATATGACATATTCAACTTTTCAGTCCTTCACAGCACATTAGAGAAATTATTGGGAAAACTGGACTACCACAACCAGATGTTACAGAGACACATGGTTCTGACAGAGCAACAAGGAGTAGTTTTCTGTAGGAAACAATTCTACTAAACAACATGGGAGAAGTAATTTGAAAATATTCAAGACAGAATTGAGACCTCAAATTGCCATTTAGTATGTGTTGCATTGTAGGATATAGAAAGTACCCACACCTATGGAATGTTAAGCTGACACCCAAGACAGTCAAAGCCTCCCACAATTCAACATGCCACTATTTTCTGATTGTAAAAAAAAAAAACAGCAAATGATTTCACCTCTTAAAAAATCATTCACACTTTAAAAAATGGGATGAGGTGGGCTTCCCTCCTTCTTAAAAATGTTTCTAGAACTACTAAAAAACTTGCATTTACAAAATAGTTGATAAAAGTATTCCTCTGGGTTGTACCAGAAGGGAGACAGCCACCACTAATAACACATGGTGTATGATATTAATCAGACTTGGCTTCTTTCTCTTCTGCTTCATCAGAGGCTGGACTCTCCTCATTTTTAGTTTCTCTATTTTCTGAAGGCAAGTCTTCTTTAGCTTTTTGGTTAGCCACCTTGGCCTGTTTTCCCTTTGCTCCTCTCTTTCTCTTTGCTTGCATTTTTTTTGTCTGTTGACTTATTCTTCCTGGTGGCCTTCTTGGGATCTGCTTCCACTTTTGCGGGAGCCAGTGCCGACAACCATGCTGACCTCTTCTTGGGCTCCTTTTTCACCACCCCTTCAGCAGAGCTGATCTTCCTCTTGGGCATCTTGGCAACGATAGCCTTCGGGAAGCTGGGCTGCATGGTGGCAGAGACCCAACCATTTGAGCCATCACCTGCTGCCTCCCAGGGTGCACATCAGCAGGAAGCTGGAATTGGAAAAAGAATTGGAATTAATCCTGGCACTCTGACATGGGGTATATGTGTCCCAAACAGTGTCTTAACTGCTATGCCTAACAGTCAGTCCATGACACATCATTTTTAAAATAACTCATTGGATTCCATGAAGTAGCAGGATTTCCAATCAAGTAGGGAAGAAGACAACAGCCTGTATTATTCCAAACATTACATTACCCTGTTTGGATCATGCAAGTATAAGAGTTAAAACAACAAAATTATATAAGAACACGCAAGAAGACCCAAGGCTAAGAAAGTTTTGTTCCGAGAACTAAATGCATTAACATTTTTCATCCCTGTGGTGGTATTACATGTGTTTTCTACTTTTCTTTTTCTTTCTACGCATTTTCTATACAGAACTTCTATTGCTATATGTTCTGTCATTTTAAAATAATACTACAAACACTGAGAATCCGAACTGAAAAAGAGATTGTCTTCTCAGTTCAAATGAATGGCTTATACTGACTAAGGCTTGATATGCTACTATCTTCATTAGCCTGGTCACATAGTTTCTAAGAGCATATGGATAAATTTGTCACTTTAACTAAATGCAACTGAATCACATTTGTGTGTTCCTGAAATGGCTTTGTTCCTTAATGCAAATACTTTCTTGCAATCTCTATCCCTATGTGTATTGACTTTCTTCCCCATGATAACTTTATCTAGTCTAGTATTTTCCAAGATGACTTCATCTAGTCTGACCTTTTTCTCAGGGGTTAGTTCAGTGAGCTTTTCCTTTAAGGAAATTTCCATTGCACCTAATAGTGAAATTGCTAGACTTGGGGGAGAGCCAACTTTTTGCCTGCTTCTCCCTCTAGTACAGCTTTTCCAGCCAAGGGGAAGGAGATGAGAAAAAGCTTCCTTTGGTGGATTCAGCCAAGAGAAATGGATCAGATACAACTAAATAGCACCCTCACTAGGAGGGAGAAAATACACCTCTCAAGTTGCTATGGAAGTGTCTTCATTGTGGATATTTTTCTCATTGTAGCTTTCATCAGATCAAGTTAACTAGCATTTCCATTTCTTTAAACTTTTAAAAAAACCTTTTGATCAACAATAATTGTGCACATTGTAACGTACAGCATGACACTTCAATAAATGTGCACAATGTATACTAATCAAGCCAGGGTAATCTACATATTCTTGTTCTTGGTCTTAGTCTATCACTGGAGCCTTGGAGCTCCTCTCCTTTGTTTGCTTGGAAAATACAGAATAGGTTATCATGAACCATAGTCACCCCAATGTGCTCTGTAACACTGGGGACTTTATCCTCCTTTCTAACAGTGATTTGGTACCCGTTATTCAACCTCCCCTTGACTTCCTCTCCAACGCTTCCCAGCCTCTATTGGATACATATGTTAATTTATCACACTGTATCCCATATCAGAGTGCCTGGGATCAAGTCCCACCTCCACTTCTGGTTCAACATCTTGCTAATGCACACCCTAAGAGGCAGCAGATGATGATTCAGGTCATCATCCTGGATCTCTGCCACCCATGTGGGAGACGTGGATGGAGTTCCTGGCTCCTGGCGGTTGTGTGCATTTGGGGAGAGAACCAGCAGATGGAAGATCTCTCTCTCTGCCTTTCAAATAAAAACAAAAATAAATAAAACTTATTTTAAAAAAAGAAAAAATTCATCTTTCCTATGTAACAACACACCCACCTAATCTAATTTTTCCATTCATGATTTTTGAGTAACAGCATGGGACATGGGGCCTGAATTCAGAAAAAGGCAGCACGCAAGAGAGGAAAACCCTGGCATTGAGCCTTTGGGGGCTACTCTTGGCATCTTTGGAATGCCCACCAGGGGAAAAAAATTCTTTCACATTTGTCATCTTACTCCTTGGAGTATCTCTGAGATTTAGTCTCCATTTTAGTTTGACCTAGGACAGGCAGAGACACAGGGTGCTTCAGTGTGGTAAAGAGAGGGCTCAAGTGCAAGTCAGCCCATCTGGGAGCATGGCACCCATGCCACTCATCCTGTTTCTGCTAATGATTTCAACACTGGATTCCAAGTTCCCTGTGTATCAGATGATCACAGCAACAACTGTGAGGTGTTGTTTTGAGGATTAGGGAAATCATTCCATGAACCAAGCTAATGGTAGCTCTTAATTACTGTTGTATAGCTGCACTGAGCAATGTTGCCGTCAGCTGCTTGTAGCTACTTATACTAAATTTACGTTAAAGTCAGGCAGTTTCCCAGCCACTCTAGCTCCACTCTGAGGGCTCGGGGCTGCCATACTGGATAGCACAGGGAGGTGCAGAGCATTCATCATCACCGAATGTTCCTCTGGGCAGCACTGCTCGGTATCATTAACTTTGATTTTACACAACTGCCAGACCATGGGGCTGAACAAAACCACTTCCTTTGTTTGAAGTGGGAGCTCTGCTCGGATGTTTACCTGCGAGGTGAGAGTCAGGTGAGGCCATTCTCAGAAGGGCATCCTTTGTTCACCAGGGACATAAAGGAGTACTGTTTGTTTCTCAAATTAAGATAGACTGTCTTTGAACCAGATATTTTAGCCACGAAAAGGTAGAAAGTTTATGCCAAGGAAACCTCCAGAAAGGACACAGTTCTTTACACGGAGCGTTGAACCAGACAAGCAGAGAAGGGGTGGAGGAGGACTTGCCTTTGTCAACAGAGGAAACATTCTTGTGCGGTAGAGTTTGGGGAAAACAACCAATCTGTTTTCCAAACAGATTTTTGTAAATAACTGACAGGAGATGGTCTGCTTCTATGGAAGTATTAACCCAAGTGATGGATGTTAATCATTAAACCTTTTAGATGGTGGCTCACTTGTTTCTGTGATATTCTAATCCGGGTCACAGAATGGCTAAGGCAGCTTTAAGTGGAGGGTGGATTTTTTTTTTCTCAGTTTGCCTTGTGTTTTCCACTCTGAAAGAATGTTGTGGCTGTTCTTTTTCCTGGTGACTGCTATTCATGCTGAACTCTGTCAACCAGGTATGTAGCCTTGAAACTCAAAAATACATTAACAGTTTTCTAAATGATTGACAAGATATGGCTGAAAGAACTCTTTATTTTTCTAAATCTGCAGGCATGTTGTGGCTTGAAAGAGAGCCTTTAACTGTTTTATGAGTTTGAAAGAAAAATCTGAACCATCTAAGATGATTTGGGTCAAATTTTACAGCGGTACTTGGGACAGTTTTAATTGTAGTTCTGTGTTTTGTTGGTTTGAGCTGCAATAAATATTGAGGTTTACCAGACTCTGTTTTGGCAGATTTTATCATTGTATACTGCACTTTTTTTTGTCTGGCAGATGCAGAAAATGCTTTCAAGGTGAGACTTAGTATCAGAACAGCTCTGGGAGACAAAGCAGTAAGTAGAGAGCCTGAGTGTTGATTTTAAATTTGTTTGCTAATGACATTTTTCTTTCTCTAATAATAGTCCTATCTTCATAGCTATCTTAATCTCAAAACGTTATTTCTAAAAACCTCAAATCTGATCTCCTCTTGAAGTACAGATCATAGTAAAATAGAAATTGCTAATGAAATGGTTTTACTTAAAGTATTTAATCTGTAAGTGTATGCTAGAAAATTTGTGAAATTTCACATTACACAAAACAATTTAGAAAACTTGAATTTCTCTACCCAACATGGAGGAACAAAGGGGCCTGAATCAGGCACTGTGGTCTCAGTTGGGTTTGCCCCTTCACTGTTGTGGCTGTTTGAATTTTGTTAGTTTCAGTTTTCTAGTGATTGGAAAGGGTTGGTTTACTTGCATAAATTCCTTCCCTAAAATCTCCAATTGTAATGTGAAGTTTCTGTAATTCTTCTCAATACTCAAAGTAACAACATGAAAAATGTGCTTATGTAATAGAAGTAAAAAAAAAATCATAGAACTCATGTGGATATGAAACTGTGAAGATTGTTGAATTGATAAGGCAGCTTTATCTAATTTTCATTTCAGTTTTCCTTCATGGTCTGCAGAATTTTCCCCATAAGGACTCCCCAGGATAGAAACCAAGAAAGAGTGCTAAAGAAACTTTGAAGTAGGGCAATCAACCAGTATATTATGTTATTATTTACTCAATAAGTGAGTATTATTGGAACAGCCAGAATTTATTAAGAACTGAGTTTACTTTCTAGCTGGGACCCTTCTAAACACTTATTTGTATTAATTCAGTAGCCCTTACAAAGACCTTTGAGGAAAGTAGTGCAGGTATTCCCTTTCTTGTTGGATGATGAGAAAACTGAACTGCAAAGGCATGAAGTGACCCATTCAAGGTCTCAAGCCAGCAAGTGACAGAGATAAGATTTGAATCTAGGCAGTTTGACTGAAGAATCCACTCTGTCTACCAGTGTGTGGGGTTACTTAATGACAGTAGGCTTGGGGATGGCATTGTGGCATAGCAGGTAAAGCCGCCACATGCAACGCCAGCAGATTTGAGTCCCAGCTGCTCCACTTCTGATCCAGCTTCCCATTAATGTGCCTGGGAAACCAGCAGAAGATGGCCAAAGTCCTTGGGCCCCTCTACCCATGTGGGAGACCTGAAAGAAGCTCCTGGCTCCTCGTTTCAGTCTGGCCCATCGCTGGCTGTTGGGGCCATTTGAAGAGTGAACCAGCGGATAGAAGATCTCTCTCTCTCTCTCTCTCTCTCTCAACTCTGACTTTCAAGTAATTAAATAAATCTCTTTTTAAAAAATGACAGTAGGCTTGTTCCTGCTCTCAGGAGCTTACAGTAGTGCAAGAATTGGTCATGCATGAAATATTCAGTAAACCAAGTGTAAGTGTACAGAATTGTCAAGTTTTACTGGAAGGAGAAATACATGAGGGCTTTGGCCTTGATCAGGGCCTCAGTACCTTCTCTGAGGCCTTCTCGGGCACTTCTCTGAGGTCTGCAGCCTGAGCAAGAGATAAAAGCAGGAAATACAGAGAATAGAGCAGTGCGAAGCTCATCATGGGAAGGTCTTTGGTGAGAATGAAGGCTAGAATGAAGGCTGAGGTATCTAGAAGTGGGGCAGTGAGGAGAATGGAATGTGATAAGCTGAGAAAGGCAGGGCCAGACCACGGAATATGTGGGCTGTGTCAGGGAGTTTTATTTCAAGACTAAGGGAGTATGCAAGAGTGTCCAGTGCTGTTGAGAGACAAACAATGTAGACTGAAAAATGTGCACTGCTTTAAGCAATGTGGAAGCCAATGTTGTCTTTAGAGAGCTGTTTTGTGGAGTGTAGAATTGGAGGGCAGATAATGAGGGGAATGAGAAATAAATGGGTAGTGAATACATGGAAATAGAAGTATGGACAACTCCTTTGGAAATTTGGTCCCTGAAGGACAGGAGACAGCAGTAGGTTGATGCAAGGAAAGTTGAGTAAAGTGATTTGTGTTTGCTGTTTGTTTTGATGGGAAAGATTTGAGCATGGCTGAAAGTCAATGCACAGAGTTTGGTCAGAGTTGATCACAGCAGAGAGGGGGAAACTGATATTTAGAGCCTGAGAAGAGCAGAGGGCAAGGGCAGGTGTTTCTAACTGAGGTGGAAAGAATAGTCACTGATAGGAGGCAAATAGCACATCTGGCACTTGAGGGGGCAGGTGCACAGGCTGTATATGGAGGAAGTTTTGTATCTTGGTGTCGAAAGGATGGAAGAGTTTAAACTGATGCCTTGAGATGTATTGGTCCTGTTGTGATCTACATAGCTTGGGCCTTTGCTCTGATGCAAACTGGACACCTACTAAGTCAAGGTCTTGAGTGAAAAAACTAACCTATAATCTATTTATTTTATTTATTTGAAATGTGGAGATAGAGAAGGGGATTAAGAGAGAGAGCTCTGATCCTCTGGTTCATACCTCAGATACCTGCAGCACTTGGGACTGAGCCAAAGATGGGATCTAGGAAGTTAGTCTGGGTCTCCCGCCATGGGTGGTAGGAACCCAAGCACCTCAGCCATTATCTGCTGCCTCCCAATTACATATTAGCAGGAAGCTGCAATCAGAAGTGGAGGCCAGACTTGAACCCAGGCACTCCTGTGCCGATTACCCACCCCTCAAGCTCTTGTTTTTAAGGCAAACTGTTGAGAGAACTGATGATAGGTTAAATTATCCCCAAGATCTGAAAAACAACTTCAATTCATGTTCCAGGGAGAGTTGGCTGGAATCTTCATTTTCATTTGCTGCTCAGATGATCATTCTCATCTACATTTAAGCAGGTTTACTCCCTATCTCTGCATTCTGTTAACAAGCCTTTCCTGTATGAATAGTGTTTGTGTGCTATTTGTAACCACACTAGCTTCTTACTCTTATTTCTTAGATTGAACTAGAGCTACTCTTGTTCCATGTAAAACAACTTTTCAGACAAATGCATTGTTGGAAACAAGGACCTATGTGTCGCTCCCCCTCTTCGTGGAGGAGCAACACAGGACCCTGCGCTGTTCTTTTGTCTGCTCGGCCCTCCCCGGGTTTGCTGCTGGTTCTTCCCGGGTTGGCTACTATCCCTTCCACCTCCGTGGAAGGGCAGTTCCCCCTGGCCGCATTCCCCACTTCCGCAGGGGAGCGGCACCCCGCCGGCCGGTTCTCTCGGGGGCTGCACGGGTTCCCTTAGATGTTCCCCATAGATGTTCCTGGTGCATGCCGTCTCTCTCCTCCTTTATAGTCCTCCTCCGCCAATCCCAACTCGGCTGAGTACGCTGCTCTCCAATCAGGAGCAAGTCCTACAGTTAATTGGTTGAACTGGAGGCAGCTGTGCGGAAGCTGTTTACTTCTCTCCCAGCGCCATATTGTGGGAGAGCAGATGCATAGAATAAGTCCTAATTCGAGTAACTTAGTCTAGTCCGGATTGCTCCCCACAGATCCCCCTTTCTTTTTATTTTTTAGCGTTGATACGCGCCTGTCTTCGGTGTCCCGCGGAACACACTCTGCTCTACTTGCTAGAGTTGCCACAGGCTCTTACAAGTCCTATCAATCAGGAAAACCGAATCCGGGTCCTCTCTTCGCCATTGTGAGGAGGTTTTTAGGCGCTGATGCATGCCTGTGTTCGGTGCCCTGCAGCGCATGCTCTGCTCTGCTAGAACTGCCTGCAGGTGTTTACAAAACCTATCAGGCAAACCGAATCCAAGCCTTCTCATTGCCGTATTGTGGGGGAGACTTATTAGTGTTGGTTCGTGCCTATCTTCGGTGACCTGCAGCTCATACTCTGGTCGAGCTTTGCTGGCGCTTACCGCCTTAATTCAGGCAGACCGAATCCAAGCTTAATATTGTTGTATTGTGGGGAAGCCTTACTGATGTTAATTCGTGCCTGTCTTCGGTGACCTGCGGCGCATAAGCTGCTAGCTGCCCGCAGGTGCTCATCGCCTCACTTGATTAGGCAGACCGAATCCAAGCCTTCTAATTGGCATGTTGAGGGGAGGCCTTATTTTTCTCTATTTCTCTATCTCCGGGCATTCCTACCTCTCCCATTTCACTTCTATCTTCCAGCATTCCCATTTCTCTTTTACTTCACTTCCAAACTTCTGTTTCTCTTATCCCCGCAGCTTCCCGCTCTCATTCCATTTCTAAACTTCTGTTTTCTCTTATCCCCGCGGCTTCCCGGCGCCTCGCCCTGCCGGCAGCTTCACGGCTCCGCGCAGCTTCCCGGCGCCTCGCCCCGCCAGCGGGCTCCGCCCCGAGGCTGCTTCTCCGCGCCTCGCCGGCTCTGAGCCGCTTCAGCCCGCGCCTCATCTGCGCGGCTTCCCGGCTTTGCGCGGTCCGCGGTCTCCACGCTTAACCCTTTCGCGTCTGAACCACGGCCTACGCCAGCCCCGTTCCCTATCTACTCACGCCCCGTGCTCTCTCTGCACGCGGCGGCTTCCGCGAGTAACACAGCGTAGCTTGCGTCTCCACCACTAGGATTCAATCTAAGTTCCCCGGGCTAGTCTGGCGAATTCAACCCAGCGTACGTCTCCGCCTCACGATTTGGCTTCCCGTCCTTTGCTCCCCGGGCTAATCAGACGGATCCCAATCTGGCTTGCGTCTCAGCTTCTAGTTTCAACTTTTCGCCCCCTATTCCCGGGCTAACTTGAGAACCCCAAAGTGGCTTTCGTTTCCGCCTCGGCCTGCCCCCCGCGGCTTCAATTTCCCTAACATTTTTCTCTACCCGGTATGTTTCCCCAAGTTTTCTTCCAACAATATTCCTCCCTCATTTCTCCTGGCCTCTCCCCACAGTCCGCGTCCGAGTCTGTTTGTTCTAGCTTTCCCTTTCGCTTTCGACCTTAGAGATTTCTCCCAGCTTCCCCCCGTAGTCCGTATCCGAGTCTATGCCTAGGCTTTCAATAGCTTCTTCCGGCTCCTTTTTCGTCCGGCTTTTCCCTAGGCTGTTTGCTAGTTTCTCTCTCCGATATTTTCCCTAGTTCTTCCCGTTTCTTCCCTCCTAAGTTTGCTATCCGTCCTAGGTTTCCTATCCAAGCTAGGTTTCCTATCCGAGTCACGGCACCATTATGTCGCTCCCCCTCTTCGTGGAGGAGCAACACAGGACCCTGCGCTGTTCTTTTGTCTGCTCGGCCCTCCCCGGGTTTGCTGCTGGTTCTTCCCGGGTTGGCTACTATCCCTTCCACCTCCGTGGAAGGGCAGTTCCCCCTGGCCGCATTCCCCACTTCCGCAGGGGAGCGGCACCCCGCCGGCCGGTTCTCTCGGGGGCTGCACGGGTTCCCTTAGATGTTCCCCATAGATGTTCCTGGTGCATGCCGTCTCTCTCCTCCTTTATAGTCCTCCTCCGCCAATCCCAACTCGGCTGAGTACGCTGCTCTCCAATCAGGAGCAAGTCCTACAGTTAATTGGTTGAACTGGAGGCAGCTGTGCGGAAGCTGTTTACTTCTCTCCCAGCGCCATATTGTGGGAGAGCAGATGCATAGAATAAGTCCTAATTCGAGTAACTTAGTCTAGTCCGGATTGCTCCCCACACCTATGCCATAAACCAGTTCATTATTTTTAAACTTTCATAGTATATATACTATAAAATGTAGTAAAAAGTTTACTTTAAAAGGTTGAAGGAACACTTCAAATATTATTTAAACTTGACATTAAAATGCAATATTCAACATGTGTGAGAAAAAAAGAGATTGGATTTTTCTTAATCTCTTCTTAATGGTAATGTCTTATTATAGTTATGTAACAAAGGACTGAAAAGAAGAAAGAGTGAGGCCGGCGCTGTGGCTCACTAGGCTAATCCTCTGCCTTGCGGCGCCGGCACACCGGGTTCTAGTCCCGGTTGGGGCACCGGATTCTGTCCCGGTTGCCCCTCTTCCAGGCCAGCTCTCTGCTGTGGCCAGGGAGTGCAGTGGAGGATGGCCCAAGTGCTTGGGCCCTGCACCCGCATGGGAGACCAGGAGAAGCACCTGGCTCCCAGCTTCGGATCAGCGTGGTGCGCCGGCCGCAGCGCACCGGCCACGGCAGCCATTGGAGGGTGTACCAACGGCAGAGGAAGACCTTTCTCTCTGTCTCTCTCTCTCAATGTCCACTCTGCCTGTCCAAAATTAAAAAAAATAAAAAATAAAAAAAGAAGAAAGAGTAAAATAGAAGCAATTGAAGGAAGTTAAAGCAATGTTATGAAGGTATTTAGGAAAAATGAAGAAGTGCAGTCACAAACCTTCTTATCCAGAGAATGTAACTGAGTGGTACGTTGTTGTTTAGGAATCATCTATCTTTACTTACCATCCTGCCCCAACCCCTCAACTAGAAGAGGAGAAAGGCAACAATTGAAATATGTTTTCCTATCTCAGATTGAAAATCAAATCCTGACAGTGTCTAGGTCATAGGCCAACTCTTACTCTACCCAGTTCCAGCCCTCCCCTCAGTTTTTACTCTTTTATCCATGCCTGTTTCTGCTTTCCTTGCACCAGCTTCCTTGGTGGTCCTTAAACACGCCAGTCTCTTTGTGCCTCAGGATCTTACATTTGCTGTAGGAAGAGATAGAATGAGTCACATATATTTACCAGGGCTTCTGTATCAAAGTACAACAGAGCAGGTGGCTTAAACAACAGAAATTTATTTTCTCTCCGTTCTCCAGGCTGGAAGTCTAAGATCATGCTGTCTATAGGGTTGGTTCCTTCCGAGGGCTATGAGGGAATGATCTGCTCCAGGCCTCTTCCCTTGGCTTGGAGCTGTTTATCTTTTTCCTGTGGCTTTACAATGTCTTTCCTCTGTGCTTGTGTCCAAATTGTCTATACTTTTTAAAAAATCATTTATTTGTTTTATTTATTTGAAAAGGAGAGAGAGAGACAGAAAGAGGGAGACACACACACACACACACACACAGAGAGAGAGAGAGAGAGAGAGAGAGAGAGAGAGTTAGAAAAATATCTTTCATCTGTGAGTTGACTTCCCAAATGCCTGGGATAGTTGAGATTGGGTCATGCTGAAACCAAGAGCCAGGAATTCAATCCAGGCATCCAATGTTGGTAGCAAGGACCCCAGTACTAGGGCAGTTACCTGCTGCCTCCCAGGCTACACATTAGTAGGAAGCCAGAATTGAAAGCAGAACTTGGAAACAAACCCAGACAGTCCATTATGGGATAAAGGCATCCCAAGTAGTGTCTTTTTTTTTTACGATTTATTTATTTATTTGAAAGGCAGAGTTACAGAGAGGCAGAGGCAGAGAGAGAGAGAGAGAGAGAGAGAGAGAGGCCTTGTACCTGCTGGTTCACTCCCCAGATGGCAGCAACAACTGGATCTGGGCAGATCCGAAGGCAGGAGCCAGGAGCTTCTTTCAGGTCTCCCACGTGGTTGCAGGGGCCCAAGCACATGGGCCACCCTCCACTGCTTTCCCTAGCCATAAGCAGTGAGCTGGATTGGAAGAGGAGCAGCCAGGACATGAACTGGCGCCCATATGGGATGTCAGCACTGCAAGCAGAGGCTTTACCCTCTGCACCACAGCACTGGCTTCTCAAGTGGTATCTTAACCACTGCACCAAATGCCTGCTCCTAAATTCCCTCTTCTTTTGAGGATACAAGTCATATTGGATTAAGGTGCCCACCTAGACAATTCATTTTGATTTAATCATTTCTGTGAAGGCACTGTCTCCATGTGTGGTTACATTCTGCAGTATTTGGGATTAGAAATTCCACATGATTTTTTTTGCAGAGGTAGAGGGATAGGGCACAGATTTGCTCATGATATATATGCCTATATACTCATGTTTCCAGCTAAGAAAACAAAAGCTGTAGTCATGTTAATAAAGGAAAGGAAACTGGGCAGGAAAGTCAGTTTATGGAGGACAAGAGAAAAGGAGGAAGAGATTTATATTCCCGTCCTAGAATTTAGGTTCTAAGGAAGATAGTGCAACAGGGAACATATCACATGTGGAATTACAGAATGTAGTTACAGAATGTCCCTATCCTGAACATTATGGGGATGTGCTTTATCATGATCTCCAGTTTTTAGTGTATGAGAAAGGTGAGAGGGAGCACAAGAGAGTGAGAGTGCAAGTAAGTGCTGCTCGATGGACCACATTTTACCCCTGCCTCTACATTTTCTGTTTTTCTTTTCTTTCAGTATGCTTGGGATACAAATGAAGAATATCTCTTCCGAGCAATGGTGGCTTTCTCCATGAGAAAAGTTCCTAACAGAGAAACAACAGAGTAAGCAAACAGATATGTTAACTGATTATTTGTACTATTATTTGAAACCATATACTATTTCAAATCACAATCTTGAAAAACCTTGACCTAATTTTTGAAGGAACTCATATTACAAAAATTATTTATTTATTTATTTGAAAGAGAGAGAGAGAGAGAGAGAGAGAATGAATCAATCCATCCCATCCTAAAATGGCCTCAATGGCTGATGTTGGCTGGGCCCAAAGTCAGAACCAGATTGGAATCCAGATCATCCACCTATGTGGCAAGAACTCAATTACCTGAACCATCACCACTTCCTCCCACAGTTCTCATTAGCAGAAAGCTGGAGTCAGCATAGAATGGCAGATGTCCTAAATAGCACTCTGGCCTAAGAATCAGCCCTTAAGGCATTCGGATCTGGCTGAAGAGCCCATGAGAGTATTTTAGGCATGGAAAGCCAAGACACTCTGGGGGAAAAAAAAAAGACCTAAATGACAGGTGAGTGAGATCCCAGTGGAAAGAACGGGGCCATCAAAGAAGGAGGTACCTTTCTCTGAAGGGAGGAGAGAACTTTGATTATGACCCTGTCGGAATAAGATTGAAGTCGGCGAACCCAAAAGGCTTCCATAGCCTTGGCAACTCATGACTAGAGCCTAGGGAGATTACTGACGCCATAAACAAGAGTGTCAAATTGTTAAGTCAACAACAGGAGTCACTGTGTACTTACTTCTCACGTGGGATCTGTCCTTAATGTGTTGTCCAATGTGAAGTAATGCTATAACTAGTACTGAAACAGTTTTTTTACACTTTGTGTTTCTGTGTGGGTGCAAGCTGATGAAATCTTTACTTAATATATATTGACTCGATCTTCTGTATATAAAGATAATTAAAAATGAATCTTGATGTGCATGGAAGGGGAGAGGGAGCGGGAGATGGGAGGGGTACGAGTGGGAGGGAAATTATGGGGGGGAAAGCCAATGTAATCCATAAACTGTACTTTGGAAATGTATATTTACTAAATTAAAAAAAGAAGAAGAAGAAGAAGAAAGCTGGAGTCAGAAGCTGGAGCCAGGAATTGAGCCCAGGCACTCCAATGTGGTATGTGTGCATTTTAACTGCTAGGCTGGACATCCTCTCTGGAACCCATATTTTAATTGAAGTGTTTGAAGAACTTTTGTTATTTTGCTCAGCTTACAGTTTATATCATGTTCTGACACAACTCTTTGTTCAATAGGCAATATGGAGATAAATATCCCCCCAAATTGTCATTATATGTCTTGAGCTTTCTATATTTCTATTGGGTGTGTATAATTTTTCTTGCAAACAGATACTAGCAAACTTCATTTTTGAGAGTAACCTATATATGTATTGGTTTTTCTCACTTGTGTTATCTGTCACAGCACCTTCTTTATTTTATTAGAAGTGCTTAGTATAACAATAATTTTGCCCTCTTTTTTTCTATTCTTCTGGAGGAATCTTGAGAGGTGCAATGATTTATCTTATTGGTGATCTGGAAGGAAAACCAGGGCCTGGATTCCTTCTTCATGGGGAGGGCAGTGAGCTTGCCCCTGACACCAGTCATTGTGCTGTTCTACTTCTTAGTTAAGTTACAGAACCTGTCCCACATGGGCCAGCACACACCTTAAGGCTGACTTTGCTTTTCACTGCTGAGGAGTGTTGAGATCAAGAGGTGCCATATCATCTGTGAGGTTTAACTCTCTTGCATATTACTGCAGTATGTGTGATATCTACCTCAGTTCAGCTCTATTTGAGACATTGTGGTTGAATTTATTTCATTTCAGGAATTTTTAAAATTAAGAAGAAACTTTGCCTACTGATTGAAATGGTATTCTCCAAGCTGGCCTTTTATTTGGGTCTGTTTTGCCTTAATTTTCTCATAACTCAAAGCCTGGTGGAGAGGATTACTATTTATTGGTCTCCCTCAGTCATATAGTATTTGATATTGAATGTATAGGATGTGCATATAAAGAATAAAAATAAGAGTGGAGTTTGAGGAAGAAAATAAGCACATGTTATATGTACTTATCTGTATACCCATATTTATTTTAGAATAATCTATCCATATGATTCAAAAATTAAAAGGAAGCATAAAACAAAACACAATTTTGCTCTAAGTAAATGCCACTCTAGTTTTTATAGATTTTTATTAAAAATTTTTTTTCCTTATTTATGCAAGAGAGAGATCCCACTGTTTATTAACTCCCCAAATGCCCCCAGCTCTGGGACTGGGCCAGGCTGAAGTCGAACCAGAAACTCAATCAGGTCTCCCATGTAAGAGGCTGAATTCAATTACTTGAGCCATCACAGGTACTTGCCAGGATTTGCATTAGTAGAAAGCTGAAGTGAGGAGTCAGAGCTGAATATGGAACTCAGGTACTGCAATGTAGGATACAGGCTTTTTAACCGCTGCACTAAAGGGCTATCCCTAAACTTAGAAAACCACATTTATTTTGTGCCATTAGATTGCAGAACTGTGCAGTTCTTTTCATAGCTATTTGTAATTTTTCAGTTCAAATACAGTTATCCCATTACAAAAAATTGAAAAGGAATTTTAAAAAGAAAAAAAATGCTGATTATTTCACAATGCTAACCCCTCCAATAGTCTTTTGGTATTTTCTTCTAGCCCTTCTTGTAAGCAGGTTGTAAACATTGCGATGTTCATAGCACTACTACTTCTTCAGTGTGCCTATATTTCACCTGGCACATGACTATATTAAGTCATGTGTTTCCATTCTTAGGAAAAATTAATTTAAATATGTCACATTTCAGATTAATTTTGAAAAATCATCTTTGAGATGCTTTCCTTCAGAACCTGAGGCACTGTAGGAGTCTATGTGTATCTGATTTAATCTATTTGAAAGGTTTTTTAAATGCAACTGGGCACACAGGATATATAGACGCTTTTCTTATCAGTGCCAGTTGTAAAAACCAAAAAGTGTGAAACTAAACCAGGGGTCAGAGGAAGATTTTCTGGAATGAGTGAAGCAGTATGAATCATGACAGTCCTGTTGTCAGGGCATGAGTGCTGAGGAGGATGTGTTTAAGAGGCTACTCAGGGGCTGGGCTGGATTCCACATGCGCTGCCATGGAGAAGGCTTTGTGCCTGCATAAGCAGGGTTCTTCTATGGGAAAAGGCCCACGCAATGCAAGATGGAACTGAAAAGAGCTTTGTGGAGAGGCTGCCTCTCTGGGGTGTGATGGATGAATGGAAAACAGCAGGAGTTGGGGAATGGGCCAAATTTTAAATCATTTGACTGTTAGGGGTCTTCTGGTGAAACGTGGGGAGAGTGAATTCTCGAGTGTGGCAAACATCCTTTTCTAGGATGTCTTCAGTGATCCCAGTCTAGGACATTGTTTACTTGTCCCCCACCCCTACCTCTGCCATTGTTTATCCACAAATAGTGCAGAAGAATTTGGAGATAACAGGAAGCACAAAGATTGAAACAAATCTATGAATTTAAAAATATTCAAGCAATGAACAGAATGACACACATCTCATTTTCATCCCTTTTACCTAGTCTTGACTACAATATCGTCTGTATCAATTAGTTACCACCAATGGCAGCTTGTTAGCACCTGGAGATGCCTCTTCATATCGGGAAGCCTACTATTAACATCTGTTTGCAGAAGAACCTTGATTGGCTATGGGAGAGGACATGACTTCTAAGACAGGTCCTAGCTGCCTCTACACAAGTCTTGTTGGAGGGCTGACCTGGTCTAGGCACCGTCAGCCCAGGCAGACAGCAGAAGAGAAAACAGGAATCCCTAAGAGAGACACAGATTGCAAGGGGGTGGCCTGCAGAGCCAGCAGTGGCATTTCCACCCCATTCCTGGTAGGACAGGGGCAGGAATGGGTTCCTGTACATGGAGCCGAGGGCACCCAGTCGGGGTGTTCATGTTCGGATTAGCTGGTGCCCACGCCACACTGTTGACTGTGTTTTCCATGATCCCCTTGCCATTTCCCGCCAGCCTCAAGTTAGGCAGAGAAGCACTCCTGGAGAGCGGAGCCATCTACAGGAGGGGAGACCCCCGCCCTGTTATTCCTGGCTGGATGCTCCCAGCTTGCAGACATTGTCAGGGCTCTCTGAAGTCACCACAGGAGCAGCAGCAGCTGAGGTTCTGGGTGCTGGTGTCCTCAGTCATGTGTGCCCACCTCTGAGCTGGAGAAGCCTGAACAAGGCTGGTGGCTTGAGCCACCTGTGTGCTGGCTGAGGAAGGCAGCTTTCTGAGTAGCACGCAGAGGCCACAGAAGGGAGGCTGCTGGGCCCAGAACCAAGTGCAGGGAGAGACAAGGCGGCAGAGCCAGCAGGAGGTACCTGCTGGTGGCAGGGCTGCATCAGGCATGCAGGAGTTCAGCCAGTGCACGTCACCCATGTCGGGGGAGATGCAGGGCAGAGGTCCCCAGGGAGGTCCCCCAGGCCCCCCAGAACACTCTGGACGGAGGGCATGTGGACACCTGCCACGACAAAAAGCTGGGCCTTGTCTTATCTCTCTGACCCCCGGCTCCCTTTCTCATTCCTGGGTGAGTAAGGAGGAGGCATGGGGCAGGCACTGTGTGCAGGAGGAGGTGGAGCGGGCAGGAAAGGACCCTGCCCCTCCGAACTGCTGCAAGGGGAGCGGCTGCATGGCAGAGGCGGCGGGGGGGGGGGGGCAGCTTCCATCATGTTGGTAGGCGCATGTGGGAGCTGGCAGGGACAGGAAAGCCAGGCTGCCTGTTCCAGTTGCTGTTGGGTGGGGTGGGGGGAGCGGGGAGAAAGAGCTGAAAGTGCTCTAAGACAAGGGGCCAAGAAACCTCAGCGTTTTCCTTGGTTGTGGCATGGGAGGCCAGCCTTAAGTCATGCATGTCGAAAGTGTGCTCTGTGCCAGGCGCTGAGATTGACATAATAGGGAAAACCAGATACTGCTCCAGACCGACACCAGAAACCTGGCCTCAGTAGACATTATGGGAAGATGGATTAAATGTGACAGCAAGAAGATGCTCTTTCAACAAGTCATTATTTTCTAGGGTTGATATCATGTACTTTCCTTGCTATTGGATTTTCTTGAAGCAGAATGGAAGATGGACAGAAAAATAAAGCTGAGAGGTCTTTGGTTCCAATAAATCAGGTTTCTTAAGTTTCTCTTATGACTTGAATTGATGTTGGCAACCTGATGTTTTCAACTATTTACAAGAAGATTTAGACAAAGTTTACTGAAACAGTTTCACAGTAATTAGAAAATGTTGAAAGCAATTTCTAAGGAAAATCTGTTAGCTAAGTTCCAAGTTTAGTCTATTTTCCAGGTAAACTGGGATATTTATCTGCCTAGTTTACTCAAATATTGATTTCAGGTAATTTCTTATTTTTATCCAGAGAAGTAGAAGTAGAAACCTAACTCAATCTTGGATTTCTTCCTCTGTTATTCAAGGATAAGTCTTGTGATCTAAAAAGGAACAACATGCTGTTGTATCCATGGTAAGGTAAGGGGATTAACAGTCTTGTGCTTGCAAAACAGCAGCCCAGCTATTATTTAGTCTTTCTGATTTCCAGAAACAAGAGCCTGATTCTTACCACCCCTTGAATACAGTTGGCCCTGTCTGGCTCCGTTGATGAAAAATGGCAGTGGAGCCAATTCTTAGAGAATTAACATTAGAGCAGGGCTTCCCACACTTGAGGAAAGGGAAAGAACATTGTTACCTCTTTTTAGTGATTTGCTTAATGGAGTCACATGTGTATGTGTTAATATAATTTCTTAACAAAAATAGTCAAAATGTCCATGTTTTCAAATAATTCCATCAGATATATACATGTTTAAAATCATGAAAATGTAGGATCTGTATTTATTTGTTCTAATAGCATTTCAAGGTGTTCATTCCATCAAATTCTGTTGTTAAAAGACACCATTCAGGGGCCGGCGCCATGGCTCACTAAGTTAATCCTCCGCCTGCGGTACCGGCATCCCATGTGGGCACCAGGTTCTAGTCCCGGTTGCTCTGCTTCCAGTCCAGTTCTCTGCTG
This sequence comes from Oryctolagus cuniculus, assembly GCF_964237555.1. Lineage (NCBI taxonomy): Eukaryota > Metazoa > Chordata > Mammalia > Lagomorpha > Leporidae > Oryctolagus > Oryctolagus cuniculus. The sequence continues at coordinate 1,791,245 of NC_091453.1, read as the reverse complement.
TGGCCCCGGAGGGCAGTGGAGGATGGCCCAGGTGCCTGGGCTCCTGCACCCTCATGGGAGACCAGGAGGAAGCACCTGGCTCCCGGTTTCGGATCAGCGTAGCTCCAGCCGTTGTGGCCATTTGGGGGATGAACCAACGGAAGGAAGACCTTTCTCTCTGTCTCTCTCTCACTGTCTAACCTATCTGTCAAATAGAAAAAAAAAAAGACACACTTCAGCAAGAGCTTGTTGGTTGATAGTTTTCCATTGTGAAGATACTGGTGGACATTCAGTGTAGTCACGTCTGGACGAAGGACCATGGAGAAGTCACACTAATAGGACATAATCTGTCATTGGAAGGAACTTATATTCTTTGTTCCCTTAATAAGTTAACTGCTGAATCTATACAGTCATTCTTCCTGTTACTTCCTCTTTAGCACCATTTCTCCCCTCACATTTGCACTTCTTGGCTGCCCCATCGACAGTATATTCAGTATTCTTTTTGTAGAGCATTCTCTGTGCTAGCATGTTATCTCAGCATTTGTAGTTGGGTAAACAGTTTGGGGGAAGTAATCCCCTTCCTTCACTGCCTCCTTTTTCTGTTTTTGCAGTCCTGACCCAAGTAACTTACTCAGTTTTTCTCCCCTGGAAAGGGTCAGAAATAGTGAGGTGTTGACTTTGTTTCATCCATCCACACATTTACCGGTCATGTGGTAAGTATCCACATGGGCCACTCTTCAGAAACACAGGGGCTTAGAGATCATTCAGTTAGAATGGGAGCCAGGATTAGACACCCTCTTTTTTTAAAGATTTATTTTATTTATTTGAAAGGCAGAGTTACAGAGAGGCAGAGGCACAGAGAGACAGAGTTCTTCCATCCGCTGGTTCACTCCCCAGATGGCCACAATGGCCAGAACTGAGCCGATCCGAAGCCAGGAGCAAGGAGCTTCCTCCAGGTCTCCCACGTGGATGCAGGGGCCCAAGGACTTGGGCCATCCTCCACTGCTTTCCCAGGCCATAGCAGAGAGCTGGATCGGAAGTGGAGCAGCCAGGACTTGAACCAGTACCCATATGGGATGCCAGCACTGCAAGTGGTAGCTTTACCCGTTATACCTCATTGCCAGCCCGTAGAGACCCTCTTGACAAAGACTTTGGACAAAACATATGAAATCTGTAAGTCCTTTGCCCTGCCTATGTCCTGGATCTATTCTCATATCGGGCATGGAACTTTCTGTATATGCTGGCATCCTGAAAGCTATTGGCTTCTATGTTGGTTTTCAGTGTGCTGGTGGCCTTGAGACACTGAAATTGTTCCTCACTGTTCTGAGCAAGACTAAACTGCACCTGATACTATGGGAGGGTTCATGGAATCTAAATGCCCTTGCAGTAGGAATTCTTCCATATTAGCTAGTCAAGGTGGGCTCTCAGAAAATATTCATAAATGAATGAAGTATATTTACCATTCTGTCTCTGAAACCAAGAGATTGCCTGTGGGCAAATAAATAAACAAATCTTTAAAAAAGAGAGAGAGAGAGGATAAGAGAGAACAAACATGGTGCAAGGCTCAGGACATCCCCCCCATAACATTCCCACCCTAAATGCCAGCAGCATCCCTCATTGACATACTACGAACTTAAACCCTTCCTAGTAATTCATGTACATTAAAATGACTTGTCTTCAGTCATTTGGCAGGTAATAAACTTCAAAATAATAGTTTACTTTTGAGAGTTGCAATCATAGATTTTTTTTCTATCTAAAAATAACTGCCTCCATTGAAAATGTAGAGTTTAGTATGTTCAGCAATAATTTTAGTCTTCTGGACATATTTATTTCTTTTTTAAGAGTTATTTATTTATTAGAAAGACAAAGTTACAGAGAGAGAGAGAGCAAGAGAGGCGGGGGGGGGGGGGGAGATCGAGATCTTCCATCCACTGGTTCACTCTGCAGATGGCCAGAATGGCCAACGCTGGGAGCCACATCCAGGTCTCCCATGTAGGTGGCAGGGCCCAAACACTTGGGCCATCTTCTGCTGCTTTTCTCAGGTAATTGTCAAGGAGCTGATCAGAAGTGGGGCAATCTGGGGGCCCAATGCTGTGGCATAATAGGATAAGCCTCTGCCTGCAGTGCCGACATCCCATATAGGCGCCAGTTCATGTCTCGGCTGCTACTCTTCCAATCCAGCTCTCTGATTATGGCCTGGGAAAGCAGTGGAAGGTGACTCAAGTACTTAGGCCCCTGTACCCACATGGTAGACCTGGAAGAAGCTCCTGGCTCCTGGCTTTGGATTGGCTTAGCTCTTGCCATTGTGGCCATTTGGGGAGTGAATCAGCAGATGGAAGACCTCTCTCTCTCTCTCTCTCTCTCTCTCTCTAAATCTGCCTTTCAAATAAATAAATAAAATCTTTTTTAAAGACAGAGAATTATTCCACCTGCTGCTTCACTCCTCAAATGGGCACAATGACCAGTGCTGGGCCAGGCCAAAGCTAGGAGCCAGGAGATTCTTCCCGGTCTCCCATGTGGGTATAGGGACCCAAGCACTTGGTCCATCCTCTGCTGCTTTCCCAGGCACAGTAGCAGAGAGCTGGATTGGAAGTGGAGCAGCCAGGACTTGAACCCGCACCCATATGGGATGCCAGCTCAGTAGGCCATGGCCTTAGCATGCTACTGACCCCAATAAATAAAATCTTTTTTTTTTTTTAAAAAAAAAAGAAGTGGAACAGCTGGGCAGTGGTTTTACCCACTACACCACGAGGCCAGCCCTAGTTAATGTTTTAATTTTGGCTAGTTTTAAAACACTAGTTTATTTTAAACAATTTTGTATTTCCTAATTTAGTAAAGAATAAATATCAGTCACACCTCAAATATGAGTAAAAATGAGAATAAATATGAGTCACACCTCAAAGATTCTACAAAATGTGTGCATTTTTTTTTTTTTTTTTGACAAGCATGTGCTACATCATTTTGATCATCTTTATATTTGACTTGTGTTGTAAAATGGCACTTTTTGGGAATTTGCGCTTGACTGTTACTGCCAGTAGAGGTCACTGTCCCTCAGTGATTGTCCACCAGTGTGTTTCTTTTTTTTTTACTTCCTACCCTAGGGATTATTTGGCAATGCCTGGAAACATTATTCACTCACAACAGGAGGCTGCGACTGGCACCTAGTGGGTAGGGACCAGGAATGCTGCTAAAATGCTACAAGGCACAGGACCACCCCCACAACACAGAATGATCTGGCTTTAAATGTCAACAGTGCCAGGGCCAGCATTGTGGCCTAGCATGTTAAGCCTCCACCTGTGATGGTGGCATCTCAAATGGGCACCAATTCGAGACCTGGCCTGGCCCATTGTGGCCATTTGGGGAGTGAACCAGTGGATGGAAGATCTCTCTCTGTCTCTCTCTCTCTGTGTGAATCTGCCTTTCAAATAAATACTAAATAAATCTTATCTAAAAAAAATTTTTTTTTGACAGGCAGAGTGGACAGTGAAAGAGAGAGACAGAGAGAAAGGTCTTCCTTTTGCCGTTGGTTCACCCTCCAGTGGCTGCCGCGGCCAGCGCGCTGTAGCCAGCGCACCGCGCTGATCCAATGGCAGGAGCCAGGTACTTATCCTGGTCTCCCATGGGGTGCAGGGCCCAAGCACTTGGGCCATCCTCCACTGGCCATCCTCCACTGGCCACAGCAGAGAGCTGGCCTGGAAGAGGGGCAAGCAGGACAGAATCTGGCGCCCCGACCGGGACTAGAACCTGGTGTGCCGGTGCCGCAAGGCGGAGGATTAGCCTAGTGAGCCGTGGCACCGGCCTAAATAAATCTTATTTTAAAAAGTCAGCAGCTAAGCTGGAGAAACCATGGTAGAGTCATCAATAGAAAGAACATGACAATCTCTATAATAAAGCTGTCTATTATTATTTTGATTGAAAACAAGACCAAATATTTACCTATAAAACTGGCACATGGGAAGCAGGGAGCAGCCAGGAGTGGGTTGGCAGGGGGAAGGGCAAGTGTCCTTCTATGGGCAATCTCTTTAGGCTGGGCTCTTAGGGTAAGGAGATTGGGTCTGGGGTGGCAGATCTGTCAGCTTCAGTAGAAACAAGCAACCTGGTGGCTCAGTGACTCATGGGACAGAACATGAGTCAGTAGGATGTGAATCTTAGGAGGTAGTAGTGGAGCCCTGACTCTTAGGAGCCAAGGTGGGCCGGCAGGCTGGGGTGCTCATGAGTGGATGGCCCCTTGGCTCTTGTAGTTAAGGCTCTGTGACTTTGTTCTGGGCTGGCCTGGCTCTTGCAGCACCAGGGCAGTCTACAGAGAAGGCTGAGGGAAGCTGGACAGCAGCCCTGGCCCTTCTCCTCCTGCCATACTTAGTTGCCTGGGAAAAGACACTCCTGTTCTGCTGCTGGGATCTGACTATGTACCAAGGCAGGGAACCACTCCCTTTCTGGTCACAGACTTGAAGACAGATGGCCTGAGTGCTGGGCTCTATATCTTTCTCTAGGTGTCTGGTGTCGCAGACCAAAGAAGCCATGGAACATCCAAACTTTGGGCCCGTGGCCCTCCAAATCCTGCCATAGTCACAGCCAGACAGTGTGGTGGGGAAGCATCAGGTCATACTGGCGGTTCTGCTGCACATGGAAATCTTTGCAGGGCTCCTGAGCTTGACAGCAGTGAGCAGACCTGGATGGCAAAGTCTGGTGCTGCTGGGCAGTGGGGGTGGCAGCAGGGCCTCGGGCATGCCTGGGTACCTGATCAGACATCTGCTCAGGTAGAGGTCCGTGTGGCAGATCACTTTGGAACAGCAGATTCAAGTTGCAGCAGTTCCCCAAGTATGTGGTTGTAGCTAGAGGCAAAGTTCCTAGGGTTCTGATGACCTTTGATTTTAGGGCTTCAGGCACAGGGTACCCTCTGCCCAAGGGATCCTGCGTGAGCCAGGCCCATACTCTGCAGACTCAGGGACATCGCTAGGCCCAGCAGCAGCTGTGGAGTTGGGGACATCCCATGGTATTTGGAGGACACAGGAAGCTCTGGCCTGTGTCCTTCCCACTGCTCGTCTCCCTGTGTAGCCATCTACAGAGGGTGCTGTCTCAACAAACAGCACATACTTGAGTGCTCTTGTAAGGAAAAACAAATCACGAATTTACTCTTCTGTGCATATGTAATGTGTCATTCTTCTGGGATGTTATACTAATGTCACTTTTCTCAATTTAACGCTTAAGTAAATGGCAAAAGCCATCCAAGGATTATGTTTTAGTATAAGCAGCGCTGATTTTTTGTGGACTCTCCAATAGTTTTCAGCTTTCATGCATCCATGCTTAGATTATCTTCTCTTTGAACACTAATGCCGGTCCTCTCCTTCTATTTCTACCAGAAATCTTGGAGAGAGGCACATTTCCATTAATAGAAAAGTTCTAACTTCAGAAATAAACTGTCCAAGAGCTACTGGGTAATTGATTATAGTTCTTAGGCTTGGAGGTGTGTTCAAGGTGATGTAAAAGAAACTGTGCTTGAGAAGTGTTTGCGCAGAAGTACACACAAAGCACCTGTGAGCTGGTTGCAGTGGTGGGATTAGGGGGGAACAGAAGTAGAGATGGACAGATCCAATACCAAATCAAGAGCAAGCAACAGATTGTGTCTGGATCTGAGAGGTGGGAGGCTTAATGGACAGGGTGCTAAAAAGACATTAATAAGGAAATGCTCAAGGTCTCTCTGGTTCAGTGGGGCCATGATGGAGACATCAGGGGCTGTCAGCCACTAGCTGATGGAGAATGAGGTCCTTAACACCTTCCATTGACCAATTTTTTTTTTTTAAATGAGAAGTTCCTATATAATTTTCTCCTTACTAAGACATTCTTTCAGAGCCAGTGCAGTGTCACAGCAGGTAAAGCCACTGCCTATAGCGCTGACATCCCATATGGGCACAGGTTCAAGTTCTGGCTGCTCCACTTCTGATTCAGCTCCCTACTAATGCACCTGTAAAAGCAGTAGAAGATAGCCCAAGTACTTGAGTTTCCGCTACCCATGTGGGAGACCCTGATGAAGCTCCTGGCTCCTGGCTTTGGCCTGGACCAGCCCCGGCTGTTGCAGCCATTTGGGGAGTGAACCAGCAAATGAAAGGTATCTCTCTCTCTCTGTCTGTCTGCACTCTCCCTCTTTCTCTGTAACTCTGACTTTCAAATAAAAAAAAAAAAGACGTTCCTTCATAATGGTAGACATTTTTAAACATAGCAAAAACACTTCTTAAGGTGCTAGTAGCATCAGAGTGAATGATTTAATGTTATTTGGGATGATATTCTTATAATGTATTTTTTTCTTTCCATTGTCTGCAGAATTTCCCATGTCCTACTTTGCAATGTAACCCAGAGAGTGTCATTCTGGTTTGTGGTTACAGACCCTTCAAAAAATCACACTATTCCTGCTGTTGAAGTACAGTCGGCCATAAGGTAATGCCCCTAAATATGACCTCTACTTGTCTATAATGTTGATTAATTCAGTTGTTCTTGTAGATACTGGATAGTTCTCTCTCTGCTCCCCGTACTATTCATTTATTAAGATGTAAAGATTGTCATTTTGTTATTTTCTATTAGAGATGAGTATAGATTGGTGATTTCATGCAGGGGCAATTTTGTTTTTGAGGAGTCATTTGACAGTGTCTGGAGATATTTGGTAATGTTTGGAAATGTTTTTGTTGTCATAACTAGGTGGAAGTAGGGGTGTGCCACCAGCATCAAGTAAGCAGAACTAGGGATGCTGCAAAATATCCTACTATGCAAAGGACAGTTCTCCACAACAAAAAATTATTTGACCCAGGATGTAAATAGTGCTGTGGTGGAGAAGCCTGGTTGAAATATTAGCTAAGAATGTTTAGTATTGTCTTCTTTTGGCAAGAACCCCTTTTATGACACTGTTGGGTCGTGGTTCACCATAAGAACTTTGGAGCATGAACTCTTAGATTTTAAATTCTGGATTTGCCTCTTGCTAAATATTTGAATACAAACAAATTACTTACCCTCTATTTGTTTTCCTCTCATCATCTATAGAACATTAAAAAGTATAGTTCCCCTTTCTTATGGTTGCTGAAAAGATTAAATGAGTTCATAAATGTAAAGTTTTGAGGGACATGTTGTACCTTTGATTTTTACTTTAATACCAAGATAGACATTCACATATTTGGACCTCTAGGGACTTACATTCTTCACTCAATGTACAATCTTTACATTTTTTAATCAAAGGTAAAATCATTACTTTCATTCAAATTAAAAAATAAATACTGTCAAAAATTTTATTATGTCACTAATGAGGTAACTAGTCAAGACCGTAAAACCACTTCAAAGGAGACTTCAAGGAACCATATATGTATACCAATGAGGAGTAGCAAAATGCACTCACAAAAAGTTGCATCAGTCTGTCAGGCAGTACCCAGTCATTTTTCATCAGACACAATTCATTTGTTATGCTAAGGACAAGAATCATTTATATTATGTTGGTTTTCTAGAACTTATAAATTTGCAAAGTAGCTCAGACACAACAAGATGTAGAAATTTTCCACAAAAAAAAGTACTAGGAAGGATACCAAATAAAAAAGTAGCAAATCTAGTAATTTTTTGTCTTTGTAAGTCTTTCACAATTTTTCCTAACAGTTAACCACCTCCTCTCATTGTGAGGCTAACAAACTTTCCAATGTGAAACAAATTATTTACTTCCAAAAAGCAGAGGAAACAATTCATTTTTATTTCAATTAATGCATACTTTATGTGTATTAGAACTTCGAATAATGCAGGTGATTGATGTTGGACAAAGATATATTACAAGAATGAGTTCAGGAAATCAACTGTTTTCTGAAAAAGAAAGAACAAGGCAGAGTAACTCTACCTACAAAAGACTTACAAGTTGCTGAAAAGCATATTATTCACTTTATCAAGGACAAATACTTATTGAAAGAAATCATTTACTTTCTGTAAACTATTAACACTTAAGATAACGAGTATATAATAACATGTCAAAGGTTTTTGTGGACAATCATCTACTTCTCTTGCTGCAGCAAATGCACTAAGGATCTATACCAATGGGAAATGGTTTAATCTGCTCTAAGAAGAAGGTTAGAACTAAATTGTTTCTGCACTTTTGCTACTAAAAATACTGTTAAGACCCACTACTTAGGTAGCAAGAATTTGAAGTATCATATTTCATGTGAAAAGCAATTTTATTCAAGTCTTGCAATCTGGAAAGGCTGGAAGCAAAATGAAGATGCCATGGTTAAGCGAGGGTTCAGCTGATGTGAGGAGGAAGAATGAGTGTTTGGGGTGAAGGTTGTGGAAGTCGATGAATATATTCACAACAAAGTGGGTCCTTGCAGGAAAAACTATTTGGAGGGTGAGAATGGTCAATAGAATAAGAATTTATGTTAGGTAATGAGAATGGTACAGGATAAGATGAAAATAAAGTAAAACATAGCAAGAGGGAAGGATAGAGTGAAAAAAACGGAGCTGGCCCCTAGAGGGCAAGGTAATGGGAATTTCAAAACTGAAGAATCTATGTGGTTGGGCAAATAATACTTGCTCTTCCTAATATTTCCACAATTCCTTCTGGTTTACAAGGCAAGTGCTTATGCAAGTGTGACATTTAATACTAATACTGATTATTTTGGGTGATTATTATTGTCCCTGGTTTATAGATGAGAAAACTGAGGCTCAGAGAAATTAATATTGAAATGACAAAGAGGGAGGACTTGGAACTACGCATATTGCCACCAGGTCCAGTGATTTTTCCTCTTTACTAGAATTTTCACACCTATGGAATGAGACAAGGAGATGATCAGCTGGTTCTGAGAAGTCTTTTGCAGCTGTTTTGTGAAGGCCTGACCTGATTCAGTGACCCTTTTGTTTTTTTGTTTTGTTTTGTTTTGTTTTTTGAATGAAACCCTGTCTTTCTTTCTTTCTTTTTTTTTAATTTGACAGGTAGAGTTATAAACAGAGAGAGAGAGAGAGAGAGTGAGAAAGGTCTTCCTTCCATTGATTCACTCCCCAAATGGCCGCTAGGGCCGGCACTGCACTGATCCGAAGCCAGGAGCCAGGTGCTTCTCCTGGTCTCCCATGGGGTGCAGGGCCCAAGCACTTGGGCCATCCTCCACTGCACTCCCAGGCCACAGCAGAGAGCTGGACTGGAAGAGGAGCAACCGGGACAGAATCCAGTGCCCCATCCAGGACTAGAACCCAGTGTGCCGGCGCCACAGGCTGAGGATTAGCCTAGTGAGCCATAGTGGGGCCCCTCAGTGACCCTTTTGGCTGAAAGATATCCATAGTCACTGATACCAATTGGGGGTTGCAGTTGATGGTGGAGATTTAATCAGCCCTGAGCTAGAACTTCCAATCAGCCTGAAAGGAGATAGAGCACATTCCCAACCCAAAGTGAGAAAATAGCAAAGGACTAAACAACCAGGAAGACAGAAAGAGAACTCACAATAACATTGCATTATTCTCTGAGTTATAGCTTAGCAGTAGAGTTCATTATTTTGTGGAAAGTTTTGTGTTCCCAGATTATCAGTATTAGGTTATGAAAAATGAAAACATTCCATAGTTTGATAAAACATGACATTTAAATGATCCTTTGCTGTAGATTATCTGGCTGGGGTTCTCTTTCACATCCACAAATAATCATGCCTCAGCAGAGGTTTATTTGTTAAAGGAGGTCTTCCTTGATGGCCTGGTGCTGGTCTGCAGAGATGCTCAAGCTATTTCTCACAGACTGTAGCCAAGTGCCTAGGAAACACTGAAATGTGGCTAATCCAAAATGTGGTGTCCTCTATCAGTAAAATACACATCAAATTTCTAAAAGATTTAGTACGAGATAAAATGTGAACCAATTCATATTTTATTATATTTCCTTGGCTATATTGGATGAAGAATACATTATTAAAATTACTTATGCTTTTTTTAGTACAGTTACTAGGACATTATTTAAAAAATTTATATCTCAAGAGCACATATTCAATTTTTTTTAAAGATTTTATTTATTTATTTGATAGGCAGAGTTACAGACAGAGTGAGAGAGAAAGACAGAAAGAAAGGTCCTCCCTCCACCAGTCCACTCCCCAAGTGGCTGCAATGGCCAGAACTGCGCCGATCCGAAGCCAGGAGCCAGGTGCTTCCTCCTGGTCTCCCATGCGGGTGCAGGGCCCAAGGACTTGGGCCATCCTCCACTGCCTTCCCGGGCCACAGCAGAGAGCTGGACTGGAAGACGAGCAACCGGGACTAGAACCCGGCACCCATATGGGATGCTGGCTGCACAGGCAGAGGATTAACAAGTGAGCCACGGCGCCGTTCCCGCACATATTCAATTTTAAGAAATATTTATTTATTTTTACTTATTTGAATGGCAGAAGGACAGACAGAGTGACACGGAGAGATCTTTCATCCACAGATTCACTCTCCAAATGCCCAGAATAGCCAGGCCAAAGGAAGGAGCCAGAATTCAGTCCTGGTTGCCCACATAGATGGTAGGGATCCAAGCGCTTCAGCCATCCTTTGCTGCCTCCCAGGGTACACATTAGCAGGAAGCTGGAATCCAAAGTGGAGCTGGGACTGAAACCCAGGCACTCTGATATGAGATGGAGCATCTCAAATGGCATGTTAACCATTCCATTAAACACCTACCTCTGGAAAATCTTAAGTCACACAAGGCCCAAATATGTTTCTGTTTTCCAAGACTACTCTAGAGATATATGAAGTCAATTTTTTTATAGTATAAATTTAGTAAAGGTCGTAAAATATCTCCAAAGAATCTCCTCAGCTACTTTGAAAATTCTGGTTAGAAATGCACTAATCTGGCCGGCGCGCGGCTCACTAGGCTAATCCTCCACCTTGCGGCGCAGGCACACTGGGTTCTAGTCCCGGTCGGGGCACCGCATTCTGTCCAGGTTGCCCCTCTTCCAGGCCAGCTCTCTGCTGTGGCCAGGGAGTGCAGTGGAGGATGGCCCAAGTGCTTGGGCCCTGCACCCCATGGGAGACCAGGATAAGTACCTGGCTCCTGCCATCGGATCAGCACGGTGCGCTGGCCATAGCGCGCCGGCCGCGGCAGCCATTGGAGGGTGAACCAACGGCAAAAGGAAGACCTTTCTCTCTGTCTCTCTCTCTCACTGTCCACTCTGCCTGTCAGAAAATAAAAAATAAAAAAAAAATAAATAAATGCAGTAATCTGTTTTCAGTTGAATAAGTCTTATCTACCAACCTCGGCCTAATTGCTACCACCACCAAGTATGTACATTTTCCCAGGAAGAGTAATACATTAACCTTTATAATTTTCTTTTTTTAAAAGATTTATTTATTTTACTTGAAAGTTAGAGTTACACAGAGAGAGAGAGAGAATGAGATGTCTTCCATCTGATGGTTCATTCCCTCATTGGCCACAACGGCCGGAGCTGCGCCGATCCGAAGCCAGGAGCCAGGAGCTTCTTCTGGGTCTCCCACATGGGTGCAGGGGCCCAAGGACTTGGGTCATCTTCTCCTTCTTTCCCAGGCCACAGCAGAGAGCTGGACAGGAAGTGGAGCAGCTGGGTCTCCAACCGGCACCCATATGACCCGTATGGGATGCTGGTGCTTCAGGCCAGGGCGTTAACCCGCTGCATCACAGCGCCGTCCCTCTTTATAATTTTCTAGACTTTGGGGCTCCCAAGTCACCACAACGGGGTTCCTAATGCACCATAACCTACATCATAAGGAACAATTTGTAGTTTACTAACCAAGCCATATGTTATCATGTCTCCATGCCTGTGCTCAATACAGGCTTTAGTCTAAAGAACTCCTACTGTGCCTCAAAACACAGCTCAAAAATTGCCCCTGTAGAAAAGCAGCCTTGAATTCTCATCATAATACAGTTGACCCTCCCACTAGCTCTGGCTGTGCCCATATTTGCCTCTTTCACAGAAGATGGTGCACTGCACTGTGGTTGTGGCTATATTAATCTGTCACCCTTCTATTTCATAAACTCCTTAGTATTTTTATTTTACTTTGTATCTTCAGCACCCAGAACAAGGTCTGATACTTAGAAAGCTTTTGGCATGGCCAGCGCCGCAGCTCAATAGGCTAATCCTCCGCCTGCGGTGCCAGCACACCGGGTTCTAGTCCTGGTCGGGGCACCGGATTCTGTCCCGGTTGCCCCTCTTCCAGTCTAGCTCTCTGCTGTGGCCCGGGAGTGCAGTGGAGGATGGCCCAAGTACTTGGGCCCTGCACCCCATGGGAGACCAGGATAAGTACCTGGCTCCTGGCTTCAGATCGACGCAGCACACTGGCCACAGCAGCCATTGGGGGGTGAACCAACGGAAAAGGAAAACCTTTCTCTCTGTCTCTCTCTCTCACTGTCCACTCTGCCTGTCAAAAAAAAAAAAAAAAAAAAAGCTTTTGGCAAATCGTTGCTGGATCAATGAAAAACAATTAAATTGATGGATTTGAAGCCATTCCTGGTTCATATTTTCTTTTCTACCCCCAGTTTTATTTTCTTTTGATGTTTGTCTCCTACTTTTTGCATATAATTTTATTTTTTTAGTGTGCTGAATATTTATGTAAGCCACCTTAGAGTTCTATCATTCTAATCTAAATGTTACCTCTCAGGAAATAAGCATGGTGAGCAGAACTCAAAACTCAGGACCTCTGGTTGCTTCCAGAACTTTCACAACAGTGGAGGGCAACAGTGCATAGATGGGCATCTTTCTTTTTTTTTTTCTTTTTTTTTTTCTTTTTTTTTTTTAATTTTTTGACAGGCAGAGTGGACAGTGAGAGAGAGAGAGACAGAGAGAAAGGTCTTCCTTTTGCCATTGGTTCACCCTCCAATGGCCGCCGCGGCCGGCGTGCTGCGGCCAGCGCACCGCGCTGATCCGAAGGCAGGAGCCAGGTACTTATCCTGGTCTCCCATGGGGTGCAGGGCCCAAGCACTTGGGCCATCCTCCACTGCACTCCCTGGCCACAGCAGAGAGCTGGCCTGGAAGAGGGGCAACCTGGACAGAATCTGGCGCCCCAACCGGGACTAGAACCCAGTGTGCCTGCGCCGCAAGGCGGAGGATTAGCCTAGTGAGCCATGGCGCCGGCCGGGCATCTTTCTGACAGCCAGTGCTGCAGCTTATTAAAAGGAACTGGCATGATGGCCTTCAGCAAACTTTCTAGGGAACCTGAAGTCTCCCGCTACAAGGATGCTTTGTTGATAAAGCTATTTATAATCATTGAGGGACAGGTCTGTATTTTATTCCCAATGTGTTTTTTTTGGTCTTATATGTTTTTAATTATTATATTTTAGAATGAATAGAGACCGGATCAACAATGCCTTCTTCTTGAATGACCAGACTCTGGAATTTTTAAAAATTCCTTCTACTCTTGCACCACCCACGGACCCATCTGTGCCCGTCTGGATCATCATATTTGGTGTGATATTTTGTATTGTTGTTGTTGCAATTGCACTGCTGATTTTGTCAGGGATCCAGCAACGTAGAAGGTAAGATATTCAAAGGCAGTGCTTTAAAGAACATTTTCCCATTTACTCATGAACTAGAAAAATTGAGAGCATTTTCCTCGGCCAAAGATAAGACTTTTTTTAAGCTTTGAAAAAAATTAGAAAATTTTCTAGATATGCTTCTGTCTTTAGATGTTCTTAAAAGTCTATGTCCCATACTTAATGAGGCTACTTTCATCACTGTCTTTCTCTCTGTTCTATACCACATATTTTATATCCAGACTTGATTTTAATATATGTGTTGTGATTTTATAAGCTGAATACACAGAGCTAAGCAGACTTTTTGGGTGGGCAGGGTTAATCTTGGTTGTTGTCCAGCTCCAGTGCCAACAGTTCCACAGTTCTGTCCATGCTTCCCTATCTTGGCTTGCCTCTTCTTGGCCCAGTGCCTGAAGGCCACCATTCTTTCCCAGATTTCCTTGTGCTGTTTTATACTTACCCCTTGTTGATGGACTTTCACCCTCCTAGTGCCTATAATATGAAGCTATATTCCTCACGGCCTCTCTGAATCAACTCCCTGCATCAGAACCACCTGGAACACTTGGTTTTTCAAAAATGTAGGGTCCTTGACCTTGTGTAAAACCCACTAAATTAGAATCTCTGAAGGGGATTCATTTTAATGAATATCTAGGTTATTTTAATTCACTTCATTTGAGAGCTTTCAATTCAACAAATTATATATTGGTTCCTAGTCCTTGAGTTCATTTACTTGGATGCTGGAGCACTTGCAAACTTTGATGTCTAAATCATTGATATTGCTTCAAGAGGGAATTTCAGACCACTGGGAGAGTTACTGAGACAATGATGAAGAGAGGAAACAGGATTTCTTAGTTTGACTAAAGTAGAAAATAATTTTATTTATAAGTACTTCTAATCCAGGGTGGGGGGAAAAGAGAAAATCCTTAACTCTTCATTGAATGCTCTGATGCTTCTGAACCTTCCCTTCTGATACAGAGGAAGATGAATTCTGCTAGGCAGAAATTATAGGGACATGCATTTCAAAAATCACATGGGCATGGTTTTCTAAAGGGTTGGTACCCACAGGGGACATGTGGGATGTGTTTGCCCAAGTCTGTGTTTTCTAAATGCTTCTCCTGAGGTTTACTACTTTCCCTGTTTCACCCTAGTTACTAGTAGAAGGTAATCATTTTAAATATAGATGTTTGTAATTTTTTTCACAAAAACTTGGCTTATGTCTAAACCCCAAAATAAACTCAAAAGAATAGGATCAAGTTGTACTTTCTTGATGATTTCATCATGAAATGTAAGATAAAGAGTCTTGGTACAAGGTGTTGTTTTGGTTTTAAGAATATTAAAGAATATACTTTTTCAAAATTTGAATTTCTATGTTTAACATTTTTATGTTTTATATCAATCTGGAGTTGCTATGTTTCTGTGATGTCTATTATAACCGCAGTGAATGCACTTTATCTTCTTGGGTCCTAATTTCCTCCCAGTTCAACATGGTGTAGGAGTTAGAAGAATGGAGTCTGTAGATAGATTGCTTAGATTCAAAGTATTTATCTTTTAAGATTCTGCCTTTGTATATAATCCATTAACTGTGTGGATAGCAGGAAGTACAAACAATGAGTCAGGGAAACCAAGCTTAGGCGAATATGGTTTCTGGTGCTAGAAGCAGAATGGTTAAATTTATCTTTGCTCTCTGTGCATAGATAACTTTTCTAGAGTGACCTGAGGTGTGCTGGAAATAATTAACTTGTTGGGATAAAAAGAGTTAATACGGTAGAGTGCTTAAACTAGGATCTGGTACATAGTGAGCACTTAGTGTTAGCCATCACTATTATTTTGTTATCTTTCCATTTGCTGGTCATTCAGCTAGTTTGTGTTGGGATCAGCTATCTCTTTCCTTCTGAACATATTCTGCAGTAATGTAACAATTGGGTGTGCAGCATCATAATCTGTTACCTGGGAGAAATGCAGTTGTTGTCACAACCTTGCCTTCACAAATTTATCTCATGTTCTAACCAGGAAAGCAGATGGGCAAATCTCTTGTGTAAACTTGGAGAGCATCAGCAATTAGCAAATACAGTCCGGACAGTTAGGACAACTTCCTGGAAATAAATTGTATATTGTGTTTTAAGTTTGATACAACCCCTGATGGGTGTCTCTCCAGCAAAATATTTCTTCAAAGATGAGGAGAGGGTGCAGTCTGAAGTGGGGACAGCCCTGATAGTTGTGATGAAAGCCCTTTTTAGTCATGGAAAAGATAGGAGCTACCCCCACAACCTTTAGTCCAGAGGAAGACCGTCAAAGAAATGCTCAACAATCCAATCCATACTAGATAATAATAAGCATAGTCTGTGTGGTACAAACCTTAACCTTAGAAGACCTGGCAGGACTGTAGGATCATCTAACTCACCATTCTGGCCGGTGCCACCGCTCACTAGGCTAATCCTCCACCTGCGGCGCTGGCACACCGGGTTCTAGTCCCAGTCGGGGCACCGGATTCTGTCCTGGTTGCTCCTCTTCCAGTCCAGGTCTCTGCTATGGCCCGGGAGTGCAGTGGAGGATGGCCCAAGTGCTTGGGCCCTGCACCCGCATGGGAAACCGGGAGAAGCACCTGGCTCCTGGCTTCGGATCAGTGCGATGCACCGGCCGCAGCAGCCATTGGAGGGTGAACCAACGGCAAAAGGAAGACCTTTCTCTCTGTCTCTCTGTCTCTCTGTCTCTCTCTCTCTCTCTCTCACTGTCCACTCTGCCTGTCAAGAAAATAAAAAAATTAAAAAAAAAAACTCACCATTCTTCTTCTTTGAGAACAGTGCCAGAGTCACTGAAGATATATGTATATTTAAACATACTATTGAGACCAATTCTCAAACAAACTTCAATAATTCTGTTAGCTTTGTCAACACAGCACTAATTTGGTTATGCAGAACCACGAATGGAAAATTACAATCACTGGAGCCCAAAATAGGTAAACTCAAATACCAGTTATACCCTTAACATATGATGGGGGCTTAAAAAAGTTCATGAGGGTGGGTGTTTGGCACAGTGATTAAGCTCCACCTGGGATGCCTGCAACCCATATTGGAGTGGCTAGGTGCAACTCTCACCTCCACTCTCGATTCTAGCTTCCTGCTAATATGCACACTGAAGGGCAGCAGGAGATAACTCAAGTACTTGGGCCCTTGCCACTCATGTAGGAGACCCAGATTGAGTTCCTAGCTCCAGGACTCAGCCTAACCCATCCCTGGCATTTGAAGAGTGAAGATCTCTCTCTCTTCTCTCTCTCTCTCTCTCCTACTTCTTTGCCTTCAAATAAATAAAAATAAACTAATAAAAATTTTGAGAAGTTCACAGAAAATATTATTTTAAAAAATTAATATATTTGAGGGCCCAATGCTGTGGTTTAATGAGTTAAGCTGCTGTCTGCAGCACTGGCATCTCATATCGGTGCCAGTTTGAGTCCCAGCTGCTCTACTTCCTATCCAACTCCCTGATAATGACCTAGAAAAGCAGCAGATGATGGCCCAAGTGCTTGGGCCCTTGCATCCACATGGAAGACCTGGATGAGGCTCCTGGCTCCTGGCATTGGCCTGGCTCAGCCCTGGCCATTGCAGCCATTTGGGGAGTGAACCAGCAGATGGAAGATCTGTCTCTGTCTCTCCCTTTCTGTAACTCTGCCTTTCAAATAAATAAATAAATCTTTAAAAATTACTTTATTTGAAAGAGAAAGATAGCCTATCTGTTGGTTTACCCTCTAAATGCCTGCAACAGACAGTTCTGGGCCAAACCAAAATCTGGAGCTAGGGACTCAATCAAGTCTCCCACATGGTGGTAGTGAGCCAATTACTTAAACCATTACCTGCTGCCTCCCAGGATGTGCGTTAACAGGAGGGTGGAATTGGGACCAGAACCTGGATTAAGGAAATATGATATGGGATGCAAACATCCCAAGTAGAATCTTTTATAAAGATTTTTTATTCATTTATTTGAAAAGCAGAGTTACAGATAGGCAGAGGCAGAGAGAGAGAGAGAGAGAGAGAGAGAGAGAGGCAGAGAGAGAGAGGTCTTCCATCCGCTGGTTCACTCCCCAAATTGCCCCAACAGCCGGAACTGGGCTGATCCAAAGCCAGGAGCCAGGAGCTTCTTCCGGGTGTCCCACATGGGTGTAGGAGCCCAAGCACTTCAGCCATCTACTGCTTTCCCAGGCCATAGCAGAGAGCTGGATTGGAAGTGGAACAGACAGGACTCGAACCTTCACCCATATGGGATACCAGCACCACAGGTTTAGGCTTAGCCTACTATGCCACAGCACTGGTGCCCATTTTTAAGTTTTTGAGGAACTTCCACACTGATTTCCATAGTGGTCCTACTAATTTACATTCCCATCAACAGTGTACAAAGGCTCCCCCTTTTCCTACATCCTGGACAACACTTAATTATCTTTCATCTTTTTGATAACAACCATTCTAATAGATGTGAAGTGATATCTCATTATGACTTTTATTTGCATTACCCTGATTATTAGTGATGTTCAGTATTTTCCATATATCTTTTGGCCACTTATATGTATTCTTTTGGCAGTTTTCTGTTGAGATCCTTTGCCCATTTTTAATTGGGTTATATGTTTTCTTGCTGTTGAGTTATTTGAATTACTTATGTATTTTGCATATCAACCCCTTAACAGATGTATGGTTTGCAGATATTTCCTTCCATTCCATAGGTTGCCTCTTCACTATATTGTTTCCTTTGCTGTATAGAAGTTTTTTTAGTTTAATGCAATCCCATTTGTCTAGTTTTGTTTTTGTTGTCTGTGCTTTTGGGGTCATATTAAAAAATATGTTGCCCAGACTAATGTCATGGAGCTCTCCATGTTTTCTCTTAGTACTAGTTTTATAGTTTCAGGTCTTCCATTTGAGTACTTCATCAATTTTTAGTTTATTTTTGTATTTGATGTGAGAAAATGGTCTAATCTCCTTCTTCTTCATTTGAATGTCCAGGTTTCCCCTACATTTTTTATTGAAGAGATTATTCTTTCCTCATTGTGTATTCTTGACCACTTTATTGAAGATCAGTTGACTGTAAATGAGTGGATTTTTCTCTGTATTTGCTATTCTGTTCCATTGGTCTGTGTTTCTGTCTTGATGCTACTACCATACTGAATAAACATCTATTTTAAAATGCAAATGATCCTATGAGATCTACTGGTCGCTATAATAGTGGTGAACTGGTTAACCAGCTATCTAAAAAAATCTGCTTTGTAGCATTTGGCACTTTTCTATTAAGGCCAAAAAGACATGAATATTTAACAGTTCACCCTTGAAAACTTGTGTCAGTCAGCTCCAGTTCACTGCTACAGCTACTACTTCCTTGTGAAATAATTTGAGGAGTTTGCTTCTCTATTACCACCTTGTTGAGAGTAGCAGTTTATGGAAATGAGAGATTTGTTGCAGGAAAAATGTTGAAAAGGTAATTTTTTACTTTTGGGCAACAGTTTGGGAACTGAACAGGTGGAAAGGCAAACAAGATGAACTGCAAGTCTGTACTGTAGCTGTGTCTCACCCCAGCCCAGAAGTAGATGCCTTAGTTATCATGATGGTGGTGGTGGTGGTGATGATGACAGTTATGGTGATGTGCCTTAATGGAAAGAACAATGGACCAAAACTCTTGGTTTCAGGTTCCTGTCTTAGGCTCTAGCATTTATTAACTGAGTGACCTTAAGCAGATCACATACGAAAAGTGGTCCAAGTGATTATGTTGATGAGAAGACAAAATCGAAGAATGCTTTGCTTATTAGAAAGTGCTATGTCAATGTAAATTACTAGTATCACCATAAAATGAAGTTACAAAGTGCTAATTTTATATAATCTGCCACTTTGTGGTATAGAAAAGAGTCCAAGACACAGCATAATTACAGACATACATGTACAGAGTAGAATTGATTTATGAATCTGGTATATAAATAGACTGTTATAATGTTAGACTTTAATTGGGTCTATAGTCACAACTGGGTCTTAGGAAGGGACCTTACTGATTGTCTAAATTCAACTCTCCAGAAATCAAAGCCCAGAGAAGTAAAAATATATTATTTCTTTATTGATTATCCGTTCTGTGGTAAGAGTTTTAGCATACAGTATGGAAGAGGCAAACACAGATAACATGGATGGTCTTTGCCTGCAAGGAGATTATAATCTTATAGCTGGTAACAAAACCAGGTCAGGCAGGGGCTTAGAACAAAGAACCCTAGTGAATGCTCACAGCTGAACAGTCATTAGTAAATTTGCTTGATTTGTTTCTGGTTATACTTTTATTCACATAAGGCCGGTAGTAAATAGAAGTACCTTTGGATTTCCATAAACCTTGTTTTTCACACAGGAGATAGGGTTCAGTCAATACTTTCATATACTGAAACTTCACATCCTTATAAATTCTTTTTTAAAATATTTATTTATTTATTTGAAAGTCAGAGTTACAGAGAGAGAGAGAGAGAGGGAGGGAGCAAAAGAGAGAGAGAGGGAGAGAGATCTTTTATCCACTGTTTCACTCCGCAGATGGCTACAATGGCCAGGGCTATGCCAGGCCACAGCCAGGAACTTCTTCAGGTCTCCCACGTGGGTGGCAGGGGCCCAAATACTTGGGCTATCTTCCACTGCTATCCCAGGCCATTAGCAGGAAGCTGGATCAAAAGTGAAGCAGCTGGTGAGGCCCGCTCTGCGGCATAGTAGGCTAAGCCTTGTCCCATATGGTTTGTGTCCTGGCTGCTCCTCTTCCGATCTAGCTCTCTGCCTGTGGCCTGGAAAAGCAGTGGAAGATGGCACCCATGTGGGAGACCCAGAAGAAGCTCCTGGCTCCTGGCTTCAGATCAGCTCAGCCCCGGCTGTTGCAGCCATTTGAGGAGTGAACCAGTGGATGGAAGACCTTCTCTCTCTCTCTCTCTCTCTCTCTCTCTCTCTCTGTAGCTCTACCTCTCAAATAAATAAATAAAATCTTTAAAAAATATGGAGCAGCCGGGACTTGAACTGGTGCCCATTTGAGATGCTGTGTGTAAGTAAAATGAGAAATATCGTTGTTAATAATTGTTTTTATATACGTTCTTAAATATACATACCCAATAGCAATCCTATGTAGGTGTGTTTTGAAAGGAGATGAGGAAGACTAAATAAAATTCTTGGTCAATTCCTTTCACCAATCTTATTCCATTCTAAAAGACAAATTGCTCTACATATTTGAGTCTCAGTTTCTTTTGAAGAATAAGGATAATAATAAAGTCTACATAATGTTGCAGTAGGAATTAAATGAGTTAATGCATACAAGCAGCTAGTCTGATTTCTACAATGCAAGATACTTATCATTATTATTGCCATTCCATGGGAGATCCAAAGCGATTTGCCTGCAGTCACATAGTTAGAATGTTGTGGTATCAAGATTTAAGACCAGATAAAATTGATTCCAAAGCCTAGTCCCACTGTGCTGTAATGAGCACTCAAATCATTCCATTAACGTTGATATCTCCCCAGGGACCATCTAGACTGATATGCAGACAGCCCCAAAATGGATTCTGTCCTGTAAGAAAATCATATTTGTCTGTCTTTTATTGTTGTTTTCTGGCTATTTGTAATTCTTAACTCTTAAGTTCTGTTGTGTTTGAAGGGCCACAGAAGTGCCCTTTCTGCTTTTAGCTACTTTATCTTTATACCCTATTCTTCTACACTCTCTATCTCCTACTGCCACCTGCTACTTCATTTACACCCTATTTTGCCCTTCTCCTCTTGGGGCAAAGAGATATCCACTCTCATTATGAGAGATAGCCACTCTCAAGGCTCTGAGGAGCTAGTTCCGGGTAGTTTAGTCACACAGATTTTCCATCCTCTTCCTGAACTACCTGCCATTCCAGGATCATTGGAAGTCATTAACACTCAATTTTATTTTTCAGGAAAAAGAATTCATGTTTCTAGCAGAATATCAAAGCAAAATGATCCAGAGATATAGTTAACTTTTAGTATTCTTTATAAGAGCAATGCACAGGCAGTGAATCAGTTTATTATGGCATACACTATGAAATGTGACAGAGTGTCCTATTACTGTTAGATAACCTTTGAGCTGCTTATCATGTCTATCAGCCAGCAAGTCACTGACACTGAAGTTTGCCAAGCAATACCAAGACTCTGAACTACCAGATCTAAGGTCGCAAAAGCACAATATGTACCTAATTTGTTACTGACACAGTTCAGTTGGATAAGTTTCCACAGCAACTTCCCAGAATCTTTGGGGTTGAGAAATTATCTTTCTTTGAAAGAAGGCAAAATTCTCTCCTCTGTTTGCATCTTTCTCTTTAGTTCTTCCCATTCCTTTGTGGTGACCAAAATGGGTTATTTTTCCTTGTAGCTAGGGAGGTACAGGCGAGATTCCTTACACGGATTTGCACATGTCCAGCTCTCTTCCATTTTTCTCCTAACTCCATAAAACCACTGTTTACTGAAGCAACTGGAAAATAGATACTGTCAACCCATTACTTCTGTTTTTGTTGTCATTTCCACTTTATTGTTCAAGCATGGAACTTAAGGGGAGCCTGGACCTTCAGCAACATGCGGAGAAGAGGCTGGGAGTGGGGGTGGGGAGACAACCTTGACTGAAAAGGGAAACTGATGGGAAGGGAAATACCAGAACAGGGGACAGAGAGTGGTCACTAGGACACCAGAAGACCTCATCAGCCACACCCTCTGGGTGAGGAAGGGAACAGGGAGGTAATGGGCACAGCAGTGGTTTTTCACATGCCCATAACACCCACATGGAGGCCACATGATTGGAAGAGGACTGGGAGAGAGAAAGAATGAGGAAAGCTGCTGCCCAGGAGTCTCCCTAGGTTTCATTGCAGCAATCAGACCCCAGCCCTACCACTTGCCCCCTTCTACCATTTGCAAAATGGACCCAGTAGAGGGAACAAAATAAATGAACATTCAGTTGAGCATACATGGTTAGACATACATTTGTATATAATGGGGAAGGGAAGCATCAACCCATTATTTCTAAGACTGTGTTTGCATTGCCACCTACCTCAGAATGTGCTATCCACTAAAGTTTTTGTCATGTGTGTTTTATGCTTAAACAAATTACAGGGTAAGGTTGAACTTTTTAAAATATATTCATCACTGTGAGAAAATGTTATTCACTAAAAGCCCCATGTGGAGTGATTTGGGGGGAATTTTCTTGAGCAAGACTTTTTTATGATAATTTACAAAAATGTTTGTAACTAGGGCTTCATCCCTGTGAGAAACTACTCCTCTCTTTTATAAAGTATTGGTAAGGAGGGGAGGGTGGATGCATGATTTTGGGCCATCCTCTGATGCCTTCTCAGACGCATTAGCCTTTTTCTTTAGTACCAGGATGGTGTCTCTTCCACACACATAGCAGGCTTTCAAAACATAGTCATTAATGAATGTTGCATACTTGAATAGAAGTGATGTGATTGGTAATTGTACAATGTCGTTTGCTTTCGGTTTCTGGAACACATGGAAAAATGACAATGCTCCTGTCCACAGGAGGAGGGGCCAAAGTGAGTCCTATCTGGTGGGTGATTTAATCTGGCTGGAAAACCCCTTCATCACATTACACTCTAGTCTACTCCAACCTATGCTGTTCACTGGTTGTTGATGCTTGCAAGGGCCAGTCAGGGCAGTTTCTTCACCTTGAGGGTAAAAAAACACAGCAGCCTATCCTTTTCCAGATTTCTCAGAGTATAATCCCTGGCTTCCAACCCAGCATCAGGTCAGAAGTTTTATAAATGACTGCTTAAAATACAGTGACTCTAACTCAATGTTTATCTATAGTGACACTTAGGACATTTGATGATGCCATACATGATGACAGAATTCTTTCAAATGAGGACATTGTGATCTACAGTATTGGAATGCTACTTTACATTTTTAAAATAAACTCCAACTATTTGAAATTATTTAATAAACATCATCAGGGGCAGGCACAGTGGTACAGTGGTTTATGCTACTATTTTTGATAACAGCATTGCATATGGGAGTGCCAGTTCAAGTCCCGGCTGCTCGGCTTCCAATCCAGCTCCCTGCTAATGCACCTGGGATGGCAGCAGAGGATAACCCAAGTGCTTGGGCCCTGCCACCCACATGGGAGACCCAGATGGAATTCCTAGCTCCTGGCTTCAGCCTGGCCCAAGCCTGGCTTTTGCAGGCATCTGGGGAGTGAACTAGTGGAAGGAAGAGTCAGTCTCTCTCTCTCTCTCTCTCTCTCTCTCTCTCTCTCTTTCTCTTTCTCTGCCTTTCAAATAAATAAATATAAAATACAAATCATATTAAAATAACCTCTCATGCAGTGCTGACTTGGTCATCATCAGGGCACCTTCTCATCTGTCAGAGACTCATCATGGTCCTAAAGGACTCCCATAGTGATGGAAGGTAACCCTGGTCACTGCAGCAATGCCCAACATCCCAGCCAGGTCATTCCTTCGAGCCTGCCTCTTTGGGGTTTCCATAGACTCCTGGACAAGCTGATCCTTGGAAAGCCTGGAAGCCTCATAGCTACCATCAGGCTTCTGTGGTGCCACTGTGGAAGGATGTCCCTGATACCCAACCTGTGAAAAGCCTCGGAGAAACCCATCCTCCCTCTGGTTGCCTACAGGCACCCGTTATTCCCTTACTCTGATATCAAAGCATAATTGGCTGTAGATCTTAGTCTTTCACAGAAGACAGAAAAGATTATTTTAATTTAAGGCTACAGCTTTCACATTCAAGGAAATATTAAAGATATGCTTACTGCCTGGATTAAGATAGAAGGATCTACAAAAGGTCAGGGTATGAGAAAGCCAAAAATTTATCATGTCATGTAGAGTTTTTTGCAATGACTTAAAGTCACAGCTATGAGTTGTATGTAATGTAAATCAGAAAGTGTTCTCTAAGTTCCAGAAATTTGACTTACAAATGAACACAACTGTTTTATAATGAGCCAAGCAGCAGTATCTACAAGTTACTTGCTTTTTGTTTGTTTGTTTGTTTTAAGGATTTATTTATTTATTTGAAAGTCAGAGTTGCAGAGAGGGAGGGAGGGAGGGAGGGAGGGAGGGAGAGAGAGAGAGACCTTCCATCTGCTAGGTCATGCTGCAAAAGCCAGGGCTGGGCCAGGCCAAAGCCAGGAGCCAGGAGCCAGGAGCTTTATCCGAGTATCCTACGTGTGTGCAAGGGCCCAAGCACTCGGGCTATCCTCTGCTGTTTTCCCAGTTGCATTAGCAGGGAGTTGGATCAGAAGTGGAACAGCTGGGACTTGAACCAGCGCCCATATGGGATGCTAGCACTGTAGACAGTAGCTTACCTACTGTGCCTTACTTACTTTATATAAAGTAATATGAATTTGCTTTCTAATATCTCATTTTAATTTGATTTTCACTCAACATCTGTGGACCATGAATTGTCAAATCCTGTGAGAATAATTTATTTTACTAAATTCAATTTTGTATTAATTTGTTTCCCTAGAGCTAATTTTTTTGGTTTATAGTTAAAATTTTTATTTTATTTATTTGAAAAGCAGATACACACACACACACACACACAGAAAGACCTCCCCATCTGTTGGGTCACTCCCTAAATAGCAATAGCCAGGACCGGACCAGACTGAAGCCAGGAGCAGGGAACTTAATCTAAGTCTGCCATGTGACTACTTGAGCCATCACCTAATGCTTCTCAGGGTGTATATTAGCAAAAAGCTGGAACTGGAAGCAAACCCAGTTTTCTAACCTAAGAACATCAATAGGGGATGCCAGCATCCCAAGTGTTGTCTTAACCACTACACCTGATGCCTGCTCCTAGAACTAAATGTTTCTTAAGGATTTATTTATTTGAAAGAGTTACTTACCTATACACACACAAACAAACAAACACACAAACACAGAGAGAGAGAGAGAGAGAGAGAGAGAGAGAGAATCATCTACCTCTGGTTCACTCCCCCAAGCAGCCACAACTGGGCCAGGCTGAAGCCAGAAACCAGTAGCTTCTTCCAGATCTTCTGCATGGATGCAGGGACCCAAGCACTTGGACCATCTTCTGCTGCTTTCCCAGGCACATAAACGGGGAGCTGGATCACAAGTGGAGCATATGGGATGCCAGTGCCATGGGCTGCAGATTTACCCACTATGCCACAACACCGGCTCCTGACCTAAATTTTTAAACTTAGCAATTTGCCATGTTTTCCTCCCATCCCTTGATGCATTTTGTGTGTATGTGAATGTATACATGTATATATACGTACATATGTGCATATTCATTCATATACATATGCATTCATTCATAAACATATTCATATATATTTTAGTATTCTAAATAAGACCATTTGTTCCAATCAATCTGTGTATATTATCTTTGCAGACTTCTTACCTTTATAGCATGTTTTCATCTCTCGAAGTTTTTATCGTCTTCGAAATTTATTTGAAAACACACACTATCTATTACTTTGTCTTTTTAAGGTCCCTATTCTTCTTTCTGCTTTCCATGTTTGTACCATACTCGGACATGCTTTTTCTTCCCAGATCCCAATTACTCTTTTTCCGTGCTTTTAGGAAGAACGAAGGACCATCTGAAGTTGGTGATGCCGAAGATAAGTGTGAAAACACAATCACAATTGAAAATGGTATCCGCTGCGATCCGCTGGACACGAAGGGAGGGTGCGTTAATGATGCCTTCATGACGGAGGAGGAGCGGCTCACCCCTCTCTGAAGGCTGCTGTTCTGCTTCCCCAAGAAAATCAACACTGATTTCTTTGCGACTGCTGAGCATCCCAAATACCAAAGGCAGATGATGTATTTTGTTTCATCATTCTTCTTTTGTAAGAAATTTTAAACATGCTTCACAGTGAAAGGAATTGGTTATAAGCATGAAGACCATGAAATCATAGGCTGTTATCTATTTATAATAATCTAAAATATTTTTCAAGTCATGAGGTGTTTGTAGTTATTGATTTAAACATTTCTGGAAATAAGCCAGATATATGTGTGTGTGTATTCACACTTTGAAGACCTAAAAAATAGTTTTTCCAGTGGCAAATACCTATAATATTGTATAGAAATAATTGAAAATCCTTTTTGAATATTCATTACACTACTCTGTATAACACTAAGTAATTAAGTAAATTGAATAGATAAAAAGGAGTGTTGATATACGGGTTAGAACTTTCTTCTGCTATTGTACCAACAGCTGCCTATACAATTTCTGAATATCAGTCTCCAATAAGGAAGTTTATTTGTTGGTTTTGAGAAGCTCAATATATGCTAATTTAACAGTGGTAATCCTCTCATTTTTAGCATGTGACTGATTGTGGTCTGAGATTTATTTTCATACTGTAGAACATAGTGAGACTAATTTTTATTAGTTATGTTTAATGTGCTCTACAGCACTAGAAATGAATTATTTTTGTTGTATGTGTCTGTGTTCGAAGACATCTTACAGTTTTGATATTGATTTTGTTTGCAGATAAGCTATGTATCATTCTAAATTCCAATAATAATGATTATGCCTTTATTAATGGAAATAAAATTTGCTACTCAATCTCCTACTGTTGTCACCATAGTTAATGTTACATCGGCAGCCTCTAAATTACTTGCCTGCCTCTGTTGTTGCTCCTTCGATACAGATTCTAAAATGCGTAGTTGCAGACAGAAGGTTTACTGGGGAGTGCTCTCAGGAGACACCTGTAAGAAGAGAGGAAGGCAAGTGTGACAGACAGATTCTAAGGTGGCCTCCATCATTCCTATCTCCTGTTGCTGACATCTTCATGTGACCCCTCCCCTTGCGTGAGTATGGGACTTTGCTTTGCTTGCTTCTAATGAAAAGAATAGAGAAAAGATGATGAGTTCTCACATTCCTACAGTTACTTTATATTATATGAATACTTTGAAAAGTCCATGGAAAAATGAAATGAAAAGTTAACATGCACTTTCCATGAACTTTTAAAAGACTCACATGAGTCTGTCTTGCTAGCAGACTTATTCTGCACTTGATCTTAACCAAGAGGCTGAGAAGCGATAGCAGACGTATTCTGGAGACTGTTTGGTGGCTTTATTCACTAAGTGACCATGTTGGCAAAGCCAATGTAAAAGAAACTCTGGGCAGCCTTTACAAATTTCTGGTGACCTCTATGAATTTCTGGTGACCTCTTGGGATGTAAGACAGCCTCCAATCAACAGCCAGAAAAAATCTTAGGTCAGTCCTACAGCCAGAAGGAAATGAATTCTAACAACTAGAGTGAGCTTAAAAGCATATTTTTGTGTAGTCACATCTATAGATGAGAATTCAGTCTGGCCAACACTTTCCAGCCTGAGCAGAGGACTCAGCTAAGCTGTGTGCCAAGATGATAAATGTGTATTTTTTAAGCCATTAAGTTTATGGTACTGTGTTGTGCAGCTGTAGGTAACTAATAGATCAGAATTAGGTAGAGGGTGAAGTAACCAGCAATCCTTCACGGAGCTCAGATGCTGGGGCTGTTTCTGATTGAGAAAAAGGAGGCCTGGCCTTAGACCTCCACATTAGCCACTCCTGGCTCTAAGTGCTCGCTGGGAGAGTCTACACTTGGGGAAGGCAGTTCACTGAGGCTGGATGCAATTTCCATTGAAGAAGTAGGCTAGAAACCTTCAACAGCCAGTATTCCCAGCATCTGAAGAGGTGACCTAGAGCCTCCTCAGAATATCTACTAGTCCATTGACTGCAATGCAGCTTGAATGAGTATCAAAATGCAAACCTGGTCCTGTTGGCTCCCAACAGAGACTGAAATGGCTTTTCACAGTCCTTAGGAAAAAGCCAAGCTCCTTAACATAGGGCCTGTTGAGGTTTGACCCTCATATCCCTTTCTTTTATCTCCAACCCTTTTTAAAAAAAATTTATTTTATTTATTTGAAAGGGGGGTGGAGTGAAACAAAGGTCTTCCATCCTCTGGTTCACTCCCTAAATGGACTCTAACAGATGCCTTTATGAGATGCTGGTGCTGTGACTTAACTCACTATACCACAACACTGCCCCCCTCCCCTTCTTCTCTGATGTCTTATATACATAGATCACTCATTTCCAGGCTTTTTTAACTAGCCGAGGCATTCCCTCTGCCTCTCAGCCACTCTTCCAACCTTTCTTGAGGCTCTCTCATTTAAACATTTGACCTTCAGGGAGATCTCTGCTGGCCTTCCTGGTGATGTGCTCCTGAGCACCCGGAGAATTACTCTTATTTCACTGTACTATAATCAAGTTATTAAAATATGTTTTTATGGAGGAAGAAGACTAGAAAAGTAAGAGAGCTGTAGGTCTTACCAAAGTCCTGACACAGCTTTGTCTCCATCAACATTTTCATAACCCACTTCACTTTCTCCCCACATCCAACCAGATAGAATTAACTATTGCTTTGTAACCCCACTATATGTATACTCAGTTTAAATTATAATGGTGATAGCACTTTGTTTTATGTATTTGTTTACAGTCTGTATCTTTACACTAAATATGATATTCTTAGAGGTGCTTGGTTTTCCTCTTTCTATCTTTTTTTTTATTCGAAAGGCAAAGGTAAAGAGAGAGAGAAGGCTGGCGCCGCAGCTCACTAGGCTAATCCTCCACCTTGTGGTGCCGGCACACCGGGTTCTAGTCCCGGTCGGGGCGCCGGATTCTGTCCTGGTTGCCCCTCTTCCAGGCCAGCTCTCTGCTGTGGCCCGGGAGTGCAGTGGAGGATGGCCCAAGTGCTTGGGCCCTGCACCCCATGGGAGACCAGGAGAAGCACCTGGCTCCTGCCATCGGATCAGCGCGGTGCGCCGGCCACGGCGGCCATTGGAGGGTGAACCAACGGCAAAGGAAGACCTTTCTCTCTCTCTCTCTCTCTCACTGTCCACTCTGCCTGTCAAAAAATAAAAAATAGATAAATAAATAAAAGAGAGAGAGAGAGAGGGGTTGGTGCTACGGCGTAGTAGGTAAAGCTGCCGCCACCTGCATACTAGTTGAATCCAGAAGCTGTTTAACCACATAAAGATTTCTATATGCAAAGTCTCACTATTCTCCTGGAGTCTATACAGCTCAAGAGTACATGAGATTGAAATGGTTTTTTAGTAAGTCATAGTTTGCCAATCAAAAGATCAGATCTCATTCTTCTCCTAAAAATAAATAAACTCAAATATTACAAAGTATATTGTTCTCAAGACAAACTGTTATCCAAGTATAAAATCTTAAACCCACAAATTCAAACTCTTCCACTTATAGAGAGAAGGGCTTTTTGAAGGGATGTGACTATGAGCTTCAGCAGCTACCATCTCATGTGTGAGTCTATCAGCACACATTTATTGAGCTCTGATTATGTATACTTTCAGCTCCATGTGGGTGCAGACTGTGTTTGACTTTCTTCATCACTGTAAAATAAAAGGAAAAAGGAAGGAAAGGAGCAGGCAGGTGTAGGGTACAGAGTGTCAAGCTGCCATTTGGGATGCCTGTTTGCATTATCAGAGAGCCTAGGACTGGATCTCGCCTCCACTCTCTCTCTCTCTCTCTCTCTCTCTCTCTCCTCTGACTGTAATTCTCCACCTTTCAAATAAATAAATAAATAAATCTGAGAGAGAGAGAGAGAGAGAGAGAGTCAATGTATGAATGAATCTACCACCCACTGTCCAGGGCTGGCCTAGACCAGAGCCAGGAGCCAGGAACTTCAGCAGGGACCCAAGCACTTGAGTCATCATCTACTGCTTCCCAGGGTGCACATTAGCGGGAAGCTAAATTGGGAGTGGAGGCAATAAAATTTCACAGGGCAACTAGTGGGGAGAAAATCTAAAGTCTCAACTATGAAAAAGAAAAGGATATGCTTCATGTTGGGATGAACCTCTTTTGATCATTTTTCTTACTGTTTATTATGGTAGAGAGGGGGTTTATCTGTTCCACTAAACATCCTTGTTGGGGAAGTTTTTTACGCTAACAGAGACATGCTGTAGCCTTGACAGTCAATATAACAGCAAAATAGAACTTATGTCTCCTGCTTACTGCCTTTGACAAACACATTGGGTAATTAGAAAACAGTCAATCATCAACCATACATAAAAAGCATCTGAAAACCAAATCAGTACAGAAAAAAACAGCTGGGATGGTGTTATCTGGACTTGTTCAACAGAAGAAATGTGAACACAGACAACTTCTGTCTTTTCAGTGTGGTTTCATCATCCATGGTTTTTTTTTTTTTTTTCCCACAAGAGTAGTACAATATAAAACATCATAATATAAAAGAGTACAGTGAATTCTTTCATTTTGAATGAGAATGCTAAAATTCCAGAAATGTGCACATTTACCATCATTTTTGGATAAGGAATAAGAAATAGGAGAGAACACAGGTTAAGAACCAAAAAGAAGCACAAAGTCCAAATCCCCAGACCTTATTTTGAAATCAAGAGGCCCTTTAACATAATATTTTCTTTTCCATTTTACATCTTGTTTTCCTTCATAAAATTTTACATGTCTAGTTATCTCAATTTTCCATTTCCATTTTGTTTCCTTTCATAAAAAATTTTGCATGTCTAGTTATCTCACACAAGCAAATGCATAGATATTTTCTTTCCTTCCTTCCTAGCTTCTTCCTTTCCTTCTTCCTTCTTCTCTTCCTGAAGAATCTATTCAAGATACCATGATGCATTCAGGAAATATATGCAAATAAAGGATATCTTATAAGGGACCCATTCATTATTTATAAGGAGATTAAGTTTATTACCATTTGGAACTTTCTTTTAAAGGGAACTTTTGCTTGCATGAATGAATAATTTCTAGTTGTTTTTATTGAGTCAGTATCTTTATTTTCACAATATTGCTTGAAAAAGAATTTTACATCAGTTTTGCACACAGAATAGGAGTCCATTTGTAATGTACAACATGGGGAGGGTGTTTGGTTTAGTGGTTAAGATGCCAGTTGGGATACTTAATCCCATATTGGAGTGCCTGGGTTCAATGCCCAGCTCTGGCTCCTGACTCCAGCTTCCTCTCATGTGGACTCTGGGAGGCAGTTGTGATGGCTTGTTTTGGAGCCACCCATGTGGGAGACCTGGATTGAGTTCCTGTCTTCTCCCAGCTTCAGCTTGCTGGCTGTTGAGGGCATTTGGAGAGTAAACTAGCTTTCTTTTTCTCTCTTTCTGCTTTTCAAATAAATATATAAAAATAAAAATACAACACATAAGTATCTTTTAATTATTATAACACAAGGGACATTCAATCAGACCCAGAATAATACTATTTTATCCTCCCTAGTGTCTGATGCCTTTTGACCCAGTCTGGAAGTAGGTTGCCAGAACAGGAGGGCTATGTTGTACCCACGATCGTTGGAAAGAGTGGAACAAGAGCTCTTGGGTATGGTATAGAGCAAAGATGAGCAATAACCATTGTAGGCAAGCAAGCCTGAAAGGTGCCATTGTCAGATGTCTTGCTACAGTGAACAAATGGCCTTTATTTGCAAAAGTTAGCAAAATTTCAATTAGGACTCATGTCTTAATCATTCTTGGAGTTCCCTGGACTCCATTTGTCATTCTAAACCATTGGTTCATAGTCTATCGTATTTAGTTAATAATGAAATAAATATCATTATTCAGTTTGCATCAAGGAAACATTTGCAAATTTATGAAGTAGAACCATATAGAATTGGTGCTATATAATCAGCTTGACCTGTAAAAATGGCAGCTTCCTCTGGTTCAAGGTATTAGTTTGCTAGTCAGTCTTTTGGAATTTAGGAAAGATGTCCCTCCTGTAAATATGTCATACATGCTGATACAGCCCATGGGCCATCTCACAATGGCATGTTACTCCATGATATAGCTGAATAATACACATTTATTGTGTAAAATACTAGAAGACAGATTGTTATAATGCCAAAAATGTAATAAAAACAGGCAATAAAGAATACAATTTAGTAGGAGCCAGCATTGATTGTGTTTTGAGCTCCAGTGATTGAGGGAAAGTAGGTGTTAAATTTTTTGTTTTGCCGGCGCCGCGGCTCACTAGGCTAATCCTCTGCCTTGCGGCGCCGGCACACCGGGTTCTAGTCCCGGTTGCCCCTCTTCCAGGCCAACTCTCTGCTGTGGCCAGGGAGTGCAGTGGAGGATGGCCCAAGTGCTTGGGCCCTGCACCCCATGAGAGACCAGGATAAGTACCTGGCTCCTGCCATCGGATCAGCGCAGTGCGCTGGCTGCAGCGCGCTGGCCGCGGCGGCCATTGGAGGGTGAACCAACGGAAGGAAGACCTTTCTCTCTGTCTCTCTCTCTCACTGTCCACTCTGCCAGTCAAAAAAAATTTTTTGTTTTTAAATATTTATTTAGGGGCCTGCTCTGTGGGGCAGGAGGTTAAAACCCTGGCCCGCAGTGCCAGCATCCCATATGGATGCTTGTTCAAGTCCTGGCTGCTCCACTTCTGATCCAGCTCTCTGCTATGGCCTGGGAAAGCAGAAGGAGATGGACCAAGTCCTTGGGCCACTGCACCCGCATAGGAGACCCAGAAGAAGCTCCTTGCTCCTGGCTTCAGATCAGCTCAGCTCTGGCCATTATGGTCATCTGGGGAGTGAACCAGCAGATGGAAGGCCTCTTTCTCTCTCTGGCTCTACCTCTCTCTGTGTAACTCTGTCTTTCAAATAAATAAAATAAATCTTTGAAAAAATATTTATTTATTTATTTGAGGGGCAGGGGGAGAAAGGAAGAGAGAGCAATCTTCCATCCATTGGTTCACTCCTTAGATGCCCAGGATAGACCAGGCCAAAACAAGGAACCAGGAACTTAACATAGGTCTCCCACGTGGGTGGTAGAAATCCAACCCCTTGAGTGATTACTGCTGTGTCCAGGATCTACATTAGTAGGAAATTGGGATCAGGAGCCATAACCAGATATGGAACCCAGTTATGGAACCCAGGTACTCTGATATGAGACATTCTTCTCAGATCTGGAAAAAATGATGCTGAAATTCATATGGAGACAGAGGAGACCTCGAATAGCTAAAGCAATTTTGTACAACAAAAACAAAGCCGGAGGCATCACAATACCAGATTTCAGGACATACTACAGGACAGTTGTTATCAAAACAGCATGGTACTGGTACAGAAACAGATGGATAGACCAATGGAACAGAATAGAGACACCAGAAATCAATCCAAACATCTACAGCCAACTTATATTTGATCAAGGATCTAAAACCAATCCCTGGAGTAAGGACAGTCTATTCAATAAATGGTGCTGGGAAAATTGGATTTCCACGTGCAGAATCATGAAGCAAGACCCCTACCTTTCACCTTACACAAAAATCCACTCAACATGGATTAAAGACTTAAATCTACGACCTGACACCATCAAATTGTTAGAGAGCATTGGAGAAACCCTGCAAGATATAGATACCGGCAAAGACTTCCTAGAAAAGACCCTGGAGGTGCAGGCAGTCAAAGCCAAAATTAACTGTTGGGATTGCATCAAATTGAGAAGTTTCTGTACTGCAAAAGAAACAATCAGGAGAGTGAAGAGGCAACCGACAGAATGGGAAAAAATATTTGCAAACTATGCAACAGATAAAGGGTTGATAACCAGAATCTACAAAGAAATCAAGAAACTCCACAACATCAAAACAAACAACCCACTTAAGAGATGGGCCAAGGACCTCAATAGACATTTTTCAAAAGAGGAAATCCAAATGGCCAACAGACACATAAAAAAAAAGTTCAAGATCACTAGCAATCAGGGAAATGCAAATCAAAACCACAATAAGGTTTCACCTCACCCCAGTTAGAATGGCTCACATTCAGAAATCTACCAACAATAGATGCTGGAGAGGATGTGGGGAAAAAGGGATACTAACCCACTGTTGGTGGGAATGCAAACTGGTTAAGCCACTATGGAAGTCAGTCTGGAGATTCCTCAGAAACCTGAATATAACCCTACCATACAACCCAGCCATCCCACTCCTTGGAATTTATCCAAAGGAAATTAAATTGGCAAACAAAAAAGCTGTCTGCACATTAATGTTTATTGCAGCTCAATTCACAATAGCTAAGACCTGGAACCAACCCAAATGCCCATCAACAGTAGACTGGATAAAGAAATTATGAGACATGTACTCTATAGAATACTATATAGCAGTCAAAAACAATGAAATCCAGTCATTTGCAACAAGATGGAGGAATCTGGAAAACATCATGCTGAGTGAATTAAGCCAGTCCCAAAGGGACAAATATCATATGTTCTCCCTGATCGGCACCAGTTTCTTTTCTTTTTTTTTTTTAAGATTTATTTATTTGAGAGGCATATTTATGGGGGGCGGGGGACACAGAGCGAGGTCTTCCATCTGCTCGTCACTCCCCAAATGGCTGCAACCGTCAGGGCTGCACCAGACTGAAGCCAGGAGCCAGGAGCCAGGAGCCAGGAGCTTCTATGTGGTTTCCCACATGGGTACAGGAGCCCAAGCACTTGGACCATCTTCCACTGCTTTCCCAAGCCATCAGCAGAGAGCTGGACTGGAAGAGGAATAGCCGGGACATGAACTGACATCCATGGGGGACAGAGGCTTAGGCTACTGTGCCACAGCGTTGGCCCCCTAACCAGTTTCTTAACCACTAGGGCAAATGCTCACACCTGAAATATAGGTAGTTTTTTTTTTATCTTAATTTTTTTGAATTTTTGAGATAACATATTTTTAATTTACATTATAGTCAAAGGCTTAATGGGCCACTAAATAAACAGTTCAACAAATATAAAGTAAGAAGACAGTAATTCAACAAGAATATAGGCAAGGGCTATAAACAATAATCGCATGAAAAGATGTCTATTATTCTTGCAAATATAATGTTTTATCAAATTTTGTTTTAAATATTTATCACATTGTTAAGAATGATATACTATAGTTTTAATGATCTGTGCCTATTTTAAAATTGACAGTGTATGAGTGAAAAGTATGTTCTGATGAGAGAAAGAGAAAGTCCAGGAACCAATAAATGGAACTATTAAAGGCCTTCTGAAAACCTTTAATTGGCCTGTTAATTAAAAGATAAGTCTATATGTGCTGTTAGCTTGATCACTTACTCCTCTACTCTGCATTCTGGCTTCCATTCCTACACCCTGAGGAAACTACCCCCTCAAAGATCACTGTCGCTCCCCCTCTTCGTGGAGGAACGACACAGGACCCTGCGCTGTTCTTTTGTCTGCTCGGCCCTCTCCGGGTTTTCTGCTGGTTCTTCCCGGGTTGGCTGCCGACCCTTCCACCTCCGTGGAAGGGCAGCTCCCCCTGCCACTTTCCCCACTTCCGTGGGGGAGCGGCACACCGCCAGCCGGCTCTCTCGGGGGCTGCTCAGATGTTATCCGGATGTTCCCCTTAGATGTTCCTGGTGCATGTTGTCTCTCTCCTCCTTTATAGTCCTCTTCCACCAATCCCAACTCTGCTACCCAGATGCCGAGTACGCTGCTCTCCTCCAGTCAGGAGCAGGATCAGCTCCTGCAGGTTATTGGTCGAACTGGAGGCAGCTGTGTAGAAGTTGTTTACTCCTCTCCCAGCGCCATATTGTGGGAGAGCAGATGCATAGAATAAGTCTTAATTCCAGTAACTTAGTCTAGTCCGAGTTGCTCCCCACAGATCACTGTGAATTTCTGATTGTCAAGGTCACAGATTCCTAGTCCTCACCCTCCTGAATCCCTTCAAAGCACTTTCCAGTGTGGGGCACCCTGTCATTCTCTGAAACACATTCTCCCTTCTCAGTTTCTGCAATATGGCCTTATCCTTTCACTCCTCCTCTATCTCTCTGTCTCTGTCTCTGTCTCTCTGTCTCTCTCTGTCTCTCTGTCTCTCTCTCTCTCCATTCCTAAAGAAGTCAGAGAAGCTGAAAGAGAAATAAATGGGTGAAAATTTATTTGAGTGATATTGTGTTAAGTGTAGTTGTGCTCTCAGTAGTAAAAGAAAGAAGAGGATGGTATCTGGTGCATAATAAAGTCAATGGAAAAAATACCTGGAGTTCATGGATCTCTCTGCTGACCACCAGTAGTCTGGTTGTTATCCCAAGAAGCTCTTCACTAAGAGACTGTGCAAGTAATTATTATCTATTAGATGACTGCTTCATCTAGAAGACTTTCAACAGGGACAGTGGGCTGGCGCCGCGGCTCACTAGGCTAATCCTCCGCCTTGCGGCGCCGGCACACCGGGTTCTAGTCCCGGTCAGGGCGCCGGATTCTGTCCAGGTTGCCCCTCTTCCAGGCCAGCTCTCTGCTGTGGCCAGGGAGTGCAGTGGAGGATGGCCCAAGTGCTTGGGCCCTGCACCCCATGGGAGACCAGGATAAGTACCTGGCTCCTGCCATCGGATCAGCGCGGTGCGCCGGCCGCAGTGCGCTGGCTGCGGCAGCCATTGGAGGGTGAACCAACGGCAAAGGGAGACCTTTCTCTCTGTCTCTCTCTCTCACTGTCCACTCTGCCTGTCAAAAAAAAAAAAAAAAAAACAAAAAACAAAAACAAAAAACAGGGACAATGGAATACCTACCAGGATCCCTTATCAGCAACTCCGAAATCCAGAAACTCTTTGATGGCAACACCTGACCTGAATAGGTAGAATTCTCTTTATGATCAGGATTGGCATTGTGACATTAATGGGTAAAGCTGCCACCTACAATGCCGAGCAGCCCATATGGGCGCCAGTTCATGTCCAGGCTGCTCCACTTCCAACCCAGCTCCCTGCTAATGCCCTGGGGAAAGTAGCAGAAGTTGGCCCAAGTGTTTGGGCCCCTGGCACCCATTTGGGAGATCCAGATGAAGCTCCTGGCTTCATCCTGGCCCAGCACTGGCCATTGCCATCTGAGTGAACCAGAGGATGGAAGATTTCTCTCTGTCCCTCTCTCTTTGTAACTCTGACTTTAAAAGTAAATAAATAAATCTTTTAAAAAACTTTATGATCTTCATTTATTATATTTCATAGTTATTAATGAGATTATCATATTGTTGAATAAAGAAAAATTCAAGTGTTCACTAATAAAATGCTGCCTCAGATCTCACTAGGAGTAGATTCATCTATGGTATCTGTACAGCATTACCTGTACTGCCTGAAATCTAATCCTAACACTACCATTTCCTAACTGAGTGGCCCCACCTGAGCAGGGTCTCATTAAAGTGGAGAGGAGGCAATGCAGCAAAAAAACTTATTCCCATTTGTTAGAAAAGACTATATTTAAAAAAAATTTAAATATTTATTCATTTGAAAGTCAGAATTACACAGAGAGAAGCAGAGGCAGAGAGAGAGAGAGTTACACACAAAGAGAGGCAGAGAGAGAGAGAGAGGTCTTCCATCTGCTGGTTCACTCCCCAAATGGCCAAAAAGGTTGGAGCTGCACCGATCCGAAACCAGGAGCCAGGAATTTCTTCCGGGTCTCCCACGCAAGTGCAGGGGTCCAGGGACTTGGGCCATCTCTCACTGCTTTCCCAGGCCACAGCAGAGAGCTGGACAGGAAGTGGAACAGACAGGACTTGAACCGGCGCCCATATGGGATGCCAGTACTGTAGGCAGCAGCTTTACCTGATATGCCACAGAGCTGGCCCCCCAAAAAGACTGTCTTTAAAAAGAAATTAATTTGGGGCCAGTGTTGTGGCACAGCAGGTTAAGCAGCCACCTGCAACCCTAGCATCCCATAAAATCTTTTATTTATTTGAAAGGCAGTTACAAAGAAAGAAAGACAGAGAGATCTTCCATCCACTGGTTCACTCCCCCAAATGGCTGCAATGGTCAGGGCTAGGGAGGCCAAAGCCAGGAGCCAGGAGCTCCATCCGGGTCTCCCACATGGAGGCAGGGGCCCAAGCACTTGGGCCATCATCCACTGCCTTCCCAGGTGCATTATTAGCAAGGAGCTTGATTGGAAATAGAGCAGCTGGAACTGGAACCAACACCCATATGGGATACCCGGCATTGTAGGTGGTGGCTTTACCTGCTACATCACAGTGCTGGCCCCATAAATCTTTTTAAGAAGGGAATTAATTGTCGCTCTTCATGTCCAAAGGGTTATTGTCAGAATATAATGAAATAATGAAAAATTGTAAAATTAGTAAAGAAGCTGTTCTCTGTAAATTATAATTTTATTTATTGAAATTAACATTTTAAATGCTCAATTTGAGGTCATAAAGAAGGAATAAAAGCATTTACTTAAGGAAAATATTTTGCTATGTGAATATGTATTTGCATCTATGAGGGCTGAATCTCAGAAATAAGACAACCTATCCATCTGGAAAGACACATCACACATTCATCTGTAGGGAGATAATGGGAGGGAACATAGATAAAGTACCTATTTGAATTTTCAATGCAAAGAAATTTTTTAAAAAACTCTGCTTAGGATAGCTGCAAAGAAAAATAGAAAAAAGGAGGGAGGGAGGGAGGGAGGGAGGGAGAGAGAGAGAGA
The DNA here is from genome assembly GCF_964237555.1 of Oryctolagus cuniculus. Classification (NCBI taxonomy): domain Eukaryota; kingdom Metazoa; phylum Chordata; class Mammalia; order Lagomorpha; family Leporidae; genus Oryctolagus; species Oryctolagus cuniculus. Next base: position 1,752,417 of record NC_091453.1, on the reverse strand, counting down.
GACTAATTATCCCAGTGTTAACTTCCACTGAATCAGATAATGTTGATCATGTTTTAAAATAATTACTTTTTTATGTACTCTATGACTGTCATTGAACTGGTTAATATTTATTGAATCAACTGCTTTCTAACCAATTCAGTTTGAAAATTTTTTCTGGCAGATGGGTAAACTATTTTGTTAAATTAACTAATCAATATGATAAAACATGGCATCCAAATTCTAATGTCACTTAGACTCTTACATTGAGGACTGGTGCCTCTAATTTGCCAGGTAGATTGGGATGAGTCATCATCTTACTTCTTCATTGCTTGCAGCTCCTACAAGCAAGGACTCAAAGGTCTTTGGGAAGACAGGGCCATAAGCCAGCGGTGAAACAATTCACTCAAATAAGAAACATTTTGGCTTTCATTTGGGGTACTTCTGGATCATCTAATGTGCTCTTTTAACAGCCGAAGCTAATTTAAACTAATGAATGTAAGAACTAAAATCTGCTGCTCCAAAGTGGCAGAAGTTTGCCAATGTAAATATCTTTGCCGTTATTCCAAGGGTGATTGAAGCTCATATGAAACTCCCATCATGTAATGTTTCCTTGCTAGATGATCATCTGTACAGCTACTATAGGGAATACAGAGGCTCATTTGAGTATTTCAATGACTGCAAACAGTTTCAGGTTGCAGTTTTAAACTGTGTTTTGACACAACACATTCCACTAGATAAGCAAATAAATGCCATTTACAAAACCTCCCTGAGGATTATACCAGAGTCCCTTCAGGGCAGGATTGAGGAGGTTACAGGATCTAAAAATTGGTGTCCTTGGTCATTTTTCTTGGTGTTTCATAGTTCTTTTTTGCTTTGATTTTTTTGTTTGTTCTTCTTTTTAAAGATTTATTTTATTTATTTGAAAATCAGAGTTACAGAGAAGAGAGAGAGAGAGAGAGAGAGAGAGAGAGAGAGAGAGAGGGCCTCCATCCAATGGTTCACTCCCCAACTGGCCGCAATGGCCGGAGCTGCCCCAATCCGAAGCCAGGAGCCAGGAGCTTCCTCTGGGTCCCCCACATGGGCACAGGGGCCCAAAGACTTGAGCTATCCTCTACTGCCTTCCCAGGCCATAGCAGAGAGCTGGATCAGAAGTGGAGCAGCTGGGTCTTGAACCGGTGCCCATATGGGATGCCGGCACTTCAGGCCAGGGCATTAACTCGCTGGCCACAGCGCTGGCCCCTGCTTTGTTTTGAGAATCTAAATAGCTACCTCTATGGATTGCCTTCCCTGTCCAAGACCTCTGTCCAAACGGAGAGATTTTATTTCTAAGATCTAAAAAAGACTTATTTTTATATCTTTGAAAGGCAGAGTTACAGAGAGAGAGAGAGAGAATTTTCCATCTGCTGATTCAATCTCCAAATGTCCACAATGGCCGGGCTGGGCCAGATTAAAGCCAGGAGCCAGGAACTCAATCTGGGTCTCCCACACAGGTGGCAGGGACCCAAGGACTTGAACCATCACCTGCTGCTTCCCAGAGTGCACATTAGCAGGAAGCTGCATCAGAAGCAGAGGAGCCAGGACTTGAACCAGGCACTCTGAAATGGGCCATCCTAAGTGGCATCGTCACCACTACACCAAAGACCCACCCCTGTGCTTTTTTTTTTCTTATGAGTTATACAGGCATATTTCAGAGGCTCTAGTAAAACTATAACCAGAACTACAGTTTTCCTTATCCTCCTGGTTTAACAGAAATTCAGCCATCTCATTCCTTTACTGAAACCTCTCCTTGCCTACCCATCTCTCCCAGGGTAAAAGCCAAAGTGTGTACAAGGTGACAAGGCCCCATACAATCTACTCCAAACCCCTGTAAGCCCCCTATATTATTCATTATAAAAATGGCCATGGATAAAGAAAAGTTGGAGGAATATGATAATGAACACCCATATATCTGTCATCTTCATGTAACCATTCAAAAAATGACATTTAAACAGATGGGGTGAGATGAGGTCTTGGGAAGGTTGGGAGTGAAAGGAGAGAAGACACCCAATCAATATGTTAGAGACATAATGTGGGGGGAGAATGGGCTCAACTGCCCATTAATCAAGATCCTTATAGAGGGAGTGGGAGTGTTACAGGGGAATGGGGAAGAGACCACAGCTGTGCTGTCATCATGGCTCATTCTCACAGCAGGATTTAACTCAAACCCTAGCCATCCATGTCTTCCTCTTCATTCAGGGTCACACTCAAACCCTCCCTGGCCAAGCATCTATCCTATGGAATTCTCCAGAGATTACACAACACCCTTTAAGAATCTGCGTCAGGGTTTAATACTGTCAAGTGAGTCTCCCTTAGGACTAAACATGAGCTTTTGCTGTGCTTTTCAGTCCATTTCCTCCTAGTCTTTTCTTAGGAGACACAGAGCTATCTGGACAGTATCTCCTATGTATTGACGTCAACAAATTTCAAGGCAAAAATACCCTGTCATTTTTATCTATTTTTAAAAAATCATAGCTGTTGTCGTCTTTAACAAACTTACTAGCTCTTCTGAGAGTTTACCATATCCCATGAAAAGAGGCAGCAGTTACAGTGGAAAACAAACTTCTCTTCCTGGGTGACACAGAGCTTGAGAATAACCTTGTCAAACATTTGAAAAATAACAGCTTCCACAATAGGCGGTTGTGAGCACTTGGGGAGAGAAGTCATGTGCGTTGGTGCCCCCCCCATACACTTATCACTCCTGTTGTTCTGGTCGGAGCTGGTTATCTGCACTGGTGTTTTCTGTAGTACTTTTTCCTTTCTTCCCCTATGTGTTGTTGAGATCATGGCATACACATGTCTAAACAGAAGTATTAGATACTTTGTGCTTGCAGGCCTTGGCTACTGAGAGTAGGTTATTTCTGTTCTGCTTGGCCCTGATTGAGATGTTGGGAAGTGGAATCATGCACACATGTTCTTGAGAACAATATGTTCATAACACTATATAGATAAGAGTTCTTCAACCTTACACTTGTGATTTGGGACCAAGTAATTCCTGGTTATGGGGGCTATTGTGTGCACTGCACATGACATGTTTATCAGTATCTCTGGTGTCTACCAAGTAGATTTGGTAGTATCTACCAAGTTGTGACAACTAAACAAGTCTCCTGGGAGGCAAAATTGCCCTGGTTGAGAACCCTGCTCTACTGCTGAAACAGCACACTTCTTTTTTAAAAGATTTACTTATTTGAAAGTTCGGCTGGCGCCATAGCTCAATAGACTAATCCTCCACCTGTGGTGCCGGCACACTGGGTTCTAGTCCCAGTCGGGGCACCGGATTCTGTCCCGGTTGCCACTCTTCCAGTCCAGCTCCCTGCTGTGATCCAGGAGTACAGTGGAGGATGGCCCAAGTGTTTGGGCCCTGCACCCGCATGGGAGACCAGAAGGAAACACCTGGCTCCTGACTTCGGATCAGCACAGCGTGCTGGCTGCAGCGGCCATTGGAGGGTGAACCAACGGAAAAGGAAGACCTTTCTCTTTGCCTCTCTCTCACTGTCCACTCTGCCTGTCAAAAAAATAAAATAAAATAAAAAATAAAAAAGATTTAGTTATTTGAAAGTCAAAAAGAGAGAGGGATAGACAAAGAGATATTCCATCTACTGGTTCACTCTCTAAATGGCCACAATAGCCTGAGCTGGCCCAGGCCAGAGCCAAGAGCCAGGAATTTCATCCAGGTCTCCCACATGGGTGGCAGGTGCCCAAGCACTTGAGTCATCTGCTACTGCTTTTCCCAGGCCATTAACAGGAAGTTGGATTGAAAGTGAAGTTGCCAGGACATGAACCAGCACCCATGTGGGATGTTTGGCATCGCAAGTGGTTGTCTTACCCACTACACCGCAATGCCAGCCCCTAAACAGTGTACTTTGCAGAGAACATGACTGGGGCTGGCTCCATGGCACAGTAGGTTAATCCTCCGCCTGCGGTGCCAGCATCCTATCTGAGTGCTGGTTCTAGTCCTGGCTGCTCCTCTTCCAATCCAGCTTTCTGCTATGGCCTGGGAAAAGCTCCTGGCTCCTGGCTTCAGATGGGCACAGCTCCAGCCGTTGCGGCCATGTGGGGAGTGAACCAATGGAAGGAAGACCTTTCTCTCTGTCTCTCCCTCTCACTGTCTGTAACTCTAACTCTCAAATAAATAAAATATTTTTTAAAAAAGGAGGGAACATGACTGACGTGTCACCTAAGGTTGTAATCTGTGAATCTGTGATCTCTAATTATGTAAAATACTAGTAGTTATCACTCAGTGAAAATCATGAAGGAAAATGCAGAATGTGGAACGCAAGAAGAAACTCCATAACTCATGCAAATTTATTGTCATTGTGGAACCATTTTTCTGGCTGTCTATACATCCCCTTTTTTATTTATGTTTTTAAACTTATTTTCATTTTATTTGAGAGGCAGAGAGCAGAGAGATGGGGACACAGAGAGAGAGATCTTCCATTGGGGTTCACTTCTCCAATGCTTGTAACAGGGGTGGTAACTCAGTCTGGGCCTCTCCTGTGGGTGTCAGGGAGCCAAGTAATAAAGCCATCGGCCGGCACTGTGGCTCAACAGGCTAATCCTCCGCCTAGCGGCGCCGGCACACCAGGTTCTAGTCCTGGTCGGGGCGCCGGATTCTGTCCAGGTTGCCCCTCTTCCAGGCCAGCTCTCTGCTGTGGCCAGGGAGTGCAGTGGAGGATGGCCCAAGTGCTTGGGCCCTGCACCCCATGGGTGACCAGGAGAAACACCTGGCTCCTGCCTTCGGATCAGCGCGGCGCGCCGGCCACAGCGCGCCGGCCGCGGCGGTCATTGGAGGGTGAACCAACAGCAAAGGAAGACCTTTCTCTCTGTCTCTCTCTCTCTCACTGTCCACTCTGCCTGTCAAAAATAAATAGATAAATAACATAAAGCCATCACCACTGGTAGTCAGGATGCACATTAGCAAGAAGCTAAAATAGGAAGTAGAGCTGGGACTCAAAGCCAGACACTTGAATATAAGATACTGGCGTCTCAAGCAGCATCTTTTTTTTTTTTTAAGATTTATTTCTTTTACTTGAAAGCAGGGAAGAGAGAGAGAGAGAGAGAGAGAGAGAGAGAGAGAGAGATCTTCCATCTGTTGGTTCACCCCCCAAATGGCTGCAACAGCTGGAGCTGGACTGATCCGAAGCCAGGAGCCTGGAGCTTCTTCCAGGTCTCCCATGCAGATGCAAGGACCCAAGCACTTTGGCTATCTTCCACTGCTTTCTCAGGCCATAGCAGAGAGCTAGGGATTGGAAGTAGAGCAGCTGAGACTCAAACTGGCACCCATATGGGATGCCGACACTGCAGGTGGCAGCTTAACCAGCTACACCACAATGCCAGCCCCTCAAGCAGCATCTTAACCACTGACCAAATGCCTACCCCTGGACACACCTTTCACGTTTCCTTATTAAAGAATGATACTGGGGCTGGCGCTGTGGCACAGCGGGTTAACACCCTGGCCTGAAGCGCCTGCATCCCATATGGGTGCTGGTTCAAGATCCAGCTGCTCCACTTCCAATCCAGCTCTCTGCTATGGCCTGGGAAAGCAGTAGAAGATGGTCCAAGTCCTTCGGCCCCTGCACCCATGTGGGAGACCTGGAAGAAGCTCCTGGCTCCTGGCTTCGGATCAGCGCTGCTCCGGCCATTGCGACCATCTGGGGAGTAAACCATCGGATGGAGGACCTCTCTCTCTCTCTCTCTCTCTCTCTGCCTCTCCTCTCTCTGTGTAACTCTGAATTTCAAATAAATAAATAAATCTTAAAAAAAAGAAAAAGAAGAATGTAAACACACAAAAAATAATAAAGTGATACTTCTGGGGCCATCACTGATACTTCTGTGGCCGTTTTGGCCATCTGGGGAGTGAACCAACAAATGGAAGACCTCTCTCTGCCTCTACCTCTCTGTAACTCTGCCTTTCAAATAAATAAATAAATCTTTTTTAAAAAAAATACTTTGATTGGGATGCTCAGAGTGCCTGGGTTTGAATCACAGCTCCACTCCAGATTCCTGGTTCCTGCTAATGTGCACTTTGGGAGACAGCAGGTGATGGTCAAGTAGTTGGATTCATGCTACCCTTGTGGGATTCCCAGACTGAGTCCTTGGCTCCTGGCATCAGCCTGGCCCAATCTTGCCTGTTGTGGGCATTTGGGTAGTGAACCAGCAGATGGGAGCTCTCGCTCTTGCTCTCTCTCTCTCAAATAAGCATTTTAGAAAATATTTCTTTCGGGGCCAGTGCTGTGGTGGGGCCTATGGGCACCGGTTAGAGTCCTGGCTGCTCCACTTCCAATCCAGCTCCCTGCTAATGTACCTGGGAAAGCAGCAGATGATGTTCCAAGTCCTTGGGCCCCTGCACCCACTTGGAAAACCCAGAAGAAGCTCCTGGCTCCTGGTTTTGGATCGGCCCAGCTCCAGCCATTGCAGCCATGTGGAGAGTGAACCAGCAGATGGAAGATCTCTCTCTGTCTTTCCTTCTCTCTCTCTCTCTTTCTAACTCTGCCATTCAAATAAATAAATAAATCTTAAAAAAAAAAGAAAATATTTCTTTCAAAGAAACCTTTCTGTATTCAAGCCAAAACTGTTGAGTTTCAAATCTCTATTTTGTTGCTTTCCAGCTTTGTGGTCTTGACTCGGTGTCTCAGTATCCGTATCTAGGAAATGAGGATGATACGGATACTTATAGGGTTGTTGTCAGGAAGCACATGTAAAGCAGTTAAACCCTCTGTAGCACATAGTAAGCACCCAAACATGTTTGGATATTATTGTTGTTAGTAGTAGTAGTAATCTCTGTGATCAGAGTTTTACCACTCTTCAGAAAGCTTACCTGACTCCTTGAGCCTACTCTGACCTTTTGTTTCTCTGAAATAAGATCAGAATTTATTCATATTACCTTTTATCTGTGCTACATGAGTAAACTTTCATAATAACAACACAGACAGACACTATATATTCTATGTGATTTGTATTCTTTTACCTACCTCATATATTGGATAAATAGTTGTTAACATTGCTTGAGGTGCGGGGGGATTCTATATACCTGGAAAAAATTGAATAGAGGTTTGCGGAACTATTTCTTCTCACTGATCAGGACTTTATTCTCTCGTTCCCACTTATCAGTGGGTAGAGACAACAGCCTGATATTGATACTGAGATGGAAGCACCCCCAGACTGAGGCATAATTCACAAAGTTGACCTTGCAAGTTCTGCCACCTGTTCTATAGTTCTCAAGAACAGACATCAAGATTGGAATGAAAAGTCTCTACAGAAAACATTCCACAAATAACCGTATCTGTAGTGGGTGGAACAAGAATTAGCTACACTGCCTATGTGAGAGACATCCCCTTCTACTCCCTTAATGGAGAATCAAATTTAATTGAATGTCTATCACTCTTCATCATGAATCAGATATAAATCTTGATTAGTCTAGACCAAGTATCCTAGTCTCTTGGGAAATCTTTTCCTCATCTTAAACAATGCCATTAGAAAGGAGGAAAATTCACGGGAAGAAACAGTTCCTTTTTTTTTCTATACTGCCATTTCTTGCTGTGATTTGAAACTGTTATAGCCATCTTGTGACCATGAAGGGAGCTTTCATAAGGACTGAAGTCAACAACATACTGAGGGTAGAACAGTGGAAAGACAGAAGAAAATTTGGTTTTTATATCATGAAGAAACTAAATTAATGAACTCTTAATTTAACATACAATGATATTTCATTTGTGTGGGTTTTCCTTATCATTTATACTGGTTGAAGAAGAATGCTTTCTTACTTGCAGCTAAAAAGCATCCTAACTAAATAGATACTTTGGAAAGAGCTCGGTTGGGCCTGTGCTGTGACATAGTAGACTAAGCCTCTGCCTGTGGCACCAGCATCCCATACACTGGCTCATGTCCAGGCTGCTCCTCTTTTGATCCAGCTCTCTGCTAATAGCCTGGCAAAGCAGTGGAAGATGGCCCAAATGCTTGGGCCTTTGCACCCACAAGGGAGACCTGGAAGAAACTCCTGGCTCCTCACTTCGAATCAGCCCAGTTCCAGCTGTTGCAGCCATCTGGGAGTGAAATAGCAGATGGAAGACCTTTCTCTCTGTCCCTCTCTCTCTCTGTAACTCTACCTCTCAAATAAATAAATAAAATCTTAAAAAAAGAGAGAGAGAGAGAAAGAGCTTGGTGAAATTATTAAGGTAGCATCAGTTAGCTTTTGCTTCATAAAAAATCACTCCAAATCTCTGTCCCTCTCTACCTCTCAAATAAATAAAGTCTTAAAAAAAAAGAGATAGATGAAGTTATTAAGATAGTATCAGTTAGCTTTTGCTACATAAAAAATCTCCAAATCTCTGTGGCTTGAAACAACAGCCATTTATTTAGTTCATGAGTCCATGGTTTAACAGTTTTGTGTGAGCTCACCTGAGAAGTGTTGATCTCCACTGGTCTCACTCATGCATCTACAGTCAGTTGCCAGGAAGGCTGGGGCCTGGCTGACCTAGGATGCTTCGGCTTGATTACCTCCTCTGTACTACAGTGCTGTTATGCTATCCAGGAGCTTAGATTTGTGGCTAGGTGAGAAGGTATGGGGGTAAAAGGGGGAGAGTCAGTGCACACAAGCATGCATGGACTTCTTATGCCCTAGACTTAGAACTGACATACCATGACTTCTGCCACATTCTGTTGGCCAAAGCAGATGCAAGAAGAGGAAAAATAAACTACACCTGTTAATGGAGAGATACTGCAAATTTACACTATAAAGGGTGTGGAAACAAGGAGTGGTGAAGAGACAGTTTTACAGTCTACTATTGATACTTTTTACTAAATAATTTTTTAGAATTATTTATTTCTTTATTTGAAAAATAGAATTACAGAGAGAGAAGAAGCCAGGAGCTTCCTCCTGGTCTCAAACATGGGTACAGGGGCCTAAACACTTGAGCCATCTTCCACTGCTTTCCTAGGCACATTAGCAGGAAGCTGGATCAGAAGTGGAGCAGCAGAGACTTGAACCAGTGCTCTTAGGGGATGCTGGCATCGCAGGCAGAAGCTTAACTTGCTACATCACACCAGCAGCTCCTATGATAAATATGGCAAAGCCCTCACCCTAATTAGTTGGACACCACGGTAAGTTTCTGGGTTAAAATCCAGTCACCTAGGCTTATTAATCAGACATCAACTCTTTAGTTAGCCTCTTTCAGTCTTCAGTTTTATTTCTGTTCCTTACTCATGGGATGACTGTGAAGATTCAAGAAGATAATACTTGAAAAGTGCTTCACATAGTACCTGGCATATAAATGTTAACCTCCACTCTCCAAACTCTCCTTGTTAAACAAAAGCTAAGTAATTTCGTATTCGTTCTGCCACTACTCCCATCCCCTACCTCATTACTATTCTAGTTCTTAGCTTTTCCACACCTGTCAGAGGTTTTGTGACCCAACCCCAGTGGAGCTATCCAGGGTGCTGGATTGCCAATGCCTAATGCTAAAAAATGGATATTTTGGGACCTGACCTGATGACTTGCCTTGTTCTGAGCCTTGTTACTTCCATGTTTTGGTTACGACCAGCAATTTTCTCTTTAGAAGAAAGCCAAGGTTGCAATATCAACTGAATAACAAATGTAGAACTTTTTCCTCCCCATTTTCTCCAGCTTGCCAAGGAGAATGTTACTTTTAGGTATGAATCCAGTAACCAAAAGTGTCATCAGAGTTCCCTCTGCTTCCAAACATGGGTCTTCCAGAAACATATATGGAAGTATTGAAGATATCCTTGAATTTCAAGTTCATATAACTTGATCCTGAGATCCAGATAGGATTCGGAGTCATTTTCTAACAATGATCAAGCTGTCCAGGGGTTGTAACTTACTCTTGCTCTCCAGATAATGTTAGGAAGACTGTAGTGCAGATGAAGGAAAGATAAAAAAATCTTTGGACTATACCTACTACTATATCCAGTGGTAAGACTTCACAGAGGAAGATACTTACTATGAAAGTCCCTCCAGGTGTGTTCCCAAGCTTTCAGTTTTCACAACTACTCAATGATTTCATCCTTGCAGAGGTTGCTAAAGCCTTGAATGCTTTTCAACAGATGTTGAAGCATTAATGTTTACTGGTGCTTAAAAATAGCATCTTGTAGAATGATGGCATTATCCTAATTCTAATGCAATAGGGCCCTGATTTCTTTCTAGATGGAATCCAAATTAATATTGTTAAGATATACCACTTTCTCACTGTTCCTATAAAAGTTACAATGCTGCCCTGAGATTTATGTGATGTAATTGCTACGCAATGAACATATTTCTTAGCAAAAGGAGATTTCTGATGAGATTCAAGACAAACTGGCAATCTTAGGAGGATCTTTGATGGCAAAATAGTAAAGTTCTTGCATAATTTCGCTTCATGGTGGCATTACATCTCTTTTATCATCAAAAGTCAAAAGAGTTTGACTTAAAATATGACAGACTCTGAAGCCTCAGAAAAGTTCTTATAATTACAACTACATGTATTCACATGGGCATGAGATTGAAGCCATTCAGTTTTTGACTTCTAAGACAGGTTCTCCTTGAAGATCAGAAATTAGGCACCTGAAGATAACAAAGTGATTTATCCACTCCTCTTCCCTGTGATTTAATGAAATGAGGTGTTTCTATAACCTCTCATATTTTCCCTCACAATTTGCCCACTTGCTTAGATTGTAGAAAGAGAGAGAATAAAGGAGCCCTGCAATCAAATAAGCATTAGTATCCTTGGGCAAGGTACCCGTATTACAGGCTAATCTAGAAGAAAACTTGAAAGCTGCAATTAGGCTGTCTTCTCTGGTACTAGAGACCAGCCCAGCAAGCTTTCCTCTGAGCCTCACCCTGGGCTTGCTAGCTTTCCAGAAATCTGATGTCCCCAAGGAAGAAAATATCCCCAGCCTTGAAGTTTACAATCTTTCCAGCAGTGTTAAAAAGCTCTTATCTAAGCTATTGTGTGTCAAAGAGGGGCAAAACTAGAAAAGAGAATTCTACACTTTGTGAAGGTATCATCATATGCTCTGCCATGCCATTCTGTCTTTGCAATAACCAAGTTTTACCTCTCAGGACTTTCAGAATTTTTTTTTGTGATGGATTAAGCTATGACATAATCAAGAATCTTGACTTTATTTTGGATTATTGCCATATTAATCATATTCTACTTTGTATTGGCCACTCAACTATCAATTATGAATCAAATGTGTCACGTATAAATTTGGTGTGATATTGTTATCCTAAGGGGCATAAAGATGGAACCTCAGAGACTTAGCAGCATTCTGGGTCACATCTGCCACAGAATTCCAAAGGTCTTGTGATTCAGAGTTGCCTTCTATCTCTGTAATCACTGTTAGCTAATTTATTCTGAAGTAATCACACCCATTCCAGTACCAGACTTGTTGTTAACAGGTGTGGCACCTCTGAGAAATCCAAGTCATAATGATCTCATTCTAGTTCTCCTGATACATTCTCACTGTAGGGAAAAAAATGCATCCAACATGTCTGCCAGAACAACCTTTCAGTTTAGCCAGTATTTGGCCTCTTTTCATGGGTCTGTATTTACTTGGTTATCTCATCTTTGCTGAAATGAATGACTGGCTATAAGAACCATCTTGAAGGCATAGTAGCTCCTCAAGGAATGTCATGGACTTTTGATGACATTCTAACCTCTTGAGTTCAGGGCACTTCCAGATTGTGGAATAAATTAGCAATGCTAACATTGCCATTCCCATGTTTTGCTGACTGAAAGAGTATGTACATGTTCTGACTCTTAATCTAAGATAGTTATTTTTATAGACTATTTTATATTTACATTATAGAATACTGTTATTCCACTTTAATTTTTAAAAGATTTATTTATTTATTTGAAAGGCAAAGTGACACAGAAGGGGAGGAGAGGGAGCAGGAGGGAGGAAAGGAGAGAGAGAGAGAGAGAGAGAGAGAGAGAGATTTTCCATCCCAAATACTCACAACAACCAGGGCTGGGCCAGGCCAAAGCCAGTAGCCAGAAAGTCCATCTGGGTCTCTCACATGGGTGGTAGAAACTCAAGTTCTTGGGTCATCAGCTGTTGCCTCCCAGGCACATTATCAGGAAGCTGAATTAGAAACATAAGTGGTATTCCATCCTAAGCACCCTGATATGAGATGTGTTTGTCTCAAGTGGTGGCTTAACCTGCTGTGCCACAACACCTGCCCCAACATTCTACTTTAATATTCTATTTAGAATAATATCCTTCATCTGATCATCTAGAGATTTTTATAACCTCACTTGTGGAAAAATGGAGCTAGCTTGTGGCCACAGATTTGACAGTACTGAGTAGCAGCAAAGGATCAATGTAGTATTGAAAAAAAAAGATGAACACATTTAATAATACATTAAAAAGTAGAAAATATTAATGAAATAGACTGTCAAAGTTACTTCATTCCTTAACTCTCAGTTTCACAGTCATCAGTGAGCTTTGGCATTATGATAGTTGTGAATGCCTTGATCAGCAATCCTAGCAATGATCTTGGAGTTAGTACAACTGGCTCTACCTGGATATATTATTGCATTGGTTTTCTGTGCGGTCTCCTCTTCAGCTTAGGAGAGACTTTCTGAGTGAGTAGTGAAGTTGGGGATGCAGTCAGTATCTATTTTTGACAAAGTCCCACTGATGACCGACCCAGACCAGACAAATTCCTTAGAAGATGAGGAGGGAGAGAGTAAAATGGGGTCTCCAAAATGACCCTGCTAGTCTTCAGGAAGGTAACTACTGAGCATTTCCAATTAAATCAGAAAACATGATTCTTACACTGAAACCATAGATTGAAGTAGGGATTAATAAGAATGGAGGCTTATTACAAGATATTTAGAGTTGTTTAGGATGCAGTGACCAACCTCAGACTCTAGCTGAGAGGCAGGAACTGATTCCAAAAAGAGTCTTCTGCTCAAATGGCCACCAGTACTGCAGCCTTGACCTGGGATGGGTCTGAGATACTTGAATCTGACTATCATGTCAGTTGCCTTCCCTGAATCCATACCTTTCTTCAACACTATCGCCTTCTGCTCTTGAGACATTTCTACTTTGTTGTAAACTAATGAAGGTATTTGACACCCTGGGCAATTTCCTGAAAGTCCCCTGTTATTTTGCAGATGGCTCCATTAGGCATGGTCATTTAAAGTAAGTTATTTATCTATCCCCCTCTCCTCCTGAGGTTGGGACTAATAGTTTTCAGCACACTGAGATCCTGAAGAAGTAAAAATTTTCCTTTTAGCCTAAGCTAAAAATACATATTTGACTAACCATCTCTAGCTCACAATTATCATATTTATATCTCCACCTCTGACCTCTCTGTCAAACCCCAGATTTGTATATCTGATTGCCTTCTTAATATCTTCACTTGGATTTCTAACAGATACTGCAAATTTGAATGAACTACTCCTCCTTCTAAACTTATTTCTCCACCAACATTCCCCATCTAAACTGATATCAATATCATCTTAGTTATTCAAACCGGAAACCCATGAAATGATCCTTGACTCTTTCAGAGCTTATATCCAATTCACCAGTAAACTCTGTTAGTTTTACTTTAAAAATGTTTTCAAATTCCGATGATAGCTTACCAACTGTATTGCTCCAGCAAGGCACCATCCTATCTCACCTAGATTATTGCAATAGCCTCCACAGGGGCCTCTCTGCCTGTATGTAGTCTTGCCCCATATGAAGTCTATTCTCCATGCAATAGCCAGAGTGATTCTTTTTAGATGTAAATGAGATCATGTCACTCTTCAGTTCAAATTCTACCATAGACTCATTTCACTTAGGATAAAAGCTAAAGTTTTTAGATGCTTAGGGCTCCAACACTCTAAAGGGGGGCTCCTTTGCTCTAGTGCTTCTTTTTTTTTTTAAAAAATTATTTATTCATTTGAGAGGCAGAGTCACAGACTGAGAGAGAGAGAGAGACAGAGAGACGGAGAGGTCTTCCATCTGCTGGTTCACTCACCAGATGGTCACAAAGGCCAGAACTGGACTGATCCAAAGCCAGGAGCCAGGTGCTTCTTCTTGGTCTCCCACATGGGTGGCAGGGGCCCAAGTACTTGAGTCATCTTCTTGCCTTTCCAGACCATTAGCAGAGAGCTGGATCAGAAGAGGAAGCAGCCATGACATAAACTGGTGCCCATATGGGATGCTGGTGCCACAGGCAGAGGCTCAGCCCACTACACTACAGCCCCAGCCTGCTCTGGTACTTATTAATAGTTCGTATAGTCTAGGTGTGGAAGAAGTAAATAAATTTGAGTTACTGGGGCAAGCACTGTACTCTCATAAATTCAAGTGAATAATAATCAGTACAACCTCTCCAGAATCCAGTTTATCCTCACAAATTTGAACTTCATCTGTTGAAAATACTTGTCAAGGCTGGCGCCGCGGCTCACTAGGCTAATCCTCCACCTGCGGCCGGCACACCGGGTTCTAGTCCCGGTTGCCCCTCTTCGAGTCCAGCTCTCTGCTGTGGCCTGGGGGTGCGGTGGAGGATGGTCCAAGTCCTTGGGCCCTGCACCCACATGGGAAGCCAGGAGAAGCACCTGGCTCCTGGTTTCGGATTGGCGCGGTGCGCCGGCTGCAGCGCACCGGCCGCATTGGCCAACGTAAAAGGAAGACAGTAAAGGAAGACCTTTCTCCTTGTCTCTCTCTCACTGTCCACTCTGCCTGTCTAAAAAAAAAAAAGGAAAAAAAATACTTGTCAATTTGGTTAATGGAGAGTATCTTTGCTTTATCTGCAGGGAAAAAGTACTATTATATTACTGGAAATATAAACAGGAAAACATTTTTAGCTTTTTATTTGGGCTGAAAAGCCTACTTCTGATTTATTTTCTTTTTTAAAATAAGTTTACTTCTTTATTTTGAAAGTCAGAGCTGGAGAGGGAGAGACAGAGAGAGATCTTCCATCTTCTGGTTCACTCCCCAGATGGCTACAATGGCCAGGACTGGGTCAGTCTGAAGTTAGGAGCCAGGAACTTCATTGGGGTCTCCCATGTAGGTATCAGGAACCCAAACACTTGGAATATCTCCTGCTGCTTTCCCTAGGCCATTAGCAGTGAGCTGGATTGGAAGTGGGGCAGCCAAGACTTGAACTGGTGTGCATATGGAATGCTGACGTCACAGGTGGCAGCTTTCCCGGCTGTGCCACAATGCTAGTCCCTATAATTTATTTTCTGTAAAGCACTTCCAAATTCACTTTATGTGATAGACATGTGGTCAAAAGCAATTGTACTAAATGCGAATGAGTCTTTGCCATGTCAACTGTTAAATTTCTCTGTGCTTTGTATTCCTGATCCTCCTCCTGGTTCCTGTCAGAAGCATTACTCAATCAATTTTAAGATAAGAAACTGCACAAAACATCCTTTCTTCTGTGATGTTTGCCAAAGATATCTTAGCTTGGGAAGCTGGAGGAGTGTTTCGCTATAGCTGTTTGGCAGCCTCACCATTTGTGAACGTGTTGGAAGTATATAAAAAGTTGAGCAGTAAGGGAAATGTGGATCTCAAAGTCTATGCACTTTGCTCCAGAAAACTGAAGACTCATCCTCAGGTTTGAGCCTCTGAAGAGGGAACTTTCTGTTGGACTCCATGGTTATCTGGTTTTAGATGTGAGCAATACAGCAGATCAGAAACAGGGAGGGGATTTGTGGTGGGCAGGGCTACTCAAAGTCGATGCAGTGAACTCCGAACATGCAAAGACAGCAGAATTATTAGCAATAAAGCTATTTGGAGCCATTTAATGGCAAGCCCTGAAGACATTGTCGCGTTAATAGCCAAGCCAGTAATAATGTTCCAGATGATTACACTGAAACATCTAAAGGAAAAATATGCATGGAATGATGTCCAGGCAACATCCTGACTAAGATGAAAAGCATTTTAGAAAAATGTGTATCTAAAATGGTTTTCAAATGTAAAACTGGTAGAATCAAAGCAGTATTTTGTGTTTTTGCAAATTCTCAGAATGTGAGGGATTGCTGAGGACTTACTGGACCTGCATGAAGTTAGCAGATAAATCAGCCTGTGGCGCATTGGAAAAAATGAGGTCTCTTAAATATCCTGGGGTCGAAATCCAGCTCCACTACCCATCAGTTGTTGGAATTTGAATCAGTCTTAAGAACACTCAGAAGCTCCGTTTCCTTAGTTACAGAATGGATCTCACAGTTCCTACTTGCAAGGGTTGTTGTGGAAAGTTTATGTATGTATGGAGCTTGGTGCAAAGTATACAATCAACAAAGATAATATCTGCAAGTGTTGGGCGCGGTGGGGGGAGGAAGGCAGTCATTTACATCCATGACCTCTGTTTCTCTCAAGTTTTCTCTGTTTTCTATGTAGGTTTCATGCTAGAACATGACCATAATTAAGTGAGAAGTTCTCGATAACTGGGCTCATGTAGCCTGTCTGTGACAATCTCTGCCTTTCACGAATGATTCTACTCGTTCCATTGGTGAGCTCCTCCAGCCTACTGTTTTAGCACAGGCCATCACGTTTCTCCTTTTCCTACAGTCCAAATGAACCTTTGAATCAAACTCAGTCAGTCTCTGCTGCAGTATCCTTGAAAGATGACCTTGCAGAAGGCTTGCTTAAACATTGTAGTATGGAAATTTACTCCCCAGATGCACTGCACCTTCCATTTTGAGTAGCTTTTTTTTTTTTTTTGACAGGCAGAGTGGACAGTGAGAGAGAGAGAGACAGAGAGCAAGGTCTTCCTTTTGCCGTTGGTTCACCCTCCAATGGCCTCCGCGGCCGGTGCGCTGTGGCCGGCGCACCGCGCTGATCCGAAGGCAAGAGCCAGGTGTTTCTCCTGGTCTCCCATGGGGTGCAGGGCCCAAGCACTTGGGCCATCCTCCACTGCACTCCTGGGCCACAGCAGAGAGCTGGCCTGGAAGAGGGGCAACCGGGACAGAATCCGGCGCCCTGACCGGGACTAGAACCCGGTGTGCCGGCGCCGCTAGGCGGAGGATTAGCCTATTGAGCCGCGGCGCCAGCCTTGAGTAGCTTTTATTACTAGACTTCTAGCATTGTTTTTCATGTTCTAATGTATTGATTGATGCAATGCGCACAACATCCCTATGAGATGGTGTTAAGACCATCATCAGCTTTGAAGCAAAGCAATTAGGTACAGAGAGGATATCAAGTGCCTGAAGTCACACTGCTGACCAGTGACAGAGCAAATCCCCTGTTACCCAACTCTTCTTCTGAATGGCAGGACCGTGATGGAGCACAGTTGCACCCTAAGTCTTCTCCATATCTGGATTGTTCCTCAAATTGTATTATTTTATAACCATCTTCTCTCTTTTTTATTTTCTTCTGGATACTCTCAGATCTCTCTAAAAGTGAGTAAGATGTTCCAGATTGTTTTGTATCTAATATTTCCCTTAACAAAGTCTGGGATAGTCTAAGAGGGATTTCCATTTTCTTGAGCACCCAAGGTTGATTTAAAGCTCATGTTACACTTGACTAGGCTACTATAGTAACTCACTAACTGGTCTCCTTTCCTGCTGCTCCCTGTCAGGAAGTATTTCCCCAGATAGCCACAGGGCTTTCATCATTTTTTTAATAAAGAGATTTTATTCTTTTTTTTTTTTTTTTTTTTTTTTTTTTTTTTTTTTGACAGGCAGAGTGGACAGAGAGAGAGACAGAGAGAAAGGTCTTCCTTTGCCGTTGGTTCACCCTCCAATGGCCGCCGCTGCAGCCGGCGCACCGCGCTGATCCTGGCAGGAGCCAGGAGCCAGGTGCTTTTCCTGGTCTCCCATGGGGTGCAGGGCCCAAGCACCTGGGCCATCCTCCACTGCACTCCCTGGCCATAGCAGAGAGCTGGCCTGGAAGAGGGGCAACCGGGACAGAATCCGGCGCCCCAACCGGGACTAGAACCCGGTGTGCCGGCGCCGCAAGGTGGAGGATTAGCCTATTGAGCCACGGCGCCGGCTAAGAGATTTTATTCTAATAGTTATAAATACGGTGTTTGTCAAAATGAAAACTGAAAACAAGTATACAAAACAATTGATTACTGATCGTGTGTTGAAAGCAGTAAGAGGTTCCACGACACCAAAGAAAACAATTCTGAGGTTTTCCCCAAGAGAAATTTCACAGCTCCAACTTCTTCAGTGTTTATCAAAATACAAAAGAATAATTCAGTGGCAAATCAGAGTCATGCAAGCTGTGGGAGAGAAAGCTGCTTCACACATGGAGATCAGCGTATTTCCGGGGGCTGTGGTTGTAGAATGGACCAACCCTCCCAGGTAGCAGGTGCTCCTGCTGATGTGACCCCAGACACCCTGCCAACATGTCTTAACAGGTGCATGAGTGAGTGAGTGAATGCTAGGAATGACAGGCTCCCTCTCTGGCTGCATGCTTACCAACTGGGCCAGAGGGGAGAGTTGGATGCAGTGGCCTCCCAGCCCCACCTCCCCAGGTGATGGTGTGAGAAAGAGTACAAGCACAATGCTATGGAATGCAGGGTGACCCAAAGACAAGTGAGCCCCCGGGCTCTCTCTTGTGACCATGCAGAGTGGTGGTGGTGTTTTTTTGTTTTTTTTTTTTTTTTTGTCACTGCCTCTCAAGTTACTGCACTCAGGTCGTTACTGCAAACCCCACGCTAGGCAGTCTCCCTGCTGTGTGTTCCAGTGTTCTCCTCCGCTTGTATTTTACACTATTTTATAAAATGCACTGGGGCTGGCCCTGTGGCATAGTAAGTTAAGCCTCTGCCTGCAGTGCTGGCATCCCATATGGGTGCCTGTCAAAGTCCTGGCTGCTTCCACTTCCTATCCAGCTCCCTGCTAATAGCCTGGGGAAAACAGTGGAGGATGGCCCAAGGTCTTGGGGCCCTGCACACAAGTGGAAGACCCAGAAGAAGCTCCTGGCTCCTGGCTTCGAATTGGCCCAGTTCTGGCTGTTGTGGCCATCTAGAGGGTAAACTAGCAGATGGAAGACCTCTCTCTCTGTCTCCTCCTCTCTCTGTGGCTCTAACTTTCAAATAAATAAATAAATCTTAAAAAAATTAGGGGCTGATGCTGTAGCCTAGCTGGTAAAGCCACATCTGTGGTGCCTGCATCCCATATGGTAGCACCAGTTCGAGTCCCAGCTGCTCCACTTCCAATCCAGCTCCCTGCTAATGCACCTGGGAAAGCAGCAGCAGATGGCCCAAGTGCTTGGGCCCCAGAATCCACCTGGAAGACCTGGAAGAAACTTCTGCCTCCTGGCTTTGGCCTGGTCCACCTCTGGCCATTGCAGCCATCTGGGGAGTGAACTAATGGATGGAACAGCTCTCTCTCTCTCTCGCTCTCTCTCACTCTCTCTCTCTGTAACTCTGCCTTTAATAAATCCTTTAAAAAGAAAATAAAATGCACTGAATTTGGATTAAAAACTAGATGGGTCTTAACAGATCTAACACCCACCCCTTGGTGCTTCTAACTCTTAATATAACACAGCTACAGACTCCTGGAGTCCAGGTGTCAATGTACCTAAATCCCTTCTCAGGACTAAACAGTGAGTTGATTTTCTTTTTACAATAATTTTTTAAGAGCTAAGTAATATTGCATAGGAGTATCAAAAACTCCCTCAATGGCAGAGGACCAGAAACAGAAACTATTTATGTTAACTAAGAACCTGGCTGCAGGCTGCGTTTGCATAGGAACAGCTTGGTACGATGCACACTGTGACCAACCCATAAAGTACCAGGACTTCTGGTACTCTGGGCCACAGAGTCGCATGTTTGCCACATGAGAGGAAAGCAGAGGGTGGAGGCGGAAGAAGTGGGGGAAAGGGGATTCTCATTCACTTCTGAATTCCAGAGCTGACTGGACAGCCAGTGCGGCCCTTCATAGAGCCCTCCCCTGCTGGTGGCACAGGGCTCGAAAGTACCAGTTCCTGTGGCTTAGGGAATGCTGCCCCATCTTGTCTGTGATTCATTCATGGCACTGGGGAGGTCCTGCTTGTTGGCAAACACCAGGACGACCGTGTCTTGCAGCTCATCCTCGGCCAGCATCCTCATGAGCTCTTCCTGTGTCTTGTTCACATGTTCTCTGTCATTGCTGTCCACAGCAAAGATCAAGCCTTGGGTGTTTTGTTAGTAGTGGTGCCACGGGGCCAAATCTTGTCTTGGCCACTCACCTTCCACACGGTGATACCCACATTCTTCTATTCAACATCTTCACATTGAAAACTGGTGGTCGCAATTTCACCAAGCTTCAGCTTGAACTGCATCGTCTTCCCTGCAGTATCCAGGCCCATCATAAGGATGCTCATTTCCTTCTTGCCAAAAAGGCCCCTGGGGAGCTTTGCAGAAAATATTCCCCTTGCTTGTGGACAAGTGGAAGCTACACCAGCAGGAGACCTCAACAGTAGCTGCTTGGAGCCAGACGTTGGTTGTGCTCCCACAGGATGGCCTCACCCTTTCTTCCAGGTCTCTGCTCAAATGTCACCTTCTCAGAGAGGTCCTCCTCATAGAAAATGTCTCTCCCAGCTTCATACTTCTCTAGCCTCCATTTCCTGCTTGTTCTCACCAACTGTTTGTTTCTTTTCTCTTCCATCACCTCATGTAACATGATATTCATAAGAACTTGTCCTGCCTTACTCATTAGTGCATATCCAATATCTAGAATTGTATCTGGCACATTCAGGTACTCAATCAATGATGATTAAATCAAGATTCTTGTTGTTTTGGGCACGGGTTGTTGCTGATCAGAGCACTGGCAGTCCTGGATTGCATCCTGTACTGGATCCTGCATTGGTTGTGTGGCTGTTTTAGGCGGAGCATTTGCATCTACTCATAGCATTTTACCCTTTGTTGGATTTTTATTAAAATGGAAAGTATATTGTGTCTTTGGATTGTTTACTTTCTCATTCTATTATCAGAGAGGAAATGAGGCAGGCAGCATTTGACTTGTCCTGGTGAATCCTTAATGGACCAGAGATACACATTTTCAAGTGCAAACCACACTCTAAAATTTACCATTTCTAGTTCTGTCAGCCGTCAAGGGCAAACTTCCTTCTATCACTTATGAAATATAAGCTCACCCTCGACTCTTCTCAAAATTAGAACAGCTTTCCTGCACTTCCAGCCTTCTGGTATTTTCAGGGTCTCCATTCTTTCTCAAAGGTACTATATTCCTTTAGGCCAGTCGTTTTTTCTGCGTCCCATCCCCTGTGTGGATTCTGTCCATTCTCAGAAAGGCTTCAAAGACAATACTTCCAGATAACTATCCGAACATTGGCTTCTCCTCAGTGGAGAGAAAACAACAATTTCAACAATCCAGTCAATGCTTGCGGGCAGCCATTATGAGCTGGTTCTCTTCTAGAACCATTATAGCAGAATCTCCCCCTCTTCCTTCCCTTGTCAAAGTTTCCTGGTTTCCAACACTTTTCTGTCTCACTGTTATCTCAGGCTCCTTGTCCATCTATTTTGAGCACTTAGCATTTTGCTCATAGAAATCTGATTTCTGCGTCAGTGAATTGCAGTGGGACTTCTCCCATATTCATAGGAGCTGAAGAGATTTGTTTTGGTGTTTATTGCAGTTAACATTCCAACTCTGTTCAGAGTCACATGCTGCTACAGCTTTTTCTGGCTGATTTTTCTCCCAATGCTTGGGAGAAGTGAGTGTATTCTCAGTGTCCTTGAAGGTGGGAGGAGCATTGCTGAGATTTTTGCACTGATTCCCCCCCTCCACCCCACTATCTTTTAACATTCGTTATTATTATTACTTACACTTGCCAATTGCTTTGTATCTTAAGGGAGAATATGTTTTGATTCACATCAGGTGTGTTAGAACCAAATCCATTAGACTCACTGAAGGCGCAAGTCCCTCTGCTATTGTTTGCCTGTACTTTCATGATTTTTTTTAAGATTTATT
Organism: Oryctolagus cuniculus; assembly: GCF_964237555.1. Taxonomy (NCBI): domain Eukaryota; kingdom Metazoa; phylum Chordata; class Mammalia; order Lagomorpha; family Leporidae; genus Oryctolagus; species Oryctolagus cuniculus. The sequence continues at coordinate 1,730,554 of NC_091453.1, read as the reverse complement.
TATTTATTTATTTGAAAGGCAGAGCTACAGAGAGGTAGAGGCAGAGAGAGAGAGAAGTCTTCCAACCGCTGGTTCACTCCCCAAATGTCTGCAATGGCCAGAGCTGAGCCGAACCGAAGCCAGGAGCCAGGAGCTTCTTCTGGGTCTCCCACGCAGGTGCAGGGGCCAAGTGCTTAGGCCATCTTCCGCTGCTTTCCCAGGCTGTAGCAGAGAGCGGGATTGGAAGTGGAGCTGCCGGGACTCGAACTGGCACCCATATGGGATGCTGGTGCCACAGGCAGAGGCTTAACCCACTACACCACAGCACTGGCCCCTCATTATTATTCTTGAACTGCTAACTTCAGCTTAGTGAAGGACCTGTCCTTTAGAATCTAAGTGCAGGAATCCGTGTCCTGGCTCCATCACTTATTAGCTAAGTAGAGTTTGGCAATTTATTTTAGTTTCCTAATCTGTAAAATGGTGCTAAAGATGCTTTCCTATAGGTTTTTTGTGATGCTTAAATAAAATATTACAGTACAAAGTACTTTGAACAGTTACCTATACATCTTTTTCCTTTTCTACAACAATATGTACAACTTTGGAATAGGGAGAAGTAGTGGAAATTTTTTTAAGGCTTGGTTATTACCATTTCACCTGAACCTGGAAGACTTGTTTTTCTGGGTGAAGAAATATTTTCTCTGTGTGAAGGTTTCATAATCACAGTCAAGCAAGCCCATGGGCCCTGTCATTTAAAGTGACTCCTGTCTTTTATCTGTGACACTCATGCCTACACCCTGGGAATGAGGACACTGAGCAGCTCCTGATATTCAACAGGATAACTACTAAAATCTCTTTGGATTCTTTATGGCCATGATCCCACGGCCATGGATAATGAAAACTTGATATGCAGTCTTTGGATCTCCTACCATGAGGAAACATTCTTAACTTTCTGGGGATCTTGACTGAGTTTTGAACAGGTAAGTGACAGGGAAGGAGGTATACAACAAAGTTAGCCATAGAGTCAGGTAAATGGCAAATGAGTCTTTTAGATCTGGTAAATGGCAAATGAGTCTTTTAGATTTTCCAAAGCCAAATCAAGAGGGCAGGGGAGGGTAGTCTTAGAATTTTCTAAAGTGGTTGTAGAAATGAAAATCAATCAGAAAAAAATGAATTCCTTAAAAACAAGGGCAAAGTCATTTATCTGGAAGGGAAAATACTACTACAGAAGAGGGTTTCAGTGAATAAGAACTTGAGATAAAAGTAAAAGAGGATAACTATTCATAGAATTGTTTGAAAACATATAAATGGCAACATTACTCCCATGATTCCTAATTCTGGGTCTCTGGATACTGTAAAATCACAACACTTTCAGTGTATCTTTAACAGATTTTTAGGGACATATTAACAAAATGTACAAGTTTTGATTTGGCTGTAATGTTCTAAGAGAACTAAATTTCTCTAGGATTAATGAATAACGTTTCTTTATTTAATTTACTTAAAAAAATCTTTCTAAAATCTGTTTGCATATCTGTCCTCTCCAGGATGAACTTAACTTTCTATTGGTTCAGCAGATTGTTTACGGTTTTCTTCTTTTTTTTTTTTTTTTTTTTTGTCTTCCCTTTTCAGTGCCCAACCCAAGTTCAAAGGCTGATGAGAGAGCAAAACTCCAGGGAAAGTCACTCAGTGGATGGGATCTTGGTGCACCGGGAAAGATGTCAGGTTCTTCCTGGCTCCTTCTCAGCCTTGTGGCTGTCACTGCTGCTCAGTCTACCATCGAGGAACTGGCCAAGACATTTTTGGAGAAGTTTAACCAGGAAGCTGAAGACCTGTCTTATCAAAGTGCACTTGCTTCTTGGGATTATAACACCAATATTACCGAAGAGAATGTCCAAAAGATGGTGAGTTTTCATGGTTACATGGGGCTCTTTTTGTTTCTTAAAGATTATATAAAACTGAAAATAGAAATCAAACAAATGCTCTGAGCTATGAGGCTGGATGTTTGCCTCTGCATCTCTGATTCTGGAGTCCCAGATGACTAAATTTAATTGACCTTGGGGTTCATTTGGAAAGTTTTTATGAAATAATTCACTGGTCTCCAGATTCTAGGAAACAAGTGACTATGCTTTATAACGTTACCACCATAATTCTCAAAGACTTTATGGAAATGTCATAAGTTATTGAGTTAATAATTTCCTCTTGCCCAAAGTGTCAACAAGAATATCTGAAGATTTTCTACAAATGATCCATTAAAACTGAATAAATTAAACTGGAGGCTTAGTGAAAGAACTAGGTAGTAATTAAGCTACTCATGGGTAGGGTGAGTCTGGACTTGGGAATTCCTTCTCTTATTGTCACGGAGCTCTGAGGGACTCTCAAAGGTCACAGCAGAGCCCTCCAAGAAAAACTGTAATTAAACAAGTTTGGAAAAATCTCAGAACATTCTGGGACTGTGAGATGCTTTATTTGACAAGTGCAAAGATTTAAGAATTTTTTTTTCTCCGCCATAAGATTATGGGTTACTTCTCTTGATAGGGAGATAAGACATGAGCCTACCTGTGTAGGAAGGGCCAGAGAAAAAATGAGAATTTCTGTGTAGTGGAATGAGGAAAATGTAGAAGCAAGCCAGCAATTACATATCTAAAGTCTTGCTCTTCAATAACCTTGTTGGGTGGGTCTTTTGTGAGATTGAATGAGGGAAGAAATGTAGTAACAAGCTATCATTTACATATCAAAAGTCTTATCGCTGTTAATAACCTGGTTGGTTGCATCCCAGCCCTCTCCCTAAGGGCAGTTTAGGGGAATCTGAACTGCCCTGCACTAAAGGGGCTGTCAGGAAGCTCTGGGAGGAATTCTAGCAATTCTAAACCCAGGAAGCCCTCCAGCCAGGAGACCGGCCAGACAGCCCGGCAGGAGAGGGCCCATGCCCGAGTGTGTGAAACTCCAGCTGCCTTCAGACTGGGCTCCCAGCTCTTTACTGAGATGCCCACCTGATTTGTCAGATGTGTGCTCTTCATTATCTCTTTTCATTAAACTGTTCCTCAATATTCACTTGAAAAAAAAAAAAAAAGGAAGACCGAAAACAAGAAAAAAGAACTTCTCTCACAGATGCCAAAGAAATACCCTCTAAACTTGATAGCTGGAAAATTGCACATTATTTGAGAAAAGGTCTTTTTGTGGTACTGGTTCAGCAATACTTTCCTACAAATAGGTAGTTGGGAAAGTTTTTTTTTTTTCCCAAATGGTTAGTGCGTTGCATATTTAAATTAAATTATTCACGGAACAGATCAAATCTGAGACTTACTGTGTTATTCGAAATTCCCCCCAAAGAGATTATTTTTTCTGTTTTTCTAAAATTCAAGGAACCTAGAGAGTTTTTGACAGGCCAATATTGTCAGAAGAGGTCTTGTTTCCTCACACTTTGGCCTTACCTCTCTTCATCTCTTCGTGTTGGCTTTCTTCGCAATTGTGAGTTGATTTCTGTTGGAGGTGACTGCAGTGTATTGTGTGTCTGCCTGCATTTTCTGCTGAATACTTCATGAACAGTGATGAAGAGTACACTAGCGTCAAGCCTCAGGTGTGGAGCCAGACTGTCCGCATCTAAATCCTGCTTCCACTGCTCGTTAGCTAGGTGAACTTGAGCTACTTCATTAGACTCCCTGGGCCTTAGTTTTTACAGCTCTGAAAAAGAAAATAGCACCCCTACCTGTCTCAGAGGGCTCCTGTGAAGATCGAATTGATACACAAAACCACCACAATGGAGCTTTATCTGTGTGTGCACACAAGAACACTAAGACATTGCCATTAGTGTGATGGGGAGTTAGGACTTTTAAAGAGACGTAACTGTTCTGTTGAGATCTGGATGCTAAGAATGTGTATTATGGGATGAGATGTAGTGATGTGTGCCAAAACCGTCTTTGGATCATTACAACACTCACTTTTCGATTGTACCAGTAGAGTAGAGCAAAACTCAGAAATGAAAGAGTGTTAAGCTATTAAGTGTGGCTAGACTGGAAGAAAGTCCAAGCTTTTTAAGGAAGAAGTGAGAATATTTGGGGCAGGCATTGTGGCATAGCAGGTAAAACTATTTCCTGCAATGCTGGTGGGATGCCAGTTACTGTCCCAGCTGCTCTACTTCCGATCCAGCTCCCTGCTAATGGCCTGGGAAAGCAGCAGAAGATGGCCCAAGTGCTTGAGCCCCTGCACCAATGCGAGAGACCCAGATGAAGGTCCTGGCTCCTGGCTTCGGCCTGGCCCAGCCCCCGGCCATTGTGGCCATCTGGGGAGTGAGCCAGCAGATGGAAGATTTCCCTCTGTCTCTCCCTCTTTCTTTAACTCTGACTTTCAAATCAATAATTTTTTTTAAAGAAAAAGTGAGAATATTTAAGTCTAAGAAGACAGCAAGGGTCCCAACACCTCCTTCCTCAGGCAGTAGTGGAGGCTGCATTAACGCACTTAAGTGCTGCTGTGGGTTTACCTGCAGAGGGAGACAATGGCAGCAATGGCTTCTACTCTCATTGAGATCCCCTGGTTCAGTGGACACCATGGCAGGGTCTACCAAAAGTAACAAGCTGAGCAGGCCGCTGAGATACAAAGGTAGGGAATGCAGTGTAGGGTGGTCACATATACGTGTCTGATACAGTAAGTGTGCACTCGGGGACCAGACAACCAGCCTCTGCTCAAATCCTAGCTCTGAATCTTTTAATTTTTTTTTTTTAAATTTGTCAGGTTAGAAAGGAGAGAGAGAGAGAGCTTTCATCTGCTAGTTCACTCCTCCAAACACTTGGGCCATCTTCTGCTGCTTTCCCAATTGTATTAGCAGGCAGCTGGATGGGAAGCGGAGCAGCTGGGACTTGAACCTGCACCCATATGAGATGCTGGCATCCCATGGAGTAGCTTTACCCTGCTATGCCACAATGCTGGCCCCCAGCTCTAAATTTTTTTTAAAGATTTATTTATTGGAAAGGCAGAGTTAGAGAGAGAGGGAGAGACAGAGAGAGAGAGAGAGAGAGAGAGACCTTCCATCTGCGGTTCATTCCCCAGATGGCAGTAATGGCCAGGGCTCGGCCAGGCCGTAGCCAGGAACCAGGAGCTTCTTTCAGGTCTCCCAGTGGGTGGCAGGGCCCAAACACTTAGGCCATCTTGCACTGCTTTCCCAAGTGCATCAGCAGGGAGTTGGATCGGAAGTGGAACAGCCAGCACTCAAGCTGGCGTCATATGAGATGCCAGCATCATAGGCAGCAGCTTTGCCTGCAGGCTACATCGCTGGCCCCTAGCTCTGAATCTTGTAAGCTGAAGATTTTGAGCAAGTTTCTTAACTTCCTTGTGACCCATTTTCCTCATCTGTAAGATGAAGATTATTAACATAATACTAGTGATATATACTATACAAGATTACTAAGTTTAGTGAAGGTGTTTGGCACGAATACATACGCACAGAACTCATTTTCAAAAAGTTCGTGGAAAATGAGTATTATGAAAAAATTGGGCATGAATTTCGATGCTCTTTTAACTCTATTTAACATAAACTTTATGCAGTCCCCTCGTGTGTGTGTGTGTGTGTGTGTGTGAGAGAGAGAGAGAGAGAGAGAGAGAGAGACTTCATATCGTGTCTGGCACTTAACCTTCTCTATATCAACATTGAAAACAATAATACTATCATTCCTTCTGGAGAGCCCATAGTTTCAATACTATCTCCAGTGGGAAGAAGTTCTAAAGTAAAGATTCAGTTGAAAAAAATCTGAGCTCCTTCTGAGATTCAAGGACCAGCTGCTGGAGGAACATGAAGGTGGGGCAATGCAGTTCCCAGAAACAGTCACGGGGTTCTTCTCTTTCTTCTTGGCCTGCGGGCAGCAAAGAACCCAGGGTCAGGAATTAAGAAATATCAACCTCGGTCTGTATATCTGAAACTGTCCTGCACAAAGGGGAGAATTTGTTCCCATACATTTGTATACTATTGACTTCACCCTATGTTTTATCCTGGGCCAGCATCCGTTTTTATAAGGCACATTGACTCACTAAGTTAGCAACAGTGTGGGTTTATTTTAATGAGACTATCTGGTGATCTAGTGTATCTTCTTTGGGGTTAACTAGAAATGAATTTCTTGGACATTGAAAATGACTTGCTCTATACTCCCCAGTCTCTAACATTTGTTGAACAATAATCCACTCATAATTGAACATAAGTAAAATGTTAGCAATTACCATTAATATTCTTAGGACCACATAGTGTTTTGTTTTTGTTTTTGTTTTTGTTTTTGTTTTTGGTATGGCTCTTTCAGTTTACTACAGGAAGGAGGAAACTAGTCCAACTAGTCCAAGTTAAAAGCGGACCCCAAATGGTTACATCATACAAGCTGTGAGGTTTTTAAACTTGTGACAAGGGACAGAAGGGCATTTCTACTCATTGCAAGGGAATCCTCACTTAAGTTTCTCTGAGCCACAGCACTTAGCCCGTGAACCTTCAGCTGATCGTCCTTAGCCAGTCCAGTCTCTGCCAGGAACTGGCGTATGCTCTTGCGCTGGTTGCCCTGTAGCTGAATTACTTCTCCATATTCTGGACGCTCAATTGCAGTACCATTGCAGGCAGATTTCTTCTTAAATGCCTTCACCGTTTTTTTTTTTTTTAAATCATAATCATCAGTGATCCCTTGGACAGTAGTAAGGGTCCTCCTGCCATTTCTCTGTTGAATTCTTAGATGGATATAATCCTCAGTGCCAGCAGGAAGCAGGTCATCACCCTTACTTGCATCAGGAAGGGGGTCAAGAGAGGAGGTTCTAGATAGTGGGCATACGATACGAGTCCTTTTCCTCCGTGGAAACGGCCTGTGGAAGGCTGCGGAGGGAGAAGGCGGCGGGGGGTGGGGGGTGGGGGTGGGTGGGTGTAGTGTCGGAAAGCGAGGGTGCTCGAGGGGGAGGCTGCCCAGTTCTCAGCAGCTGCGCAGTGACTGGGGCACACATAAAATTTCTACTCTTGGTTTTCTGATAGGTTTATTACCTCACAGAAGTTTTGCAAACTATTTACAGTTTTTATGTCATAAACGTGTTTTTCGCAGAACATTAGTACATAGACAATTGTTTAGAAAACAAACTCGCACTCCCATATGGGATGCAGGCATCCCGAGCAGTGGCTTAGCCCACAGTGCCAGAACGCCAGCCTCTGCTGGACCATTTTTGTGCCTGGAGAGAGCAAGAGGAAATAGAAGAGGCGACCTGTTCACTGCTGCAGTATTTGGCAGTAACTACTAAAGCTGCCCCAAACACCAGTCCACACAGCCGAAGTATTGAGGGTGGAAGGTCTCTAGGAACACTTTGTAAATATTTCTTGCCAAGTTACCGGAGGCTGGGAAGAGAGAGCAGAAGGCACTCACTTATTCTTTGGCTGGTCTCTAGGGCTTCTTCAGGCTTCTGTTGCTGGGGCCACAGATTCCTCAGGTATCCCCTGTAAATCTAATCCTATTTCTATTTTGGATTCATATTCCCATTTAGCTTCCTGTTCCTCTTTTAGATTTCAGAACCTAGTCTTCTGTCTCTAGGCCCAGAGCCTCAATGAACTCTGAGCAGGGTAGTTCTGAGCCACTTTCTCTACCTAAGGAAGAAGGCCAACTTAATCCTGGTTTTTAATGAGTCTGTCCCATACTTCCTGACACATAAATATCTATACACAGGTGTAGGAGTGGAGGAAGATCACCATGCTGCAAGTACAGTGGAATTCAGAAGTGAGCACTTTTTTCCCATGACAAAATATAGAAAAAATTAAAATATTAAAAAATTTAAATTTTAGGTTATTAAACCTAACATCTAAAATGAAGAAAAGAAATGGACATTGGTGCAGCCTGGCTTCAGCCTGGCACAGACACAAGTATTGCAGGCATTTGGGAAGTGAACCACCTGATGGGAGAGTTCTGTCTATCTGCCTTTCAAATAAATAAAATAAAGAAGATAAAGAAAATAATTTTGAATCCTAAAATAGAGGCTGGAATTCATATTCACATGTCCTAGGTTAGCTACTTTATTGAATAGAATAAATGTTATTTATTTATTTACTTAGAGAGGGAGATATCATCCTATCTGTTTGTTCACTACCCAAATGCTCACAATGACTGTGACTGGGCTGGGGCTGAAGCTAAGAGTTGAGAACTTGATCCAGGTCTCCCACATGGATGGCAGGGACCTAATAACTTGAGCTGCCACCTGCTGCCTCACAGGATGCATGTTAGCAGGAAGCTGGAATCAGGACTGGAGCCAGAATTCAACCCAGGCACTCCGATATGGAATGTGGGCATCTTAACCAACGTCCTAAACACTGTGCTAACCATCCCACACTCCCGAGAATAAGTGTGTTTTTAAAATACACAAATATGGGGATATTTTAAAATGTAGTCAAGGTAGCTTTCATCTTTGAACCTGCTGTGACTTTGAGAGCTCTATCTGGAAACTGAACCAGCAATGGGACCTGAGGGTGCAGGTTTTCTTGGGATCTTGTCGAATTCCAAGGTACTGGATGAATGCTAAGGTTCCCTGCAGTTTTTCATTTTCTGTCATCAGGGAACTCTCACACCTATAGGAGAAGTGATTTAGAGGTTGCTGAAAGAATATCATCGGTCTAGGGGTGGTGGCCTATAGGAAAAGAGAAAATGAGAGATCAGTATTTTATTTTATTTTTATAGAAAGCTTTTATTTAATAAATATAAATTTCATAAGTACAACTTTTGTATTATAGTGGTTCTTCCCACCATGCCCACTCTCCCACCCCCAAACCATCCCACCTCCTACTCCCTCTCCCATCCCATTCTTAAGATTCATTTTTAATTATCTTTATATACAGATCAACTCTATACTAAGTAAAGATTTCAACAGACTGCACCCACACAGACACACAAAGTATAAAGCACTGTTTGAAGACTAGTTTGACCGTTAATTCTCATAGTTCAATACATTAAGGACAGAGGTCCTACATGGGGAGCAAGTGCACAGTGACTCCTGTTGTTGGTTTAACAATAGACATTCTTATTTATGAAGTCAATGATCACCCGAGGCTCATGTCATGAGCTGCCAAAGTTATGGAAACCTCTTGAGGCCACAAACTCCAACATTATTTAGACAAGGCTGTAATCAATGTGGAAGGTCTCCTAGCTACTGGTTCACTCCGCAGATGGCCACAATGGCTGGAGCTGGGCTGATCCAAAGCCAGGAGCCAAGAGCTTCTTCCAGGTCTCCCATGCAGGTGCAGGGGCCCAAGGACTTGGGCCATCTTCTACTGCTTTCCCAGGCCACAACAGAGAGCTGGATCAGAAGTGAAGCAGCTGGGACTGGAACCAGTGCCCACATGGGATGCTGGCACTGCCGGCGGTGGGTTTACCTGCTACGCCACAGCGCTGACTCCATGGGGGAATTTTTTATCTCATGGGGTTGTTAAGAAGATATGAATAATGAGGTAAATTCTTTGCAAAGTGTTCTACATTCATCCAACTCCTACCTACTTTAAGGTCCGTCTTAAGGCCCACATCTTCTCTGAGGACTTGGCCAAATTTTGTCACCTGCGTAAGTTCTCCTTCTTATAAAAGAAACTGCTTGGTCCACCCATAGCTTATACATTGTTATATACTCTTATGCTTCATTAATGAGACATTTATAATGCGTATGTTCTCTGACAAAATTGTAAGCAACTTGAGGACAAAGACTTTTTCTCTACAAGTAGGAAAATAAAATTTATTGAAAGCTGAGGATGTGTCAAGCACTCTGGTAAGCATTTTATTATTTTTTAATTCTAATCCTTACAACAATATTTTGAGTTGAATCTCTTTGCTAACTCTCATTTTTCAGATAAGGTAACTGGCTCAGAGAGGTGAAGTGATTTGCCCAAGGTCACACAGCTAGTCAAGGTGTCTGACTCCAAGAATGGAGATTTTACTAGCCTTATATGCTGCCTTTTCTGCGTGAGCTATAGCAATAGTATCTGCCAAGTAGTTGCTCATTTGATCTTTGATAAATGGAAGTGAATTTGTGCATTGAGAGAAGACTATACTAGAGTAGTCTGGAAATGCCTGCCTTCCTACCGAAATTCAAGATGGGGGAAATGTGTGTCCTGGCTTCATGATTTGCACTGGTAAAAAAATCACCATGACTACAAGATGGCCATATTTGGAGCAGCATTCTTTTGGGATCATAGTTTAAGATCAGAATCCCTGTAGCAGATCGGGGCACCTAGGAGCTTATTGTGGACTGGCTCTCATCTCTCATGAGTCCCATCATCAGGAGGGGCTGTATTCCTATTATGTCCACTCTGAGCTTTCCTGGGTTCTCTTTTAGAGCATTCGTGCTTGATTCTTTGGCCAGCTCACCCACGTCACAGCACTAATTCCATAAATTGCAGGGCCCCTAATGTGAATTATCTGTGAGAATTTACTTCCAGTTCTGGGGACAGGACCCCTGGGAAAACTAGGCACTGGGCCAAAAAGAGAGAGTGACCAAGAGTGGCCTGGTCACTCTTAACCTAAACCTTGACCTTGAGCAAAGTAGAGAACTAAGCCACTCAGGAAACATTAGATGTTGCACCAGATGTTCTTTGGACTATATTTCTGCTCCGTTCAAGCAGTGCTATTGCAACTTCGAGTCTATTTTTTGTCATTTCAGAATGATGCTGAGGCCAAATGGTCTGCCTTTTATGAAGAACAGTCCAAGCTTGCCAAAACGTATCCGTCACAAGAAGTTCAGAATCTCACAGTCAAGCGTCAACTGCAGGCCCTTCAGCAGAGTGGGTCATCAGCGCTCTCAGCAGACAAGAGCAAACAAGTATGCTTATGAACATTTCAGTACTGATCCCAAGAGATGAAATGTTTAGGAAGTATTAAACATTAATATCACCCATAGCTGCTTCCTTTATCTGCAAAGATAGCAATACTGACTTTAGAAAGAACTCTGCCCAGGTAGGGTGACCATATCATTTGTCATCCAAACTGGAATCGTTTTGATAGTGAATGGGGACACTGGAAATAATTACATTCAGACACAATATTAAATTGGGATTGTCCCTAGCCTTGTGGTGGGTATGGACACCCCACGCAGAGGTCACCTTCCAGGGAGGATCTGACAGCCTAAAAGAACATTCTTTGTCTAGGAAGGCACTTCAGAAAGTTTGGCAGAGATTAGAATTAAAAGATAATTTTATTTCCGTGTCAACATTTCTTTGAAATCTGTGTATAATTTTTTTCATACTATGCATTTCCCATGAACCTCTGAAAAGCCCTTTGTCTGCCAGTGATTCTTGTCTACTCCCCTGCCCAGAGACATTTGACAATGCCTGAAGACATTTGTAGCCACTGTGGCTGAGAAATGCTGTCAGCATCTAGTGGGTAGGGATGTTCCTGAACATTCTGCAATGAACAGCATAGCCAACAACAAAACATTATGTTGTCTCAAGTGTCAATAATTTGCAAGTGTGAGAAGCCTCATATGTTGTTCAGTTCTTCCCCCTTTCATTCTTGGTTGTCCTCTGCAATTTCTTTTTTTTTTTTTTTTAAGATTTTTATTTATTTGAAAGGCAGAGTTACAGAGAGAGAGAGAGAGGGAGAGACAGAGAGAGAGAGAGAAAACCATCTGCTGGTTCATTCCCCAGATGTCTGCAATGGCTAGAGCTACACCGATCCAGTGCCAGGAGCTTCTTCCGGGTCTCCCATGCAGGTGCAGGGGCCCAAGGACTTGGGCCATCTTCTACTGCTTTCCCAGGCCATAACAGAGAGCTGGATGGGAAGTGGAGCAGCTGGGACTCAAAACGGCGCCCATATGGGATGCCGGCACTGCAGACGTCGGCTTTACCTGCTACGCCACAGCGCCAGCCCCTGCAGTTTCTTTAAACAGTCATTAACAGCCTCAGGTCAGGCTACTTCAGGGATGCCCTCCAGTTGATGGAACATTGACTCCCCATTGAGTGTGAAATGTCTTAGCTCCTCTTGGCTCCACTTTCTGGTGCCCAGCTGCTCTTTCCCACAGTGGTCTCTAAATGAAGGCAGCTGATTTTTAAAAACTGCTTGAGTCTTTCTTTCTCCAGGCTAACCATGTTTCAGGCAGTCAGCTTCCCCCTCTGCAGTGCTTTCGAGTTCCCTCAGCAGTCCTGGTTGCTGTGTTTTCGTCATCAGTAACCTTGAAGTGAATACAGCACTCCCGGTGGCTTCTGCTCTGTGAGGAGGGGATCAGGAGGCTAGCACACATGCTGTGCTGTACATCTAAGGCAGTCTAGGCCTGTATGAGGGGACTTCAAGAAGCTCATGGAAAAATGGAAATAAAAGACACATTTATCTTGGTGTCAACAATTTTTTGAAATTCATGCATGGTTTTTTCACAATAAGTACCTTTTATGAGGTTTTTGAAGACCTCCATGTTAGATTTTTTTTTTTTTTTTTGACAGGCAGAGTGGACAGTGAGAGAGAGAGACAGAGAGAAAGGTCTTCCTTTTTGCCGTTGGTTCACCCTCCAATGGCCGCCGTGGCCGGCGCGCTGCGGCCGGCGCACCGCGCTGATCCGATGGCAGGAGCCAGGAACCAGGTGCTTTTCCTGGTCTCCCATGGGGTGCAGGGCCCAAGCACCTGGGCCATCCTCCACTGCACTCCCTGGCCACAGCAGAGGGCTGGCCTGGAAGAGGGGCAACCGGGACAGAATCCGGCGCCCCGACCGGGACTAGAACCTGGTGTGCCGGCGCCGCTAGGCGGAGGATTAGCCTAGTGAGCCGCGGCGCCGGCCTTTTTTTTTTTTTTTTTTTTTTTGTAGCTAAATGCCATGGTTGGCTCATAGCAACTTCACTGTCAAGGAAATATCCAAATCTCACCCACCAACATTGCTCTAATATAGTGCCTTTTAAATTGTATTCTTAGATATTTTATGCAAATTCAAAAACCCTGTTAAAATAGCATCTCACATCCCATCCCTGCAGGTTAGGACCCAGCAAGCTCTCTTCTGCAAAGGGAGAGATAGTATCTTCAGTTTTGTGGGCCATATTGTCTGTGTCACAACTCGGCAACTCTGCACTGTAGCGGGCGGTCTGCCAAAGCTAATATAGAAATGAATGACTGGCTGTGTTCCAGCAAAACTTTACCCAAACAGGCAGAAGACAGGGTTTGGTCTGCAGACCATAGCTTGCAGAAGACCCCTGATAAAGCCTATTGAAATACTTTTATCTAAAATATTTCGCTATTTAACCTCAAAATCTTCTTCCTCAGTTGCTTCTCCTTTGGAACTGTGTATATTCTAGTCTACATTTATAAAAATAAAAATACACGATAAGGACAAAGATAAAAAAGCCATATGGTGTGTATCTTTCTACAAGTTGATATTTATTATTCCACATTCTTCTGTCCAATTATCCAGCTAGTTATTAATCTACTTTAATTTATTCCTTCTACGTCTCTGCATGTTTCTCATAAGGATGCCATGAGAAACTTTGCCCCCTTCCAATCTAGGCAGCCTGGTCTGGCCTAGAGGAAACCTGGACAGTTGATGTTTAAAAGATCCCCAGATAATTCTAATGTGCAGCTAGGACTGAAAAAAACCACTGAAATGCATGTAAGAATTGGACGTGCTGGGGAAAAGGAGGGACTCAAGGGTACATGGACTAAGTGGAAAGGAAGCTTGAAGAGGCAGGTAGAGAAAGAGACTATGAGGGGTTTTGTTGCAAGGTAAGGAATTGATATTTATTGTTTTGGACTGCAGGATCGTGTGGAAATTTTACACAAAGAATTTATTTCAAAAGCCAAAGAATAGCGAAAGAGGGAAAGTAGAAGGGGAAACACATCCTGATTCCAGAGTTTTTTAAAACATGTGTGGGAGAAAACTAGTCCTTTCTGTCTCTCTCCTTCCCCTTTTTTCTTCCTTCTTCCCTCTTCCTTTATTTCCAGTCCATTGCAGATCAATACTTGGTTAATTGATTATATGCTTAACTGACATGGAAATATCAACTTGTTTCAAAAAGTTTATTATCATCTATTCTTTCAAATCATGTGCATATCAAAAGATGGGAACCTAGGGGCCACTGTTGTGGCATAGCTGGTAAAGCTGCTGCCTATAATGCCAGCACCCCATATGGGCTCAGGTGCAAGTCCCAGCTATTCCATTTCCAATCAAGCTCCCTGCCAATTACCTGGGAAAAACAGGGAGCATGGCCCAAGTGTTTGGGTCCCTGCCATCCATGTGGGAGACCCAGATGAAGCTCCTAGCTCCTGGCTCAGCCCTGGCTGTTGCAGCCATCTGGGGAGTGAACCAGTGGATGGAAAATCTCTTTCTCTCCCTCTCTCTGTAACTCTGACTTCCAAATAAATAAATAATTTTTTTTAAAAAAAAGATGCAAACAAACCATCTTCTGTCTTGTACTGTGGCCACACTGAAACCAGGAGCCAGGAACTCCACCCAGGTCTCCCACATGGGTGGCAGGGGCCCAAGTACTTGAGCCATCATTTGTTGCCTACCAGGATGTGCATTAACAGGAAGCTGGATCAGAAGTGGAGCAGCCGGGACTGAAACTGGCACTATGATAAGGGATGTTGGCATCACAAGTGGTGGATGAACCTGCTGCATCACAACGCCAGACCCTAGATTGAACGAGTAGCATTGCGTTACTCTGTTACCTTTACTTCCTTTTACCTACACGGTAAAGTTTAAACTCTTTTGCGCAGATGGTCCCTAATGATCTGCACCTGCTTACTTCTCCTTCCTCTTCCTTCCACTTCTCCCAGTGAACACCATCACTCTGGTTTCAGTCAACATCTTATCACCACCTGAAATTGCCTTGTCTTTTCCAACCTCCTGCTATCATTTAGGTACTACCCTCTAACTCCCTTCTCTACCTGGCTAATTCAAGATGGTTTTTTACTAAGAATGATTTATTTACTTGAAAGACAAAGTGACGGAGACAGAGAGAGAAAAACAGACAGATTTTTCTATTTACTGGCTCACTCCTTAAATGTTCACAACAGCCAGGGCCAGGCCAGGCCGAAATAAAGAGCCAGGAAGTCCACCCTGGTCTCCCCTAAAGGTGACAAAAACACAAGTACTTGTGTCATCATCTACTACCTTCCAGGATGCTGGATCAGAAGCAGAGGTGGGACTAGATCCCAAGGACTTTGATAGCTGCTGTACCACAATGTCTGTCCCCAAGCATGGCACTCAATGTTTCCCCCTCTTCTGAATCTACAGGTTATTACCACTTTTTTGTGACAATTATATCATTTGTCACTCTTAGTTACTGATTTCATGGCTCCCTTATCGTCCAATGATTTTGGTATTCATGAGGGCCAGTGACATGTTCATTTCAGAATTATCAGAGCATAGGACATTGTAGAAGCTGAATAAATGCTGACTGAAACAGTGCACTTTTCTGTATATGTGCAGATGAGCAAAATGGGGCTTTGATAGATCTGTTTCTATCAGTTCTTGATTTTTGGTGGATCTTGTATACATATTTTTATGTGTTATTAAGGACTTTGTGCTGCTTGAGAGTGAAGAAACAAATGAAATATTCCCTGTCTACATGCACAAAAGTATTTGGCAAAGAAGATGTGGAATTCTGTAATTTGGGGCAACAAAAATCATGTGGCCAAAAGGATAGCATTTTTTTTCTTAAAGATTTATTTTATTTTTTTGAAAGGCAGTGACTGCCACTGTGGCATAGCAGGTTAAGCCTCTGCCTGCAGTGCTGGCATTCCACATAGGTGCTGCTTTGAGTCCTGCCTGCTCCAAGATGTCTTGATATTAGCCTTCTCTTTAGGGTCTTTTCTATTTTTAACACTGTCACCTTAAATTTGCAGTTGAATACAATTCTAAGCACAATGAGCACCATCTACAGTACTGGAAAAGTTTGTAACCAAAGTAATCCTCAGGAGTGCTTTTTACTTGAACCAGGTAGGTAATTTGTTTTGAGTGGTGATTATGAAATTTTCTTTTTTCTCTCAAATTTTAAAAATGAGATTGTGCTTTCCAGATGCATAATCCAAAGCCGGCAGACCCCAGACATGTGTCTTAGCAGATAGACACTGTGCTGACTTTTAACACAAGCTCATGGCAAGTTCTGTCACATCCGAGCAATTTTATTAAGTTAGTAATCAACTTATTTCAGTGGTTTAGCTTCTCTGCAGAAATATTTGAAAGTACAGTAGGGGGAGGAAATTAATGAATCAGGAGATTTTGTTTAATAACTTTCTGACTTTGATGTCTGCCAGCGTTACTTTGAATTCTTAAAATTCATGTAACTGTTTACAAATAAAAATTTTGCAAATCCGTGCTTACCTGCCCTTGGGTACTTTTGCTAACAGGTTTGGATGAGATAATGGCAAAGAGCACAGACTACAATGAGCGGCTCTGGGCTTGGGAAGGCTGGCGGTCTGTGGTTGGCAAGCAGCTGAGGCCTCTATATGAAGAGTACGTGGTCCTAAAAAATGAGATGGCAAGAGCAAACAGTAAGTCTGCTGTTCTGTGGCGGTTCTCATGTTCTGGGGGCTGCAGGACTATTTCTTAGACATCACCAAGCCTGCTTTTTGCTATCACAATAGCTCCAATTTAGTGATTATCTGCTGCATAATTTAGGTTACCTGTCCCTAGAAGAAGTTACTGGGGAATAAGAAAAGGTGAATTGGAGTTCTACAGTTTAAAGAGCTCAGGAATGACATTCAACTACAGGGTCTCAAATAAATTAGCCAGGAATTATGAATTATTAGTTTCCAGGAAGATCTTGGACCCTCAAGGTTTCCTGAAGGGTTGAGTGAATGAGGATCTTAGTTCTCAGGTAGGATGAGAGAGACACTATCTAGAGATACAGACACCCCACCCCGTGTGACCATTGTTCATTCTCAAAGATCATGTGCATGTCTACCTCAGGGTGCTTTCCCAGAAGAGGAAAA
The DNA here is from genome assembly GCF_964237555.1 of Oryctolagus cuniculus. NCBI lineage: Eukaryota > Metazoa > Chordata > Mammalia > Lagomorpha > Leporidae > Oryctolagus > Oryctolagus cuniculus. Next base: position 1,713,695 of record NC_091453.1, on the reverse strand, counting down.
GATTAGCTTATGCTGGAAACTTATTTCCTGCCAGTTGTAAATATAATGCAAAGCATATAGTCATAAACATCTTAAACATCTTTTTTAAAGATTTATTTATTTATTTGAAAGGCAGAGTTACACAGACGGAGGAGAGGCAGAGAGAGACAGAGAGAGAGGTCTTCTATCTGCTGGTTCACTCCCCAATTGACCGCAATGGCTGGAGCTGCACCTATCCAAAGCCAGGAGATAGGAGCTTCTTCCAGGTCTCCCACACAGGTGTAGGGGCCCAAGGACCTGGGCCTTTTTCTACTGCTTTCTCAGGCCATAGCAGAGAGCTAGATCAGAAGTGGAGCAGCTGGGACTTGAACCAGCACCCATATGGGATGCTGGCACTGCAGGCGATAGCTTTACCCACTACGCCACAGTGCCAGCCCCAGTCATAAACATCTTAACAGAGGAGGAAATTTCCATATTTCTTAATTTATTCTCCTGCCTTAATAATGATCTGATATCATGCTATTTTGAATGATTTTATGCTTTGGTGATTCACTGCCTTCTGGAATTGAGTAAGGAAGATTTTTATTTTCATTTTTTGTTTCTAAATTTCTCCCACTGTCACTGAAACTCATATTCTTATTTTTAAAAATAAAGAGTTCATTTTAAAAATACTTTTTAATTTGAGAGAGAAATGGAGAGAACTCCTGTTTGCTGGTTCACTCCTCAAATGTCCACAATGGCTAGGGCTAGGTGAGGCTGAAGTCAAGAACCCAGAACTCAATCTGGGCATCCCATGTGGGTGGCAGGAACCCAATTACTTGGAAAGCAGCTATGCTCACCATTATACCACCAATGCACACAAGAATTCAATTACTTGAACCTCTTACACCATTGTCTCCCAGGCTCTATGTTAGCAGGAAGCTAGAGTAAGTAGCTAGAATGGGGCATTGAACCTAGGCACTTGGATATGGGACATAGGCATCTTAACCTGATTACTTAACCACTGGGCCAAATGCCCTCCCCTCACCAATGTTTTTTTTTAAAGATTTTGTTTATTTATTTGAGAGGTAGAGTTACAGACAGTGAGAGGGAGAGACAGAGAGAAAGGTCTTCCGTCCTCTGGCTCACTCCCCAAATGGCCGCAAAGGCCAGAGCTGGGCCAATCCAAAGCCAGGAGCCAGGAGCCTCTTCTGGTCTCCCACGTGGGTGCAGGGGCCCAAGGACTTGAGCCATCTTCCACTGTCTTCCCAGGCCATAGCAGAGAGCCAGATTGGAAGAGGAGCGGCCAGGACTAGAACCGGCGCCCATATGGGATGCCGGCACCACAGGTGGAGGATCAACCCACTGCGCCACAGCACTGGCCCCATCCCCTCACCAATTTTTAAAAAGAATATCTAGTATATCCTTGTATCCAATGTCTACTTCTCTCCTCATGCTCCAGATCATCCTTTGCCAATGTGTATATAAAAATAAAACTTACTAAACTATATTTACAAACTTCATTAGTTAATACCTTAATACAGGGTCCTGTTTCTTGATGGTTAGCTACTAACTGAAGCACATAGAGAGGTTATATATATACACAGGATTTTCAAACAAATACAGGTCTACTGTAGCAATGTCCATGATGAGTTAAGCCACATATAAAAATATAAGGCCCTGAACAAAACGAGAATTAAGAAAGTTAGAAATAGAATCATATCTCTTAAAACTAATGAGGCAAACTACCTTTAGGGAGAGTAGAAATACGGTGTGAACTTGGACAAGTGATTTAACCACTCTAAGCACAGGCTGTTGGTGGGAATGCAGACTGGTGCAGCCCCTGTGCAAGACAATATGGAGGTTCCTTACAAAATTAAAATTAGAATTATTGTATGACCCAACAATTTCTCTTCTGGGCATCTACTGAAAGGAAATTAAACTGCCACCTTGTGAAAGTATCTGCACTCCACATTCACTGTAGTATTGTTCACAATAGCCAAGATATGGAAACAACTAGGTGTCCATCAACAGACAAATGGATAAAGAAATTGGGTATCAATTATTACTGAGTCTGAATAAAGGAGATCCTGTCATTTGAATCAACATGGATGGTGCTGAAGATCATTATGCTAAGTAAAAATAGCCAGACACAGAAAGACAAACATTACATGATCTCACTTATATGTGGAATCTAAAAACAGAAAAGGTTAAATATACAGAGATAAATATTAAAACAGTGGGTAGCCAGGTTTAGGATGGGGAAGGAGGAAATGGAGAGATGTAGGTCAAAGGATACAAACTGGCAGATATGGCGACTGAACAAGTCCGAAGATCTAATTACAACATGTGAGCCAAGTTAATAATAATGTATTCAAGGTTTTTGCTAAGTAAGGAGCTTTCAGTAGCTCTTGCCTCAGAGAAAACTGTGTAATTCTGAGAGATGATGATGTATTCATCTTTTCACTATAATAACCATTGTACTATGTATATGTGTGTGTGTGCCTCATAACACTATACCATATACCTTTAGTATATACAGTAAAAGTTATTTTGAAAGTAAACATAGGCTGTTAATCTGCACAGTGGGGCTTATAATAATGTCAACCTTGTGAAGTTTTTGTGCTTATTCAATGAGATAATACATTTAAACTCCTGGCGTAGACCAAGTGCTCGATGGAATTACCTAGTGTTATTATTCATGTGCATCCCTTTGAATTGACTTTTAGAGGGGCGATAAAAATGTCATAAAACCTTTAGATTTCTTTTATCTTGTCTACAAGGCTAATCTACATGGAATGTGTTTTCTTTCTTTTCTTTATGTCTTCCTCCTCTTTACAAAAAAAACAGATTATGAAGACTACGGGGATTATTGGAGAGCAGATTATGAAGCCGAGGGGGCAGATGGCTATGACTATAGCCGCAGCCAGTTGATTGACGATGTGGAACGTACCTTCTCAGAGGTAACTGCGGAACTGTACACAGAGACAAATGGAGGGCAGTGCATAGGGAGGAGGCACAATGACTGAAGGCATTCTGATTTGTTCTTAGCACACTGGTCAACCATTCCCAGGCCTCATAAAGCAATTATAGAGTTTGTTTTAGAGAAAAAGGCACCCCCTACCGATGATTAGAATTATTTTGCTAAAGAAAAAAAAAAGAATTAATTTGCTTTCCTCTTCTTTCCATCACTCAGCAGGATTAACAAGAGGAGTGGTCTTTAGATTGATAAGAAGGAATGGTGAGCTACCTGGGCCTGGCACTGTCTTCCTTTGGTAGCAGAGCCATTGCCTTTGCTTCCTTCCGCAGGACAGTTGATACTATTATTTCATTAGGCTTTGATCAAGAACTTTTTATAGTGAAGAAAGAGTCCTATGAACCATGAACTAGCTCATGGACGCTTACTCATTTTGACCTCTTCCCATCTCCCCTTCATCCCTGCATCTTCAAACTTCTCATGTGAAGCTACTCAGTCACAGCCACAGTTGGGCAGTGCCATTCAAAAGGGAAGACAAACAACCCCCCCCCCAAAATAAATGGGCAAATATTTGAATAAGTACATCATCAAAAATGAATACAAAAAAAGCAAGTAAAAAATTGTTAGGGAAATTCAAATTGAAACCATGATGAAAACCCACTACACATTCACCAGAATGGCTATTATAAAATGATTGACTATTAAGTATTGGGGAGGTTGTGGAGACACTAGAGCCCTCATACACTGCTGGCAGAAATGCAAAATGGAGCACTTTATAAAATAGTTTGACAATTTTTTAAAAATTTAAACATACATTTACCATGACTTAGTCATCCCACTCTTAGCTGACTATGTGAGACAAATGAAAACATATATCTGTAGAAAGACATACACACATATCCCTAGCAGCATTATTCATCATAGCTGCAAACTGGAAGCAACCTAGTTGTCCTTCAGCTGGTGAGTAGGTAAACAATCTGCTACATTCACAAAATGGAATAATATTTAGTAATAGAACAGAATCAACTATTGACAAATGCGCCTAATGGACCTATAGAATATTCTAATGAAAGAGGCCAAACACAAAGGTCACAAATTAAATGATTCCGTTTCTGTTAAATGAATAGGAAAAGTATATAAATTGTACCTCAATTTAAAAACAAAGAAAAAAGTGATCTTAAAAATGATTTTTTTTTTGCATTTTCTTTCATTTTGAGATTTGTGTTCCTCTAGGCATGTTTATCAATTTATGCAGTGAAGCTGGTCATCATCAGTATCTGGGAAGAAGGAATGTTTTAAATTTTCCACAATATTTGAGAGGAGAAGAAATAATTTCAGGAAATTTTACTTGTCTAAAGAAGCTCCTAGCTCTAGTATTGGGAATTGGAAAATGGAGTTAGATACTCTTGGTTTTAAACTCTTTCCTGGGGCTTTTCAGATTAAACCATTATATGAACAACTCCATGCCTATGTGAGGACAAAGTTGATGGATGCCTACCCTTCCCGTATCAGTCCAACTGGATGCCTCCCTGCTCATTTGCTTGGTAAGAAGCCCCAGGATGTTTTTGTGTTCTTGGCTCTTAGTTATACACACCAACAGAATGTCTTTTTAAAGTGAGGCCCAACATAACACTTTTGAAAAAGGTTATCTGAATGAAGTTAGTAACATAGAAATCACATTTTGAAAGACTCATTCTTGATTACATTATAGGGGTTTTTGGTAGGTGTGAAGGGTTATTATGTTGGCCATAATCCAAAGGATAAAAGGATTAAGATGACTACAGAAAGAACTTCAGGGTCAAATGAGAGTGGAAGTGGGAAAAATACTTCTTAGTATTCAAGTTGATTAGCTGAGCTCTTGAGGTGGAGTTCAGTATTTTTGTGTCATATTGTCTGTCAGAAGAAAGAAGTTTGGCAAGCTGAGAGTGGTCAGCAGTGAGAAGGTGGCTTTCCAAAATTCAGGTACAGCCTTGGTGAAATCTTCCTAAGTTCTTTCTCTACTGCACAAATAGCTCTTGCTGAAAAGTACTTCATTTGGAATGAGTAATGAGTGAAGGAGAGTATGTATCCTCCCCTCTCCCACCCAGCTGTGGCTGGTAGTGAATTCTCCACGACTAAACTGCATTTCTATTAGTAGGAGAGACTATGAATGAAGGACCCTAAAGTGAAAAGACATCCTCTCCACAATATCCTCAATGAGTATTATTCAGTAATTTGTTTTCTGCTTAATTCATTGAGTCCAAAGTTTTTAATTCTGCCAATATTTCAAAACATAATTTTATTTCAAAGTTACCATAAGTGTTCTATTCACTGCTCAATTAGTTTTTATTGTTGTCCTATGTATAGGGCAATGGGACATAATAGATTAAACTTTTCTGATATGATGAGGCTCTCTTCCGTCCAAAGCAGACTAATCTATTACTGCAGGGCACCAGTTGTAGGACAGTTCTACATTACGTGGAACTGAATCAACAACCCTCTAATGCCTTCTATTCCTCACTCCTTTTTCCATGCTATAAGATTACCCAAAATATTCCAATTCTTATTCTACAAAATGACTTTTTAGGTATTTGTAAACTACCATCATATAAGAAGTAGCCTAGGACCTGGCACCAGAGCAAATACTAAATACATTTTGGTAACTGTTACTGTTATCATAGTGTATGCACTGTTTTCTTTTTTTTAAAGTTAAGTATCCTTCAGATTTTCAACTATTCCTTGCAATCCTACTTTGCTAATTGTTCTTCGGTCAAACTATACTTTGTCCATGTCCTTCTTCAACTGTCATGCTCAGAACCCAATAGTTAATTACAGAACAATTTTGACCAATATATGGAAAAACTACTACATTTGCCTTTATTCTAGGCATTATGATTCTATCACTTTAGCTCAAGGTCACGTTTGTGTGTGTGTGTGTGTGTTTAAAGTTTTATTTATTCATTTGAAAGGCAGCATGATGGAGAGGAAAGAGAAAGAGAGAGACAGAGACAGAGATTTCTTCCATCTGCTGGTTCACTCTCCAAATGCTTGTAACAGCCAAGGCTGGGCCAGGTCAAAGGCAGAAGCCAAGAACTCCATCTGGATGGCAGGAACTCAAGTACTTGGACTATCATCTGCTGCCTCCTAGGCACATTAGGAGGAAGCTGGATTGGAAGTGGAGCAGCTGGGACTCGACCTGGCACTCCAATATGGGAAGTAGGTGCCCCAAGTGGCAGCTCAACTCACTGTGCCACAATGCACAATGCCTGTTCCAACACATTTGTATTTTAGAAGCCCTGCCGTAGTGCTTATTGGATTGGGTCACTCTTGGTCTTTCACTGTGAACTGTGATCCAGCCTGATATCACATATATATTTCTATGGCAGTTAAGTTTTTCTCTAAAATATAATCATAAAACTTCACAGAAATCTACTAAATTTCATCTTTGAAAAAAATGCAGTACTTTTCATGTACTCGTGTTTCCCAATTTCTTTGGTGGTAAGATTTTGATCCTGCTATTAGCTTGGTTTTTTTTCTAGATCCATCTTCCATTTTAGGGTATCTGGCCTTGAAATACAAGTTCACATTTGTTTGAGATGCTTGAAAAACACTCAGTTAAGTGTATTAATATAGTAGTAAAGGCTGCTGCTGTGGCACAGTAGGTTGATCCTCAACCTGTGGTGTCTGCATCCCATATGGGCGCCGGCTCTAGTCCTGGCTGCTCCTCTCCCGATCCAGCTCTCTGCTATGGCCTGGGAAAGCAGTGGATGATGGCCCAAGCGCTTGGCCCCTGCACCCACGTGGGAGACCTGGAGGAAACTCCTGGCTCCTGACTTCAGATCAGCTCAGCTCTGGCTGTTGGGGCCATTTGGGGAGTGAACCAGCGGATGGAAGACCTCTCTGTCTCTCCCTCACTGTCTGTAATTCTCTCAAATAAATAAATAAAATCTTTAAAAAAATAGTAATAGAAGTGAAACTTAGTCACATGTTGGTAGAAGTTCATCATTTGAGATCTTATATGACTTCTTTTGAATCTGATACTGGCATTTCTAACAGATTAATTTGTAGTATTTTGTTCCATGGATGATAGAGTATCTAAATCTCTTTCTAATCCATAGTAGCTATGTTGTTCTTCATGTGTAATAAATTGTGCCTCTGAATTGTAATTCAAGATGGGAGAAACTGTGATAATTTTTAATAAGTTTTGCTTAAGCACATAATCTGTCATTTCACTCTTTTAGAGGAGATAGAAGAAAGAAATGTTGGAAATTTAAAATAAGAGTAGGAAAAAATGGAAACAGGGAGTGAAAGGGAAGCATAGAAATCAGATTATATTTAGAATTCTACTGTGTTGTCTGCTTACCAATCCTACCTCATGCACTATGTAAAATCAGGTCTGTATTTCTACTGTCTTTGTCATATATTAACAGATGCTTTTTTTAATAGGTGATATGTGGGGTAGATTTTGGACAAATCTGTACTCTTTGACAGTTCCCTTTGGACAGAAACCAAACATAGATGTTACTGACACAATGGTGAACCAGGTAGGAGGAAGAGACCTTAAAAATTAAAGCTAAATTCTCAACTTCATTTCTATTTATGCTAGCCTTCTGTTCTTATCTTTTGTATGTGACACCATGTAAACAGAAATTTCAGACATTTATGTCTTATCTAGGTGTATTGTTTATTAAAAATGATTTACAGTGTAACCTTTTATAACACGTGTGATGTTGATCTTGTTGAGAGCTACTCAAAATGGAGGTGACCTGTGTTTTCCATTAAACAGCAAGATGTGGAATTATCAACTGGCCATCACTGTTTCCAAAGTTAGTCATTGCTAAGTAATCAGTCAGTAATCTCTATGGCTAGTAAAAGTAAGACTGTCAGAATATTTTTGTGTATCAAAATAATCATTAGTGTTAAAATATTATAAGAATCTTTAAAATAATATTTAAATCACTCTTTTCTTACCATCTTGGTATAATTGTTTAAGTTATCTGTGTTCCTTCCACTCATGAAATAACATTATGGTTACAATTATGTATTTTTCATTATTCAACATTTCTGGGAAGAATTAATAATGACACTTGCATTTATCTTATAACATTTCTTCACATGGTTGTATCATAATTTACTTTACTGATACATTGCTGAATGTCTGGTAATTAATAGATTTAAATCTGCAAGTAGCAATGCCATGAATGTCTTCATGTTCCTAGCACATCCCTGGGAAAAGTCTGTGAGGTCCATAAAATCAGGACACTTCAAGGGCCTGCAAACTACTGCAGTTGTTCTGGCCCCATGTTGCAGTTGAGCAGCAGTCAAGTCCCATCTTTATGTAGATCCTAAGCCTTTCTACAGTGTTTTCACACCCACCTTTTCTCCTAATATTATCTGCCAGACTATCAGGGCAGGTCTTGTGCTAGCTCCTTGCTCTAGGTGAGGAAATTGAGAATTAGCTAAATTATTTGTCCTAACTCGCCAAGACAGCCAACAACAACTAAGGATTGAATTCAGAACTCTTAATCTTTCCAGTTTGTTTTTCCATTTGTTCATTTGTTGTTCATTCAACAGATGTTAACTATGCTTATTAGTCTGCACTATTTTGGTATATGTTCACTCTGCTTAAGAAGGACATACTTATATCAATCCCAATAGCTTGCCATTAAGCCTTTAAAGGTCAATCATTAAAAATAAAGCAAAACAAAACCGTAACCTCATATCCTGTTTTGTATTCCCAGGGTTGACATAGGAGAAAAACCAGATTTGACTAGTCTTTGAGATTAGAGGATGTTCTCTGTGTTACTAAAAATGATTCGTAAACTGTCTGCCAATTATACAAGCTTAGCCTGCCTGATGTGAGCCTTATGTACTAAGCAGGCTTGATAAGCTCCTGGGATACTACTTTCCAGAAAAATTTACTAGATGGCAGATGCCTACTTCTAGCTCTCTGCAGTTCCAGAATATTCTGGAAGTTTAGGCTCCATACATACCATGATGTCTAGGCCCAAGTACCCATTGGCTGGAAGGCCACATTTGGGCCTTTTTGATTCCAAAAGTCCATGCCTTCATACTCACTTTAAGGCTTATTCCTTCCATCAAGCTCAATACAGGGCCTTGCCCCTTGAAGGAACTCAGTCAATTATTGTTGCTTGAATTGAATAGTCTTTAGCAAATAAAAGGTCACTGTTGTTTGTTTGTCCATGGCTATAAAGAATAGGGCCAAAAAAGTCACACGTAATCTTTACTCAGCCTACTGCTAACATTTTCATGTATTTTTTTATTAAGATGATATTATACGAGTAGTTTATTATTTTACTTTTCACTTATTTTTTTTTCTTTTTATTTATTTATTTGACAGGTAGAGTTATAGACAGTGAGAGAGAGAGACAGAGAGAAAGGTCTTCCTTCCATTGGTTCACTCCTGAAATGGCCGCTACGGCTGGTGCTGTGCCGATCTGAAGCCAGGAGCCAGGTGCTTCCTCCTGGTCTCCCATGCAGGTGCAGGGATCCAAGCACTGGGCCATCCTCCATTGCAGAGAGCTGGACTGGAAGAGGAGCAACCGGGACTAGAACCCGGCGCCCATATGGGATGCCAGTGCCACAGGCAGAGGATTAACCAAGTGAGCCATGGTGCTGGCCCCAACTTCTCACTTACTGTTAAACTGCATTTTACAATATCAGTAGAAATTCTTTAAGTAGAATTTGGGCGGCTGCACAATTTTCCATTCCACAAAGGTATTGTTTATTTAACCTTTCTGATGATTGCTTATACTTTTTTTCCTATTAATCACACTCAGTGTAATTTCTTGACCTAACTTCTGATAATTTCCTAGATTGGTTCCCTAGAGACAAGATTACTGAGACAAAGAATATACACATTTTGAAAGCTGTTCATACATGTTGCCAAATTACCTTTCAGAAAGGTTATGCCAAGATATTTATTCAACAGAATAAATGTTGTTATTTTATTTTTGTCTTTATTTTATAGAATGTTGTTTTTTTTATGTTATAGAATGTTGTTATTCTAATGTTCAAATTAAATACTGTTCCTTTTTTCCCACAGGGCTGGGATGCAGAGAGGATATTCAAGGAGGCTGAGAAGTTCTTTGTGTCTGTTGGTCTTCCTAGTATGACTCAAGGATTCTGGGAAAACTCCATGCTAACTGAGCCAGGAGATGGCCGGAAAGTGGTCTGCCACCCCACAGCCTGGGACCTGGGGAAGGGCGACTTCAGGTAGTGGGGCTGATATTGACACAGTTGATATCTAATGGGAGAAGATGAACTTCTATCCCTTCTCTTCTTCTCTGAGCGTAGAAGAGATCAGTTAATGCTCCTTGAGCTAAAGGTAGGAGTCCATTAGAGTACATCTGCATTTTTCCCAGAAAAAAAAAAAGATGCTTGCCAGCTGCCCTTAACTTGAACCTTTAGACAGTCTGCCTCATTTGGAATATGAGGGCACTTCAAAAAGTTTGTGAAACAATGGAAATAAAAGATGAACTTATTTTGGTGCAAAAAATTTTTTTGAAAGCCATGCATTAATTTTTCATAATATGCATTTCTCATGAACTTTTTGAAGATCCCCTTATATTATGCATCCACTAGAACAACATGATCATGGTGATGGTTTGGCTCCCATTAGAAAAGGTTTGAGGCTAAGATTTATGGAAGATGACTATGTGAATCAGCCATTGCTCTTCCTCTCCATGTTTCACATTTATGAATGAGACAGGATAGAGAAATCAATAAGCTGGGATAAAAGGAAGAAAGTAGCCTGTGTCATAAAAGAGACAAGGGGAATGTTCTGTGAGGAGCTGGAAGAGAATTGACCACATCTAGAACAGGAGATAGAATCAGACAGAGCTTGGCCGGTAGCGTTGGAATTGCATCTGAAATATAAGAAAGGTTTGGACAGACACAGCTGGAGGAGAACATGAGGCTGGAGAAAAGCAGGATCAAATGCAGAGGTAGGACCTGGCATGTGTGCTGGAGTCAGCAAGTTTGCTAAAATCAGAAGCATGTGAAGGTGAGTCTGGGTGATGTGGTAGAATGGGCAGAGGGGTTTGAAATCCTAGGTGTGTCACTTAATGACTAGGCAACCTTGAACAAAGTTTCTAATCTTGGGTTTCAGTTTCCTGATTTATAAAGCAGAAGAGTAATTCCCAAGTTTGTAAGTATCTTAGGTTGGGTTCCTTATTTTAGAAATATTTGTACAAGTGTTTCATTTAGAGTGATGTGTCAGGCACAGGGGAGTGAGGGAGGCAGGCTGGGCCAGGGGAAGGAGGTAAGAAGTAAGAAAGGTTGTGATTTCTGCTGGAGACTGACCTCAGCCTGGTCCCTTAAAGCTCCCCAGAGTTAGTCAGACCTTGAACCATAGAGTTGGTCACACCTTGAGACAAGGGGACTGGCCTTTTGTACCCTGAATGAGTCAGTCAGTGGCTGTGGACTGCCACAGAATGTGTATGTGTGTGTGTGTGTGGGGGGGTGGGCACAACCTCCTGGTTGAGGAACCTCCTGTTTGGCCAAAGCAATAAAAAACGAAGCAGCTATTGGCTCTTATCAGCTATGACTCAGGCAACCGGGGAATGGTGGATCTGCCTGGTACAGGAGAGCCCTACCCTAGAGTAAGGGTTGGCAACCCTTTTCTATGGAAGACCAGATAGTTAAATGATGTCGGCTTTACAGGTCTCTGTTGCAATTACTCAACTCTGCCCTTGTGGCATGAAAGTAGCCATAGCCAATCCCTAAACAGCTGGATGTGGCTATATGCTGATAAAAATTTATTGATAAAAATAAGCCAGCCAGTAGGCTGTGGTTTGCCAAGCCCAGTACTAGCATGATGCTTTAAAATGAGAAGTTATATGTATGAGGGGGCCTCAAAAAGTCTATGGAAAATGGAATTATAACATAATATGAATTTCCCATAAAATTTTTGAAGACTCCACTCCCAAGTTTCTTAGCAGAGATTCTTATACATACAGTAGTCAGTAAATATATAGTAGCTATTCTTAAAATTGTTTCAAAAGAAAACGGAGAGAGGCCAAGTTAGGAAAACCCAGTTGGGGTCATACTGGAGGTGTAAAAAGGCGGCTGAGTGTATTCTTGAGCAGTGAGGCATCCTTAATGGGTGGGAGGTGACATGATCAGAATGGTAGGGAAATTATTTTGGGAATCTACTGAAATATGACTCCTACACCCACCTGAATGAAAATGTTCTCGCCAGGTTGAGAAGGACCACCTAATTGCCAAATACAGACCTTAACCCATCAGGCTGAAGCGGAAGTAGTCAACATTTACGAGGTGTTTTTTCACATGCTACTTTCCCTTGTCTTCTGCATTATCGACCTCTTCCGGACTCTGACCTCTCTGAATGCCCTTTCTTCCCGGAGTCAACTTCCTCTCCCAACCCCTTGGTTGCTGGGATCTCCCAAGGCTTTGTTTTTGGCCGTCTTTTTGTCATTCATCACATTCACTCAGTGACTTACCTGCTAAGGACTCCCAAGTCTCAATTTCTAGCCCCTTCTACTATTTCTCTATCTTGGCTAAACCAAGCCGCTGCTTGCAGTGTTTTGAACGCCATGTTCTTTTCTCAAGTCTTTGTCATTGAGCTCTTCCAGGAATGCCCGTCTCCTTGCCATCTACCTAGCAAACTCCTGCACATTGATCAAGGTCCTGATTGCTCATTGCATCCTCAGTAACGCCTTTCTCAGTGCTTCTAGGAGACTGTGCCTGCCTTCACTATCGTCATGGCCAAGGTTGTACTACTGATCACTTATAGAGTATTTGTCTCGGAGTTTTATAGCAGAGCACACTGCTTTCTGTCTTCCTAGGGGTATGTGAGCAGAACAAGATTCATCACTGCCCATCACTTTATATTGAACAACTGGTACAGTGTCTGGGACATAAGAGATAGGTACTCCAGGTTCATTGGTGAATAAATCTTAGAAAATGCTACCAAAACCCCATACAACTCTGCCACAGTGATTAAAGGAAATGCCGTGAGATGCATGCTAATTTTGCTCATTTTGTGCAGGATCAAGATGTGCACAAAAGTAACAATGGACAATTTCCTGACAGCGCATCACGAGATGGGACATATCCAGTATGACATGGCATATGCCACGCAGCCTTTCCTGCTAAGAAATGGAGCTAATGAAGGATTCCATGAAGCCGTTGGAGAAATCATGTCACTTTCTGCAGCTACCCCTGAGCACTTGAAATCCATTGGTCTTCTTCCATATGATTTTCATGAAGACAATGGTATGGACATTTTTCATGATTTGTATGGGGGTGTCTTTAGTCCTATTTGGGCAAAGGTATTTATTGTAATGCATAGAAAATACCTTTTGCCACATAAGGCATAAGGTATTTATGAGTAACTGCAAATTGCTACTGGGAAAAAAATTAAGTATGTATTAGCACATGATAACTTGCGGTCTTATTTTTTTTTTTTTAAAAAGAATGCAGAGTAACTGAGTGGAAATTTATTCTGTTGGAAATATCTAACACATTTTGTTTTTTAGTTTAAAAATGTTGAAACAGTCTCACAAAACTGAAATAGCTTGTCCAAGGTCACCTAACTAATTAGTGACAGTGTTCTGATTATATTCCTTTGGTTTTAGGTGGAAATTTTGCACAATTTTAGAGCTACAACAGATTCTACACTTGATCTTAGCCAAAAGGCCAAGAAGCAATACAACAGATTCTAAAAACCATTTTACAGAGGAGAAAATCAAATCCAAGAGAGGGAAATAATGGTCCAAGATCAAAAAGGCAATGTAATGGCAAAATCATAGCCCAATATAAACCAAATCCCTAACCTAAATTCCTTCCTATAATATGTGCAAAGCAAAATGAAACTTGGAATTTGGGATTTTTAAAAGCAGGTGGCACAATATCAATAATGGAAGGGACTGAAACATTTGGCTCATCCAACTGAAGCATGAATTTGCCCTGTACATCCCTTCAAATTCATGCTGTTCTTCAATAACTTTATCCCATTTCTTCTTGCATGGCTCAGACTTGATGGAACATAAAAAATGTTCAGGAGATTCGGATTTCTTCCATGGGGGATACCATGGGTTTTGATTCTTCCTCTTAAAAGTACAGCAAGTAAAGCTGAATACTTTCTCCTCTTCCATGTATTTCTTGCCCCTCATTTGCTGGCTGGAGTGTTTGGTGAGTGAGGTCAAGGCCAGGAGCTCCATCTTTGTGTAGGCCGTTCACTCTGCCTTGATCTCTGGTTCCAGATCCTTGGTGATCGCATAAGGGCCTGTGAGTAGCCAGTGTAAAGCAGTTACCATGTCTGAAATACCGCAGCACAGACCCCGCAGATTATAGACCAGTAGTGGCATCCTCCATGAAGAGAATAACAAAGGCAAAGGAATTAACGGTAGCCACATCTGCTTCCTAAGTTTAAAATAATATTCACTCAAGTCAACGAGCATACATTTATTTGTTTTATCATTTTTTAACGTTTCACGACAGCAGGCAAAAGTGGTCAGATCACTGTTTTTTCACATGATGTTAGATGTGGTTAAACCCCTGCTTCTTTGCTTGGCTCTGCTCCTGATTTGTGAATGATGTTAAACAAACACATTGCTTTCATCCTTGTTTTCTTCCCCCTCTCTCTTCCTTTCTTCCTCCAGATACATGAGGGACTTAAAAATGTTTATGGAAAAATGAAATTTAAAGATTATTTTGATGTGAAAGAAAATTTGGAATCTTATGTGGCTTTTCTCATAATCCACATTTCCTGTGAACTTTTCGAAGAGCTCCCAGATTTATTGAGAACATACCATATATAAGACATTTGATTTTTTTTTTTGGACAGTAGAGAAACAGTGACATGGAAACTAGATAACATCTTCCTGCTTATATTTCAGTGAACTTTCTTGGTACACTCTTTCTTTGATGAGCTCTACTCCCAGTTCATGTCACTAATAAGATATAGAATGAAGTGATATGATTTGCTAAAACACTTAAAATTCCTGGTAAAAAAGATACTAGTATATTTAAAGGGCATTGTACTTTTGATTATCCAGGATTGTGTTCTCTACGGAAATTCTTTTTTTTTTTTTTACCCCCTCTCTGGTTTACTAGCTTTTCACTATCTTTTTACTACATGTTTATTTAACAAAGACTTGAGAGGGCATTGAGTAGCAGGCACTGCACCGGGTGTACAATCTTGAATGAAATGTCATCAGTCCCTGCCTCCGTGGAGCTTTCAAGAACAAGTGGCATGACTAGGAAAGGAGATAGAGTGGTCCTTATTAACTCTCATAAGAGACATTTGAGGAAGGCAATTGGAACGAATGAAAAAAATGAGGATTGGGCAATTTGTGGATTTTTATTTGCATGTTCTGTTTCATGGCTCCACCCTACTCCAAATTCCTTAGCTGAGAAGGTGAACAGATACATATTGTTATGTTCATTGTTAATATTTCTCATTTGTATAGTAAGTATATCTTGAGGAATATTTTCTTTTCTTTTCTTTTTTTTTTTTTTTTTTTTGACAGGCAGAGTGGACAGTGAGAGAGAGAGACAGAGAGAAAGGTCTTCCTTTGCCGTTGGTTCACCCTCCAATGGCTGCCGCGGCTGGCGCACCACGCTGATCCGAAGGCAGGAGCCAGGTGCTTCTCCTGGTCTCCCATGGGGTGCAGGGCCCAAGCACTTGGGCCATCCTCCACTGCACTCCCGGGCCACAGCAGAGAGCTGGCCTGGAAGAGGGGCAACCGGGACAGAATCCAGCACCCCGACCGGGACTAGAACCTGGTGTGCCGGCGCCGCAAGGCGGAGGATTAGCCTAGTGAGCTGCGGCGCCAGCCATATTTTCTTTTTTTAAAGATTTTTTTTAATATTTATTTGAAAGTCAGAGAGAGAGAGAGACAGATATTTTCCATCTGCTGGTTGATTCACCAAATGGCTGCAGCTGACTCAGATCAAAGCCGGGAGCCTGAAACTCCATCCAGCTGTCCCATGTGGGTGGCAGGGGCCCAAGTACTTCAGCCATCTTCCCACAGCTTTCCCAGGCACATTAGCAGGGAGCTGGAGTGAAAGTAGAGAGGCGAGTGCTCATATGCGATGCCTGCACTGCAGGCAGTGGCTTAACCCTGTATACCACAACATTGGCCCCAAGGAATATTATCTTGAAATTAGGAAAATTACCTTTAACACAAGACAGCTACTCTCATCTTCATCTTAATATTACCATTTTCCATTTATTTTCAGAAACAGAAATAAACTTCCTACTCAAACAAGCACTCACGATTGTTGGAACTCTACCATTTACTTACATGTTAGAGAAGTGGAGATGGATGGTCTTTAAGGGTGAAATTCCCAAAGAGCAGTGGATGCAAAAGTGGTGGGAGATGAAGTAAGTCAATGATTCAGTAAAATATTTTCTCGTGAGTTCACTGTTTATTTATTGTTAAATTAGTTAATTTATTTGAGAAGGTGGGGGGAGCAGGGAGGGAGCACTCCCATCTGCTGGTTCACTCCCCAAATGCCTGCTCCAGACAGGACTGAGTCAGGCTGAAGCGGGGTGCCAGGAACTCAATCCAGGTCTTTCGTGTGGATGGCAGGAACCTAAAGACTTCTGCGTCCCAGGGTCTACAATAGTAGGAAGCTGGAGTCAGGAGCCAGAGTAGACTGATACAGGACACATGTGTCCTAATTGGTAGACTAAATGTCTGCCCTCACCAATTACTTAAACTAATTTGACTCACCTGTGCACATACACGTACATAACCAGCTAGTCTCACTGTATTTCATCACCTGAGTGTTTTCTAAAGCCACTAGAACCCTGTAATTTCAGGAAAGGCTGCCAAACTAATGCCACCCCCCCCCCCAACACTGACCCTCGACTACTAACTGATCTGAGTTGATGGATAAGTACCGCAACTCCTTTGCACTCAGGTGGGGTAACTCTTGTGGGCGTGCTCTACACTGAGTCCTGGAGCCCCTCAGTGGGGTGGAGCTCCAGTCGCCACAGTGGTAACTCGCTTGATAGCCCACGCTTTGGGGGCTGCTCTCCTTTCCCCGCATGACCGCATTATCCCTTTGCTGATACTTCCTGGAATCATTTTTCCAGGGCCTTGTCTCAGGGTCTGTTTTGAGAAAACCCAAACTAAAGTGACTAGGATTGAGGTTCTCAAAGACTGTTTCCTAGTCAGAATGTTTGAGATCTGAGTAGATAAATCTTGAAAGCTGCAGATGGGGATTTAATTTTCTGAAAATGAAAGAAGTGCATCATTCAGGTCGGGGAACGCCATCTCACCACAGCACCCCGGTGCAGCCACCTGCCACAAACACACATTAGCTATCTCAGTTTTATATTTTTAGTGTCCACTTAAGTGCCATCTGCTCAGATAAAATTTCCTTGGCCCTGCCTTCTACCTTGGGTGAGGGGACACTGCTTCATGTTCTATATTGTTAAGTGGTAGGTCTTTCATTAAATTGATATTATTTAGGAAGTGACTAATATGTTCATTTTTATGTATTTTTTACCCAGTCAAGTCTCCAGGGCAACAGTGAATAACCACGTAACCACAAAATTGGGAGAAAAATGGAAAATGAGGCACAACTGGGGAAGGCTGGGGAGCTGAAGGGGTTTACTGCGCTGGAAAGTGGGTGGTGTTGGGCACAGGCTTCCCAGAGGAGGGGACTTTTGAGTTGAAGAACAAGTAAGATTTCAATTTTACAAAGTTCCTTCTGCCAGGAACACAGTAAGTGCAGTGCCTGATAGGAATTAGTAGGGCTTTCATTGTATGTTTTCATACTTTATGAATCTATTAAATTAGTATTTTGAAGACATAACTATCTTCCAATGGTATATTCTGGCTGAATTAAAAAATAAGATAACCACCTAATGGGCTTTACACTCTTTTTTTTTTTTTAATACTGTTTCTATTTCACCTGACAACCAACTTCAATAGAAATGCCATTGACTGATGAAACTGCAGTTGTGTCCAACCCCACCTCCTCATGATGGGTGCCCCACAGCTAACGTATCTTTTCCTTTCTTCCCAAAGGCGAGAGATAGTTGGGGTGGTAGAACCCATGCCCCATGATGAAACATACTGCGACCCTGCGGCTCTGTTCCATGTTGCTAATGATTATTCATTCATCCGGTAAATGACAGTTTTCTTTGTTTAACTTTGAGGGTTTGTGAATAACCGTGCTAATGACAAAGAAATAGGGATCAGTGAAGTGATAATTGTAAGTTTTCTTCCTATCTCCAACTTGTACCCCAAGCTCAATATAGATAACTCAATTCAATTCAATTTAACCCAACACGATTTGCTAGGTTAGATAACGTTTGTGGGAGATCTTTTCCCCATTATCAAGGAATCAATAGTACCGTTGGGACAAACTGAAAAGTACTTTTGTTTGTCTTCTTGTTACTGGGGGAGTTCACAATGTATTGTTCTTCACCTATTAGTCCCAGACCTTGGATTTGCCAGGCTTCTGCATCTTTATTGGTAAAATGAAAACAATACTTTTGATTTGTCATACAGATTTATTGGCATAATTTACATAAAATGGCTAAAAATCCATAAAACACAATACAAACATGAGCTAACATTTGAGTAGTGCTGCCTTGTTTATGAATTGATATGCAAACTGCAAGTAGACTATGATGAGATTGTACAGTTCTTGTTTGGGTCTTTCTGGAGAAAGAAGTTTTGTTAGTATCTCTTTGGTAACTTAGACTCCCGGATTTAAATGTACAGCCTAATCTATGACTCTGCCACAGTAACTCAGCATGGGACTGCTTTTTCGCTTCTTTGTCTCTTGTACAGATATTACACCAGGACAATTTATCAATTTCAGTTTCAAGAAGCCCTTTGTCAAGCAGCTCAACATGAAGGTCCCCTGCACAAATGTGACATCTCAAATTCCACTGAAGCTGGGCAGAAGCTGCTGTAAGAAATGACTCAATGCTTCGTCTCCAATATTCATTCATTTCCATGCTTTGGTTTGAATGTGATTTCTTTGTTCCAAAAAGAACATTTTGGCTTTAAAATGTCCTCATCCACAAAGTAAATGTTTAATCTGTGATCACACAGGAACCTAGACCATTCGCTGGCTCGATGGGCCACCTGCTGTCTCCATGTTATAACTTCAGAGCTCCCTTTGTAGTCAGTGGAAGGGCATAGAGAGTTTGAGGGATGAATATCTCATCAATACGTTTTATTTTCTTATCTGCCAGGAGCAAACTTGTGCAAGTGAAAGAGCACTTAGGCTACAGATGTAAGTATATGTGCATCTGGAATCTCTCAAAGTATTCTGAACACCCTCTTTTCTCATGTAGCAATATGCTGAGACTCGGAAGATCAGAACCCTGGACCTTAGCATTGGAAAATGTTGTAGGAGCAAAAAATATGGATGTAAGACCACTGCTCAACTACTTTGAGCCCTTGTTTACCTGGCTGAAAGAGCAGAACAGGAATTCCTTTGTGGGCTGGAGCACTGAGTGGACCCCATGTGAGTATACCATGCTGACACATTTTGCAAAGGCCACGTAGCTGCGAATGCTTCCCCCTACTTAGAAGCTGACTTAGACGGTGCTGTGCTGGCAGCTGCCATTTGATGGGGGTAGGAAGCACATGTGTAATCACCTACTGTGTACCTGGCATTGTGAAAACTATTGTACACATACACCCCCATGCACACAGATGCGCACACATGTACACTTGCAAGTCTGTTTTTATTAGTCTCATCTTTAAAAGCGTATAAAAGTCTTCAACCCCCACTGTACCTGACTCCTATTTTTCAAAGACATGCACTTTTAACAATTTTAATGCTATAGCTTCTTTCTGGCAGTTACTTTCACATTTCTAAATAATTTGTTTATATTGGTCTCTCGTTATTGGTCATTTTTTTACTTTTACTTCTGCCTGTTCTTCTACTTCCATTTCTTACTCTCTCAGTAAAGCTTTATTGTGACTTTTAGTAAAGCAGCTGTCAATAGTCACATCATTATGCCTGTAGGTCCATGTAATATACTCTGTTGTGTCATTTCTTTTCTTTTCTTTTCTTTTTTTTTTTGACAGGCAGAGTGGATAGTGAGAGAGAGAGAGAGAAAGGTCTTCCTTTTGCCGTTGGTTCACCCTCCAATGGCCGCCACGGCTGGCGCACCGCGCCAATCCGAAGGCAGGAGCCAGGTGCTTCTCCTGGTCTCCCATGGGGTGCAGGGCCCAAGCACTTGGGCCATCCTCCACTGCACTCCCAGGCCACAGCAGAGAGCTGGCCTGGAATAGGGGCAACCGGGACAGAATCCGGCACCCCGACCGGGACTAGAACCTGGTGTGCCGGCGCCGCTAGGTGGAGGATTAGCCTATTGAGCTGCGGCGCCGGCCTGTTGTGTCATTTCTAATGTGACTTTTTGTTTGTCCCAGAGTTTCTATTTGCTTCAATATTTTTTGCATGTATAATTTGCTGTCTGTATTGCATTTGGTTCCCCCCACCCCCGAACTGTTCTAATATATTGATTTCTTTCAGTCTAATTTATTTCCCTAGAGACTTTCCTCTTGGAGTGGTACATCCTTTTGCCTCAATCTGGAACAGTTCTCATCTCGAGTCTCCTTTTGTTTGTTGTTCTCTGGAGTTGAATCCACTGCTTCCTGGATCCCATGTCTTCTTGGATTATCTCTAGTTTTATTGGAACACAGCTCCCAAGTGGCTGTTTAAGCAAGGGCATATGGGGTGGGAGGATCAGCTGTTCCTCAAAGTGTTTTTAACCACAGTCTTGTTTTCTGCCCAGTGTCCTCTTCGTACCCTCTGCTGTACCTGTATTGCAAGACTTTCCCTCTGTGCATACCATACATCATGGCTTTCTATCTCCTGAGAAAGCACTTCCCACCATTTCTCATTTTCCAAAAGTGTGCTTGTACCTTGAAAAAAAATCCTTTACTAGTACTTTGGTGGGACTGCAGGAGGGGGAAAAATAAACATATGTGTTCAACCTGTCACTTGTAACCAGCAATCTGTAATTTCTCTTCAATCAGATGCTGACCAAAGCATCAAAGTGAGGATAAGCCTAAAAACAGCTCTTGGAGACCAGGCAGTGAGTATTCCCACGGTGTACCCGTTATGTTTCAGTGCATCTCTTCCCTTAAATAGGACGCGATAGCCTCATTTCAGCTTGGTCTGAAAGAGGAAAGGCCATGGTTTTCTTCCGAACTATTAGCCGCAGATTCTAGCCTTCCGCTTCTTTTTTTTTAAGTAACTTGTTCCTTTTTGAACAGGCTGTGCATGCTTTTTACTTATTACCTTGGAGATGTTGTAAAGATCAATGAGAAATCATCTGTACCAGTCCTTAAATCTCAAATATTATTCCAATGGACTCTTATCACTTTTGTTTGTATTTGAGGAAGAGGACATGGTTATATTTTGAGCCGTTGTTTTTAGAAGCAGTATGGTTAGGAAGTTATTGTTTGTTTTGTTCTGCTCAATTATCTATGTCCTGGCTTTACTCAGAGTGCGTTCTGTGGGTCAACAGCATCCGAATCACCTGGAAACCTGTTGAAAATGTAGAATCTCAGGCCCCAGCCCTGGACCTGCTTAATCAGAGTGTGCATTTTGGCAAACCCTGGGGGGGATTTGTTTATGCAGTAAGCACTCAGAAGCTCTGATTTGGAACACTGTTTCTCAAACTTGGCTGCACATCGGAGTCATATGGGGAAGTTTTCAAAATATTAACACCTGTGTTTCACCCCAGGAAATTCTGATGTAGTTGCTTTGGGGTGTGGCTTTAAGAGTTGGGCAACAAGACTCTTAGAAGCTCCTCAGGTGATTCTAATTATGGGAAACTTTGAGAACCACTGGTGTAGTGATCCATTTTGGGGTAACAAATATTTATCGAAAATCATATTACTTACACTTTTTTAAAAGATTTATTTATTTATTTATTTGAAATAAATTTACAAGGAGCGGCTTTACCTGCTACGCCACAATGTCAGCCACTTTTTCTTGATGTGTCCTCATGTGATCTGTCCATGCAACAAGGGAATGGTAAATACTTGTATTTTCTGTGGAAGGCCAACTGTATCTATGGCATTATTTTGAGAATTTAGCCTTAAAAAAATTCAAATACGGAAATAGTAATGAGAGTATTATTAGCAACAATATTAACATTGTTATTACTATCAAAGTACCCTCCCTACACATAAACACACACACACACACACACACAACCTGGGTGAAATTAAGCTGAAGTGAATGTAATAATTCTTTTGTGAAATCTTAGACTTTTTTTCCTAAGAGGGGAAAGGAGAAGCAGAGCCTGTGCCATTTTTGGTCTCTACTGCCATCTACTGGACGAAAGAGGGAAAGCTTGTTTTTCCTCTCAAGTCTCTCAAGGCCCTTTTGAAACAAACCATTTGCTTAGCACTGGAAAACAAGAGCAATTACCTTGCTCTTCACGGCGAGTTATTTTTTTCCTTTGAACCTTAAGTCTCTTTTTCGTTTACTCTCGTACTTGCATGAGAACTTGTCATACAATAGTAAACACTCAGTTTATTTGCCTACAGTGCATAGACATTTTAAGCAAACCCACAACTTTTGATTGACTCTGATCTACAACCCATCCTCGGGCTGTTTATTTTTGATTCATATGAAATCAAAGTAAAAGGACCACTGACCCCAGTGGTTTCTAAAGTGTGGTTCCGTGAGCAGCAGCAGTAATTGGCAGCCCCCGGGAGTCTGTGAGCGCTCCAGTGTCAGGGCTTTTCCCAGCCTTTCTGAGTCAGAACCTCTGAGGGTGGGGCCCAACAGTCTGTGTTTTAACCAGCCCCCCAGGTGATGCTGATGCTCTCTTGTGTTGCTGTTCTCTGACTTAAGCAGAAGCAAGACACCGGAATATGAGCAGCAATGCTTGAAAAGTACCAGGCTTTATTATGAAAAAAAAAATTTTTTTTTTATTTTTGACAGGCAGAGTGGACAGTGAGAGAGAGAGACAGAGAGGGAAAGGTCTTCCTTTGCCGTTGGTTCACCCTCCAATGGCCGCCGCTGCAGCCGGCGCACCGCGCTGATGCGATGGCAGGAGCCAGGAGCCAGGTGCTTTTCCTGGTCTCCCATGGGGTGCAGGGCCCAAGCACCTGGGCCATCCTCCACTGCACTCCCTGGCCACAGCAGAGAGCTGGCCTGGAAGAGGGGCAACCGGGACAGAATCCGGCGCCCCGACCGGGACTAGAACCCGGTGTGCCGGCGCCGCTAGGTGGAGGATTAGCCTATTGAGCCATGGCGCCGGCTCGAAAATTTATTGATTTGCTAATTCACTCATCAAATGCTGCAACAGCCAGGGTTCTAGTCGGCAGAAGCTAGAAGGCAGGAATTCAATTGACTTTCCATGTGGGTGGTAGGGGCCAAAGTACTTGAGCCATCACCTGCTTCCTCCCAGGGTGCACATGGTCAGGAAGCTGGAATTGGGAGCAGAGCTGGAGCAGAGGCAAGACTCCAAACCAGGCACTCCCATCTGGGATGTGGGTTTCCCAAGAGGAATCCTCACTGTTGCACCAAACACCCACCCTGAGTATCAGGTTTAAATATGTCCTATGATCCCTACTGAGCAATGTCTTTCTTCTGAATTTGCAGTACGAATGGAATGACAGTGAAATGTACTTATTCCGGTCATCTGTTGCATATGCCATGAGAAAATATTTTTCAGAAGTCAAAAACCAGACGATTCTTTTTGGGTGAGTTCTCAAGTTCTTCCAACCAGCATTCCCCTTCCTCTTGAATTCCAAAAGATATTCTGCTTACAGTTTTCTTCAGGTGAAATTAAGAAAAAACTCCTCATAATTTGAGGACTTCTCCAGCATCCTGGACTTTGGACCACTCTGTGTAGGATGATTGTGGCTTATTAGACTCCCAGATCGCAAGGACCGTGTTCTTGTTCAGCAGCTCTCCCTGTGCTCCTCTTGCTCCCAAAACTGTCACCTACCCTCAGTACTGAAAAAAGAAAGGGCAGAACGCTGCTGTCATTGAACTGATACACTAGTGTATATGTTGTGTATGTATGATACATATGTGAAATAGAGAATTACATGGCAATAAATGCTAGGCAGAAGAGTGCAACAAGGAAGGGATTGGAAGTGCTGATAGGTGTGTGTGAGGGTGGGAAGGGAGTTCCTTTTGAAGTGGAATGGTCAGAAGAGACCTTACTAATAATTAAGTAAATACATGAAACAGGAGAGAGCTCCAGCAAGGCCATCAGTGGGAGAAAACATTTCGTCTGGGAAACAGCAGGTGCAGACGCTTTGCCTTTTGAAGGAACAGGCAGGCGGCCAATGTGGCTGGAACAGAGCATCTACTAGGAGACAAGGAGATGTGGTCAGGGCAGTGGTCAGGCCTAGGGGCAGGAGAGCGAGAAGAAAGTTCTCGTGGAACTGGAAGGCCATTCTAAGGACCTCGGCTTTTGTTCTGAACAAGAGGGGTATGACTCAAGGACTAGAAGCCACACGGCCTACCTTAGCTTTCACTAGACTCAGTCACTACCTTCATTCATGGGTGCGACATGTTTGGTGGTGGGGCCAGCTTGGGGGCTATTTCTGTTCACTTTGCTGTTTATCACCATCTTGGGTCACCAGTGATTCCTTGCTATTCTTCTGGGGCTTTCAGTTTACAATTTCTCTCTCATTGAAAAAAAAATGTTTTATACAAGGTCAGAACCAAGAGTTCCTAAACTCTATATTGCAACTTTCATGTCCTTGACATAGTTGGGCAAGCTTAGCGGTAGTAGGAGATGACATCCTCCTGTTTGCCATCATGCCCCTTGTTTCTCTCTCTACCTGTGATCCTCTCCTTCCATGGCAAGGGAAGTCTTTGTTGTGTCCTCTGTGCCCCAAGGGAAGATGTTTCTTTTGTTTCTCCACAGGGAGGAGGATGTCAGAGTGAGTGATTTGAAGCCAAGAATCTCCTTCAACTTCTTCGTGACTGCACCTAACAACGTGAATGACATCATCCCTAGAAATGAAGTTGAAGAGGCTATCAGGTGACGGCTAACTTTCAAAAGACTGGTTAAGGGCTGAAGGGGTTAACACATGCAACAAGAGCTAATATTTGCTCTTTCTGTGTGCTGAGCATTGTTCTGGTTATTTACATGCTTTATCTCATCCCACAACCTTGGGTTTTAATGAGCTGATTTGGATTCCCGCAGATGCAGGACCTTAGAAAAGGGTTTCTATGAAAGTGGTTTATTTGGGAGGTGATCCCAAGAAGCACTGATAGGAAAATGTGGACAAGAGACAGAGAAGGGAAGACAGACAGTATTTATACGTTAGCAAGTTACTTCTGTGGGCAACCCGAGCCAAATCCTGCTGGGACACTCGGAGACCATGGAGAATGTGCACCTGAGATGTCCCAGCAGAAGGTTGAGGGAGCTGGGTATTTATTCAACACCTCCAGTCAGTGGTTCGGAACAGCTTCCAGGTGGCATTACTTCCCCCGCATTTCTGGTCGACAGGCAGGGCAGATCTTTTGCTCTGAGGATGCTCTCGGCCAGAAGGAAGTAGGTACTGGCTGAAGGAAAATTGACCGACACGCATGGAAGGTAGTGCAGAAGGGACTTGGGCAAGTAGTGCCTTTATTTGCTGTAAGGACTTTGGTGTAGGATTCGTTAACTGCCGAAAGCCTGAAATAGATATGCAAGGCTAAGATTCCTTAGACATTGCTTAATCTACATGGTAGGACAGGGACTTACTATTAGAAGAAATGATTTGTCCAGTGTGCCCCAATTATTTCCCACAACAGACAGCAGGAGTAAAGAATGGATAGACCTTCTAGCTGGTTCCTTTTGTCATTAAAAAAAGGTTTCATACAGACTGCCTCTGGATAACTCACTAGGTGGCCCTCTTGAGCTGCGTCAGTAAGTCCTGCTTACCTTTGGAAGCAGATCTAAGACTTGCTGGGCAGCGTGTGTCTAAAAAATCTGGCTTGGTTGGAGTGTATGACCTGATGACCCAATCATACCTACTCACTCGCTCACTGCTTCCCAAGGACTTGTGTTTGTCGTAGGAAATAGTGGCAGCTGAGATTCATGAAAGAGCTCAGCCCTTCTGGATACCCAGCTGCAATCTGCAGGACACCTTGAACTTGCTATCTCCAGAGTGACTTGAAACATTTTCAGGTTGAAATTGCCAGGGGTTACATGCCTAATAATGTTTTTTAAAAATTGATTTTATTTATTTGAAAGACAGAGTTACAGAGAGAGGTAGAGACAGAGAGAGAGGTGTTCTATCTGCCGGTTCACTCCCCAGATGGCTGCAACGGCTGGAGCTGTGCAGATCCGAAGCTAGGATCCAGGAGCTTCTTCCAGGTCTCCCACGTGGGTGCAGGGGCCCAAGCACTTGGGCCATCTTCTACTGCTTTCCCAGGCCACAGCAGAGAGCTGGATCAGAAGAGGAGCAGCCAGGACTAGTGCCGGCGCCCGTATGGGATGCCAGTGCTTCAGGCCAGAGTGTTAACCCACTGCACCACAGCGCCGGCCCCCTAATAATGTTTTGACCTCTCTTCCTCTCTGGTGTACTCTGACCTCCTGACCTGGGTTATACCCAGGTATAGGAGGATAAGATGCTGAATACTTGCATCTTTGATCTAGAATATTCTTCATTTCACTGTTTTTATTTTAAATAATCTTCATCCTTTTGCCTCCATTAAAATTGAGTCATTTTCCATCCCAGTGCAGGAGACATTGGGAAAGGTCCCTTTCCTATGTTACTTTCCAGTGCTGCCTCTAAATACCAGACACTTTTATTTGGAAAATTCTACCACATTTGTAGAAGAGGGGAATCCAATTACCTTTGTTCTTTATTTGATATAAAGCCTTTGGAGATAGACTCTTTACAGATGACATAGTCTTGCCAATAACGAGGGTACTACAAAAGGTTGATGGAAAAATGGAATGAAAAGATGAGTTTATTTTGGTGCATCTTCATGAACTTTTTGAAGATCCCTTATATGCAACTAACTGCCTTTAAAACACAGTGGCCACAAATGAAAACATATCAACCAATTGCACATTTCCATTCAAGCTGTTGACAAATCTAATCTAAGTTGTAAGGTATGAAAGGTGTGCAATTGTCAAAAGCTTATATCTTTCATTGGACCTGATTATCTACTTTCTATTATATATAATTACCATTTAAAAGTACATTCTTTTTTTAAAAAAAAAAAAACTTTATTTGAGAGGCATAAAAAGAGATAGATAGAGAGGGTGAGGTCCCATATACTGGTGTACTCTTCAAATGGCCACAATGGCTCAGGAGCCCAAGCTGGGAGTCTGGAATTCATTTCAGGTCTCCCACCTGGGTGGCAAGAACCCTTGAGCCATCACCACTGCCTCCCAGAGACTGCACTAACAGGAAGCTGCAGTCAGGAGCCAGAGCTGGGAATCAAACCTAGGTACTCTGACATGGGATGTGGGCATCTTAAGTATGAGGCTAAATGCCAGTGTCTACATGTGCATTCTTGTGATAAGCCTCAAATCCTTTTGGGAACAATGATATATAGAATAAATATACATGATTTTATTTTGCCTGTCTTTCTATGTTTTGCTTTTGCAAACAGCATGTCCCGGAGTCGTATCAATGATATTTTCCGTCTGGATGATAACAGCCTGGAGTTTGTGGGGATTCAGCCAACACTTGAACCCCCTTATGAGTCACCTGTCCCCATATGGCTGGTTGTTTTTGGAGTTGTGATGGGAATGATAGTGATTGGCATTGTTGTCCTGATCTTCACTGGAATCAAGGACCGAAGGAAGTAGGTGATCTTTCCTAAATTTATCCATCCAAAAGAAAGACAGGTTTAGGGAATACTACTGGGAAAGTGTACCATAAGGGGTAGGTTGTATAGGCCAGTTAGTTGGGCCATTTTGCGCCTAAATATCCTGATGCATCCCCTAGATGTTTACCATATGTTATTAACACTTCACCTTGCAGCCAGTGTGGCTCCCCTGCTGCAAACCCAGCAGGGTGGGTGGGCTCAGGGGACTGTCTTTGCTGCAGGACCCTCCCTAGTCTGGAAGTGACCCTGTAGCCTGGACCAGTGGTAGATCTGCACTGTATGATCGTTTAAGAATGAGCTCTGATATCTGCTTCAAACTGCCACTCTAACTACCCGCATTCCTCCTCACGTGGCTCAAACTCCACGTTATCTCCTTAGTTCAAGGTCATTACCCTGTAATTTGTTCTGGAGTTGAAGATCAAAGTTCATTGAGGAATTAAATCACTAGAGATCTGATTTATAATGTTGCTTTGCTACTGCATGCTTTTTTTTCCTGACCTTGAGAAATAGTTGACTTTTGTAGGGCTTATGAAATGAAGGTTAATAATAATACTGTATAGCACCTAACACTTCAGGCTGTCTAAACATATCATTGATTGCATCTTTACATGTATGAGTCTATTTTGGTCAAACTTTAGAGATTTTTAGTTCTCCAAAATAGCTTCACTTAAAAAAAATCTGACATTGAATAGGTGTTACATTCACACGGTTCAAATGAAAAATCCAAATGGATGCACAGAGTCTCCATGTCATCCTTTGCCTCCAATTTTTCTTCCCAAAGCCAACCAAAATTATCAGTTTCTTGAACACCTATAAATATATGTCCCTTTCTAGTATACAAGTGTTAGCAGAATATACACAAAGTTCTGCATATTTTTATTTCTCATTTAATATGTTCTAGTGATCTAGCCATATTGCATAAAGAGCTTCCCTGTTTTTTCCTGGCAACCTGCCTCTCATTATATGGATGAATCATATTTTCTTTTTTTTTAATTAATTAATTTATTTATTTATTTTAATTTTTTGACAGGCAGAGTGGATAGTGAGAGAGAGAGACAGAGAGAAAGGTCTTCCTTTTGCCGTTGGTTCACCCTCCAATGGCTGCCGCAGCTGGCGCGCTACAGCTGGCGCACCGCGCTGATCCGATGACAGGAGCCAGGTGCTTCTCCTGGTCTCCCATGGGGTGCAGGGCCCAAGCACTTGGGCCATCCTCCACTGCCTTCCTGGGCCACAGCAGAGAGCTGGCCTGGAAGAGGAGCAAGCGGGACAGAATCTGGCGCCCCGACCGGGACTAGAACCCGGTGTGCCGGCGCCGCAAGGCGGAGGATTAGCCTAGTGAGCCGCGGCGCCGGCCATGAATCATATTTTCAACCAGCCCTCTACTGATGGACTTTTTTTTTTAAAGATTTTATTTATTGATTTGAGAGGCAGAATTACCGAGAGAGAGAGGGAAAGACAGAGAGAAAGGTCTTCCATGTGTTGGTTCACTCTCCAGATGGCTGCAACGGCTGGAGCTGAGCCAAGCCGATCTGAAGCCAGGAGCTAGGAGCTTCTTCTGAGTCTCCCACATGGGTGCAGGGGCCCAAGCACTTGGACCATCTTCTACTGCTTTCCCAGGCCATAGCAGAGAGCTGGATCGGAAGAGGAGCAGCCAGGACATGAACTGGCACCCATATGGGATTCCGGTGCCACAGGCAGAGGCTTAGCCCACTATGCTACAGCTCCAGCCCTACTGATGGACTTTCATGTTGTTTCCAAATGTTTGTGTTTATAAAAAAGTTGCAGTGGCTTAACATAGGTAATTTTCAGTGTATACCAATATAACTATAAGATACTAGGAAATCTGGGTCGGCATATGTGTGCACTTCTAATTTTGACAACTATTGCTGAATTTCCCTCAATAGAGGATGTGCCCACTTATATCATCAATTTATACCATTTCCTGCCCCCTCCCCCCCAACCTGACCTCTTAACACGGGCTGCCATCAAACTTTTTGATCTTTATCTGTTTGGTTAGTGACAAGTGTCCTGCTTACATCACCATACTAAAGTGGCTTTGTTTTATTTAACAGGCAAAAGCAAGCCAAAAGGGAAGAAAATCCTTATGGCTTTGTGGACATGAGTAAAGGAGAAAATAATTCGGGATTCCAAAACAGTGATGATATCCAGACTTCATTTTAGAGAAATCTTTTTCCTTTTGAGGTGAAGTTCTTGTATGTAAATGTTAATTGCATCGTTCAGAAAATATAAGATTATAAAAGTGTTATTAAATATCAAAACTATGGCTCTGTTCCGGACAGGTTGCCTTGAGCGAATATGATGGAAGAGTGGGCAGCCTCACCGACATTTCTCTCCATATTTATTTCTGCCTCAGGATTTGACTTCTCTTCTGTTTCCTAATAGAGATGTTTATGTTAGAGATAACAGACAAAAAGTTTCTTGGGCTTCACAGGCTATTACGGGAAAATGGAAGTGAAAATTTCTGTTGCATTACTGTAGTTGAAAACAAAAAAGATGTATCATGGGAACAAGCGCTGGGCCTTGGATGGAATCGGCGGGGGGGCATTTGTGAGGACAGGGCCCATGAACTGGTGGGCTTGGAGGAACTGAGCGTGGCACACACAGTCCACTTGAATCCAAGCGTGAAGGCTGATGGGCTTTCTTCACAGTGACTTAATTCAAGTACTCTAGGGATTCGTGTGCACACAGTGATGTCTAGAATGGACTAAGTCTTCTTCAGAGGGACAGGCTGAAACAAGAGCGAGCAAGAACCCAAAGAATAGGGGGAGCACCTTAGCTTTTTGTTTTCAAGCTGTTAGATCAACATCTCCCCACGACACACACCCAGCACTGGGGCGAGGCCTCCCTGAGTGCCCAGAGACCTGCTTCTGTTATTCTCTAACTGTGGAGGGAGTGGGAATTCTAACTGAATATTCAGCCTCCGAAGTGTGTATCCAACTTCTTACATCTTTTGTAGTCATTTGCTGTTGTCTGAATGTTGAGCACAAAGCAGGCATCCAATAAAGACTTCCTAGATTTACACACTCCGGTCACACGTGTCCTTATGTGCTGAGGCCTGTGGGTGTTCTGTCCGCTTTTCACCATGGACAAAGTTGTCTCTCTGGGATCCTCGGCTTCCCAAAATTCTTAGGAATTTTTTTTTATTAACATAATTTATAAATCAGCCTCAAAACAGTTATGTTCCATTGTGGACACCATCAGGTTAGGAACCAAACTTGATTTGGCTTGTATATTTCTCAGAGTTCCTAGCTCAGAACTTTTTTTAAAGACTTGTTTATTTATTTGAAAGGGAGACTTACAGAGAGGCAGAAGCAGAAAGATTGGGGGGGGGGTGCTTCCACTGCTTTCCCAGGTGACAGCAGAGAGCTGATCAGAAGTGGAGCATCCATCTGGGATGACAGCACTGCGCAGCGGCCTCACCCGCTTCGCCACAGTGCTGGCCCCCCAGCTCAGTTCTGGTCACAGCATCTACTGCATACCTGGAGTTTAATTAGAACTAGATTAAGTAGATTAGCATATCCAAACTCTATAGGGCAATGCGCGACAGCATTTCTTCCTTGGCAAAGCACCCACATACCCATTTCATTGATACCCTTTTTCTCTTATCTTTTGTTATCTCCCATCCTCTCCTATACATTATGAAAATCTGCCAAGCTACTGATATCTAAATGTCCCTTGTAATTGCCACATTCTCTTTATGAAGTTCCTAACCCTAGTGTTGATTTTTTTTTTGACAGGCAGAGTTAGACAGTGAGAGACAGAGAGAAAGGTCTTCCCTCTGTTGGTTTACACCCCTCCCCCACAAATGGCCGCCACAGCCAGTGCTGCGCTGATCCGAAGCCAGGACCCAGGTGCTTCTCCTGGTCTCCCATGGGGTGCAGGGCCCAAGCACTTGGGCCATCCTCCACTGCACTCCCAGGCCACAGCAGAGAGCTGGCCTGGAAGAGGGGCAACCGGGACAGAATCCGGCGCCCTGACCGGGACTAGAACCCGGTGTGCTGGCGCCGCTAGGTGGAGGATTAGCCTAGTGAGCCGCGGCGCTGACCCCTAGTGTTGATTTAACACAGCCCAAGAATCATCTCTGCAGGAACCAGTTTCATTAGCTAATACCTTCAAAAGAGCCTCTCCAGCCAAGCCAAAGAAGCCTCAGGTACCTGACACAAAATCTAGCTGTAACACAGACGTTTGAAAACCTTCTCATTTCTGTAACTTCATTCCGGAGTTTTCCCCATCACAGCGATCACTTTTCCCAGCAGGTGAAGTCTGTGGGCCTTCTGTGCAGCAGAGTCCTCTGAAAGAATGGAGCCTTTACCAAGAGT
The DNA here is from genome assembly GCF_964237555.1 of Oryctolagus cuniculus. Taxonomy (NCBI): domain Eukaryota; kingdom Metazoa; phylum Chordata; class Mammalia; order Lagomorpha; family Leporidae; genus Oryctolagus; species Oryctolagus cuniculus. Next base: position 1,681,652 of record NC_091453.1, on the reverse strand, counting down.
CCTGTACCTGGGCCTAGGCTGAGTAGCAGCAAATGGCGGCCCGTGCGCCTAATCCTGCTCACCATCTGTTTTTATAAGCCTATGAGCTAAGAATGCTTTTCTCATTTTTAAATGGTTGAAAAAAATTAGAATAGGGGCCAGCACTATGGCATAGTGGGTTAAGCTGCTGCCTGCAGTGTTGGCATCTCATATGGGTGCTGGTTCAGGTCCCAGCTGCTCCACTTCCCATCCAGCTCCCTGCTAATGTACCTGAGAAAGCAGTGAAAGATGGCCCAGGTGCTTGGCCCCTGCACCCACGTAGGAGACCTGGAAGAAGCTCCTGGCTCCTGGCTTTGGCCCTGACCTAACCTTGGTCAGGTGTTGTGGCCACTTGGGGGAGTGAACCAGCGAATGGAAGATTTCTGTGTTTCCCTCTTTCTCTAACTCCACCTTTCAAATAAATTAATTAATCTTAAAAGAAAGTAGAATAATATTTCATGGCATGTGAAAATCATGTGAAATTCAAATTTCAGTGTCTACAAATAAAGTTTTATTGAAACCAGCCACACCCATTAATTTTCATGCTAAGACATGCTTTCATGCTGCAAAGCAGGGTTGAGTAGTTGGCACAGAGATGGTACAGCCTACACAGCCCTTTTACAGACAAACTCTGCTGAGCCCTGGGCTGTAAGGAAGCAAGGATTAAATGAAATTACAAATATGAAAGGACTAAATTGGAGCACAGAGACCCAGAAGTGTTTTTTTTTTTTTTTGCTTTTTTGTGAAATCTGAAGTCATTCACTCAATGTTTCCTTTCTGGGAATTTAACTATTTCTTATGGAGTGTGGGAGGTGTTTTTTTTTTTTTTTAAGATTTATTTATTCAATAGTCAGAGTTACGCAGGAGAGGAGAGGCAGAGAGAAAGAGAGAGAGGTCTTCCATCCGCTGGTTCACTTCCCAATTGGCTGCAACAGCTGGAGCTGTGACGATCAGAAGCCAGGAGCCAGGAGCTTCTTCCGAGTCTCCCACATGGGTGCAGGGGCCCAAGGACTCGGGTCATCTTCTACTGCTTTCCCAGGCACGGTAGAGAGCTGGATTGGAAGAGGAGCAGCTGGGTCTCTAACCAGCACCCATATGGAATGTATTAACCGGCTGCACCACAGCACCGGCCCCAGGTGGGGGATTTTGATAGAAGTAATCAGTTCAGAAATGGCAGGTGTTTCTCAATTATTCTCCCATGTTTACGATCCATCCCACCCTGCCCACTTAAAGATGGGGTCTTAAACCAGTTTCCTCTGCTCATAAACACACTTCCACATTAGAATCAAACCTGAGAAACTCAACTTTCTTAATCCATTTTGTTGGAATCTTTATATTCATTAACACAAGTAGATAGGATGTGAATTTTTCCAACATTCTTGACTTGGTGTTTGGCTTTTGGCAGATCAGAAGAGCTCAGCAAGAGTGGGAGGCACGAGCTGCATTTCACTGGGTCGGTCAAATGCTCTATCTGAACTTGCTCTCTGACTTGCCTTTGGGAAAAGTTCTTACCATATAATCTGCCTTACTCTTCTCTCCCAAGAGAGGATCGGCAGACTCTTGGGTTAAAATAACAACCATAAATGCTGAATATCACCATCAAACACAAACAGCATTTTAAAATAATCATCCATAGTTTAAACAGTGTGAATATTGGTCCGTGCCTCCACTAGTACCACTGAATTTGTTTTCTGATAAACTTCTAGTGGTGCCTTACATTTTGGTTTGGCTTGAGTTTTGGCCTCTTTTCCTAGTAAACGATTCTGTATTGTTTGAATTTTTGCAACAAGTCTGTATTACTGTTGTCATAAAAAGGGTTATCTTTAAAAGATAAAATACACAAAAACAGGAGAAAGGAAAAGAGGGAGCACAGAAAACCCCAGTGTGGGGGAGAGCATTCCCTGGGGGTTAACTAACAGCCTGGTGCAGGCTCCTGCGGGCTGACATCAGAAGCAGGGAAGGCTGGCACTCCCACTTGACTGTGGGCCCATTAGAAGGCGGGCTGGTGCCACTTGATCGTCTGTTCCTTTGTGTGGGGAAGAACCTGGCACACAGTGAATATCAAACAAACATACAAATCAGTGAATAAATACCCTAGTGACTATTTTAAAAATTACCTTTCATTATAAACTGAGATTTCTATGCCTGTATAGAAAACAGAATATTAGCAAGTGTCGATTCTCTGCTGAATAAAGGCATCATTAATTAAACATCAAGAAACAAACAAGATGGCATATTTGAACCAGTTGGTGGGTGAGGGAGTGAGTGGGATGACAAAGGACATTAATGCCTCTGAAAGGAGATTATTAACTTTCACCTGAAAAACAGCCGCAGAGTACAGCTGGGGTGTGTTTGCATTGTAGTAGTGCTCTTCACATACTCTCCCTCTCTCCCCTTTCTTGGCATTAGACAAAAAACAATGCAATATTCCAAAACAGATGCGAACTGTGTTCAGCAGGCTGTGAATTGGGACATTCCCAGGAATAGTTTTAAAGCTAAAAATATCTTTTCATAATAGCTATGAGACATTAAAATAGTATTTCTGTATCTGTGTTGAGAGAGCACTGAGGGGCAGACTTGCGGCACGGCAAGGCAGGGATCCCGTATTGAAGCGTGCCTTTGAGACCCTGCTACTCTGTTTCCAATCCAGCTCCCTGCTATTGAACCTAGGAAATCAGTGGAAGAGGGTCCAAGCACTTGGGTCCCTGCCACCCATGTGGGAGACCAGGATAGAGTTCCTGGATCCTGTCTGTGGCCTGGCCCAAACCTGGCTGTCATGGTCACTTGAGGAGGGAACCAATGGATGGAACATTTCTGTGTATCATTCTGCCTTTAAAATAAATATTTTTTTTTAAAAAGGTAGAACACCGAAATAGAAACTTCAGTTATCAGACTAGCCTAAAGTCCCAGAGTTCCAAACTCAAGGATCGAAAATGATTAGAAAGCAATAATATAATAAATTCTAGATATAAAACAATAGTTACACTAAACTGAGCTTGGTAACAGTTAAGGTTAAGGCTAAGGAGAAAGCTATCAAATTGCACCTTTATGTTTTCTCTATGTGAAGCATTTAATATATTATTTAATACTATTTAGCTTTTATATTTATGTACATGGTTACACAAAGAGCCATTGTTTTAATATAAATATCAGTTGAGAATTGTGCCATCTGGATTGAATTATGGACCACCTAACGGTGTCCCATCACATAAGGAAGTGCCGTGGGGTAGCTCACGCTGACTGAATCACAGTATCAGGGAGCTTATTAAAACACAAGATGTGCTCTATCAGAACTCCGGGGTAGTTCCTGGGAACCCATGTTTTCATAAGCTCTCCACTTGATTTTCACACATGCTCAAGTTTGCGAGCATTAAAATCTAAAGGCAAATGTCCACATTTCTGCACTTGATAGTATATTTAATGATCATGATAGCGATAATATAAAGAATGGTAATACAAGTAAATTGTCAATCCTGTTCCATCTTTACACATGATACACACTTTCATGTTGCAATGTGAAAATGTGCTGCTGTAGGCTGGAAGTGTTGTATTAAGCACAACATAAACAAAACTTACTAATCTGACCTAAATTTCAAAGAAATCTTTTGTTTCCTACATTGTTTATTCAAAGATAATATAACAAACAACACACAAAACACTATTAAGAACTAGCTAAATTATATTTTGTCTTGCTCTTCCTCCATAATAAGAATGAAAATGTTGGCCAATATTTATATTCATTCTCGTGTTCACTCTGAATTTCTTCTTCAAGGCTTGTCTTTTTCCAGAAGTGGTTCAATGGAAGATAGGAGATGTTGAAATGTGGGACGCTTTTCTGGAAGCTAAATAAAAGGAATATGCAAATGTTTTAGATGATGGAAGTTATGATAAAAATTAAAAAATAGGGGCAGGGATTGTGGTGCAATGGGTTAAGCCACTGCTTGGGATACCTGTATCCCCTATTGGAATGCCTGGTTCAAGTCCTGGCTACTCCACCTTCCTTATCCAGCTTCTTGCTAATACACCTATAAAGGCAGTGGATGGTGGCCCAAATACTTGGGTTCCTGATACCCATGTGGGAGACCCAGATGGAATGCCTGGTTCCTGGCTGCAACCTGGGTTAGCCCTGGCTGTTATGGGCATTTGGGGAGTAAAGCAGTGGTTGGAAAATTTCTCTCTCTCTCCCCCTCTCCTTTTCTCTCTCCCTCTCTCTCTGTCACTCTGCTTTTCAAATAAGATTAGTATTTTTAAAAAAAGAAAAGGAGAACGAAATAAAAATAAAAAATGCATATTCAGTCCTGAACCTGGCAACTTTTAAAACGTGGAAACATCACTGACATTTCTACTAAGGTCAGGAACATGGCAATGATGCCCACTGTACCCACCACTTGTAACATTGCATTGAAGGGATCAGCCAAAGCAATCAGAAAGTGAAAGCAACTAGAGCCCCAAGAATTGGAAAAGAAAAAGTAAATGTGTCTTTATTTGCATACAATATGGTTGTATACCCAGGACAACCCAATAGTATCAAGGTTTGATCCAGCTCAAACCATAAAGGAATACACTAAGAGAGCAAGATGTAAAATTAACAACTGAATCAGTAACCTTCATCAGGTACCTTTTCCTTTTGACAGTAGATACTTACAGTAACCAATTAGAAGATACCATGGAAGAGAAAACCCATTTATTTTTTATTTTATTTTATTTTTGACAGGCAGAGTGGACAGTGAGAGAGAGAGAGAAGAGAGAGAAAGGTCTTCCTTTGCCGTTGGTTCACCCTCCAATGGCCGCCGCGGCTGGCGCGCTGCAGCCGGTGCACTGCGCTGATCCGAAGGCAGGAACCAGGTGCTTCTGGTCTCCCATGGGGTGCAGGGCCCAAGCACTTGGGCCATCCTCCACTGCACTCCCAGGCCACAGCAGAGAGCTGGCCTGGAAGAGGGGCAACCGGGACAGAATCCGGCGCCCTGACCGGGACTAGAACCCGGTGTGCTGGCGCCGCAAGGTGGAAGATTAGCCTAGTGAGCCGCGGCGCCGGCTGAGAAAACCCCATTTATAATAGCAACAACACCAAAAAATACTTAAAAAATTAAGCCCACCAAATAAGGAAAATTTTCAAACACTGCTGAAAAGTGTACATGTAAACTTAAACATTCCTTGTTCTAGAAATAGGACACATCAGTGTCATAAAGATGTCAAATTTCCCAAGATAAAAACTAGACACAGTCTTCTCAAAAATATTTCAAGCTAAACAAATTGATTCTGTAGTACATAGATTTTTAAAATGTGCAAAAATGGTTAGGAAACTATACAGAAAGACGAGCAATGGGGCGGGGGGTGCTACCCTACCTAATGTTAAAAACATATCATAGGGCCGGCGCCGTGGCTCACTTGGTTAATCCTCTGCCTGCGGCGCCGCCATCCCATATGGGCACCGGGTTCTAGTCCCGGCTGCTCCTCTTCCAGTCCAGCTCTCTGCTGTGGCCCGGGAAGGCAGTGGAGGATGGCCCAAGTGCCTGGGCCCTGCACCCCATGGGAGACCAGGAGAAGCACCTGGCTCCTGGCTTCAGACTGGCACAGTGTCGGCCGTAGCGGCCATTTGGGGAGTGAACCAACGAAAGGAAGACCTTTCTCTCTGTCTCTCTCTCTGTCTATAACTCTACTTGTCAAATAAAAAAAAGTATCATAAATCTTCTACATACTTAAAATAAGGTGGAACTTGCACATGAATACAGAGATCAAAGAGCAGAAAGACCCCGAATAAACACAAATACCTATGAAAATTTAGTATAACATTAAGATAGCATTTCACTACCATTAGGTGGTATCTCATCCCTGGGGATAAGATGATCTTTTAATAAATAGTGATTCCCACAACTGGACTCTCATTTAAAAGACTATCTTTGGAGCCATATCTTTGGAGCCATATATCAAAACATACGCCCTAACAATATAGCAGCTCTTCCCTAGTGTGAATTTAGGTTCCAAGACAAGAGATAAAGAACTATGTAAGTTGTTGGCCAGCGCTGCGGTTCAGTAGGCTAATCCTCCGCCTTGCGGCGCTGGCACACTGGGTTCTAGTCCTGGTCAGGGTGCCGGATTCTGTCCCGGTTGCCCCTCTTCCAGGCCAGCTCTCTGCTGTGGCCAGGGAGTACAGTGGAGGATGGCCCAAGTGCTTGGGCCCTGCACCCCATGGGAGACCAGGGAAGCACCTGGCTCCTGCCTTCGGATCAGCGCAGTGCTCTGGCCGCCAGCCGCGGTGGCCATTGGAGGGTGAACCAACGGCAAAGGAAGACCTTTCTCTCTGTCTCTCTCTCTCACTATCCACTCTGCCTGTCAAAAATAAATAAATAAAATAAAAAAAGAACTATGTAAGTTGTGTGCATCAATCATTTCTAGCATCAAGCCTAGAGCCTGCTGTACAGGTGGTTTGTAATTATGTATACAATAATAACAAATGCACAGCCTATACTGTGAGGCACTGTTCTAAGGACTTTATAATATTAATTCATTCAATCCACACAATAATCCTCTGAGGAAAGTATTTTTTTCTACAGTGAAGCACACAAATATAAGCAGGCTTGTGCAAAGTCATGCAGTTGGTAAGTGAGCAAAATGGGAATCAAACCAGATAGTCTGGTTCCAGAATCCACATACTTAACTACTATATTTAGTAGTCAGTAAACCATATGTGGGGGTCTTCAAAAAATTCATAGAAAATGCATATTATGAAAAAACTATGTGGGGTTTCAAATTTTCTTAAAAGATTTATTTATTTATTTGAAGAAGTTGGGGGGGGGAGAGATCTTCCACCTGCTGGTTCACCCCCCGGATGGCCACAATGGCCAGGGCTGAGCCAGGCTGGAGCCAGGAGCCAGGAGCTCCATCTGGGTCTCCCAGGTGGGCGCAGGGACCCAATCACTTTGGTTTCTTCTGCTTTCCTGGGTGCATTAGCAGGGAGCTGGATTGGAAGTGGAGCAGCCAGGACCTGAACCATATGGGAGGCTGGCACTGCAGGCGGTGGCTTTGCCCGCTACACCACCATGCCAGCCCCTCAAAAATTTGTTTGCACCCAAATAAACTCATCTTTTAATTCCATCTTCCAAGAAGCTTTTGAAGAACTCTCATGATCGTTCTGAGTTATTCTTGGATTAATGTTCTTCAAAGTCCCCCTTTATCACATCACTGCTCTAAAGTCTTCAATGGCTCCTCATTATGTATAAAAAAGAACTTGCACTCTTCCTCGTCATTAAGTTTGCTGCATCTGGACCAGACCTGCTCTTTCAGATTCATTGGCAGCCCTTGGCGACACTGCTGCAGTGAGCACGCCGTGCGCCCGCCTCTGCGCTGTGCCGTGCGGGTCGCCAGCACCCCTTTCCCTCTGGCAGCATCTCCACTCACACGTTTTGCAAATGCTTCCTGATTTGGCCCAGAATCTCAACGCCTTCGGGAAGGTGCTCTGCCTCTCCTCTGACCTCTGCTGGCACGCATCTATCTTTCTGATGTGGGCGGATAATGGTAAACCGCTTGGTGTTTTCAGTCCCACTGTGGGAGGCAGGGGAGTGAGCATGGGAGCACGTTCATTAGTGTCCGTCTGTCGCACTTGCTACCTGAGAGGCCCCGGGGTGTTGTGGTTAAGAACAGGGCCCCTGGTGCAGGTCAGCCCACCATGAGCAGCTGTGGGCAAGTCACTGAACCTCTCCGGGCCTCTGTGCCCCCTTCTGTTGGTCTTAGTGATAACAGTGTGTGTCTCCTGGCGAATGAAGCGGTAGATGTTCATGAAGTTCTTAGAACAGGGCTGGACGTCGGTTGTGCAGTCGGCCGAGGACACGTGCATTGCCTCAGTTGATGCGCGTTTGAGGGCAGCGGCCAGGGCCGTTTGCACCAGCCCTGTGCCAGGCACCTTCCCTCCAAGCAGCTCTGTTCTGCTGGTGATGCGGGAACTATGCGTGATGCACTTGGGACCCCTTCCAGCTCACCCAGGGGGTGCTTACCTCATGCCAGCAGCTGTACATGATCTGGTAGATGCTGTCCGATGCCAGCTGGGGCCGGTAGAGTCTGTGGCCCTGGGAGACCTTCACAACAACCTGGGAGTTGTCGTACAAGTCATAGGGCTGCTTCCCCAGGCTGAACACCTCCCACATCAGGATCCCTGCATCGCATTCACACACACACACACACACACACACACACACACACACACACACAGTGAGAGAGAGAAAGGAGAATAAATCAGAAGGTGCAGGATTTGTGGAATGAACTTCACACCCCAGGCCAGGGGGGGCTGTGGACCAGAACAAGGGATTGCTGGGAAATGAGTGCCAGTGAGAAGGGAAGGGGATGGGGCGGGGCCTGCACCATCACTTCTGGAGCCTAGGGTGTCTTCCTCACTTTCCTGAGACCTAGACTCTGTGCTTACGGGTAACCGGGTGAATGCAAGGGCAGCCAGAGGCAGCTTCTTTGATCCGAGATTCTACTGGGGGCAGAGGGGCAGGGCTCCCATTCAGCCTCTCAGTGACAACGGCCTGAGTAGGGAGGCCAAGCCTCAGCGCTTGCCAGTGACAGCTGGAAGTCCTCCCTCTTCTTTCTGCCTGCCTGGGCTGTGTGTGCAGCCACCGCCTTGCACATCGGATTTCCTGTGCGTGGCAGCCGGGGGTAAGACCACGCTCGACACCCTTCCTTGGGTGATTGCTGCAGTGCCGCCTCATCTTTCAGCGGCCAGCTCTCTTCCGGGAATCGGATAAAGTCCCCTGGCTGTCCGCTGGGCAAAGTGCACACACTACGTTTTCACGTCCTGGTTCAGATGTCCACAGCTCCCCAAAGCTCACGCAGGCCATGGTGGACTCCAGGGTCAGAAGCTGAGTTCCAGTCATGGTGGTCATTGGGGCCAGCCAGCAGCAGTGGCCTTGGAGGCTGCGTGCTATCACCGACAGGCTGGTAAGCTTCTGAACCCCTTTCAGCACCAGCCTCCCTGTCTACAAAGAGATGTTTGCACTTAATGGACGTGCCACCAGGGCTAAGAGGGATGAAACGCGTAGAGCACAAGGGCGTTCTGAGTGCCCTTGGATGGGAGCCATCGTGCTGCTGCGGTCAAGGCCAGGGAATTGCGACCATCAGCCAGGTCCAAAAACTTGGAAAACCAGAAATATGCAAAAAGGAGGAAAATTATTCTAAGATCGTAACTGAGGTACTAACCTCAAACTTTTTGTTGACTTCAAGGTTACAGATTTTATGTAAAATATTTGTAATAAAGCAATCTTACACATTGTTGTTGCTGTTTTTTTAAAACACACTCACACATTTTAAAAAAACCATCGAGAAGAGTGCCACTGCCTCGCAACGCTCTCTTTGCAAGGCTGCGCTCGCACTTCTGGGATGACGTCACTGATCGTGACCTCTGTGCGGCTCCACTTGGGGAACTGCTCTCAGAGGCGAGACTCATTTTGAATCTCCTCATTGAGCACAAACTGCTCCAGAATCGATTTAGTGTTTGTAAACAGCCAGAAAGTATGCGGGGCCAAGTTCTGTGGAATAAGCTGAATTATTAAGCTGGGTAATGCTATTTTGTCATCAAAACCAAGCGATAACTATTAAATAAGGGTATTTATAAGGCATAGCAACTGATGGACATTGGAACTAATTTTGACACAAGGTATAAAAATTAATCAACACAAATTATATTCCTTGTGAATTTCTCTTTATCTGGGTACATTTGTTTTTGTACATTAAACAATGCCACTTTTATGAAGGGAACAATTTTTAAAAAAAATTGTTTCACATAGAAAAATAACTGGCTAACTCAATTTTCCTTTTTCCAGACAGTCTTGCAGGTGTCAAGCAGTAAATCAAATTACACTTATGTAATAAGACAGGCATGAAATAGGCCTCAGTCATATTTAATATATTTTATAACTTTATAATAACTTGGGTTATTTATCCTGGGCCCACCTGACACTTACCACGTAGAAAAATGTAAGAAGATCTATGGAGTCACAATTTAAGAATGGGTTCCCTTTTCTGATTACCTTTACTAAATGTCAATACAGATCTTTTAATAAAATAGGAGTCTGGAAACTTTCTGTAAAGGGCCACCAAGGGAGCATTTTAAACTTTGTGGGTCGTACTGTATCTGTGGCAACTACTACATCAGGTACAGATGATACGTGAGTGAACGAGCATGGCTGTGTTATTTACAGAAACAGACCATCTGACTTGGTCCTGGGCTGTGGCTTATCTACCCCAGACTGAAGTGTGGATTTTAACACAGAGAGGAGACCATTTGAGGCCAGGTATGAACCAAAGAAACTCCCAAGTCATATCCGGCGTTTACACTAGGGCTGCCCAAAGAATGGGGTCCTTCGGAAGGGAATGGCTCTCAGTTACTTTCACTCAGAACATCAGTGACTTGATTTGCAGCCCTTAAGTATTTTGGATCTTTGGCAAGCTCAGATTTAGTTTAGGAAACAGTTTGAAATCTTCATAAGAAAAGTTTTTATGCCTTTGAGTTTTATGAGAAAGCACTCATGGGATGTAAATTCTACCAGGTGTGAGAAGACATCCTACCAACCCACCCAAGAAAGAAAATCATGTTCTTCACCCTCTTGCTTATCTTAAGCCATGTGTATCATTTTGCAAATGCTCAAGGCCTTTAAAAATGGATGTTGCTGCTCTGTGGTTTCCTGTTGTGGAAGCAAGCTTACGACATAGGGCCGGGTCCTGTGTGGCCACATCCTTACCGAATGCCCACACATCTGACTTGCTGCTGTATTTGAAGTAGTGAAACACCTCCGGGGCTGACCACTTGACCGGAAACTTTGTTCCTACTGAACTGACATACTGGTCATCAAGGACATACCTGTGGAGGAAAACATCAACACAGCCCTTCAGCGTCACGGTGGCGCAAGGCAGGAAGCCCTCTGTCGCCCATCATTGCCTCTACGGCACTGGCGGCTGCAGGATGTCCAGCCATGCGGAGTCTCCGCTGAGTGTCTTGGGTTTCTGGATGTTTTTTGCTTTCTTTCAATGTGTGAACTTAGCTCCAGGATGCTTATGATTTGCAAGCATTTAAAAATGATATCTAACTTTGAAAATAGCAAAATCTGAGTGTGAAGAATTTGGTAAATTTAGAAAAACCTGAAAATGTTAAGACTAAGTCACTCAGAATCCCACCCCAAAGATAACCTGTAATTCTATCAAAGTACATTTTGTCTGTACTTTCCAATTTGAGCAAAATTGGGTTTCAGTTACATTGAGATTTGCTTTGATTTTCCATTTAATGGCAAATCACAAGCATTTTTCCCTGTGGTTACATTTGCTGCTGCAGCATCATGTTTACTGGCTGAACATGTAAGTTGCTTCTAATCCTCTGCTGTTCTATAGGGACAATGATGAAAAATATCCGATGGAAATATCCAATCAGAAAAACATGTGTTTATGGATGTTCACTAAACCCTTCTTTGGAATAATGATAAAATGTTTTGAAACAACTTCAACATCCCTTTGTGGAGGAGTAATTAAATATATTATGATACATAAATACAATAGAATAGTTGGCAGCATTTTAAAAAAATGATATAGCTCTATATTTACTGAAATAAAAAGATGCTCATAGCATATGGCTATGTGCAAAAGCGAGTATGTGATTGTATTTAATCTTTTTTAAATTGGAGAGACAGACACACAGAGAGAAACAGAGATACAGAGAGAACTCCAATCTGCTGGCTCACTCCCTAATGCCCTCAATGGCTAGGGCTTGGCTGAGGCCAGAATCAGGAGCTGGGAAAGCAATCCAGGTGGCAGGAATCCAACTACCTGAGCCATCACCTGCTGTCACCCAGGGTCTGCATTAGCATGAAGCTGGAATCAGGACTTGAACCCAGGAACTCTGATATGGGACACAGGCATCTTAATCACTAGGTTAAATGTCTGATCTGGGGCCAGTGCTGTGGTGCAGTGGGTTAAAGCCCCAGCCTGCAGCACCGGCATCCCATATGGGTGCAGGTTCGAGTCCCGGCTGCTCCACTTCTGATCCAGTTCCCTGCTAATTTGCATGGGAAAGCAGTGGAGGATGGCCCCAAGTCCTTGGGCCCCTGCACCCACGTGGAAGACCTGGAAGAAACTCCTGGCTCCTGGCTTCAGACAGGCTCAGCTCCGGCTGTTGCAGCCGTTCGGGGAGTGAAGGAGTGAACCAGCAGATAAAAGACCTCTCTCTCGCTCTGTCTCTACTTCTCTGTAACTCTTTCAAGTAAGATAAATCTTTAAAAAAATTGCCTGATCCCTGATTCCATTTGTGTGGGAACAGATAGCAAAAGTGCGTATTTGCAAATGTGATTGACTAGGTGTGCTTAAGAATAAGGTCTGAGGGAAGGCCCCCAAATATGCTAGTGCTGATTGCTCCTAGTAATGAAGATGGGGCAAAGAGTGGGGCCAGATTTTCCTTTTGACTTTATACACTGCTGCTACATTTCTCACAATAAGTACATATAATTGATATTATTAATGGGGGTGAGCTCTATTTGTCCACCAAAAGCCAAAACTACGAATGAAAACATAAGGACTTTTAACTAGAGAAAATAGGAAAATAAAAATTATGGAAATTAATATTTGGATAAAGTCAACAGGAAAGTTTTATATCCTAAAATGTGCTGGAGATTTCTACTGTAATTTAAACTATCAGGGGGAAAATGTGGATGAGATCATTCTTCCAAATATTAGCAGTGGTAACACTAAGCCACATTTCCATAGGATTACATACAGCACTCTGCGTGCTTTCTCTCCAAACCCCCTCAGCTCCCCAGACACCACCACAGACACCGAAAGTACTACCCTGGCACCTCTGGGTGAGTTTTCTCATAGCTTAAATCTTCTTTCAACTGATCGGGATTTAATTAAGCCACAGGCATCTAAATGATGTGGCCCCAGAGCCTCATGGCCAACAGGGTCTGGTGGGTCGCCTCCAGGATTCCCTCATCAGAGCGAGACCCTTTGCCTCCCTTTTCCAAAGCCACAGAGAACCTGGTAGCATGTCGTCTGGGTGCTGGAACAACAGCCAGAATTTCTCTTTGGAAGAAAAGTTGGGGATCAGCTCCCCTGTCCTGGGAGCTGCTCTCTGCTCTAAGGAGCTGTGAACAGATCATGTCTGCTGCCCTTGGGAGAGCCATACGCTTGGGGTATCAGTGTGGGAGACTCATACACAGGCTGATGGAGTGATGGCAGGTGCACACAGCTAAAGGGACACCTTGCCAAAACTGAAGAGTCCCAGAGGAATTACTATGGTTCCCATGGTTTGTACTACACTGAATTTTGGATAGGACATTAAAAAAACAGAAAACCAGATCTTCCTATGGCATTTTGGATCCATGTTTATTAAATACACAGCTGGCCTCTACCAACTCGGCAGATTTCTTTTAAGTGGCATTATTCCTCCTGAGAACTGTGGGAGTTTCTGTTGAGTCAATATAACTTCTTGGCTCTATTTGGTGTCAAGGTCAGGACTACATGCGAGCACTTTTGAGGGCAGGGACTAGCACACTCATCTCAGTGTCTCCACAGAACTTAGGCACTCAGCAGGCACTCAGCGAGTGCTTGTTGACTAGAAAGGCCAATGAGTTTTTCTTCACTTCCTGTGTACACCCAGGAGAATTTTCTCTGAGACTTAAATAGTACGACTTTGAGAACCAAGGAAAGGGAAGGCTCTTTTCAATTGTAACTGAAATGTATCCAAATTGTGAGTCCCAGTGTACACTTTTATGCCTTGTTGGATAATGCAGAAAATTCAGTGATTTTTTTAAAGTAAACATTTATTTATTTAATTAAAGATTTATTTATTTATTTGAAAGTCAGAGTTATAGAGAGAGGGGAGAGGCAGAGAGAGAGGTCTTTTATCTGCTGGTTCACTCCCCAATTGGCCGCAACAGCCAGAGCTGCGGCTGATCAGGAGCCAGGAGCTTCCTTTGGGTCTCCCACACGGGTGCAGGGGCCCAAGGACTTGGACCATCTTCTACTGCCTTCCCAGGCCATAGCAGAGAGCTGGATTGGAAGAGGAGAAGCCGGGACTCGAACCAGTGCCGATACAGGATGTTGGCACTGCAGGCAGCGGCTTTACCCACTATGCCACAGCGCAGGCCCCCATGATTTGATAACAAAAACTTTCCTTGTGTTAATGCTTGGACCATTTTTAAGAGCCTCCCCATACAGGGCCAGCACTGTGACATAGTAGATTAAGCCTCTGCCTGTGGCACTGGCATCCCATATGGGCACTGGTTTGTGTCCCAGCTGCTCCTCTTCCAGTCCAGCTCTCTGCTATGGCCTGGGAAAGCAGTGGAAGACGGCCCCTGCACCCACATGGGAGATCCAGAACAAGCTCCTGGTTCCTGGCTTCAGACTGGCCCAGCACCTGCTGTTGTGGCCATTTGAGGAGTGAACCAGCACATTGAAGACCTTTCTCTCTGTCTCTCCCTCTCTCTGTCTGTAACTCTACCTGTCAAATAAATAAAATCTTTTTTAAAAGTCCCCAAAGAGCTGAAGGAGCCTTGATTGTGTTAAAAATGCATCATAAATATTTGCCCACGGCCGGCGCCGCGGCTCACTAGGCTAATCCTCCGCCTTGCGGCGCCAGCACACCAGGTTCTAGTCCCGGTCGGGGTGCCGGATTCTGTCCCGGTTGCCCCTCTTCCAGGCCAGCTCTCTGCTGTGGCCCGGGAGTGCAGTGGAGGATGGCCCAAGTCCTTGGGCCCTGCACCCCATGGGAGACCAGGAGAAGCACCTGGCTCCTGCCATCAGATCAGCGCAGTGCGCCGGCCGCAGCGCGCCGGCCGCGGCGGCCATTGGAGGGTGAACCAACGGCAAAGGAAGACCTTTCTCTCTGTCTCTCTCACTGTCCACTCTGCCTGTCAAAAAAAAAAAAAAAAAAAAAAAAAAAAAAAAGGCTAAATCACAGGCATCCCAGCCCCTTCCCTCAAAAAAAAAAAAAAAAAAAAAAATTTGCCCACAGGATGTGGTTGTAATATATGGTATTCAAATATTTAGGATCTTTATGGAATTCACTCAAGTTCATAAAATGCTGCAATGTTAAAGAACTAAAGAAAGTGAGCTCAGGGATTTCCGAAAAACAATCCCATTGTACAGGTGAAGTGTTTCACAGATAGCCAGAGGCAGTGGGGGGGAGGGGGAGGGCAAGCACGCAAATTCATAAGCCACCAGCTCAGAGCCCCTTCTATATCGACCCAAGGCCTTTAATTATGATGGCGTTCAAATGCTAATGGAAAGTGCACCTGCATGGGTGGTCCCACTGGAGTCGCTTACCTAGTCATTCCAAAGTCGGACACTTTCACGGAGAGATCACTGTCCACCAAGCAGTTCCGAGCAGCCTTCGGAGGAGAAACAAATCAGCGAGTCGGAAAAGTGAGCAAGAATCTCCAGACGTCAGTCAGAAGTTTCCTCCTTTTAAGCCAAATTCCCAGCAAAATCTCATTGTCTATCACAACGCCAAATTCTCTGAAGTTGTCGCTTTTTCCTTTGTAATTTTCAGTTTCTCAAAACATAAATGTGCTTCTAGAAGTATCTGTCACCCAAGCATTCCTCCTTGCCAAGCAGTAGGAGTGATGCTTTAAACGGGAGCGTCTAGGGTCTCCCTTTCTACCACTAGATAAAGTGTATTGGCAGACATTTTGAAGGCATAAATGCTGCACTAGGGACCTAGTGACACTAGGGACCCAGGCAAGGCATCTGGCCTAGTGCGCATGGTGTGCTGCTGCCCAGCACAAGAAAGCTCTGAAGACAAACCCCAGTGAGCACCAAGCGCAACACTTCCCATCCACACCAACCCAAACACACACACGCATGCACACACACACACACAATTTCACTTCTATTTTCTTGTATTTTTAGTTATTATGTCAAATTACTGCTTTACCATTAAGTCATTCCAGAATTTAAAAGGCTACGTTGGATTTGATGGTTCCAACAAACACTAAATTGGCCATTTTCCTTCCCACCTCTTTTCCTCCATATCAAACTCAGCTATGTAGATCTTGATGGCTTATTTTACTCTTACCATTCTTCCCACACTTCAAATCGTTTATTTTTAAATGTGATTATTCTGAAAGTCTCATGTGCTTACACAAGTGGCAAATGAGTAAAGTAAAAGTGAAGGCACCCTCCTTGCCCTCCCTCCCGATGGCCCATCCCTCAGGGTGGGAACTGAGGGCTACTTTCTTTTCTTCTTTGAGCTTCCAATGGCTCTGCTTACCAGGTCTCGGTGGATGAACTGGTGGCTCTCCAAGAAGGCCATGCCTTCACAGACATTGTAGCACATTTCCAAGAGCTGGGAGGGTTCAAGTCCTTTTCCATGACTCTTCAGGTAATTAAGCAAGCAGCCATTGGTTATGTATTCAGTCACTATGTATATGGGATATTTCTTTGAACACACTCCATAGAATTTAACCAGCTTGGGATGACTGAGTTTCCTGGAAAGAACAGATTTTCAAAGTTCAGTACTGAATTTCCACACTCCATTTTCCAGATGTCCTGAGAAATGAATCACTTTCAGATTTTTGACATGATTTCCTCCCTTCTACTTGAATAGAGAAGGTCAGGAAAAAGTTCAGGACCTCATCTCGGGATCACAATACCCTTGGAGGCAAAAAAAAAAAAAAAAAAGCCTCTGTATCAGCAGTTTCTTGATGCTTTGTTCAACTTTCCTGTAGGGAATCAGGGCAGTGATGACCTGTTGTCTCAGAAACCCTGTTTAGTCTTGCAGCATCTTGAATTTGGAGAAAGCTGCATCCAAAAAAAGTCACTTCCATTTTAAAGTATCTAACTCTCATGTCTAAATATTTAATTCTAAAAAATCCCATAATAGAAAGGGTGTGGGTAAAATGAAAATGATCGTTAGGTTCAGGATTAGATGGGAGGTGGAGTGAACTAGGTCCAGCACAGCAAAGACAAATACTGCCTGATCTCACTCACACAGGAAATGTAAAAATGTTGATCTCATAGAAGTTGGGTAGAATGGTGGTTATTAGAGGCTGCAGGGGGTAGGAGGAAATAGGTAATAAAGAGAGGTTGATGAATGGGTGCTAAGTTGCAGCCAGATGGGAAGGATAGTCCTGGAATCTAGTGCACCACAGGGTGATGGTAGCCTTAGGCATTTTATTTCAGAGCACTGATTTAAGTGTCAGCTGCTCGACTTCTGAAACAGCTCCCTGCTAATACACCTGGGAAGGCATCAGAAGATGGCCCAAGTCCTTGGGCCCCTGCCAGCCGTGTGGGAGACCCAGAAAGTGTTTCAGACTCCTGACCTTGGCCTGGCCTGGCCCTGGCCATCACAGTCACTTGGCCAGTGAGTCAGCAGATAAAAGATCTCTTTCTGTCCCTGTCTCTCTTCATGAATAAATAAAATAAATCTTTATAAAATGTATATTTCAAAATAGCTATTTTGTATATAAAATGTATATTTCATTAGCCTCCCCAATGAGATCATCACACAATGTATATATGTATCAAAACATCACAGTACTTCCCAGATATATACCATTCAAAAAGATCATTTTACATTATTGTCACATTATTTTTTCAGTGAGAAATGTAGTAGCTACCACATGGCATAGCACTTCTGGTGGATCACGACAGGATGAATGTTCAGTTTTTATAACTTCATCAACTTGTCACATGATTTATCTACATCAATTTACAGGATAATTCTTTAATGTTCAGATGTGTAAGTTAAACCTAAATTTAGCATGTTAACAACTTTTAAATTTTTAACAAGTGAAGATTTATTAAATATCTGCTTATTTTCTTCTATCTACATTTAAAATAAGGACACAGCTTACAATGTTACTCAGGTAGTGAGCTCAGTTACACATCTTTGAGCAATTTTAGAGCCTTAAATGGCTCTCAGAACTGTTCCCTTCAAAGGGAAGGCTTGCGGTAGGCCAAAGGTCCATCACCCAATAAAAGCTGTTCTTTGAGCAAATGTAGTCCCTGCCCAGGGGTTCGTGGGTAGGAACACAAAGTCAACAGTGATAGTCCCTACATGATAGGCCTCAGTTTGATCAGTGCATTGGGATTTAACATTTTCCTGTTGCGACACAGTTTGGTATTTTTCTTTATGTGTAGGTGATAATGATGTTTTATGATTATTTGCAACTACTGTAATGGAAAAAATGATTAAAGTTTCAACAGGACTCAGGGGTTGCACCATGTGCCCAATTTCCAGATTCTGCCATTTTATTCGCTCCTACAAAAGGAGACTAGCAAGGGCTCCCTCCCTGGTTTTATGACAATTCATTTGTCAAAGGCAGAACTAGCTATGTAATTTCTAGGTACTAGTGCAAAATGAAAATGCAGGAATTCTTGTCTAAGAATTATGAAGCATTTCAGGATGGCAACATTGAAGTACTAAAGTACACAGCTCTTCCACGTGCTGGGGGCCCTTGCAACTGTGTAGGTCACGTGCCCAGGAAGCTGGCCTTGGCCAAAGGCTTACATCCACATAGAACTTCTGCTTCCAAACAGTCTTGCACTTGTGGTGAAATGCTTGCTCTAGATTGTCCTGGTCCCTTTAGTCTTCACAAGACAATGACTAAGGAAACGGACACTGGAATGTGCCTGGCTTTGCTGCTCAGCTTTGCCACTTTTATTAGCTTGTTGACTTTGTGCAAGTTTTTTCTTATTGGCTGCACTTTAGTTTATTATATAAACAAAGCAATAGTACATCTCTCATAGGCTTTTTTGGATAATTCAATGAGTTAATATTTATCAAGTGTTTGGAGAAATGCCTGTAAACACTATATAATATTTAAATAATAATTCTTAAAGTATTCTCAATCTGTAACAGGTTAGGACTTGTGCTTTCAACTGTCTTTGACCAAAGCCCTGCTATCACAATGCTTTTTATACCAGGCTGATTGGTTCCCCGAAAAGTAGAGTGACTAACTGTCCTGGTTTGCCTGAGACTGAGGAATATCCAAGGATGCAGGACTTGCGATTGGTAGACCCAGGAAAGTCTCAGGCAAACCTGGTTGCTTGGTTACCCTACAAAGTCTAATTCACCATGCTGCGCTCGGAGCTGAGATCTGTTAGGTAGGGTATCTTCATTTATCAAGCGAGGAGAGAAGTAGAGTGAGAAGGGAGTTTTAACTGGGCTGTACTGAAGGTGCAAGGAGGAAAAGGATATCGCCAGCAGCGTATTAGTTTCAAGCACTGCCTCAGCCTTGTGTGACAGCCCCACTGTGACCCGCATTCCACCATGCACCTCCCAAAGGACGAGGAGACCACAGAGCCAAGGAGACATTCCTGCCTAGAGCCTTACTGTCCCACTCTTAGTTACCCTGGGGTACTAGGACTCTGGGCCCCCTTGTCCACATAGTCTTGTGGCCTCCTCCAGCACCTATGTAGACCCCTCCTGGGCCAGTCCCCCAAATGGTGATCTGTGCTATCCTTAGCCAAGATCATTGGTTAGTGGATAGTTGTTTGTTGGAGACACTGAGGGAGCTTGGGTGTGCTGAATGCTGTGCCTGCAACCTAAGTACGAGACCTCGCTGGGTGCAGAAGGGAACTGGGGAAAGGATGGAAGGAGAGCGGGAGATGTGGGACTTTGGGGGAACCATAGACCAGAAGTTAGTTTCTCTATAGAGTTTCTCTATAGAGGGAATTCTAAATTTGAACATGACCTTTAGGTTGTTGTGAAGTTATACTTGTTAAAGTGGGAGCACTGAACTGGTTTTATTTAAGTTTGTTAGCTCAGCTTCTAACTTGTGCATATTTATATAAATATTATGGATTCTTGCTCTAGGTCTTGCAAATGTTAGAGACAGGCTTGTTAGTGCACATGTCCTCGCTGGCGAGGGACAACTGCCATTCTACTGGGAAAACCTACATCATTGTCTGGGCCTCCTGGAAGAATTCGTCTTCTGACATGGAGCCCTCTTTGATCATCTTCACAGCAACATCGTACTGCCCCTTCCACTTGCCCAGCTGGACCACTCCAAACTGGCCACTTCCTAGCTCCTTCAACAGGGTAATCTCTTCTCTTTTTAGTTCCCAGATTCCTAAGAAGGCAAGACAGACACTCTTTAGGTTCAGAGTAGAAGGGTTTGGGGCCAACAGCTTCCCACGTGGTTTCCCCTCTAGTGAGATTTCCATACCCACGATATGAAGAAACATGAGCCTTTTCCTTTTCAGGCTGTTAACTTTAAACAAATGTGGTCTTATGAGCGCATGATGCTGTTGCTCAGGACAATATTGTTCTTGAAGCAGCTACAGTTATTGATAAGAAGACTCAAAGGAAAAACTTTGCCAACTGGCGGGAATCCTGAAGAGATTCAATGCCAAACATATTCCATGCCCTTATGTTGGTAAGTTATGGTTACATTTTCATCTCAAGCCAATTCAGCTGTGCTCTGAGTGGGTGTCACTATCCTAAACATGCAGGCTGGGTACTGACTCTGCTGAGCAGCACAGAAGTCAAGAACAAGAAAGGTCAGGCAATGGGTTGCTAGAGGCTAATGATTGGATTGAGTAAGAAAAATCTCACAATCTTTTTGGTAATGCTGGGGAGACTAAAGATAGAATTTGGGAGGCAAGAATTTCTTTTGAAAGAAAAAGAACAAATATATTAGGGATAAAGTCCTGTCTGGCATGATCTGAACAGGGCCCTCATTGTTGCCCCCCCGCTTTCAGCTTATCACCCATAAATTTTTAGACCCAAAATGGTGAGAAATGAAATTTAAGAGCCCAAAGGTATGTCCATACCACTTCCCAAGGACACAGATACTGGGACTTTGTTGGCCTTGGTTGACACTGGGTGGCGGAGCCTTGTGATCATGCCTGTAATGGAATCAGCATCATATCATCACATCATTTTATTATATTACGTCACATTGCATAACATTGGTTCACAACCATCCTCTCTCCACAGTAGCTGAAAGAGCAAAGAGTTCAGGATGTTTTGAAGGCATAAAATAAAAAATAAACGACCTAAATTTTTTTAAAAAATTGAGTCTATTACTAAATTTCATTCATTGGTCAAATAATTTTGTTCACATAGGGTCATGGTAAAGCTAGGTTAAACTCATCATACTAATTATAGTAGCTTGAAAGAATTCATTTGAAAAACAGATATTTCTTGCTTTAAATGTGGATGTTTTCCAAATTATGGGAACTATCACCCATGTCCTTTTCCCCTTCTTCCTTTTTCTATGTATTTGTTTGCTTTTTATATGAGTGTTCTATGTATAATGTGTTTGTTTGCTTTTTAAAATCCTCCAGATTTAATCAGCAAAATTGAAATAAATAAAATTTTAAAATTAACACATTTCTCAGAAATATATATATAGAACTACTGCTATAATGACATATTATGTGGGTCATAAAATACACTCACAAATAGAAAACTCTAGAAAATGATATTAATAAAACAAATCTAAAGAAACATCTTTTTTTTTTTTTGACAGGCAGAGTGGACAGTGAGAGAGAGAGACAGAGAGAAAGGTCTTCCTTTGCCGTTGGTTCACCCTCCAATGGCCGCCACGGCCGGCGCGCTGTGGCAGGAGCACCGCGCCGATCCGATGGCAGGAGCCAGGAGCCAGGTGCTTCTCCTGGTCTCCCATGGGGTGCAGGGCCCAAGCACTTGGGCCATCCTCCACTGCACTCCCGGGCCACAGCAGAGGGCTGGCCTGGAAAAGGGGCAACCGGGACAGAATCCGGTGCCCCGACCGGGACTAGAACCCGGTGTGCCGGCGCTGCTAGGCGGAGGATTAGCCTAGTGAGCCGCGGCGCCGGCCGAAACATCTTAATATTTTCTTCACACTGTGAACTTTCTTGTGCATAATTTCAGGTGGAATCATTCCATATAGAGATGTCTATTTATACAATACTTTTCACAAAAGCGACTTTTGGGATGCTACAGATTACAACGAACAATCAAAGAAATTGGGGAAAAGGAAAAATATAAGAAAGAACTAAAATGGAAGGCAGAGGTAAGGCCAATTCGTCTATGCACAGCAAGGAAGGCAGGCAGAGTAGAGCAGGTTTGACACTGAGTCCATGGCTCCTTCTCAGTCACTATTCTCCAACACACAGCACACAAGGGATTTCTCTATTACTTTCACCAGTCAATTAGGCAAGCATTTAAAAGAATGTTGGTGAGGATGAGAGAAATTGTTGTTAGTGGGATTGGATGTTTCTTAAAAACACTTGGCAACATGGACATTTTTAATAGTCTTAGCCTTTGTGCCAGAAATTCCACTTCTAGGAATTTGGCTATAGGAACTATCTGGGTACACAGGGCTATGTGCACAAGATTGTACATTGAAGCATCCATTGCAATGTCAAAATATTGAACATGACCCATCTGCGAACCAACAGAGAGCTGGGTGAATAAATTATGCAGGGGGCCGGCGCCGTGGCTCACTTGGTTAATCCTCCGCCTGTGGCGCCGGCATCCCATATGGACACCAGGTTCTAGTCCCAGTTGCTCCTCTTCCAGTCCAGCTCTCTGCTGTGGCCCGGGAAGGCAGTGGAGGATGGCACAAGTGCTTGGGCCCTGCACCCGCATGGGAGACCAGGAGGAAGCACCTGGCTCCTGGCTTTGGATTGGTGCAGCACCAGCAGTAGCGCCCACTTGGGGAGTGAACCAATGGAAGGAAGACCTTTCTCTCTGTCTTTCTCTCTCTCACTATGTATAACTCGACCTGTCAAGTAAATTAAAAAAAATATGGAGTAACTCTGCCAAAGAATTCTATGTAGCTGTTAAATAGATCAAAATAAGCTATACATACAAAGAAAAATCCCTAAGACATAATGAAGAGAAAAAGAAAGCTGAACAGTAGGTGTAGAATGATCTCATTTCTGTAAAAAGGTAATGTATATACATATCATTTCTATTTATATATAATGAATCATAAGTGTTAGTATCAGCATACAAAAAATCTATCATAATAGACACTAACTTGTCCATGGAGGCTCTCCACCTATTGACATATATTTCTGTAATATTTGAATTTTAGAATTAACTTGTTTCTATAGGCAGGAGAAACCTTACAGATACTTTTATAAAGATAATTTATCCTTTTAAGTTGTTCAACTCATTCAGTGTCATTCTTTATGGCATTTTGGAGTATACCTTGTTATATTCCAGGAAAATAAGTTAAAAGTCACATAACCAAAGGGCTCAACAGCATTTTTTCCTACTTTCGAGGTTCCCTATATAATTAGGAATATTATGATCAGTAGTATCCAAGAAAACGGATATTTACCAACAAGATCCCATAAAAGAAAGATTGAAATAGGTTACCTGCTGAATTGTGTTGATGATAGTGAATAAGCTTTGGAATGGAATCAAAACAGTAGTTTTCTGCCAGATATAATTTGTTCTCACCATTTGTATGCACATGGTAATGTTTGACAGTTCCTTTTTTATCACTAGTAAAGAAGAAAATGTTTTTTAAAAAAGCATTTTACATAAATGACTGAAGCTTGATGCAGCAATGGTTAGATAATTATTTTAAATGTATGGATGTCAGGAGACGGAAGTCAGGAGGGGTTCCCAGCCCTGACAGCTGGTGTTTATCGGGAGGTACTCATGACACCCAGTAATTATGGAAGAGGCTCTGCTCTGAACTCAACGTATCCTTCGTGCACATACTGAATTCATCTACAATAAAATTTCAACTTTCCACCCTTAATAATTATAAAACTCAAATCTTCCTTTGACATTTGAGAGGCTTTGAAGTTCTTCACGATCATTATTCAGAACATGAATTCTCTTTTAGGATAATGATGGAGATAAAAGTGAGGGAGGCCAAGACGATTAGGCTGTGAGTATTCCCACCCCTGAGCACGAGTAGAAAGTTCTTTTGGGAGTGGGGCTTGCGGTTTGAAGTTGATGAGGCTGTCCTTTAATTCCTCATGCGAGCTTGTACTTTCTCCCCATAAAATAGTCTATTCTTTTCCTTTACTTTTAGAAAACAGTGGTGAGCTGATGCACACTGCTTTAGGCTAATCAAAAATAATACACCTGTTTCACATTTCAGAGTATTGCACAGTGGTCAAGAACTGGGCTTTGAGTCCAGTTGCACAGCTTGCTAACTACTTCATCTGGTTGTTATATAGATTCAATATCTGTCTATCTGCTCTATGCTTGGCACATAAGAAACATAATAAATAATAATAAATTGCTGTGGTTGTAATATCATTCTAGTTAAAGCTGCAATTATAAAGAGGAGAAAGGGTGCATATTTTTGGTGCAAATGGCCAACTGGCTTGTGGTGTCAGCATGAAATTCACTCAAGCCCATTGAGGAAGTTTCATAAAAGAGGGTTTCGTTTTCATTAATTAGGACTGTTTTCATTTGATTCCTTATCTCTTTTCTGATTTGTCTACATGGTCACCTTCAGAAATGAATCTGGTGTCAAAAAGTGTGATTAAGGCATTTAATATGAGGTTTGGTGGAAACTTCAGGGCCAGAGGGTCATAGAGCTTTTTATACTCAGTGATCAAAGTCTTCTCCTAGTTCTTGGCTTTAGCCAGTATCCAGGTGTCATCATGTGCAACTGAGATGCACTGGGGACAGGACTTCTGGCATTGAAAAATGTTGTACAACCACTCAGGGTACATCCTATCATCTCACACTGGAGATAGGTGTTATAAAAACCTTCTCAAAATAAAATAACTTTCATCACTTTCATCACTTAATTATCATAAATATAAACATAAGCATCATGGGATAGGGTACACGCAGAAGGTACCAAGGCAGAGGGTAATGTGATTCACTGTTGAAAAAGGACACACACATAGAAATATGTGTTTCCAAATTATCCTAATCAAGTTTTGGTCTGATTCCTGTTCCAAAATATTGAGGGTTTCAGTGTAGACACAGAATGTGGATAAAGGAACATAACTTGTTATTGGAAGCCTGGTTTCAAGTCAGACACTTTGTGGGCAGATCTTTATAAACTCTCTTTGACCCTCAATCCTTCCATCTGTAAAATGGTGAAATAAAAGCAACTGTCCTGTGTGCTTTGTTGGACAATTACAAGGACAAAAGAGCTAACAACCAGTGGCAAAGTGACTTATAGCACTCCAGATGTTGGCGATGGATGGCTTTGTATGAGATGACTATGGAGTGTCTTACATGCCTAGGTGTTGGGGTGCAGAGAGTGGAGCAAGGAAAACTACTTTTGCCAGCAGCAACAACAATAACTGTAACTGCTCTTAGCTTATTAATTGCTCACCATGTGCCAGACAGTTTTAATCCCATATGGATTAGCTAACAGTAGCCCTAGAACATAATCATCATCATTATACCCCCTTTTCAA
This sequence comes from Oryctolagus cuniculus, assembly GCF_964237555.1. Lineage (NCBI taxonomy): Eukaryota > Metazoa > Chordata > Mammalia > Lagomorpha > Leporidae > Oryctolagus > Oryctolagus cuniculus. The sequence goes on along the minus strand of NC_091453.1, from coordinate 1,656,315 downwards.
GTGACAAAGTTGAGCCACAGGCATTTGTTCAACTTGCTCAATGCCATGAAAGCTTGAAATGGCAGAGCTAGCATTTGAATCTATAAGTTTGGTTTCAGACTGGAACTCAGCCACACAGAGAGGACAGCACCTTAAAAAGAGGCTATGCAGAGAACATAGCTACATGGATTCAGCCTTCTGCTGACTCTGGAAGGACTCACTAAGCACTGGATATTGGGGTAGGTTTCTTAGCTCAGCGCATGACTAGGGTTGAGAGTGCAGAGACTCCATTGTTATTTTGCTCTCTTTCTGGGCTTAGATTTGCATGGAAGGGAATCAGCCAGGAGTTTTTTAATAAATGCTTCCTGAGGCTGTGCTCAGGCACTCCGCTGTTGCCTGGGTGGGCAAGAGATAGGCTCACCCAGAGAACAGCCCCCTGCAAGTAGATGGCGTCTTATTCTGAAATGTGATGATGTGATTAGCACATTCAAAGAACATACATAGAAAAAGAAAAGAAAGAAATCATCATCATACTTACTTCACAGCCTTACTAAATAAGGACACTGTGTACATTCCCACCTGGCTGGAATTTCGAACCATAAATGCTCCTTCTTTTCCCTGAAGAGGGAGGAAAACGAAGAAGGAATGGGGCACATTTTCATTCTTGAAAACAGTTTTTCACCATAGTTGGAAGGAAAAGAACTCTTTTACATTCACTTTAAATGTTACTGAGGTCACAGTAAATCCAATAGTTGACATAGAAGAGGTGCATGGTGTAACTTTCCTCCTTTTCTCTCAAAATTCTTATGAACTACCCTTTATGCTTCAATGCTTTCTCTCCAGTTATTTATTTATTTATTTAATTTATTTCAGAGGGAGTAGGGAGGGAGGAGAGAGAGAGGGAGCAAGCTAGAGAGAGCATTGTCAACCACTGAGGATGGGCCAGGCTACAGCCAAGAAACAGGTCTTTCTCATGGGGGGCAGGGACCCAAGTACTTGAACCATCAACTGCTGCCTTCCGAGATGCACAGCAGCAGGAAGACAGAATCAGGAACACAGCCATGACCCCAGCCCAGGCACTCCAACATGGAATGCAGGCATCCCTGCAACATCTTAATCACTAGGCCAAACACTGCTTCATTCTCCAGTTTAATTTTTAAGCCTTTCTGGTAATTTTCTGTTTTCTACTTATACAAGTCTAATGTATCCATCTTTAGCAAATAAAATTAGGATCACATATCCCTATACCATGCCTTTGAAAGGTCTTAGGAAACAAAACATGCAGAATAAATCACTTGTTAAAAATGTTCAACTCAACTTGTCTTTCTCAATAACTTGGGCTACATTTAAGGAGATCCAGATTCAGAAAGAGCAGATAATAAACTATGAATGTGACAAACTACCAAGTGGTATCATCACATTCTCCTTTTTTTTTTTAAAGATGTATCTGTTTATTCGAAAGGCAGAGTTACAGAGAGGCAGAGGCAGAGGCAGAGGCAGAGGCAGAGAGAGAGGTCTTCCATCCACTGGTTCACTCCCCAGATGCCTGCAATGGCTGGAGCTGCGCCAATCTGAAGCCAGGAGCCAAGAGCTTCCTCTAGGCCTCCCACGTGGGTGCAGGGACCCAAGGACTTGGGCCATCCTCCACTGCTTTTCCAGGCCATAGCAGGGAGCTGGATCGGAAGTAGAGCAGCCAGGACTTGAACTGGCGCCCATATGGGATGCCAGCACTGCAGGCAGTGGCTTTACCCTCTATACCATGGTACTGGCCCCCATCACATTCTCTTTAATACTTCTAAAAGAAATAATTAGTGGGGTTGTGTTATATTAGATTGAACTATATCAAAGTACCATTTGTATAGATCAAAAGAGTTTGTTGCTGGTAATTACATACTAATTGGTAATAAAATCAGATAAATTTATACTTTTTCACATCTGCTGTACTCTGGTTTAGGTATTACTGAGCAGTGGCAGAGCTGACGTAAACAGTTGTACTGATGGCCTCCAATAAACCATCTCTCTTATTTATGGTCCTGCGCAGTACCCTCCCACAATGACTCTGGGTTGGGCTATGTGATTACTATGGCAAGTTAAGATGTTAGCAAATGACAAAAGTAGAGACTTCCTAAGTGCTTGCACTGCATGGTTTGTCCTCTCTGATTACTACCATGCTGTGAGGAAGCCCAAGTTAGGCACACGTAAAGGCTGCTTGGAGAAGAACTGCCTCTGGTGCCTCGGATGACTGTCTCAGCCAACTCTCCCCACCCGCGAGTAAAGCCATCAGCCACATGCAGCCGCATGCGTGACCCTAGGCAGAACCTGCAGAGCAACTGTTGGCACAGCTGATTCACAGAATCACAAATCATAAATCTGTTTCATGTCACTAAATTATAAGATGGTTCATTTTGCAGCAATAGGTACTGGACACAGAAGAAGTGGATAGACTAAAGGGCTGGGTAATCCAAAATCCAACAACTAACACTAAAATGAGCTGGCGTACAATTAGCAACAAGGTTTCTGTGAGGCGTACATTAAATTCTGGGCCTAACAATACAAAGAGATTCTTAAAGGCTATTTTAAACACAAGATACAAACCTTTTGTCTCAGTAGCTGCTCAGATTGTGACCTGGAGATGTTACCAGCAAACCAGCTACAATAGGAAAGAATTCCATATTTGAGAATTAATTATTTTTCCATTGTATAACTTGACACTCAACTTTCTAATCCTTAAAATGAAGCACTGGCCTGCATCAGGGGCTGGAAATCTGACTGAGAGAATCACCCAAAAAGTTTTTCAAAAGCATAGATATTTGAGTCTCTACCACCCAATTTTAATATTGAGGTGGCGCTTGCACATTTGAATTTTTTCTTAGTATAAAAAGCCATATTATTATGTAAGGAGTATAATTCAGTGAAGACAATGTTTGTAAATACCCATGTACTAAAAAATATGGGATATATATATATTTATATAGCTTCCACATATGACAGAAAATATGTGGTATTTGTCTTTCTGTGTCTGGAGTATTTCTCTTAGCATAATGATGTCCAATTCTATTCATTTTATTGCAAATGTCAGGATTTCATTCTTTTTCTATGGTAAACCAATATTTCATTACGCAGGTAAATCACATTTTCGGAATCCATTCACCCACTGATGGACATTAGGTTGCTATTATGACTGGTGCTGCAATCAACAAGCATTGCAGGTGGTCTCTTTCATATTCTGACTTCATTTCCTCTGGATATATTCCCAGAATCGGTATAACCATAGATATGTGGCCATATCAAAATAGATATCATAGATCTATTTTAGTTTTTTGAGAAACCTACACATTGTTTTCCATAATGGCTGCACTAATTTCCATTCCCACCAACACTGTATTGGGGTTCCCTTTTCTCTACAACCTCATCAGCACTTGTTGGTTTTCACATTTTTGATAATAACCATACTAATTGGAGTGAGATGATACCTCATGCTGGTTTTGATTTGCATTTCCCTGATGGCTAGTCATACTGAACAGTGTTCGATGTGTTTGTTGGCCATTTGTATTTCTTCTCTTGAAAAAACATCTGTTCAGATCGTTTCCCCATTTCTTAACTAGATAGCTTTGTTGTTGAATTTTTTGAGTTCATTATGTTTTAGATGTTAATGTTTTGTCAGATGCATAGTTTGCAAATATTTTCTCCCATTAAATAGGTTGGTGTATAGGAATCTTTGGCTTTCCTTTATGGGACCTCTAAGCTTTCTTACATTTCACCATTTTTTGTTTAGATTTATTCATTTATTTGAAAGGAAAAGTTACAAAGAGAGAGAGAAAGGGAGAACGAGAGACAAAGATCTTCCATCTGCTGGTTCACTCCACCAAATGGCTGCAATGGCCAAGGCTGGGCCAGGCAAAAGCTAGGAACCAGGGTCTTCTGGTCTTCTGGGACTTCCACGTGGGTTAAGGGGCCTCAATCACTTGTGTCATGTTCTGCTGCTTTCCCAGGCCATTAACAGGGAGCTGGATTGGAAGTGGAGCAGCCAGGACTCAAACCAGTGCCCATATGGGATCCTGGTGTAGCAGGTAGCCGCTTTACCGGCTACACCACAGTTCATGGCCCCCATTTCACCATTTCTAATGGGGGCCGTAGATTAAACCAATGAAGACTATTCCAATGGGAAAGTCAGGGTTGCCACTGATGAAAGCTCTTGTCTTTCAATTCTGTCATTTTAATAATCTGATAGATGCAACAGCATCTATTTTCAAAGCAAATTCCTTTTTAATTTTTTTAATTTTCATGCTAACGGTAGATAAACATGTAAGATTATGTTAGTACAGGAACAGTTATACTGAATTGCGAAAAAGATGATGTGGGAAAGGCAGGAGTAATCTTTGAATATTTGCCTTTTTACTAAGTTAGCCCAGAACATTACATCATACTTTACACGTGGAGCTCAACAGGCCAAGAATTGTTTCTCATGTGAGGTCAGCAATGCCTGCGCCCTTTTGGCTTTGGCCAAAATGCCATACTAAGGAAATGAGCAGGGTGTGAGATGGGATGGCACATAGGCTTGGAGGATTGGGAGGACTTCCTTTTTAGAAGAAAACATCTGAGGAGGAAAGAAAAGAGGGTGGAGGTGGGGGTTGTAGGAACAAACCCAGGCAGACCCCGTCACAGAGCTTGGCAGGAAGGGATGGAGGTGGTCCTCTGGGTAACGTCTATATTAACTGAGGAAGGGGATATCACTGGCAATAATTCAACAACATGAAAAGAGCTGAACAGCTTTCATCCAGCCAGCTTGGAGGTCTGGATTCTAGCCAGAACTTCCCACTAAGGAGTTGTATGCCTTTGAACACGTGTCTCGTGACCTTTGACTTCCCCATCTGTAAAATTGGGAGCAGGGCTGATTTTAATAAGTGTGAAAATTTCTTCTAACTCTATCCTTATAGATGTTGTATAATTAACTCTTGCGGTATTGACTGATAGTTTTCTTAGTAATTACCATTTTAAGCTCACTAAAGCTAATCAAATGACCCTTCAGAGGATACGATCTAGGATATATATTTACGGGCACATAGAAGGAAGAGATGCTAAGGAATAAGGAGAGAGGCCTGGAGAGGCAAAGTGAGATAGTTTTTATACCCTATCTCACCCCATCATCAACTCACACAAATACACATTTTACCTGTGTCATAATTTTTCTGAGGCTTGGTTCTGTTTCTTTAAAAAAAATTGAGTATTTTAGTTTTGAGCATCAAAGGCCTAGGTCTAGTCCTAACATTTGATTTTATTTTACTTTTTAAAACTATTTATTTATTTATATCTAAATGCCTACATTTGTAATTGAATGGAGTAGAATAGTTCATGCCATTATGGCCATAAAACAGATGACACTGAGGGCATCAAGTGTTGTGTGAGAAGGCAAAGTCCCAGACCACATAGCCCTATAGTCCTGAGCATACATCATCATCTCTTTGATTTTGAAGATGACAGGTCTTTCCTGATAATTTTGCCACCCTTCTAATAATTCTAGTGTCCAAGTGGATTTTGTGTCTCAGAGGCTTAAGTGTCTAGAAATGAAGTACACTCTACTACTCCCGTCTCTCCTTAATACCAATATGTAAGTCTAGGGTACAATAATTTGTCCCTATTTGTAGAAAATAGAACCTTACATTTTGGAAAAGACCTTAATGGACACTTAGGTAAATCTGTCTCAGTATAATCAGGATGACCACATATTCTCATTTGCCCAGAACAGTTGAGTTTATGTCTGATTGGGAGTAAGCTTAATAGTGGACTCTTTCTCTAAAGTATCCCAATTTGGATGTTAAATGATATAGCCACCTTAGGAATTTTACCCTGTAAAATTACTGCACCATAAATAACTTCCCCCAAAACCTAACTATGTTAATAAGAACTTTTAAACATCAACTTGACAAGAGGCCTCTAGAGAAGAAATAATGAGCAGAAATATCGAATGCTTCAGACAAAGTGAAATGAAGAGGATATTGGGTATATGAGAAATCCCATGAATATGTGCAGCCAGGTTAGGTAATCCAGATCGGGGAAAATATTTTCTCAGAAAATAACCCAATTGTCAATTGTCACCTGAATAAATGGCCCAGGGCCTTATATGAGTTTACCCATAAATAAAGCCTCCTGACAAGGTCTATGCCATCTCTTTTAGTGTTTTGGGGAATTGAATAGAAGCATCTATGTCTAAATTTAGAAAAAACACAAGGACCCTTCAACACTCACTCATAATCATCCAGGTTTTCCTCTTCTTCAGATGAACTTGACTCAGGAAATCCCCTTAAGAAGAGTTGGGAAACAACATGAATTGCAAAACCACCAAGAAACAATCCAAGTGTCTAGAAATGCAATATCAAATTCCACTGTGTTTTTATCCACATAAATACAAATTAAACTCTTAGGTTTCCATTTTCGCACTTGGAAAGGTATCAACAAAGTGAAGAGAGAGCTGCCCAAAAGCTGGGCTCATGCCCAATTTAATGGTTCTTCAGTATAGGAGGTGCCCAGGAAGGCCCCCAAGAACTCAGATTTCTGTGACTCTTCATGAAATAGATTTAGACTCCTTCAGGAATGGCTGAAGTATGAAGCTAAAAAATAATCTTGGGTTGTGTTTAGAGCAGTTCATAGGGAAGAGTTAGTCAACTCTGTGTTGCTTTTCCTTGTGCTCAGGACACCTGAGTCAGATATGTTAACGTTCACGGTAACGCCACTGTATACCATACATGATGAGTGGAGAAAATCATTGTGAGGAAAATTATAGCCCACAAATGACCGATTCAGACCCACTCAAGAGTTCAAAGAAGCAAGCTACATGGCCATTTTAATTTACATATACCTTAAATGTAAAGCCTCGTTGCAAAATTATTGTAGATTTCACTAGTTTTCCTGCAAATGGAAGCAAATCCTGGATGTAAAGGAATATCTGAATCTGATTTACCATGAAATCTTCGAGATGCTGTGATTTGTGACACTTCTTCCTGTTTGGCTACCGCATGCAACGTCATCACTGCTGCACAGAGAGACAGAGATTTCATAAATTTCTAAGTGTCTGTTTACTTACAGATGCTGATGATAGAAATGGTTTTGTTCCGATATGGTTTAGCTTTACTAGACATTTTGACCCATACTTCTGGTTTGGACATTTAAGCTAATGAGCTACTTTCACATTTTGGTCCGTTCAGAGACCACAGCTGTAGCTGCAGTTCGGCAATACCCTTAAACCAAAGAGGATTGCTAATATCACCCTATAATGACTCCAAACAGTAGACAACCTGGGGTAATAAACTGCCTTCACTGGGTTCGCCATGATTTTTTATAGATATGAAAGCATTTTGTCACATAACACATTCAGATAAGTTCTTTTCCTCCTTGCTGTTGTCATTAGAGCTAAAAATCTTGAAAATATGGAACTCTTAGTTCCGTCTGGGCACAGATGGATCAGCAGGATTTTCATCATCTTCTGCCAGCCCTCATTCTCTCTTTCATTTTGGTGTTAAGCAGATTATAAGGAAGTGCCTACCTCTCAAAGTCCAAATGCTGTTTTATCTGGAATGCAGGACCTACTTCCTGTTTGCCGTCAAAGCCCAGGCTTTTATTTATTTTTATTTATTTATTTATTTTTATTTATTTTTTTGGAAAACCATGCTTCATGGAGACAGTAGCCTTGGCAAAGAAATGTTTGGCTTCATTTCAAGCAATGCTTAAAGCCCTCAAGCACTGGATTGCCTCCTTCTGCACCTTCCTAAAGAGACTTGCCTACAAGAAGAGCTTATTGACTTCATCTCTTTGTAAGGAAATGTATTTAAAAAGGACAAACAATTAATTTAGCCTTGTTTTTAAGACTATGGGGAGAATGGCCATCAGCAATGCATCACTTACGTTTCCATATATCATGGAATACTATATTGATCCTAAAAATCAACAGGTAGTGAGTAGTGAGAATCTGGGTTTGTAGATACATACATGGCAGCATGTGCATTAAGAGCATTCTCTAAAATGCTGTGATGTAGCAGGTTAAGCTGCCACCTGCAATGCCAGCCTCCCATGTGGGCACTGGTTTGGGTCCCGGCTGCCGCACTTCTGATCCAGTTCCCTGCTAAAGTGCCCGGGAAAGCAGCGGAAGATGGCCCAGGTCCTTGGGGCCCTGAACCCATGTGGGAGACCCAGAAGAAGCTCCTGGCCCCTGGCTCTGGCTTTGGACTGGCCTAGCTCCACCTGTCGCGGCCATTTGGGGAGTGAACCAGCAGATAGAAGATCTCTCTCTCTCTCTCTCTCTGCCTCTGCCCCTCCCTCTCTGTAACTTCACCTTTAAAAATAAATAAATCTTTAAAAAAGAGAGCATTTTAGAGGAATGTACACTGGATATACTGCGATATTTGGATGCTTTCATGGGAGCATGGATCATTTTACTGATCAGAAAAAAATGAAGATTCAAAGTAGCCCAGGTGAAGACAATAGAACTGACAGAAATTTGATAAAAAGTATTGTCACTAGTATATGAACTAAGAATCATTGTTGTGTTTTAAAAATTGAAGCCCCATGAAGACCTTTAAGCAATTACTGTAATTAACTTGCAGATGCCATGCTGCTACTACTAAGTGATTAATGAATCCTTTGTTCGGATAAGTAGCTTTCTGAAATTCTAAGAAAAAATCCAGTGTTGGGACAAAATCTAAAAGGTTGCCAAATCCAAGGGGTTGTCAAAATTTAATAATCAAGACACATTGCATTCTAGTGAAATACTTTTTAAAAACTTTAATGCAAAGCACCCTTGATGAGCAAAATGTCAACATTTCCAATGAAGACGGGCTCCGGCCATCTGTGAGCTGGAAGCGCCTCCGCAGCAGGCCCCAGCAAATCATAGTTCTCCAGTAATTATCTGAAAATTCATTCCCACACGTCTCCTTCAGAGAATCACAGAAGGGCCTGGCACAGAGCACACATGGCACTCACTGTCCTTAGGCCTGGGCTCGCTGATCATCTAAATTCCACAAAAATCCTCGCCTACAGGCAAATAAACATAAAAACATCACCCCTCCCCTCGGGCACTGCACATAGATTAGAACACTTGGATTCTAGCTCCACCTTGGAATGAAAGGGACCACATTAAGAAGCGTGCACTTTCAAGCTCTTTATGGTGCCATGGCTGTAGCATCGGTATGGGGAGGCATTTGCTTTAGGTAAACATGATGAGGATGGAAAGAATAAAGGAATAAGAAGGCAAGGGAGAAAATAAGGACGAGAGACATGGGGTGAGTCCAAGAGATGCTTTGCATGCACTGTGGGGAAAGACAAGCGTCTGTGCCCTGGAGGGTTGCTGACAACTGGGGGAGAAGGTGGTGGACAGTGGACCCTGACGGGGGAAGTCTGGAGCAACAGATAAGGAAGGGTAGTTGCTTGCCCCTTTCCCTATGGTCATCTTGCAATTCAATTTGATATTGATCGAGTCTGGCAGACAGTGACAGACCCCAGAGAGACACACTATTTATGTACCATCTTTAAGGCATTTCCAGTTGTGGCTTTAGCCAGAACTTTTTTTTCTCTCTTTTTTAAAAATATTTATTTATTTATTTGAAAGTTGGAGTTATATAGAGAGGGGTAGATATATACAGAGTGAGTGAGAGAGAGAGAGAGATTGATTTTCCATATGCTGCTTCACTCCCCAAATAGCTGTAACAGCCAGGAGCCAGGAGCTCATTCCAGCTCTCCCACATGGGTACAGCGGCCCAAGCACTTGGGCCATTTTCCGCTGCTTTCCCAGGACATTAGCAGGGAGCCGGATCAGAAGTGGAGCAGCTGGGACTCAAACCAGTGCCCATATGGGATGCCAGCACTGCAGGCGGCAGCTTCACCTGCTATGCCACAGTGCCAACCCCAGCCAGAATCTTTAAACTGAAAAATGTGAAAAGACTAATGTGTTCAGGAGAGGTGAAATTCTGAGAAGGCAAGCCATGGGTTCGCTTGAAATGCTGTTTGTCATTTGCCTAGCAATGCTGAAACACGTTGTGAAAACAAGCCCACCCTAAGGTTTTTTGTATAAAGGCTACGTTGGAAAGATTCTGTGTTCTGGAATGAGGGGGCAGAAAGGGGCAGGAGTAAAATGTTCAAGTGCTCATTAGCTCATTAGATCAGACAATGTAAGAGGAAAGTCTATGCTGCTCAGCACCAAAGGGGCCACTTGATTCCCCAAGTCTTCCAGCTCAAGCACAGAACATTTTTTGAGAAAATAACCCAATTTGAACAGAGAGCTGTATCAACAGCTTTGAGGCTGAGGCCCAAGGCAGTGAGAACAATGCCTGCTCTACATGCTGGGCAGCCAACCGAAACACCAGGGCTTACCTTTTCAGTTTCCTTACTTGCCACCAGTCAGGGCAGTCTTCCCTGGGAATACACCCCATGTTGACGTTTGGCTGGGAGACATAGTTTCTCCTTGAATCGCTGTCGTATTTAACTAGGCTGGTACTTGAAGACGGCACATCCATTTTGAGAATAGGAACTGCTCGAGGAATCTTGAGCTTTGAAGGACAAGAGATTTTAATGCATCACAGTGAGGCACAGATCTGTGTACTGGGAACCAACAACCAAAGTGAACTGAGAGAGAGAGACAGAGAGAGAGAGAGAGAGAGATAAAAGGGAGGAAAAAGGAAGGAAAGGAAAGGGAAAGAAAGAGAGGGGAAACAGGGAATATTAAGCCTTAGCAAGGACATGGAGCAACATGAACTCTCATACTATCTCTGGTTGGAGTATGAAATGGTCCAATCACTTTAGAAACCTTTTTCCAGAATCAACTAAAGTTGGCTGTGCTCATAATCTATGAGCAGAAATATGTATGTTCACCCAACAGTGAAACCAAAAGATTTAAAAGAATCTTCTTACCAGAATTATCTGAATTAGATAAAAAAAAATGTAAACTTCCTAAATGCCCATCAAGAGGACAAAATAATAAACATATTGTGGTAGCAGTGAGCTGAATAGTGGTGCCCCCAGAAATGTTCATGTTCTAATTCCCAGAACCTGTGAGTCCCTAACATGGTAAGAGAGACTTTGCAGACTGTGATTATGATAAGAATCTTGCCATAGGGAGAGAGTAAAGGGAGGCAAGGTGGTCAGAGATTAGAAAGATATGAGGGTGGAAGCAGGTTTCAGAGAGCAGAGAATCTGCCGCCCTTCTCCTCTGGAGATGTAGTGCCAGGAGCCACTGAACGTAGGAGGTCTTTAAGAAGCTGGAAAAGGCAAAGGAAATAGATCCCTGTGCCCCATTCCCCTGCCTGCCCCAAGCCTCCTGAAAGAACAGCCATGTAGACCCACTGTAGACTTCTGAGCTGCACGACTATTCGAGAATAAATTCCTGTTGCTCTAGGCCACTGAATTTGTGGTAATTTAGTAGAGCAGCAATAAGAAACAAACACAGTGCTATATTCACACAATGCAATGCTATACAGCAATGAAAATACGCTGTAATCACATACTAAAACTTAAGTGAGTCTCATACACTGAACAAAAGAAAACAGACAATCAGTGACTATATATTTTATGATAACATTTGTGTAAAGGTCAAAACCAGGCAAAAAATGTATCAGATTGTAAGTCAGGCTAGTGGTTAGTGTTTGTGGAATGTAGTGACTAACAGGGAACACGAGGGTGGCCTTGGGCTTCTGTTTCCCAGTCTGACTGTAAATTATACAGGTATGTTCAGTTTGTGACAACTCATCAAGTTGAATGCTTAGGATTTGTGTTTTTAAAAGTCATGGTACATTAAAAATTTACATGATACATATGTGTATTTACGTGTGTGTATATCTGCTCTACATTTAGTTTTTTCACATTCTATTTGCTCTTTCTTCAGAAATATCATTTACTCAGAGCTGAGGCTTTGACATTCTGGAAATTTTAGCTATGCATGACACGGTTATTTATGAGCTGTGAGGTGGGTTCTCTCCAAAGATAAATGCATTGGAAAGTTCCTTAAACGGAAGTGCAAACAGAATGACTGGAGAGCTCATTTTTATTCCCCCCAATCAGAGAACAAGCCCTCTACTGAGTGCTCTGGTAAAAACAAAACAAAGGAAAACATGCTTTTCATGATACCCTCTCTGATCCTTGCTTCATTTGGGCAGCTTATATTCAAAACAGGCCTATGAACTCTTGGCCAGATTTCCTGATAATTTTCAACACATTTCCCAGAGACGGGAGACTGGATGCCAGAGACTAGATGCAATGGATCCTGACTCCTAAATTATCCTCTGCTGTTAGAGTTGTTTAAACAAACCTGATTGGAATTTCACCCTTTGGAAGTGTAGAATTCAGTGACTTTTAGTAACTTTATCAAGTTGTGCAATCCTCACCACAATCTAGTCTTAGCATATTTCCATCACCCCGAGAAAATCTCTCATGCCCATTTGCAGCCAGTCTCCACTCCCACTCTGGCCCTAGGCAATCACTAGCTGACCTTTGGTCCTCATAGATTTGCTTACTGCGAACATTACTCTTAAATGTCTTACAAGGCCATACTTTCACAAGGACACACCTTTTGGATTTATGCCCCATGCTCGTCATGTGTGATTTCATCTTGATCTTTAATTATATCAGCAAAGACCTTGTTTCCAAGTAAGGCCACATTCTGAGGTTCTGGAAGAACATGAATTTTGGAAAGCACTATTCAAACCCACAATAACAGATTCTTTTCATCCTTCATGTTGGTTTGCAAGAATTATATGGATTTTACTTAGAGAGAAATGTGTGTGAATGTGTGTAGCTGAAAATAAGTACCTAAGACACCATAGACTTGACGTGTGGGTGAGGACATGTCCTCTTCCTTTCATAGAACCACTGGGAGGCCATCATATGTGTCTCTTGGCATTGGAAGCAGCTGATACCTGCCTAGGAAGGCTAAAAGGAAGCTGTGACTATCACCACAAGTAGAACACAAAACAGCGCAACAGCTCACCATGCAGGAGTGAGCTGCATGCAGCTTAGTTAACTAGAGTGATGAAGGATTTGGTTGTTTCTTGTAGGCCAACTCCACCCTTGGGGGAAGACTTGGCTGAGAGTCACCTTGATACGGAGTCTAACCAAGATGAGTGAATTGACCCGGAAGAGTTGAGGAATGAAATCCCAAGAGCTAGGATCAAAACACCATCTTCCGTCACAAAACTACATTTGAATCTGCCCTGTGGGAAGCCCACAAAAGTCTCCCATAAGATAAAGAATCGGCAGTGTGCAAACTCTCCCAAACAGTATCGCCATGAAATCATGGTAGGACCAGCCACACGAGTGTCTCTTTTCCATTAGATACCCTCCTCTTTGGTCCTGCACTGCAAGGGTCAGAAGCCCCAGCCTCTCCACAGCCCCTCTCCAAAAGCAGGCTGCCAGCTGATGCAGACTGAGCAAGGTGACAAGGAGAAGTTTTTTTTTTTTTTTTTTTTTTTTTTTTTTTTTTTTTTTGACAGGCAGAGTGGACAGTGAGAGAGAGAGACAGAGAGAAAGGTCTTCCTTTTGCCGTTGGTTCACCCTCCAATGGCCGCCGCGGCAGGCGCACCGCGCTGATCCGATGGCAGCAGCCAGGAGCCAGGTGCTTTTCCTGGTCTCCCATGGGGTGCAGGGCCCAAGCACCTGGGCCATCCTCCACTGCACTCCCTGGCCACAGCAGACAAGGAGAAGTTTTACTTGTAATGATGTTTGAAACTGTGTGATTATAACAGGACGGGCCATTCAAAACTTGTTCTCATGACTACCAGTATCAGGGGAAATTTTTTCAGCTGGGAGTGACTAGGAAGCTATGAAATCTACCTAAAACTTTTCCTGAAGACAGAGAGGAAAGTCCACCGAGTAGCTTTGAAGGGATAATGGCGAGAAAGAATTATGTTGCTTCCTACTTGCCCCCTACAGAGTCTCATTCCAACATGAGGCAGTACTGGCCATGCCTGAATAGGGAACCAACGAATAACAGCTGCCTGTTATGTGTGAGGCCATCTTAAGGACTTCTCCCAAAGACCCAGTGAATACAAAAATATAAATGCTACAATGAGCCTATATTTGAATCCCTTATTTGATACCAGCCATAGTTACTAGTGACAGCTCACATTTTCCCCTCCCTCTCTTTGAAGAGCCGTCTGAACAAAGCCCACATGTCCTAGTCTTGAATCTGGCAGCTCTTTGTTGATTTGATATATCCTGACCATGAAAAACATTTTTTCTTTCTTTTTTTTTTTTTTTTTTGACAGGCAGAGTGGATAGTGAGAGAGAGAGAGACAGAGAGAAAGGTCTTCCTTTTGCCATTGGTTCACCCTCCAATGGCCGCCACGGCCGGCGCGCTGCGGCCGGCGCACCGCGCTGATCCGAAGCCAGGAGCCAGGTACTTCTCCTGGTCTCCCATGGGGTGCAGGGCCCAAGCACTTGGGCCATCCTCCACTGCCTTCCCAGGCCACAGCAGAGAGCTGGCCTGGAAGGGGGGCAACCGGGAAAGAATCCGGCGCCCCGACCAGGACTAGAATCCGGTGTGCTGGCGCCGCTAGGTGGAGGATTAGCCTACTGAGCCGTGGCGCCGGCCAAAAAACATTTTCAAAATGTCAACTTACCACTCTGTCTGGGAAGGTAGGAGCTCTCTGTTTCTCTTCATTGATTGCAACATGAAGATCAGCATCTGAAAAGTAAAACTTTTGAAATACATAAGTCCCTCTCTTCCCTAGGAATAAAACTCTGGATAGACTCTGCACTTAAAGCAAACCCTCTCTACCTACTCTACTGTCATTAAAAAATTGACACACATATACAGAATGGAAAACTACCTTAAATATATCTTTTCAAACTTAGCCATCATCATTTTGGTATGTATAGTGATTAAAGTGTGACTTACATTTTATCTCTTGATATATTGTTGAACATTTTTATTTATTTTGAAAGGTGGAAGGAGGAGAGAAGGAGGGGGGGAGAAGGGAGGGGGATCTTCTATCCACTGGTTCATCCATTCCCCAGTTGCCCACAACAAAGGCTGGGCCAGGCTAAAGGCAGGAGTTGGGAACGCAATCCGGGTCTTCCACATGGAAGGGACCCAACTACTTGAGTCATGGCCTGCTGCTTCCCAGGGTGCACCTTAGCAGGAAGCTGGAATCAGAAGTACAGTGGTGACTTGATATGGAAGGTGAGCATCCCAAATAGCATATTAACTGCTATGCCTAACATCTGCCCCTGATATATAGTTTTTGAAGTGTGTAGTTTCGGTTTTTTAGTTTATGATTTTTGTTACTTACATGAAGAGAGAGCTGGTTTTCTTAAGAGGGAAATGTAGCTTTTTAGATCATGGTGATGTGTTTACCACATTCTACCTCTTTGGAGTTTAACTTAAGCCAGGAAGAATTTCTCATGAAGTGAAAGAATGGCAGATGTTAATGTTATTATTATTTTAATAGCTATAACTCAATTGGCCCTAGAATTACACTTCATTTGCTACATAACATCTGTGAGGCTGGATTTTCACGATGTCAACCAAGTTGGCACATCTTATTTACTTCCAAGCTGTTTTAGGGTTGGCCTAATGGGGCACCATCCCCCCAGTGCCCAGCCCAAAAGAGGAGTCACACGTTACATGCTTCCCAGAGGGTACATCCTGGGGCTGCTTTACAGGTCTGCTGGCAGCACAGGTACTTCCCGTCCACGAAGAATCCACTGTGGTACTTGATCAGCAGGTGAGGGTTGCCCCTGATCTCTGGGGAGCAGGCAGGAAGAAAACAAGATGTGAGTGAACATTGGTCCAAAAGAAAAAATGCATTCAGCAGGCACTCTTATCACATAAGGGTAAAAACCTCATTTTGCCAGCAACCATGGTAAGAGCACATGGCTCTCAAAGGATGTAAGTTTTTCACTCAGAAGACAATAAGCTAAAGAGTCTAACCATGTATAAAGTGAAAACAACAAAATAACGTATAGAGGTTGAGTGTCCCTTATTTGTAATGCTTAGGACCAGTGTTTCAGAGTTCAGAATTGCTTGGCTTTTGGAGAATTTGCATAGACTTTGCCTGCTGAGCATCCTTAAATCTAAAAATCTGAAATTCCAAATGCTCCCAAATCTGAAACTTTTTGAGCATCATGTTGGTGTGCAAAAAGTTCCAGATTTTGAATTTGGGATTGTGGGATTAGGGATGCTGAACCTGTATCACTCTTGAAGGAAAAAAAAAAACCTAGTAGAATATGCATATACAGGTGAGCTTGGTGTTAAGTTAGAGAAACTCAGCCCTGAGGGAAGCGAGGCCACAGCACCGGTGCTCTTTGTGGGAGAGGGGCTGGCGGGCAGGAGTAGGTCTCAGCAGAGAAGGAAAAAAGCGTTCTGCTGTGCATTCACTTCCCCTCACTTTTTATTTTGAAAAATTGCGAATGTACAGAAACGTTGCAAGAATAGTACAGTGAACATCCACCTTGATCCATCACTTATTAACTGCCTGCCACATTTGCCCTATCTTTCTTTTTGTTCATATGTATCACTTTATTATTTTTTTTTTTGACAGGCAGAGTGGACAGTGAGAGAGAGAGAGAGAGAAAGGTCTTCCTTTTCCATTGGTTCACCCTCCAATGGCCACTACAGCCGGCGCTGCGCCGTTCCAAAGCCAGGAGCCAGGTGCTTCTCCTGGTCTCCCATGGGGTGCAGGGCCCAAGCACCTGGGCCATCCTCCACTGCCCTCCCGGGCCACAGCAGAGAGCTGGACTGCAAGAGGGGCAACCAGGACAGAATCCGGCGCCCTGATCAGGACTAGAACCTGGGGTGCTGGTGCTGCAGGTGGAGGATTAGCTTAGTGAGCCGCGGCGCCGGCCCATATGTATCACTTTAAGATGCATTATTGTTATATTTTGCTTAACAACGAGAGATTAGGAAGTAGTAGATATCACAAGCTAATAATGTTCATTGAGCTGGTGCACTAACCCTGGACTGACGACCTCTGGATTTGTTACTGTGGGAGAACAACAGCGAAGTTATTTTAGCAGTTGTTTGAGATCTTTTTTACCTGCAGTCAAAAGCATTACTTGTGAGGCCGGCGCCACGGCTCACTAGGCTAATCCTCCGCCTTGCGGCGCCGGCACACCGGGTTCTAGTCCCGGTCGGGGCGCTGGATTCTGTCCTGGTTGCCCCTCTTCCAGGCCAGCTCTCTGCTGTGGCCAGGGAGTGCAGTGGAGGATGGTCCAAGTGCTTGGGCCCTGCACCCCATGGGAGACCAGGAGAAGCCCCTGGCTCCTGGCTCCTGCCATCGCATCAGCGCGGTGCGCCGGCCGCGGCAGCCATTGGAGGGTGAACCAACGGCAAAGGAAGACCTTTCTCTCTGTCTCTCTCACTGTCCACTCTGCCTGTCAAAAAATAAAAAAAAAAGCATTACTCGTGGATGCAAATCATCTACTGCACATGTGGCTGCCCTAGTGATGGGGACTTGCTGTAGTTTTCTGAGGGGCTAGCAAACATGTTTCTGCCTCTCCACTCTTCATTTTTCTATATGCCTTCACAGCAACTGCCCAGGGGCCATCCAAACTCGTCCCATATAGATAGTTCCTGAAGGACCCACAGATAAAGACCCACAACATGACCAAGAGCTGCACACAGATGGTGTCTACGTAGCAATTGTTCGCCTCCCCGCACTCCTCGAGGAGGTTGAAAGGGAAGCAGAGTCTTCAAGCTGACCCTGGAAACTCTGCTACAACCACTGAGACTCATGCTCGTATGCAAAGTACTGACCATCTCACTCGTGACACATGACTACTCCAAGAGAAAAAGAAATGTGATCTCTCATTTTACAGGTTAGGAAACTGATACCCAGAGATACCAATATTAGTCTGTTCTGTTAAATGGCACAGCAACGCAGAAGTTGGCTGCAGTTTTGTGTCATGCTAAGAGGGATTCCCTTCTCACTTCAACAAGTTGGGAGTGGGCGAAGGATGCTTCCCTCCCACGGTGGGCCACCTCACTTGCCTACAGAATCAGCTGTTAGGCCCTTTCATGCGAAGGGAAAATTAAGCCCTGTGTGTGGAAAAGGAAGTGTCTGCCTCCAAGCAGAGTTGGTGTGTGTAGTTTGAGGTGTACCGAGGAAAGGCAGGCTCTAACACTTGAAGGGAAGAAAAGCTTCGCCACTCTAGGAGCTCAGTGCCTGAAAATGCACAGACGAAGTCATTATTTGAGTGGAAGATTGTGTTCAGACCATTACCCACTTTAAAGTAAAAATGCTGCAGAGGAAACCCTCACAATGCCAAATTATAGCAAAGATTCTCCCTCCTATTACAGGCTGTTACTAGGGCAGCCTAAAAATCACTGAATAAAAGCTTCAGCAGGCCCTTGTGTTTATAATGTACTGGATAAAAAAAGTGGTTTTGGGAGCCTAGCATTATGGTGCAGCAGGTTAAGCTGCCACCTGCAGCACTGGCGTCCCATACAGGTGCTGGTTCATGTCCTGGCTGTTCCATTTCCAATCCAGCTCTCTGCTATGGCCTGGGAAAGCAGGGGAAGATGGCCCAAGTGCTTGGGCCCCTGCACCCATGTGGGAGACCTGGAAGAAGCTCCTGGCTCCTGGCAGCAGCTAGGAAATGGTAAGTGCTTAGTGCATACTGGGTCTAACTTTCCTTAAACATCAAAGGTACAGCAGCCACAGGACTTGATACAGGTCCGTGAGCACCTGAACTTTGGCCTGGTAAAGGCAAGCCCAGTGGGTGGAGACCAAGTGGCCTGGCTTCCCCAAGCTGCTGTGAAGGCACAATGGCCAGCTCTGTGCTGAACAGGGAAGGGCATCCAACCCACAGGCTTCCTGTACGCAGCCATGAGCGTGTGAAATGATGAGTCTGGCACAGTCCCTGAGGGTGGCAGACAAATCAGGAGGTTCTCTCTTGGCATCGCGTCCTTTTACTACCATGGTGTTCCTCTATCGTGCTTCAAAAGAACTCAGTCAATTCCTCTCTTTTATGACATTTTAAAAAATACCTTTCTGTAATGCTTTCAACCACTGACTCCGGCTGTCTTCATTTGATGCATAGACATAGAGAAGCCCATCCTTGTAGACGATCTGGAAGGGAAAGGATTTGGTGCATTTAGATAAAATTACATCATAGTTCGCTCTGGCACATCTGCAAGTTTCCTGTTATCCATATATATATAATTTGCATTAGTTCTGGAAGGAGGTGATTAAAAAGCATATTCTTAAAAATCTTCCACTCCTCAGTTGGTTTTATCCCAGACACTCTTGCATGGGAAATCATAGCAGTGATGTACCTAAAAGTGGTGACCATTGAGGTCTCAGCAGAGATGCCCTGTGCCATTGAGAACTCTAATATGTTAGACATGACATGTGTTGTAGGAGGGGTCTTGTCCATCTGCCTACCCAATGGTGATTGCTTTTGTAGTCTATTAGAAAACATTGATTTAGCTGTTCTATCCTTAAAAATTCCTCCAGGGATAGAATGTCCTTTACTTCGCTATGCCATCTCTGCTGATTTCTTATATTCTCATCATTATACAGCTCATGCTTATGTTGAATAAAAATGTATCTCCCTATTGCTTCAATCTGTTGCATTACATGGCACCCAGGAATCCCCAAGTAAGCTCTTCTCTATTCTTTCACACACGTGTAAACGTTCAAAGAGTATAATATCTTCTCCAGATACTTCTCTAGTTTCTTCAACTCCTGTTGGTAAATGATACATACCATTTGTTAAACACTTACTAGTTGCTGAGCTCTTTCTTAGTTAACCTTAATATTTTAATGCTATTTCAACTCAGTGAAAAATATGAGTATGCTATTTTTCCAAGTGAGAGAAGCTGAATGGATGTCATGTAAGTAGTAGGGGTAGGAGTTCTGTGAGGCTCCAAGTCCTGTGCCCTTTTGAGTACCTGTGTCTCTGTGATGTCTTTTCAGCATCTCCAAGCACTCTCCCCCAGCTTCTCCCAATTGGGTAATATTTTTTAAGTGGAAAGTACGGGTTGTTAATTAACTGGATTATCAGATTTCTTTTTTAAAAGATTTATTTATTTATTTGAAAGATAGTGTTACAGAGAGAGAGAGAGAGAGAGAGAGAGAGAGACAGACAGACAGAGGTCTTCCATCTGCTGGTTGACTCCCCTAATGGCTGCAATGGCCAGGTCTGAGCCAGGCTGAAGCCAGGAGCCAGGATCTTTACCTGAGTCTCCCACATGAGTGACAAGGGCCCAAGCACTTGGGCCATCTTTTGCTGCTTTTCTCAGGCCATTAAGCAAGGAGCTGAATCAGGCCATAGCAGAGAGCTGGATCGGAAGTGGAGTGGCTGGGACTCGAACCGCGCCCATATGGGATGCCGACACTGCAGGCGGCAGCTTTACCTGCTATACCACAGCACCAGCTCCGAGCAAGGAGCTGAATCAGAAGCGGAGCAGCCAGGACATGAACCGTACCCATATGGGATGCTGGCTTTCAGGTGGCATCTTTACCTGCTATGCCACAACACCGGCCCCCAGATTTTCTTTCTGACCATAAGTTCCTAATACTAGCACTAGGTAGTCTGGCCAGCTGAAAAACAATCCATTGCCTTTAGATCAGAGTGGGAAGAATTCATGATAAAATGAAAGTCGGGTATGGCTTAGTTCAAGTCACTTCCAAAAGTGCTCTCCACAGCATATCATGTTTGGAATACATCAGGGCAAATTCAAACTCCCGCCCACGGGGGTACAAAGCTCCTCGTGGGTCCTTCCCACTGCTTCAGGCTTGTTTCTTTCACTCTCTCGTGCTTTACTCAGAGAAACTGCTTCGAGCTGGCCAAAGAGACCAAGCTACTTCACACTTCAGTGTCTTGACACCTGTTGCTTTTGTCCTGCTGTGCTTCCTGTCTTTGCTGGGTTATGCACTACTTGTGCTTCTGAACCTGAGTGTCACCTCCAACAGACCATCTCCCTGACCTCCTGGAGGGAGGAACAAAGCTCCTGCTGCCTGGGGCACCATGGATGTCCTCTGCCCACTTCCAGCTCAACACTCATCCTCATTGCATTATGTTCACTTGTCAATTTTGCCACCTCCTTGCAAATGCCTTGGGGCAGGGGCAGTGTTTCATTACCTATAGTGTGCCCACCAGCTCCAGCTCATAGCACAGCAAAGATGAACACTATCTAATGAAAGAGATTGTCCGCCCCGTAGCAGGCCAGGCCACTGCAGTTACACTCTCTTCTTGTCCCCCCACCCCCCAGGAAAGGCAGATTGTTGTACAGAATTTCAGCTAACTGCCCAACTCCCATCTGGGGATGTTCCAAGCCATGTCATGTCTTACTAGATCATTTCACACCATCATTATTTTTCTTAGATATTCTGAGTTCATGATAGAAAATATTAAAGAAACTTTCAGGGGCCAGAGTGGTGACATGGCGGGTTAAGACACTGCCTATGACGCCAGCGTCCTGTATGGGCACTGGTTCGAGTTCCGGCTGCTCCACTGCAGATCCAGCTCCCTGCTAATGGCCTGGGAAAAGCAGCAGAAGGTGGGCCAAGTTTTTGGGCCCCTGCACCCACATGAGAGACCCTAATGAAGCTCCTGGCTCCTGGCTTTGGTCTGTCTCAGCCCTGGCTGTTGCAGCCACTTACGGGAGTGAGCCACTGGATGGACGATTTCTGTTTCTGTAACTCTTTCAAATAAGTAAATCAATCTAAAAAGAAAACCAAAAGTAAAGAAACTTCCACCCAAGGTAATGCTGTTGCTGCCCTTACCTGAAATGGGTACTGTCTCTCCACTGGTGTCTGTTCCTCGAGATTCACTTTCTCCACACATCTGATTTTCTTAATTTCAATTGATCCTTTTCTGCTGCCTCTTTTCTGAATTAGAACAAAATATTACAATACTGCATGCGATGTACCATGGTGCCCAAAGAAAGCGTGAAGATAAAGTTATGCTTGGAAGAGAGATTGGAGGATGGCTGCTCAGTGAAGAATCACTTCCCATTCCTCCATAATAGTCAAAATCCAATGACAACAGAATGTATTTAGGGTGGACACATTATACTCCTCCAAAAGCAAGTCTTTAAGCAGTAGTTAATAATCTTGTTTGATTATCTTGAAATGTGTTTCAGATCACCTGCCATGTGGTGAATCCATGCATAGTTTTCCATGAACTTTTTGGACAGGTTTTAAAATTTATTTATTTGAGAGAGAAAGAGACAGATAGAGAGACAGAGAAGGACACAGAGAGATCTCCCATCTACTAGTTCACTTCCAAGTGACCGCAATGGCCAGGGTTGGGTCAGGCAGAAGCCAGGAGCTGGGAATTCAGTCCAGGTCTCCCACATGGGTAGCAGACACTCAACTACTTGAGCCATCAGCTGCTGCATCCCATGGTGCACATTTGCAGGAAGCTAGAATCAAGAGTGGAGACAGGACTCAAACCCAGGCACTCTGCTATAGGATGTGGACATCCCAACCAGGGGCTTAACCATTCTGCCAAATACCCGCCACTCCACAAACTTTTTGAAGATCTCGCGTATGCATGAATTTCAAAAAAATTTTTTGCACAAAAATCAGCTTATTATTTAATTCCATTTTTCCACTAACTTTTTGGAGTACCCTTGAACACTCAGAAAAATTAAGATTTAACTCCACAAAACAATTCTTTGTTTCAGGTTCATGACAGAATTTCAGCTTTTCTACTACAATAGAATCCCCAACTATATAGAAATAGTTTGACTTACAGCAGATTTCTAACTGTCAGCCTACTAACATTTGGAGTGGGATCCTTCTTTGCTGTGGGACTGTCCTTGTGCACTGTAGGGTGTTTAGCAGTATTGCTGGCCTCCATGTACCCAATGTCAAAAGCATTTACCCTCACTAGCTGTGATAACCTAAAATGTCTCCAACCATTGTGCAGTATCTTGTGAGAAGCAAAAATGCCCTCAGTTGAGAACAACTGGTCTCAAGTTATATTTTGCCTTAGTTAACAAATGCCTTAAAATCCTTTATCCTGAATTTATTTTTTATCTTAGTTAAGAAAAGACAACGTGATAAGTGGAAGCAAGTTCATTTTTACTGTGTATGCTAAGAAGGCTGATATTCTTTCATTATAATCAAGTACTTTGTGGGAAAACAATAAATAGTATAAAAACAATAGAATAAATAGGGTCTCACCATTTTGTCATATTCATAGTAGGAAAGATTTGTTTTGGTTAAAACAAAAAGCCGCTCTTTGTAATTATTTGGTGACATTTTCTTCTTTTGCTGAGACCTTTTGAGAAGAAGTTCTTCTAGAATGGATTTTGTATCCATGTTATCGTCCTAAATAAAATAAAATATTTAAAATGAAGGTTTGCAGCATCTAGCTAGGTTTTCTTTTAGCCTCCATATTTTAAGTCAACTTTTTTCACTAGGGATAATATAGATGCTAATTTAAAAAAAGAGATTGACTTAGTTTTATGAAGTACATGTATTCTTACAGTTATTTTCTATGGCTTTTACTTTAAAACTTAGAAATATGTTGATTTTGTAAAGCATCATATGCATTCGACTCATCTCCCACTCAGAGTCATAAATTCGCCATCTTTGCACTGCCTTCCAGATCACCATATCAAAGTGCATTTGATTCTTTAAATATTCTAGAAGTAGTTGCCGACTTGCATAGGAGATAATAAAACCTTGTGAAGAGGTGAATTCCAAATGGCTCAGCATGTATTAAATAGTTCATCCGTTGAAATTTCTCTTCATTGATGTGGCCAAAAGGTTTTACCAAATTATTCAAACCATTGTGGGGTTCTGCTGATATCATTGTAAATGACACCCACAGTCCTGATCATGACCATAATTTAACATAAAGGACATGGGTATAATTTACAATACTTCTGAGAATTTAAAATCCAAATGAATGCCCAAGACAGAACAAAATGAAGAAACTGTATGAGAGTGCAATTCAAACATGCTGTCAAAAAAGAGTTAAAAGACTTGAAAAAAATTATTGCATTTACAAGGTGAAAACATTCTTTTTTTTCTCCCTGTGTAAAAATTGAAATGTGAAATATTTCTGACAAATACATGAATTCAACTTCTGGTTCTCTTGATTCTGTAGCTTCAATCCTCAGTGTAATGTTCCATTTAATAATAAGCAGTAGGTCACAAAGATAAATGTTCTCATGTTGTTCTTTGCTTTGTGAAAGTGCATAGGTACTGGTACTCGGCTGCCCAATAGTTCATTGATAATATGAAGATATTAACTTTACTTACCTTAGATTTGCTAGATTTGCTAGAACTGTAGGTATGGGTCCTTAAGTTTAACTCTCAATTCTAAGTAAAAGTTACTGCTCAGACGCAGTATTGTTCATTTCCTCTGGCTATACCCAGGGTCATGCATTCAAAAGAAGATATTTGCATCGTGCTTATCATTGTGATAAGGAAGCAGCCATGCAGGTATTGCTCTGTCTGGACGGAGGCGGGTGCCAAGTGAATCTGTCCAATCACTGGAAGATTCTCACTGGCCCCAGGAGTGTGATGGGCCCACTACAGCCCAGGAGTGGAAAGGAAAGGAGACTAAGTAATAACTTGGGGGCTGGTGCTGTGGCGCAGCGGGTTAAAGCCCTGGCCTAAAGTGTTGGCATCCCATAGGGGCACCGGTTCTAGTCCCAGCTGCTCCACTTCCAAACCAGCTCTCTGCTATGGCCTGGGAAAGCAGTAGAAGATGGCCCAAGTCCTTGGGCCCCTGCACCCACGTGGGAGACCCAGAGGAAGCTCCTGGCTCCTGTTTTTGGGTCAGCACGGCTCCAGCCGTTGCAGCCATCTGGGGAGTGAACCAGCAGATGAAGACCTCTCTCTCTGTCTCTACCTCTCTCTGTAATTCTTTCAAATAAATAAAAAAAAAAATCTTAAAAAAAATAAAATACAATTGGGTGTTGAATAAACCATGGTCAGCTCAGCCAGCTTTCCTCCTGATATAGATCACACAACTCTAAAGCTGGATTGGAGAAAACCAGCTTTCATTACTTATTTACATAGATCAAGAGTCTGTTTATTAATTCATGAAGTCTCCCAAAGGCATTCTGTTGATTTATAGACAGGTAGTGGTGGTCTTATCCATTCAGTGCAATGAAGTCATGGTTATTTTTTGCTTTGGATATTATTTTATCTCTTTGAAAAAAAGGATAATTATTTTTGTGAAAGAAGAATTCATTTCTCAAGCACAATAGATGGCTATTTGTCATAGTCACTGGCTAAGGCAGAGTGTGGCAGAGCCTCCTTAAGGCATCAGGGAGCACGCCTATCTCTCATGTCTCCCTCCACTGCAAAAGTGACATATACAACTGCTCAGATTAGTTTTTTTTTTTCTAAATCCCAGAAGAAAATTTGCTGGAAGACTTTTGGAAATGATGAGGCCTACTTTTTGTGAGTGAAGGCCCCCTTTTGGGGGGAGCCATATAACACTGGACCAAATTGCAGGGCATTTTTTTGGCTTTTACAGCCCTACATTTAAAACTTGTACTAATAAAGCAGAAAGAGAAAACTGTGACAACTCCTGCCAAAGTCCTTTTATATTCACAGCTGATATCTGCTCTTCTCACAGCAGAGTGCTAATTAAGCAGATATGGTTGGTTGAATAGAAAGTTTAGTTTTTAACTTGTTCTTTAGGTGTTAAATCAATTCGTGACATTAGGACCAGTTTTAAAAATGCAAAACCCAATGACCAAGGCAGTATGCAGTCTTTCCTAGTACAGTATGATGATACACACATCAGGAAGGGCTTTAAATACTATATTAACATGAATAACTTGAGTCACAGAAACCATTGACAAATTCACAAACTTTCCTCTGTGTACTGAAGGGAAGAACATTGAATAGAAAGGAAGCTAGCCGGCCAGTCCTCAAGCACATCTCCAATAAATGTCTGAGGGTTTATAAGCCTGTTGCATCTGACAAAATGCAGTGTTTCAAATTTCAACACAATTGCTCTTTCCAAAACGTTACCCTTTGTGAATTCTTTGGCTTCCATTTTTAAAATCATGTTCTGTATTTTTATTCCACAAAACCAAGAACTATAGGCGGGTAAAGGAAGAGTAACACACCTCTAGAAGTTTTCTATTCACAAGAATGTGTGCATGTTCATTTTCACAAAGGGTTCACAACTGTGCGCATAGGTCTGCAACCTGCTGCTCTCATGTAACAGTCACCTGGAAGGAGAGCCCTGAGCTGGACTCCAGAAGCTTCCTAACACACTCGCAGAGCCCTGTGTTGATGACTTAGGCTTTTGTCAGCTCCAGATCAGTTTCTTCTAAGGTAAACCCTCTAGTCCTAGTTCAGCCTTGGACCTCCTTCTGCTTCTGTTTGCTTCTGTCCCTCCCTTGTGCTTCCCCTTTCTCCTCTAAATAGCCTAGATTCTCCATCTTAAGGCTTCTCTATGGTCTCACTTGGTACAGGAGGTGATAACTGGCGCTGACTTTTAGAAATGCAATTTCTCCTTTCTTGTGTTAGTGCAATATATAAACAGGGCTCAGTTTCCACCATTGACTCAAATGCTTGTTCAGCAACTGATAAACTGTTCTGCCCACCCTTATTTAAGGAAAATTCAGTTGTGAAGGCAAAAAGAAAAAAACAACCTTTTAAAAGAAAATGACATCTTAAATGTAGTCCATATGAACAAGAAATGCATTTACCTAGGGGAGCTGGTGAGATTCGGCTGGACTCTCAGATCATTACTCACACAGGATATACACATCAGTTTTCTTAGCAAATCACTCAGGCTGCATAGTTCCATAAGCACATGAAAGTAGAAAGAGACTAAAGCATAGAGCATGCAAAAAAAGGAGGGGGGTAGAGATCAATATTGTATTTTCTATAAGGAAGTCAGGAACCATTATATAACCCATTACATACATAAAAGCTTCATATTTAATTAATCTGACTTGTAACCATCATGGTTATTTAGGTGTATAAGGAAATAATATCACCATAGTAAGAGGTCCAGTTTGGCTTTTCTGTTCGACACACTTCACTTTGAGCCTACAGTGTGCCCAACATTGAGTGACTAATTGCAGAAATAAAGATTAACTTTGAGGTTTGAGAGGACAATGGGTTTTCAAAAAGTTTTTGGAAATGTATATTGTGAAACAACTGGATTTAAACTTTTATTGCATTGAAATAAACTGTATCTTTCAATTTCATTTTCCACAAACATTTTGAAAGTACCCTCATGGGATTTTATTACCAGTAAAGATTACTGCAGGGTGATGGACTTAGAGGAAGAGGAGGAGGTTATAGGACTGTCATTTGTGAGCTGTGTCATCTTCGTCATCTTTTCTCTGCTCTAACATTTAGTTTTCTGGTCTGTAAAGCGAGAGAGTTTGCAGTGTTCACACTCTACATGACTTAAATGAGCAGTCTTATGTGAAAACACCTGGCACACTGGGCACCAGATCGTGACTGAAAGAGAGAGGCGGAAAGAAACAGTTCACATGCTAAGGCAGAGTCCACTGACTTCACTATCAAAGACCTAAGGAAGGAAACATGTCTTTTTCTTAAGATAATCAAGAAAAGTATTATGGAAGGGAGGCTCTTGAAATCTGATCTTGAAGGATGGGACTAATTTTAGTAAAAATAATAATCCTAGTCAACAGTTAATGAGAGCTGGCCCTGGGCCAGGTGTAATTTAGAGCCGCTAACAAGTGTAAATTACTTTCCTGGTCACAACTGCCCTATGGTCGTGACAAGCACACCTTATGGAGTAGGCAATAGGCCCACCATCCTACGTCGGCGTCGGCGTGTCCTAACATAGCCATCCTTTAGGGTAGTTTGTGACATTCCCACCCCTGGAGCAGGTTGTGATACAGTCTCCCTATAGAATAGATTCTAACATCAGTCCTTACGTGTGTAGCTGTTGAAGCTGTGATAGATCAATAAATTGCCCAGGCCCCAGTGTGTGGTGGGACTGGGATTTGAATCCCGCCAGTCTAACTGCATAGCCCACATTCTTTTTTTTTTTTTTTTTTGACAGGCAGAGTGGACAGTGAGAGAGACAGAGAGAAAGGTCTTCCTTTGCCATTGGTTCACCCTCCAATGGCCACCGTGGCCAGCACACTGTGGCCAGTGCATAGCGCTGATCTGAAACCAGGAGCCAGGTGCTTCTCCTGGTCTCCCATGTGGGTGCAGGGCCCAAGGACTTGGGCCATCCTCCACTGCACTCCCGGGCCATAGCAGAGAGCTGGCCTGGAAGAGGGGCAACCGGGACACAATCTGGCACCCCGACCGGGACTAGAACCCGGTGTGCCGGCGCTGCAGGCGGAGGATTAGCCTAGTGAGCCACAGCGCTGGCCAGCCCACATTCTTGACCATGATACTGATGCTGGAGAAGCAGCTGTCCTTGTGTGACCTTCCTGAATCAGAGAAGCTCTAACCTAAATACAGGAAGGCCATGATGGGATTTCAAAGCACGTAGCAGCTCTAGAAGTCATTTTAGAGATGCAACGTGAGTCCCAGCATCCATGATCCTAAGAGACACAGACCAGGGAGTCAGACGCTATTGTTCTGCCTGGTGCCCTGTCCACTCCAGCATGGCAGTAAATTGACTAAAAGATCTGTGTTCAGGTAAACATTCTATGGCCTTGCTAAGGCCTGCTCTTTGGTGAGAATAGGCATAAATTTGGGTTTTACCAGATTTATACGGGGGGCATTTTATTGGAAATAGGAGAAAGATGTGATCCATAAATAATGCTTCAGCAGGAACCCCTAATGCAGTGTCCCTACACTTTGAAAATAGATTCAAACCTGCCACCTCAAACATTAGAATAAACTCTAAGGGGCGCAGAGGGCAGTGGGAGGCAGCAAGGGAATGATGCCATCGGATAGTTCCCCCCACCAAAAAGCGTTATGTCCTGATTGGCTCAGGATGGTTCCTCTAAAGCTTTATCCTTTAAATTTGGGAGAAAAAAGAGCAACTCCCTAGCCCTTAACTGGGTCCAGTTGTCTTCTAGTTTACCTTGTCATTTAGGTAAAGACACAAGCTGGCGCCGCGGCTCACTAGGCTAATCCTCTGCCTGCGGCGCTGGCACCCCGGTTCTAGTCCTGGTCGGGGTGCCGGATTCTGTCCCGGTTGCTCCTCTTCCAGGCCAGCTCTCTGCTGTGGCCTGGGAAGGCAGTGGAGGATGGCCCAAGTGCTTGGGCCCTGCACCCCATGGGAGACCAGGAGAAGCACCCGCCAGCCGCAGCGGCCATTGGGGGGTGAACCAACGGAAAAGGAAGACCTTTCTCTCTGTCTCTCTCTCTCTCTCACTGTCCACTCTGCCTGTCAAAAAAAAAAAAAAAGACACAAAAAAGAATACATGGCCCTGAAGGGCAGTAGAGGGGGAGGGAGAGAAGCAGCGGGAAGAGGCTCCAAGAGGGACTAGGGGTGTTCCAAAAGGGAAAACGAGGACCTTGTGACAAACGACAAACGTGACCTTCAACTATTTGCCCAAGGCCAGGCCCGCTTATCTCCCTGTTGAATAACTGAAGAAAATACAATGCTAAGTTTAAACAAGAACAAAAAGCTTAAGTCAGCATCAGGCAAGTGGTTTGAAAAGTCTTATGGTGCTGGCCAAAGATAAATAAATACTGGCCGGCCCAGACAAAAGCTGCTAAATCCCTATGTCGCCTGAGTTTATGCAGGAGAGAGTTTCAGTTGATCTCAGCATCGCACAGACAGCAACGCTAAAACATTGGCACTCAAGTTCTCAGTGCTTAGAAGCACCATAGCTTAGTTGCTCCAACACGAAATTATGAAAACCAGACCCCTTGAGAAGACCATTTTCCCACAAAGCAAGCAAGATTTCCAGCGCTGTTCATGTTAGAGCTAAGATTCCATTGGGCCTGAGAGTCAGCCTCAGTGCCTCCCGCACAGAGCTTTCCTAAGCCCTTTCCCACTCTCCTCTGCCCTGGGGAACTCTCCCTGGGCCTCTTCTGAGGAGAGAGGCAAAAGGAGATGCTGCCACTCGCCAGCAGCCTTTGCTGAATGCGTTGGCCACATAACACTGCTTAGGCAACGCGGGTTGCTATGGGTGAAAGCACCAAGCTGCAATGGGTTCAAATCCCTGCTTTGCTTCTGTGCAATTGGCACGTTACTTAATCCTGCGAAACCTCACTTCCCCCTCTGTAAAGAGAGTCAGCCAGTAACCACATCAAGAGGCCATGGGAATCAAGAGAAAATGGCGGTAGAATGCCCAGCACCCTGGGAGCTGGTCTGCAAACCTGCAGACCTCAAGTCAGCAAGCACCGGCTCTGTGGGCTCGGTGCAGACTCTCCATCCTGGGGCTAGTTGCCTTAAAATCAGCACGAGCCAGCCCCCTATTGGCTGTATACTTGGGCTACCGCATTTCTTACAAATAAATACTTGCGTGTCACTCGGAGTATGGTCTTTGGACTGGCAGCATGGGCATCGCCAGGGAGCCTGTTAGGAATGCCGACACTCAGTTGCCACCCCAGACCTCATACCTCAGAATCTGCATTTTAGCAAGATCCTCAGGCAATCTGTGTGCCCACGAGAGCTTGAGAAGCGCTGATCTCAACCATATATAGCTGTCCTACCTACCTTTTAAGTCCATTGCAACCGTTCCAGTCCACAAGAAACTTCAAACTCATATGGACATGGGTACCACTGTATGCTTCGCCTCCCTCCCATCTTCCCACTTACATCTTAAAATACTCCCAACCGCCTGATTTAGGAACCTAAGAGCAAACATTTGTAGCTAAAATAATGTTATAAAAATACAATTAAAGAGAGAAGGTGTACCTAATATTTCTTTGTCTTACCGAAAGCAGTTATGAAGCCAATACAAAAAGCCGTGGAAGGGCAAAGCCTATAGAAAAGTGCGGGGAGAATCAGCAGAGGAAGGAGCTCAAAGCCAGCTGGGGCTGCTGGTGGTCTGCGCACAGCCTGACAGCGTCCCTGATGGAGAGTTTGAGCAAGGGGCAAATTCACAATAAAACTATAGCAGTTTAAACCTCTGGTCCCCAAGTTACATGGCCCCATCCAAAGCCCCAGGGAGCCCTCCACGATTGCATATTCACAATCTTGTACTATTTTTAGGCTAAATTAGGCTCCCCAGATTTTGTAAACTTGAGGCCCCACTGCACCTGGATTCGAACTTTTTCCCCATAGGGAACGACACAGCACAGCTACCGGACGCTTAAACGCACCATTTTGACTTGCTCCTTCGCCTGGCTCCGCCGCGGGGAGGTTAATCTGCTTCTGCAGGAGCTCAGCCCCAGTTGTCCTCTTTCCAGCGGCAGCAAATTGTCTCACATTTTCCCGGCTGCCGGCTCACAAATGGCTGCATTACTCAGTGCCCCCAAAACGCTTATTGTCCTGCCGGGCCTTACACAATCCTACAGGAAACCACGCTCAACACTTAGCCAACACTTGTTGATCTGATTGAACGCCACAGAAGCAGAGACAAAAGCATATTTCAGAAAGGTTCCAACTCTGATAACTGCAGCTCCTGCTTTTCCCAGGCAGCTCTCGGGCGCATGTGATAACCCTGCCTTTGTTTGGAGTGTTCTGTGCTGGAAAGGACAAGAAAATATCTCCGCGAAACCCCGACTTTTGACGCTAACTTCTCTCACAGCAGTCAGGAAACCATTAGGCAACGCCAAGGTGCATGAACACTTCGGCTCAAGGCTCAGGCAGAGGGGGACCGGAGAACACACGAGCCAGCAGAACAGTCCGTGGGGCGGAGAAGGAGCTCATTGTCACCTCGAAGCTTGGCAGGCTAGAGACGGCTACTCATTTAAAACATGAAGAAATCCAAGAAAGGAAAAGATACTGTCTTTGCTAATTGGTAGCGCACCAGCTGGTTGCCATTGGCCATGATTACAACCACATCACAACTGCTGCCTTTTCTCTTTCTACCATTTTCTCTGGGGCACACCGGCTGCTCACGGACTGATAAAATAACTCTAATGATATATTTTAGGCTCTGCTGTGGATGGCCAAGGAAATCAATCACGCTTTGGGCAGGAATTAAACACTGTGTTGGTTTGCCAATTGTTTGGACACGTTAAATTAGTTGTAAACATCTGTGCTGTGCTAGAGTTTAGGATTGTCAGAGGAGTGCAACAAGCCTGACTTTCAAAGTCCCCTTCTTTGGCACGGACATGGGGTCTGCGTCATTCCTACTTGT
Source organism: Oryctolagus cuniculus (assembly GCF_964237555.1). NCBI lineage: Eukaryota > Metazoa > Chordata > Mammalia > Lagomorpha > Leporidae > Oryctolagus > Oryctolagus cuniculus. The sequence continues at coordinate 1,624,220 of NC_091453.1, read as the reverse complement.
TCACTCAGTCAAGTCTTACTGAGAACCTACCACATGCTAAGCACTCAGGTAGGGGCCAGAGACACAACAGCAAACAGAAAGAGACAGCCCACCTTTCCAGGGGGCTTACGTCTAGTGGAGGAGGAACCACAACTGGCAGTTCAGTTAGGAGTCTGAAAAATAGCTTGCAGAGATATTTCTAATACTTGAGTCTGGAAACTAGAATTTGGGGAAGGGCAAAAAGCCCTTCAGAAGAATTGGAAAGAGTGTACATCACCGCGTCACAGACGGACGCCCAACAGCTCGCTGTCCTCTAAGGATGAAGTAGGCAGTCATTTGAGTGAAGCAGAGCAACAACTTGGCCAAATGGATGAACTCCCACTCTGCTCACTCACTTCCTTTCCCACTTGGTGGTTCGTACTTACTTATATCTGGTAACACGGCAAAAGAGCCATTGTCGAGTAAGAGGTAAATTTAGGGAAGGAGGTGGCACAACTGTGGAAACACCTGGGCCCAGTCTTGTGGACTTTCCACCCCTTCTTGGGGTTTAAAACATTCAAGGGCAGCTGGGAGGAGTGGTTTCCTCTAAGTCAAAATGTCACAGATCTATTTTCTTCTTTTACTCACTCACTTCCTCTGCGGTATCTCCTGAACCTTTCTTTGGCTCTGTGTCTTCTATGTCTTTAGTTAAATTTTGACTTTTGGCAACCTGCTAAGGCGATCACATGATTTAATTTACTGGAATTATAGTCTACATTGTCACCGTCACTCAGTGAGACTCTTACGGATTTTCTCTGATGCTTGTTCATGCCAGCCCTTAACAGGCAACAGCTAAAGGGACACAGCATGGGATAACCTGACTTCATGACATCAACAAGCTTATTCACTTATGCTTGCATTTTTAGAATAAGAACGAACCTGGTGAGAGGGGAGAGAGAAAGAGGGAGGGAGGGAGATCTGACTTGTGGCTGATCTCTAAAAGTTCATTTGACTGATGGCTTAAAAATCTACATGCTTCTGATACCAAATTTCAGCCAGAATCTCTCCCCTGAATTCCAGATTCATATTTGAATGTCAGCTTGTCCATCTATATTCATAATATCAATAGATAGGTCAAACTTAACATGTCCAAAGCTGACCTCCTGATGAACCCTTGAAACCAGCTCCTGCTACAGTCTTTCTCTTCACAGCTAATAGCAACTCTATGCTTCCAGTTGCTCAGGCCAAAGACTTCACCCTTCCCTCACCCCCAACATCCAATCCTTCAAGAAATAAGATTAACTCTACAAAATGAACCCCAAATTTGGCCACTTTTTCAGTGCCTGCACTGCTAGCCACCGGTTAAATCGCCCTCACCTGGAATACGGCCTTAGCCTCCTGTTTTCCCCTTCCCACCTCTTCTGTCTGCACTGAGTAGCCAGAGGGAGTCTCTTAAATGTAAGTCAAATCTTGTGTTTCTGGTTTGAATGCTCCAATCCCACCCCCCTTTCTGGTCCCTTAGTTCTGTCTCTAACATCATCTCATCATTTTTCTACCTTGTCACTCCAAAAAGCCCCCCCCCCCCCCGCCTGCCATATTCTGAGCAGCTCTGCCCCAGGGCGTTTGCATCAGCCATAGCCACTGCTCAGTGAACTGTTCCAGGTATCTGCTTGGTTCATTTCCTCGTCTCCAGTCTCTGCTTCAAGTGGCATCTCCCTAATGAGCTCTACCCAGACCATCCCGTGTAGTATGACCTCACATCCACTCAGCACTCCTAAGCTCCTTTATCGTATTCTACTTTTCCTTCTCCCCATGGCGCTTATCACCTTGTAACATAACGTGTAATTTCCTTCTTAACGACTTTCATTGCCTGCCTGCCTGCCTGCCTGCCTGCCTGAAGAGTAAGCTCACAAGGGCTCCAGCAGCTTCTCTTTGCATCTGGAGCTTTTCCCATGTGTGCCTTCATTAGGGCATCACTCACCACTTCCCGCATCGATGGCTTCTGCTGCTGAAATAATCGACCTAGGGGTTGGGATCTGATGTGACCATTCCACACGTACTGGAATTTAAGTCCAATGTGTTGCCTGTCTAGCATGCTTGCATTCCAGAGCTTGGGTTCAGCGGTGCAGCAAACACCCTTGTTCCTTATGACAGGAGATGGGTGAGTGGGAGATGGAGGTGGACATGAAAAGGTTTGTTGTTTGGTTTTGTTATGACCTTTTCTGACACCTATAACATCTTCAGAGGCTGTTAACATTTTAGCAGTTTTACCCCCTTTCCTTTAAGGGGAAGATAAGAATTTGAGGTGTGGATGGAATTAGTAAACTTGGAGCACCACTTGTTTTTGTAAATAAATTTTATTAGAACACAGCCACCATTTATTTATGTATGAGAGTACTTCAAAAAGTTCATGGAATTAAAAGATAAGTTTAATATGGTGCAAAAATTTTTTGAAATCCATGCATATGAGGGGTATTTTAAAAGTTCATGGCAATTGCTTATTATGAAAAAATTATGTTTGGAATGCAAATTTTTTGCACCAAAATAAACTTACTTTGCTTTTTTTTTTTTAAAAAAAGATCTATTTATTTGTTTGAAACACAGAGTTACAGAGAGAGAGAGAGAGAGAGAGAGAGAGAGATCTTCCATTTGCTGGTTCACCCCCAAACGGCAGCAACTACTGAAGCCAGGAGCTTCCTCTGGGTCTCCCATGCAGGTGCTGGGGCCCAAGGACTTGGGCCATCTTCTACTGCTTTCCCAGGTCATAGCAGAGAGCTGGATTGGAAGTGGGGCCAGCACGTTAGGAGGCAGTTTAACCCTTTACTCCACAATGCCGCTCCCTAACTTTTTAATTCCACTTTCCTCAGACTTAAAAATCTCCTTGTACTATGTATGGCTGCTTTTGTTGTCCAGTGTCAGAGTTGAGAAGTTGTGTCAGAGATTGCACACAAGTATTGACTACCTGGCTGTGACGGGAAAAAATTGCTAACTCATGCTCTAGAAGAATCTTGCCAACTATGGCATGACCTGGTAGCTTTGACTTTACTTCAAAGGCTCAACTGAACAGTCACTGAATTGCACTGCGTACAAGCTGCAAGACTTGGAAGCAAAGGAAGTAGACAAAGAAGGATTTCTGTATGTAATCATTCCAGCCCTGATTTCCACTTAGATTTAAGTTATTTTTTCCAAAATTTTCTTATGAAAATTTTCAAAATACCAGTTTGAAGAAGTTAAGCACCAATACACCATCATCTAGATTCTACCATTACCATTTTACTCTATCTGCTTCCTCATAGTTTTGTCCCTTTATCTGTTACTTTTTTATCCATCAATCTACCTTGTTATTGTTTCTTTTCATGCAAAGTTGTAGACATCAGTATACTTCATCCGTAAACACCTCAGTGTATATCTATAGTATTAACTAGAGATGAATACAAAGTGGTTTGTCATTTGAACTCTAATAATGTGATCCAGAAAGTAGCCTTCCTTTGGTCAGAAGACTTTACAAAAGCTGAAAACTGAGAAAGGTTATCAGGGTAATTGAGTTAAGTATCAGGGGAATCATTCACCTAAATTTCTCCACTTCCCTGGTTCACAGATGAATTGGGCTTTCAGGGCTAAGAGTGTTTTGCCTGTGATGGACTCCAGGAAAGTTCTGGAGCTCACTAGGTAGGGTCATAAGCAGTTCTATTCTGGGACACTGCCGAAAACCCCCAGGGAAATAGTAGAGGAATAGTTCTGAGTTTCCTGCAACGGTTGATCAACTGTAGCTCTTGGGTCACAGCCCTAGTGGATGGAACATCTTGGGCCTCTGCAGAATGTTCTCACCAGGGTGGAAACGGGACTCACATGTACTCATCTTTTGGGACTATACTTGGCAGTCTCCCACCACCCAGTGCATTAATGGCCTTCCTAAACTAATGTTCACAAAATAATCAGTCCTTATCTTGAAGCCAGTTGATTTTCTACATCCAGGGCGTCTGAATCCTTAATATGGAATAGTCCAGAGATAGACGTCATTTAATGAATAGCAGCTATACGGCCTTGGGGAGGCAAATTATCAAAATCTGTAAGGAAAAATTTTGAAATCGATAGCTTGAAGAAAAATGGAATCATTTAAGGAAGGCTTTGCTCACTGTCTTCTCAGCATGGCATTTTCTTTACTTTTCCCTGGAGTACTCCGGCCATTGGTGATCTATCCAGCTGCCTGCCTGCTCCTCATCTCCATCTGGTTGGTAAAGGACCGTATGAAAAGTGCTCAAAGCTAAATGCAAGAGTCACACTTCTCATCTTGAATGTGGACTCCGATATGATGAGACATTTTATGTACCCTATACCATGTGTAACAATTCTCCCCTCTCCCACCTCTTCCCCATTTTAAGCCTTCTGGCTTTCCAGATCTGCTCCTTTTCTTTCCTGCAAGGGCCTGCAAAGGAATCTCTGCTTTTCCATGACTGGGCATACCCTTGGCTTTAGCTTCTACTCATATCCAGGCTCTTAAAGATAAGAAGGAGGAGGAATTCTCCTGGTACAGCGTGGAGGTGGCTGGGATTCTGGTCTCAGAGGAAAAGGTGTGAAACAGAAGCATCTCTAAGGATATCACAAACCTAGTAACAAACCTAGTACAGAGATAGCTAAACAGGTACAACTGAGTCTTCTTGTCGGTTGTTATGAAATTGTTCTTACAGATGCTGCTCGGAACAGAAGAGGTTACACGTGCACTCCGAGGTTGCTGTTATGGCTGGGGGGACACTACGTTTAATCGCTAAGGCCTAACTTAATAATTGTGTTGCTTGATGGCTTGTTGCCTTGATAATAATTTCAGTGGATATATCCACTTTCTGAAAGGCTAAGTATTTGTCGTTAGCCTGGAGAGCTTTGAAAAATCTACCTCTTCTCTTGCATAAGGCATATGTGGCAGCTATCTGTTTTCACAAAACAAAACACTCAGACACTGAGTGGCTTAAAACAACTATTTTTGTTTGGCTATGCTTGTGTGAGTCAGGGAGTTGGGAAAGATGAGGTTGGGTCTTAGGCACATGGTGCCAGCTGGGGCAGCTAGGGCTGGAAGATCCATTTCCAAGATGGCTCTTTTGTGTCCTGTGCCACAGTGTCCTTAGCCTTTGTCTCTTCTTTCACACGGTGTGTCCTTCTCCATGTCCTCTCCTTCACATGACACGAGCTTCTGCCAGAGTGCTGATCTCAGGGTCATTGCTTACAGGGCACTGGCTTCGCCGAAGCAGGAAGCAGAAGCTGCCAGGCCATGTCAGAATCACACCCAGAACTGCTACAATGCCGCTTCCGCCATATCGCATTGATGAAAGCAGCCACAGGCTCTGCCTAGACTCAAGAGGAAACACCATTTTTCATGGAGGAGTGTCAAGGTCACAGACTGTGGAAGAACAGTATGTGAGATGGATGCCACTGTTCAGGCCATCTTAGGAATATGGAATCTTCCAAAGGACGATAAACAACGGATCTGGGGAGTGATGTATAGGTGTGGTGATTGCCAAGTCAAACATCTCACCCAGACTTGAGAGGACAGGCATTGAAGGCTTACCAGAACAAGTGATATGGAAACAGAGCTAGTTGCAAGATGAATGAGAAAGAAAGTATCAGAAAGGCAAGACAAGCCAACAAGATGGAACACATACGTTCTAAGGCTAAAAGTTCAGCACAGTAGGGAGGGATGGGCTGTGCCTGTCTGTGGGGGTGTGGGGCAGGAGTGGGGTGTGCTTGTCCTTGAGCAAGCACCGTAAGGGTGAGGCAAGATGAAGGACATCACAGAATTTTCTCCTGAGGGTAATGAGAAGCCACTGAGGGTTTTAGGCAACTGTCATTCCCTTGGCCTGGGACTTGGAGAATGGATGGGCCAGGGCAAACCCCAAGGCAGGAAGAGTGGGGTGGCTATCAGAGAAGACTGTGTGTGGCAGTCAAAAGGAGAAGGACTGAATGTATTGAAGACTAGATGGGGAGTCAAGATCATGGGCTTTCTCAATGCAATGGCAAGAGAGGGCAGTTTGCAGGCAGTGAATTCTTCGCTGGGGAATGTGGAAGCATTTACTGAGCACTGCGAAGGGCCGCACAGGGAGCCCAGGCTTCTGTTTTACTTGGAGACAGTTGGGGGAGTAATTATAATGGCGATAAGCACCAAAGTTAATTATCCTATGGCACTTTCAATATTCATGTGTCTTATCTCATTTAGCCTGGAATCACCCCAATACGAAGGAAAGGGTGCGCTGGTTCACAGACTCCACAACAGGCAAATGGCAGGCAAGCCACTTAGGGTAATAAACAATTGTGTGAAGCTCAAGACGTGACACACCCATTGACTTCTTACAACCTCATGAGGTTGGTACTATGAGCGTCCCCACCCTCATCTTACCCAGGAGGAACTGGGGGCAGGCAAGGCCGAGCCACCTGCCCAAACTCACAGCAAGTGGTGTCTCCAGGAGGTGGCAGCCGCACTGGAATCTGTGCTGAGGCCCCGGCCACGTCAGAGCCCCTGCCCGGCCCACGCAACCCTCCGGGGCCCAGCGCGCCCCCCAACGGCCAGGGTGTGCATCTCATCTCGTGGCGCAGCGCGGGACGGGCGCAGAGCCAAAGGGCAGCAGAGGCGGAGGCGGGGCGAGAGGCTCCGCGCGCTGCCGGTGAGTCAGCCAGGGCCGTCCCCGCCCAGGCCGCCTGGGAATCAGACTGCGGCCGCAAAGCGCTGAGTCACGGCCGAGCGCCCCACCCGCGCGCCGGCCAGCTCCTGGCGACCCGCGCCGCGCAGAGGCTCCGGTGCCGCCGCCGCGCCCCTCCTGGGCCGCCGCTGTCGCCGCGTGAGTGCCTGCGGCCCCGCGCGGGTGGGCTGGGTGGGGGTGGCTGGCGACCAGCCCGCGAGATCCTGCCTTGCCCAGCCCGCTCTGGACAGCTGGGGGAGGTGTCAGAAGATGCTCCGGTAGTACCCTGAGGTTTGGTGACAGGGGTAGCTGGCGTCTGTTTCTGCAAAGCTGTGAGACCTGTTCGGCTCCTCTTCTTCGGGAGACTGGACAGACTCGCAAGCAGTCTCACTGTTTGCTTGTATGTGGCTGCGGACGCGCTTGCACTATTTGCAGTATCCAGCTCATTTCCATCACCCAAAACGTAGGGATTACCTGCCGGGGAGGATACAGTTTAAGACAGGCCTTGACTAACAGCAAAGTTTAGCTTGGTGAAGCCCCTCTGGATAACAGCAGCAAACCTTCTCGGAGAATGAATGCACCCTTCTTAGCTAGGCATGCATTATTCCCATCTTACAGACAGGAAAACTGAGGCAGACATCCTCAGCTCACAAAGCTAGTATGTGGTGGACATGCAAATCCAAGCTGTATGGGTCCAGAGACTTTAAAAAAAACCCATTGCTTAAGGCTTTTATCTTTTAAAAAGTAAAAAAAAAAAATTTAAAAATTGTCTATTATTTGAAAGGCGGGGTGGGGGAGGGAGAGAGAGATCCTCCATCCACTAGTTCACTTTCCGAATGTCCACAATGGCCCCCAGCTGGACCGAGCTCAAGCTGGGAGCCGGGAACTCAATCTGGGCTTCCCGCCTGGGTGCCAGGGGCCCGATTACTTGAGCTGTCACCTGCTGTCTCCTCAGGTGTGCATTAGCAGGAGGCTGGAGTGGGGAGCCCATCTGGGACCATAAGCCAGGCACTCTGATACGGCATGCGGGCATCTTAACTGCGAGGCCAGATGCCCGCCTCAAGGAGTCTGTCTGTTGTTAAAGCACCTCGCTCGCTTCAGTAGGAATCTTTGAAAGAACTGATTATGTTTCACTTGAAGAAGAGATGAAGGGGGTTGGGAGTACCATCCGCAAAGAGTTGAGGTAGTAAGAGGGTTGATTATATTTGTTCTCCGACAGGCCATTTGTTAGAGTTTACACTCTGCGAAGAGGAAACAGGGTACAGGTGTGTCCTGAAATGTGGGATGCATCGTCAAGGGCAGCTCATCTGCAAGCTGCCTGCATACCAGATTTTTATGAGAAAGCTCCAAGGATTCTTGGCTGGAAAATTGGCCCTGAACTGCAGGGCCAGAATGGTCTTTGAATTCAATGATTCGCGAAGCTCTCTCAATGCCAGCATCTTCAGCATGCTCTGGTATGAGTCACCAACTTTAGTTTTCCTCTGTGCTCCTTGTGTTGACACGCAGATCCCCCATCTGTCAGCCTCACTGGTGGCACTTACCTCACGGGGTGACACTGGGTAGGGGTATCGAGAATGTTCAATGAGGTAAAGCTGATAAAGTGCTTATTAGGGGTCCTTAGTAAGGACCCAACAGCACTGTTGTTGCCAGCCCTTGTACAAGGTGGCTGTAGGATCACTTGAGAAAACAATAATGAGTGGAGTACCGGGCACCTGTTAGTACTCAGATTCACTGTCATTGTTCACCACCACTACTGCAGTTTTAAATCGCTGAAGCCAGGCCCTGAGCATAGTAAGCAATCAGTAAGTTCTAGCTGGGGCTGTTGGGGCACATCTCATTTTAAGATCCTTATTTCGTAGTCCTTGGGTGTCCCTCCTTTGTGACTTCTTTCTTGTTGCCCCTCCTTTTGCCCCCCATCCTCTACAGCTCAGCATCTGAACACTCTTCAGACTTTGGCATGGAGTCCTCCAAGAAGGTCACTTTCTCAGTGCTCAGCTGGGAGCAGCCGGAAGGGGTTGGAGCACGGGTCCGCAGAAGCATTGGCAGGCCCGAGGTATGCTGGTCGGGTGGCTCTTCCCTACTTTCTTTTCAGAAGGGCTTGGTGGGATACTGAAGGATTTGAGAAGAAAGGGCCATGAGGTAGTGAGCTTCCTTGTTGGGGCTCCTAGAGGACCAGGCCAAGCCCAAATGAGATTTTTTAAAGGATTTATTTATTCATTTGAAAGGCAGAGTTACAGAGGCAGAGGCAGAGTGAGAAAGAGAAAAGTCCTCCATCTGCTGGTTCACCCCCTAAATGGCCACAATGGCCAGAGCTGGGCCAATCGGAAGCCAGGAGCCTGGAGCTTCTTCCAGGTCTCCTACACGGGTGCAGGGGCCCAAGGACTTGGGCCATCCTCTACTGCTTTCCCAGGCCATAGCAGAGAGCTGGATTGGAAGTGGAGCAGCCGGGACTTGAACTGGCACCCATGTGAGATGCCGGCACTGTAAGCAGTGGCTTTACCTGCTACACCACAGCACTGGTGTATTTTTCCATTGTATGAGCATTCTCTTATTCTCCTATGCCTAGCCTTACTTTTGACCATTAATGTTCTTATATTTTTTCACACTGCCATCTTGCCAGAAAGACAGACCTCTAACCTTCCCATCTCCGGAGGATGCAAGCATATATCTAATGTTACTTTTCAAACTCTCTGCACCAAAGCTTATGTGTCTGAAGAAAGAGCTCATAAACTTTGGACCCCAGAGCTATTTTAGCATACAATTTACGATAGTGCTCAGTCTTAGGGGTCTCAAGTGATGTGTTTCCTAGGATTGCAAGTTTCCAAATAGAAGAGGAATCCACAGTGCTGTTGCTGAGCCTTTCTGTGATTAACAATAAAGAAGAGGTGGAGTGGGCCTGGCTCACTCACACTCCTTATTCCAGTTATACCTGGGCCAGGCAGCCAGGCTGGGATTTGAGTGGCTGAATAGCTGGTGTTGGTGGGCAGTTCCTCTGCTCCCCCTTCCACCAGGTACTTCTCAGTGCATTGTGATTGTCCCTGGGCCACTCTTATTTTTTAAATGAATAATTTCAAACAAAAACACAAAGAAAAGACAAAGAATCTCCACATTCCAGTATCCACAGTGATCAGCTCATGGGCAGTCTTGTTGCATATCTTCATCTGTTTCTTCTCTCAAAGTATTTTGAAGAGATCCCAGCCATAATTTCATTTATAAATATTTCAGCTTGTGGCACTATAAGATAAAACTTTTAATTAAAATAAATGCAATCTCATTATCCTGATTAAAAATTAGAAGAATACCTTATATCATCAAATACCTTTGACTGATCTTGGTCTCCACTGCTTTAGCCTCTGTAGATGGTCCTCTCCTTTATCAAGGCCTCTAGATACTACGTCAAGGTAGAGGGGCAGAGAGTCACAGCTCAAGTGCACCCCAGGCCGTATCTAGATCTGTCTGGGATCTAGTGGTGGCAGATTCCTTCTGCCTTCTCATTGTTACTGCCGGGCCCCAGTGTGGAGGTTGAGTATACCTGTGCTGGTGGAGTCTATTTTGAAGGGCCTTTTCTGCTGCCATATCATCTTCTAGGCTGGCCTGATTCGAGGCTGCTACCACAGGTTTGATTGCCCTTAAATCAGTTAGGATTAAGTTCCACTGTGTGTAACCAAAAGCATCCTCCAAAATCAATGGCTTATGGAAGTGTTTGGGTTTCTCTTTGCAAAGCCCCGGAACAGGCAGTCCAAGGTAGACCTGGAAATGTCACACTTGCTAGAGACCTGTGCTCATTCTCTCTTAGGTCATGATTCTTTGCATATCCTTAGCATTACTCCCAGATATTTGCTTGCTTTCTCTCTCTCTGGAATAGGATTGGACACTCCAGTCCATTTTATAGGTGTGTTACCCAGGAGTGCCATAGGAAGGCTGTAAGTACCCACTTTCTTGCCTTAGTCTTGTTACATGCCTTGAACTATGGGGCATGTTTAGGTGATTGTGCGTGATTCACTTGGCTTTTTTTTCCTCCTGCCCTTTGTTATGAGAACAGCATGACCTTGATAGTGGCCACTGTTTCAACTTGAGTCCCACAATGAGAATGTAACCCACATAACAGGACTTTGGGGAGCCCTTTTGCCTTGGTAACCACACAAAAGAGTAACATTTCCTCAAAGCTGTCTTTCAGGCCCACACGGGGGAAACAGGTAGCTGAAGCTGGTTGTGACCACAGCCAAGGCAACTGAGCTGTGTAAATGTCTGAGTTAACATTTCCCAAAATTTAGTGCTAAGATCTCGGCTTCCAGGAGGAGCTTAAACCTTGTTACCATGACCTGCAATAGATGTGTAAGCATGTTCCTGAACTGTGCCTGCATGAATTTGTGCCCACCCCTGTACATGATGACAGGTACTGCCACTCTGACATACTCATTTTCCCTAGGATAAAAGATACCCACTTCCTTTCTGCAGGGACCCATGACTTTGGAAGTGATTCCTGGTGGTCTTATTTACTAAAAATAAAGAGTAACTTTATATAATAACTCCTTCTGGTGTGCTCCTTGATTATAGTTACCAGGGAGCAACTCACAGCTTTGTGGATATCAAGAGGCCAATGGAACCCAGCAAATCCTAGCAAAATCAGTCTGCCAAGGCTTTAATCTAATGCAAGAAAAATTATATCTTGTGAGCTATTGGACAAAAGGATCTTTAGAAATACACTGGTGTGTCTACAAAGAAAACCCCGAAGAAGCTACAGATGAATTATTAAAATTAAGAGCTTAGCAGTGTTCAAAATAGGCATTTTATTCACATTTCTCATCCCAGCAGCAAACTGTTAAAAACAACTTTAAAATGCTGGTTATAACATGTCGCTCCCCCTCTTCGTGGAGGAGCGACACTAAACCCTGCCTAGGCTTCATATCCGAGTCACGGCACCATTATGTCGCTCCCCGTCTTCGTGGAGGAACGACACAGGACCCTGCGTTGTTCTTTCATCTGCTCGGCCCTCCCCGGGTTTGCTGCTGGTTCTTCCCGGGTTGGCTACCGACCCTTCCACCTCCGTGGAAGGGCGGTTCCCCCTGCCACATTCCCCACTTCCGCGGGGGAGCGGCACACCGCCGGCCGGCTCTCTCGGGGGCTGCACAGGTGTTCCCTCAGATGTTCCCCCTAGATGTTCCTGGTGCATGCCGTCTCTCTCCTCCTTTATAGTCCTCCTCCGCCAATCCTAACTCGGCTGCCCACACGCCGAGTACGCTGCTCTCCTCCAATCAATAGCAAGTCCTACAGTTTATTAGTTGAACTGGAGGCAGCTGTGCGGAAGCTGTTTACTTCTCTCCCAGCGCCATATTGTGGGAGAGCAGATGCATAGAATAAGTCTTAATTCCAGTAACTCAGTCTAGTCCGGTTGCTCCCCACAGATCCCCCTTTCTTTTTATTTTTTGGCGTTGATACGCGCCTGTCTTCGGTGTCCTGCGGCACACACTCTGCTCTACTTGCTAGAGTTGCCACAGGCTCTTACAAGTCCTATCAATCAGGCAAACCGAATCCGGGTCCTCTCTTCGCCATGTTGTGAGGAGGTTTTTAGGTGCTGATGCGTGCCTGTGTTCGGTGCCCTGCAGCGCATGCTCTGGTCGAGCCTGCAGGGGCTTACAAGCCCTATCAGGCAAACCGAATCCAAGCCTTCTCATTGCCTTTTTGTGGGGAGGCCTTACTGATGTTAATTCGTGCCTGTCTTCGGTGACCTGCGGCGCATAAGCTGCTAGCCGCCGCAGGTGCTCATCGTGCTCATCGCCTCACTTAATCAGGCAGACCGAATCCAAGCTCTCACATTGCAGTGTTGTAGGGAGGCCTTTCTATTTCTCTATTTCTCTATCTCCGGGCATTCCTATTTCTCCCATTTTACTTCTATCTTCCAGCATTCCTATTTCTCTCACTTTGCTTCTAAACTTCTATTTCTCTTATCCCTGCAGCTTCCCGGCTCTGCGCCGCTTCAGCCAGCGCCTCTCTCATCTGCGCGGCTCCGCTTTCCACGCCCTTCGCGTCTGCACCACGGCCTACGCCAGCCCCGTTCCCTATCTACTTGTGCCCCGCACGCTCTCTCTGCGCACGGCAGCCTCCGCGAGTCACACAGCGTAGCTTACGTGTCCGCCACTAGCATTCAATCTAAGTTCCCCGGGCTAGCCTGGCGAATTCAACCCAGCTTACGTCTCCGCCCCACGATTTGGCTTCCCGTCCTTTGCTCCCCGGGCTAATCAGACGGATCCCAATCTGGCTTACGTTTCAGCTTCTGGTTTCAACTTTTCGCCCCCTATTCCCGGGCTAACTTGAGAATCCCAAAGTGGCTTTCGTGTCCACCTCGGCCTGCCCCCCACGGCTTCAATTTCCCTAACACTTTTCTCTACCCGGTATGTTTCCCTAAGTTTTCTTCCAACAATATTCCTCCCTCATTTCTCCTGGCCTCTCCCCACAGTCCGCGTCCGAGTCTGTTTGTTCTAGCTTTCACTTTCGACCTTAGACCTTAGAGATTTCTCCCAGCTTCCCCCTGTAGTCCATATCTGAATCTATGCCTAGGCTTTCAATAGCTTCTTCCGGCACCCTTTTCGTTTGGCTTTTCCCTAGGCTGTTTGCTAGTCTCTCTCTCCGGTATTTTCCCTAGGCTGTTTGCTAGTCTCTCTCTCCGATATTTTCCCAATTCTTCCCGTTTCTTCCCTGCTAAGTTTGCTATCCGTCCTAGGTTTCCTATCCGAGTCAGGTTTCCTATCCGAGTCAGGTTTCCTATCCGAGTCACGGCACCATTATGTCGCTCCCCCTCTTCGTGGAGGAGCAACACTGAACCCTGCCTAGGCTTCATATCCGAGTCACGGCACCATTATGTCGCTCCCCCTCTTCGTGGAGGAGCGACACTAAACCCTGCCTAGGCTTCATATCCGAGTCACGGCACCATTATGTCGCTCCCCGTCTTCGTGGAGGAACGACACAGGACCCTGCGTTGTTCTTTCATCTGCTCGGCCCTCCCCGGGTTTGCTGCTGGTTCTTCCCGGGTTGGCTACCGACCCTTCCACCTCCGTGGAAGGGCGGTTCCCCCTGCCACATTCCCCACTTCCGCGGGGGAGCGGCACACCGCCGGCCGGCTCTCTCGGGGGCTGCACAGGTGTTCCCTCAGATGTTCCCCCTAGATGTTCCTGGTGCATGCCGTCTCTCTCCTCCTTTATAGTCCTCCTCCGCCAATCCTAACTCGGCTGCCCACACGCCGAGTACGCTGCTCTCCTCCAATCAATAGCAAGTCCTACAGTTTATTAGTTGAACTGGAGGCAGCTGTGCGGAAGCTGTTTACTTCTCTCCCAGCGCCATATTGTGGGAGAGCAGATGCATAGAATAAGTCTTAATTCCAGTAACTCAGTCTAGTCCGGTTGCTCCCCACAGATCCCCCTTTCTTTTTATTTTTTGGCGTTGATACGCGCCTGTCTTCGGTGTCCTGCGGCACACACTCTGCTCTACTTGCTAGAGTTGCCACAGGCTCTTACAAGTCCTATCAATCAGGCAAACCGAATCCGGGTCCTCTCTTCGCCATGTTGTGAGGAGGTTTTTAGGTGCTGATGCGTGCCTGTGTTCGGTGCCCTGCAGCGCATGCTCTGGTCGAGCCTGCAGGGGCTTACAAGCCCTATCAGGCAAACCGAATCCAAGCCTTCTCATTGCCTTTTTGTGGGGAGGCCTTACTGATGTTAATTCGTGCCTGTCTTCGGTGACCTGCGGCGCATAAGCTGCTAGCCGCCGCAGGTGCTCATCGTGCTCATCGCCTCACTTAATCAGGCAGACCAAATCCAAGCTCTCACATTGCAGTGTTGTAGGGAGGCCTTTCTATTTCTCTATTTCTCTATCTCCGGGCATTCCTATTTCTCCCATTTTACTTCTATCTTCCAGCATTCCTATTTCTCTCACTTTGCTTCTAAACTTCTATTTCTCTTATCCCTGCAGCTTCCCGGCTCTGCGCCGCTTCAGCCAGCGCCTCTCTCATCTGCGCGGCTCCGCTTTCCACGCCCTTCGCGTCTGCACCACGGCCTACGCCAGCCCCGTTCCCTATCTACTTGTGCCCCGCACGCTCTCTCTGCGCACGGCAGCCTCCGCGAGTCACACAGCGTAGCTTACGTGTCCGCCACTAGCATTCAATCTAAGTTCCCCGGGCTAGCCTGGCGAATTCAACCCAGCTTACGTCTCCGCCCCACGATTTGGCTTCCCGTCCTTTGCTCCCCGGGCTAATCAGACGGATCCCAATCTGGCTTACGTTTCAGCTTCTGGTTTCAACTTTTCGCCCCCTATTCCCGGGCTAACTTGAGAATCCCAAAGTGGCTTTCGTGTCCACCTCGGCCTGCCCCCCACGGCTTCAATTTCCCTAACACTTTTCTCTACCCGGTATGTTTCCCTAAGTTTTCTTCCAACAATATTCCTCCCTCATTTCTCCTGGCCTCTCCCCACAGTCCGTGTCCGAGTCTGTTTGTTCTAGCTTTCACTTTCGACCTTAGACCTTAGAGATTTCTCCCAGCTTCCCCCTGTAGTCCATATCTGAATCTATGCCTAGGCTTTCAATAGCTTCTTCCGGCACCCTTTTCGTTTGGCTTTTCCCTAGGCTGTTTGCTAGTCTCTCTCTCCGGTATTTTCCCTAGGCTGTTTGCTAGTCTCTCTCTCCGATATTTTCCCAATTCTTCCCGTTTCTTCCCTGCTAAGTTTGCTATCCGTCCTAGGTTTCCTATCCGAGTCAGGTTTCCTATCCGAGTCAGGTTTCCTATCCGAGTCACGGCACCATTATGTCGCTCCCCCTCTTCGTGGAGGAGCAACACTGAACCCTGCCTAGGCTTCATATCCGAGTCACGGCACCATTATGTCGCTCCCCCTCTTCGTGGAGGAGCGACACTAAACCCTGCCTAGGCTTCATATCCGAGTCACGGCACCATTATGTCGCTCCCCGTCTTCGTGGAGGAACGACACAGGACCCTGCGTTGTTCTTTCATCTGCTCGGCCCTCCCCGGGTTTGCTGCTGGTTCTTCCCGGGTTGGCTACCGACCCTTCCACCTCCGTGGAAGGGCGGTTCCCCCTGCCACATTCCCCACTTCCGCGGGGGAGCGGCACACCGCCGGCCGGCTCTCTCGGGGGCTGCACAGGTGTTCCCTCAGATGTTCCCCCTAGATGTTCCTGGTGCATGCCGTCTCTCTCCTCCTTTATAGTCCTCCTCCGCCAATCCTAACTCGGCTGCCCACACGCCGAGTACGCTGCTCTCCTCCAATCAATAGCAAGTCCTACAGTTTATTAGTTGAACTGGAGGCAGCTGTGCGGAAGCTGTTTACTTCTCTCCCAGCGCCATATTGTGGGAGAGCAGATGCATAGAATAAGTCTTAATTCCAGTAACTCAGTCTAGTCCGGTTGCTCCCCACAGATCCCCCTTTCTTTTTATTTTTTGGCGTTGATACGCGCCTGTCTTCGGTGTCCTGCGGCACACACTCTGCTCTACTTGCTAGAGTTGCCACAGGCTCTTACAAGTCCTATCAATCAGGCAAACCGAATCCGGGTCCTCTCTTCGCCATGTTGTGAGGAGGTTTTTAGGTGCTGATGCGTGCCTGTGTTCGGTGCCCTGCAGCGCATGCTCTGGTCGAGCCTGCAGGGGCTTACAAGCCCTATCAGGCAAACCGAATCCAAGCCTTCTCATTGCCTTTTTGTGGGGAGGCCTTACTGATGTTAATTCGTGCCTGTCTTCGGTGACCTGCGGCGCATAAGCTGCTAGCCGCCGCAGGTGCTCATCGTGCTCATCGCCTCACTTAATCAGGCAGACCGAATCCAAGCTCTCACATTGCAGTGTTGTAGGGAGGCCTTTCTATTTCTCTATTTCTCTATCTCCGGGCATTCCTATTTCTCCCATTTTACTTCTATCTTCCAGCATTCCTATTTCTCTCACTTTGCTTCTAAACTTCTATTTCTCTTATCCCTGCAGCTTCCCGGCTCTGCGCCGCTTCAGCCAGCGCCTCTCTCATCTGCGCGGCTCCGCTTTCCACGCCCTTCGCGTCTGCACCACGGCCTACGCCAGCCCCGTTCCCTATCTACTTGTGCCCCGCACGCTCTCTCTGCGCACGGCAGCCTCCGCGAGTCACACAGCGTAGCTTACGTGTCCGCCACTAGCATTCAATCTAAGTTCCCCGGGCTAGCCTGGCGAATTCAACCCAGCTTACGTCTCCGCCCCACGATTTGGCTTCCCGTCCTTTGCTCCCCGGGCTAATCAGACGGATCCCAATCTGGCTTACGTTTCAGCTTCTGGTTTCAACTTTTCGCCCCCTATTCCCGGGCTAACTTGAGAATCCCAAAGTGGCTTTCGTGTCCACCTCGGCCTGCCCCCCACGGCTTCAATTTCCCTAACACTTTTCTCTACCCGGTATGTTTCCCTAAGTTTTCTTCCAACAATATTCCTCCCTCATTTCTCCTGGCCTCTCCCCACAGTCCGTGTCCGAGTCTGTTTGTTCTAGCTTTCACTTTCGACCTTAGACCTTAGAGATTTCTCCCAGCTTCCCCCTGTAGTCCATATCTGAATCTATGCCTAGGCTTTCAATAGCTTCTTCCGGCACCCTTTTCGTTTGGCTTTTCCCTAGGCTGTTTGCTAGTCTCTCTCTCCGGTATTTTCCCTAGGCTGTTTGCTAGTCTCTCTCTCCGATATTTTCCCAATTCTTCCCGTTTCTTCCCTGCTAAGTTTGCTATCCGTCCTAGGTTTCCTATCCGAGTCAGGTTTCCTATCCGAGTCAGGTTTCCTATCCGAGTCACGGCACCATTATGTCGCTCCCCCTCTTCGTGGAGGAGCAACACTGAACCCTGCCTAGGCTTCATATCCGAGTCACGGCACCATTATGTCGCTCCCCCTCTTCGTGGAGGAGCGACACTAAACCCTGCCTAGGCTTCATATCCGAGTCACGGCACCATTATGTCGCTCCCCGTCTTCGTGGAGGAACGACACAGGACCCTGCGTTGTTCTTTCATCTGCTCGGCCCTCCCCGGGTTTGCTGCTGGTTCTTCCCGGGTTGGCTACCGACCCTTCCACCTCCGTGGAAGGGCGGTTCCCCCTGCCACATTCCCCACTTCCGCGGGGGAGCGGCACACCGCCGGCCGGCTCTCTCGGGGGCTGCACAGGTGTTCCCTCAGATGTTCCCCCTAGATGTTCCTGGTGCATGCCGTCTCTCTCCTCCTTTATAGTCCTCCTCCGCCAATCCTAACTCGGCTGCCCACACGCCGAGTACGCTGCTCTCCTCCAATCAATAGCAAGTCCTACAGTTTATTAGTTGAACTGGAGGCAGCTGTGCGGAAGCTGTTTACTTCTCTCCCAGCGCCATATTGTGGGAGAGCAGATGCATAGAATAAGTCTTAATTCCAGTAACTCAGTCTAGTCTGGTTGCTCCCCACAATAACACTATTAAAAATATATTGGAGTAGGGGTGCCAGTGCTGTGGCGTAGAGGGCCAAGCCTCTGCCTGCAGTGCCAGCATCCCAAATGGGCGCTGGTTTGAATCCTGGCTGCTCTACTTCCAATCCAGCTCCCTGCTAATGCACCTGGAAGAGCAGCAGAAGATGGTCCCTACAACCACGTGGGAAACCTGGATGAGTCTCCAGGCTCCTGGCTTCGGCCTAGCCCAGCCCTGGTTGTTGTGGACGTTAGGGAATGAACCAGTGGAAAGAAGATCTCTCTGTCTCTTCTCTCTCTGTATCTCTGCCTTTGAAATAAATAAATAAATCTTTTTTTTAAAAAAGTATGTTAGGAAACCATTTTTAAATATATGCAAAGCGTTTATGGAGGAAATTATAAGTATTAAAAACATATTACGAGCCCTAAATAACCATGTTTTTAAATAGGGAACTCAGTATTATATAAATGGCAATTCTTGCCAGATTGAGCCATAGATGCAAGGCAATTCCAATCAAAAGGTCCAACACTTTTGTTCCTACAGTCTGATGAATTTTCTAAAATGTATATGGAACAACAAATGGCCAAGAGTAACCAAGAAAATCATAGATATACTGATGACAGCAGATCTGTGTCTACCTCCCATTTGAGCTTGAGATGTGTCTTAAGTTGCTGTCTTGCATTGCACAGTATGGGGTACGTTGAATGAGTTCTGTTCATACAGATAACGTTTATATAGATATCTCAAACTCAAGGTGACCTCAAATGAAGTTGCCATGGCAATTTCAAGGCTGCTTCCTCTGTTACAACAGAGCAACTGAATGGCCCTACCATCTTCCCAGGCACCATCGCTAGAAATGTGGGAGTCATCAAATGCTCTTTCTTTTTGCTTCGTACGTATCTACCCAGTCACTCAACCATTGTCCATCACTACTGTTCTTGCCTTAGTTCTGGCCTTTGGCCTTGCGCAGACTTATTGAAATGGCCTTCTAAATACTGCTTTGTCTCCTTTCTTCCCTTCCCAAACCATCTTCCAGAGTCATCTTTCTAAATCTGATTGTCTGAACCCCTCATTAAAACCCATCAGCTTCAGGATAAAAAAATCCAAACTCCTTTAAGATTTGGCCTTTGACCATCTCTTATCGTAATTCCATGCTCATCGTGCGCCCTAGTAAAGTAGTTTCCTTGCTGTTCTTAAAGCATGCCAATCTGTTTCTCCATTCTTCTACCTGGAGTAGCCTTCATTCTCCTCCTCTCCCTTTGATATTGATTAATTCCTACATATGTTTCAAGACCCAGGCCAAGGGGCCGGCATTGTGGCATAGCGGGTACGGTTGCCACTTGTGATGCTAACATCCCATTTGAGCGCTGGTTTGTGTCCTGGCTTCTCCGCTTCTGATCTGGATCCCTGCTGATGGTCTGGGAAAGTAGTGGAAGATGGTCCAAATACTTGGGTCCCTGCCACCCACATAGGACACCTGGAAGAAGCTCCTGGCTTTGGCTTAGCCTATCTGGGAAGTGAACCAGTAGATAGAAGGTTTCCTCTCTTTCTCTCTCGCTCGCTCTCTCGCTCTCACTCTCACTCTCCCCCGTATCTCCCTCTCTGTAACTCTTTCAAATAAATAAATGAATAAGTCTTCAAGAAAAAAGAGCCAGGTCAATTGACTCCCTAGTAGAATCTTCCCTGATACCACCCTACTCTCAGGTGTAAAGTTGTCTTCCTCCAGGGCATTTATCATGACATACTGTAATTAATGTAGCCTGTCCCCCATGAGATTATGAATCCGGTTAGAATACAGATGGTATCTTGTTTGTACTTTACTGTTTATATCTTAGATCACAAAATAGTTCTCCAAACGTCAACTCTCTGACATACTCAGTATATCTGTGTCTAAGGAGTTCTGTCTGAAAGTGATTTTCATTGCAAAAACTTTTCCCATTGGCTATATAGTTTTCTATGAGTTTTGCCAGATCTGTTCATGAATGTAGTGCCTGGTAGACTGGCTTTAAAGGCATGTCTAAGCTGCTGAATTTTATTTTTATTTCAGTTAAAAAATCTGGATCCATTTTTACTGCTTGATGAATTTAAAGGCGGTAGACCAGGTGGATTTCCTGATCACCCTCATCGTGGTTTTGAAACAGTAAGTATAGCTATTTGACTGCAAAAGTGTGTATTTTAAAAGTTGCCCCTCACTTTAATAGAAAATTCAATTTTAGAGGTAATGTGTAATAGGCTAAAATTAATTTATAAGTTGCTGGCTATAGGTTGTCTACTATAATATAGTATCTATTTTCCAAGAGTTTATTTTAATTTAAGTATTTGCCATTTTTAGTATTTTTTGAATTTGTACCCCTGGAGGCATTCCTTTTTGAACAGTTAGTAAAGAGCAAGAATTGGCTCCTCAAAATTTTTAGAATTGAAATAATTGGAGATATAAAACTATTTAAGAGGTCATTAAAATAATGTTATGTAGAAAAGCTGTTTCTGTGTGAGACTATTCAGAAATATTTAACCTCATGTGATATAAAACTATACTTCCCCCAAATAATACAAGAAATCTGAGGATTTGTACTAAGTTCTGAGGAATTGTAGAATCCAGGAACTGAGATACAACATGGCCTTAAAAATAAGATTTTATGGCCACATACACATTCATTTACAAGTTTAATAGCAAAATTGAGAGATTATGCTGAACACTAATATTCGGTTTCAGTTAGGAACTGAAATAGAACTGAGTAATATAATATTGTGGCACTTTCGAAGATTACCAGTCTCTACAAATACGCATATTCTAGCAAAGCACAGGGACAGTTACTTCCTAGTTAGAAGGATTAGCCTAGTGAGCAGCGGCGCTGGCACCCCGGGTTCTAGTCCTGGCTGGGGCGCCGGATTCTGTCCCAGTTGCCCCTCTTCCAGGCCAGCTCTCTGCTATGGCCCGGGAGTGCAGTGGAGGATGGCCCAAGTGCTTGGGCCCTGTACTCCATGGGAGACCAGGAGGAAGCATCTGGCTCCTGGCTTCAGATCGGCGCATCGCGCCGGCTGTAGCAGCCATTTGGGGGGTGAACCAACGGAAAAAAGGAAGACCTTTCTCTCTGTCTCTCTCACTGTCTAACTCTGCCTGTCAAAAAAAAAAAAAAAAAAAAAAAAGAAAGTTGAGCCAGCTGCTTGCGACCACCTGTATTGTTAGGAAGCAGACCATGGCTTGTTGAAGGCTTAGCGTGTTTGTCAAGCCAATTAGTGAATATTTAGATATTTTCTGAAGGCTGGTGATATGCAGAACCTGGTGCAGGGTAATCTCTTGTATGTCAGGGTGTATGCGTTGGGGAGTGTGGGTAGAACGCAGAGGGAGGGAAGCTAAGGAAGGCGGTGTGATCCCTGCTGACTTCCGTATGCAGTTTAGTTAAGGGGGTAAAGGAGCAACAGGCAAGGAGTTCACCACTGCAGTGCCAAAGTAGAATGAAGCAAGAGCCTTCTAGAAACAGAGTCAGGGTAGCTGGATGCACCTGCCTTCCCCATTCAGCCATTCACCTTCCACTTCTCCTCTGCTGGCAGGTCTGGGTGCCCCAGTGTTGAGTGCTGTTGCTTTCACTGACCCTACTTGTGCTGGCTTTGGACCCTCTTCCCTGAATGCCTCCCCTCTGTGCCCTTGCTCAAGTCGCACTTGGCCATGTGTCCAATAATTTCAGTTGCCATCTTAGTAATCCTTCAAGGTGCCTTCAGATATCACTAGCCCCATGGAGTTTTTTGGTTGTTTTTTGAGACAGTCCCAAAAGGACACACTTTCTCCTTTGTCTGGTCTCAATAATAGTATACTTTTACCAGTGTCACCTGTAGAGTGGCCTTGATCATGTTCTATTTGTCTTGTGTTGGGATTCGGAACTGCCTCCAGCCCTGCTCACACACTTAAGTGGATTATAAACGGCTTCCACTGATAACATCCCACACCTCACTGTATCTTCATGTGGAGATCCTTGGTAACTGTTGGCTGGATTTAATTGGATAATTACAAGAGATGGTTCTCACTAAGTACGGTGAATATAGTAAATAAAACGAATGAAGAAACATGTTGCTTTCATTTCCCTTATAGTGATCTTTTATGGGGAGCTGCTTTATAAATCATAGGGCACTCACTTTAAACAGCTCCGTGGAGTTCAGCTGTCAAATACTGGTGTTTGGCCCTTGGCTTTGGGTTAAGAGTTCTCCTTAAAACGTTATCTGTCTTTACAGTAGATCCTCATTGCTTTTGGATTCTGTGTTCACAAATTCCGCTACTCACTAACATTTATTTGTAACCCCCAAACCAGTATTTGTGGTGCTTTCCTGGTAATTCATGGACATGTACAGAGTGGGAAAACACAAGAGTTGCCCAATGTGCACATTCCCCGCTGCAGCTGGCCAGAGCAATGCTGGGCACTGTTGTTGTTTTTTTTTTAAATATTTATTTATTTGAAAGTCAGAGTTACACAGAGGGAGAAGGAGAGGCAGAGAGAGAGAGAGAGAGAGAGAGAGATCTTCCATCTGCTGGTTCACTCCCCAATTGGATGCAATGGCTGGAATTGCACTAATCTGAAGCCAGGAGCCGGAGCTTCTTAGGGTCTCCCACGAGTGTGCAGGGGCCCAAGGACTTGGGCCATCTTCTACTGCTTTTCCAAGCCATAACAGAGAGCTCGATCGGAAGAGGAGCAGCTGGGACTAGAACCGGAGCCCATATCACATTCACTTTGAAATGTGAGAAATGTGGGTCTAGATGACCTTCCAAACCAGAAATATTATGCTTCTAAAGGTAAATGAGAGGGGCTGGCGCTATGGCGCAGTGGGTTAATCCTCCGCCTGCTGCACCGGCATCCCATATGGACAACAGTTCGAGTCCTGGCTGCTCCACTTCCGATCCTGCTCCCTGCTATGGTCTGGGAAAGCAGTGGAAGATGGCCCAAGTCCTTGGGCCTCTGCACCTGCGTAGGAGAGCCGGAAGAAACTCCTGGCTCCTGGCTTCGGATCGGCGCAGCACCAGCTGTAGCAGTCAGTTGGGAAGTGAACCAACGGAAGGAAGACCTTTCTCTCTGTCTCTTCCTCTCGCTGTCTGTAACTACCTCTCAAATAAGTAAGTAAGATCTTTAAAAAAAAAATAAAAGAAACCTCAAAATGTTCTGGTTGGCTTAAAAAAAAAGATAAATGAGAATGAGAACCTGATTCTTCTGAGCCAATGGCTACTCGTTGTTTTCAACTTAACGCTTAGATTTGGATAGCTATATATTTTCTGTTACAAGCTTGCCTGAAAATTGAGGAAGAAGGCACACCCTGGGGAAAGGAGGCACAGCTGGCGTTCACAAAACAAAGGGGGAAAGACCTTCAATATTTCCTGCCAGGAGGATTGTTTTCCAAAGGCCTGAGGGGTAAAGGGCCTAGTGATCTTGTACTTCCCTGTTCTGGTCAGGCCTGATACCATGATTTGTTTCAGGCAGTTACAAATGATCAGAAACAATGAACCATCTGAAAAATGAGCAAGCCCTGCCAAGTTATAGTTCGGCTAAAAAAATAGAGCTACTTAGCGTCCACACACCACTGAGGAAGCCTTCACCTGTGCCTGTCAAAGCCGCCCTTCCATTATAGCCTTGAGACTGCAGGTTTTCGCACTGGAGCCGCTGTGTTCCAGGGAACCCTGGAATGCTTGGTCACTCCTGCTTGTTTAAACTTGAGAACGGCTAGGAGTTAACCATCATGCCTGCTTCACAGGGACATTTTAGGATGGCTTTGTCCATTATGTTCATTATTAGGCTGAGAAGTGTTTTTTAAGGGTTTTTCACTACAAGCCCCAGCAGGTTCTTCGATTTTGTTCAGGAGAACAAAACGGCCCTGTTTCCAAGGGTGTGCCCAGCAGAAAAGCTGCATTCATATTTATTGGTTGGTAGCCAGCAGCATTTGCAGGCAATGCCTGAACAATATCCTGGAGAGGAAGGGAAAGGTTGTGGTGATTCACACCTAAAACTTATGACCGGATTCAAACCTCCCATCTCCCCCACAGCCTGTTTTTTCTGGCTGGCTGTGCACCACTTTCAAAAGCAAACCATATAAAGAAAAAAATTAAGCAAACCATACCATCAAGACTGAAAAAAAGAGGCTTGATTAAATTCAGCTTCCATTTTGCAAAGAAAGAAAACACTCTAGAAAAACTAGGATGCGATGCTCACTGAACTTTCTCAACATCAGAAAGACTGTTGTTCGGAGAGCCTCGCCTGTCATATTTAACACTGAGATAGAACCCAGTGTCCTGTCAACATGAGAAAGAAGGCAAGACTGTCTACCAGCACCATGAAACATGGCTCTGGAAGCTTCAGTCCTATTAATAAATAAGAGGGATAACTGTTGGAAAGGAAGGTGGAACTTATTTATTGGTCGGTAGTATGATAATAAAAGAAAACCCAAAGTGGCTGAATCCAGCTTTGGTTGGTGATGTGACTGGAGGAGGTGGGGGCTCATGTTGTGGTTTAGTATCCTGCAATTGTGGGTACAGTGAAGCACATGGATTTTAGTGTGTATGTTGATTTGGGGTGAAGCTAACAGATCATGGGAAGGAAGCTAAAGCCACCTCTATCTCGAAGATACTCCTTGGCATCACCATACTAAGAATGTCAACCAAAACCTCTTAATAACTGGCCAGATACAAAACAACTAGGCAAAAATCAAGCACTCACCTGTATAAAATAACTAGATGTAAGTGGGAAAACATCCCATTTATAATGGCATTCAGAACCCCTATAATTCCAGAGAAAAAAGTTATTCCCTTTTAACACAGTAATCCAACTTCTATGAATGTAATAATTTCCTGGAAAAAAACCAGCATAAGGACAAAGGCTTATTATCGAAATGTTTTTCCCAGTACAATTTTTAAAAATAAAAAAGAACAAAGTGTTCAAAATAATAGGGGAATGATTATATATCTGGAAATTATACAGAAGGAAATTATTATATATCTGGAAGGTAGAATATTATGCAGCATTGTTTATAAAGACAAATATTGGGAACAATTTAATATTAATATCCATTATTCAAGGGCTGTTTAAATTGGAGATTTTCAACCCGAGCAATGCTTGCACTTTGAAACGATAATTCCTTGCTGTAGGGAGCTCTTCCATCTGAACGTTGTAGGACATTCAGCAACGTCCCTGGCTCAACAGAAAAGCATCGCTTTCTCCTCCTCTATGGTTCCCTGCCCATAGTGTGTGTGCCCCTGAGTTTAGAAGTTAGAAGGGGGTAGATTTCGTGTGAGAATTAGAAAATGATTAAGGAGGAATGAGAGAGGTCCTGTTGAAGAGGCTCCACGATGTAAGGGAGAGAGTACCACTGCTAAGGTTCTGACAGCAGTGTGGCGTGTTAGTGAGGCTTAAGGAGTAAGTGAGGTTTGACTCTGGAGAGTGGAGGTTGAGGTCGAGGGCGTGGTCTGGGGACATAGTAGAAACGGGGAGTAGTCTCGTTGGACTTGGAACTTGGTTGTGTAAGGGTGGGGTGGGGTGGGGTGGGGTGGGGTGGTTGAGGAGATCTAAAGATGTATGTTGGGCAATTGCTGGGGCCAAACTTGAGCTCGCTGCCGAATTTGAGGTCTAGTGACGAATGAACGGCCGGTATTTTACATCTTGAAACTCCCAAGTTAACACAGTTGTGTTAAAGTAGCACCACCTTTAGCCTAAAAGTTTGGTTTTTGTAGAGTACTGTCAATGTTACTGTTCTGAACTGGGGGTGATTTTACCCGCCTTGGGTCATTTTCTGTAGTCATTGTTGGTAGTCACAACTGAGGGGTGCTACTGCCATCTAGTGGGTAGGCCAGCAATGTGGCTAAAATCCTTCAGTGCTCAGGCCAGAGTGCAGGAAAAGAATTAAATCCTGGTCTCAGTCAGCAAGTATAGATCCCATGAGCAAAAACAATAGTTCAACTGAATTTTCTTCAAAAGTAGTGCAAATAAATTCTGAAAAAATTTCTCCATCCACAAAATTACAATCAATTTGTGTCTTGAAGACTACATTCCTAAGAGAGAGAGAGGGAGGGAGGAAGGGAAATATCATTGTATTCTTAGAATTATATCTATGAGCCACACTAAATCTGTTCTCTTTATATTAACAAAAACTGTAAAAAATATTTTAAAAAAGAAGTATAAGGACTTCAAAACAAAACAAAGACTGCATTCCTAGAGGTTTTTAAAAAAGATTTATTTATTTATTTGAAAGGCAGAGTTACAGAGAAGCAGAGACATAGAGAGAGAGAGAGGTCTTCCATCCGATGGTTCACTTCCCAGATGGCTGCAACGGCCAGAGCTGCTCTGATCTGAAGCCAGGAGCCAGGAGCTTCTTCCGGGTCTCCCATGTGGGTGCAGGGGCCCAAGGACTTGGGCCATCTTCTACTGCTTTCCTAGGCCATAGCAGAGAGCTGGATTGGAAGTGGAGCAGCTGGGACTCTAACAAGCGCCCATATGGGATGCCAGCACTGCAGACCACAGCTTAACCTAACCTGCTCTGCCACAGCGCCAGCCCCTCCTAGAGTTTTTTTTTTTTTTTTTTTTGACAGGCAGAGTGGACAGTGAGAGAGAGAGACAGAGAGAAAGGTCTTTCTTTTCTGTTGGTTCACCCCTCAATGGCCACTGCGGCTGGTGCACCGTGCCGATCTGAAGCCAGGAGCCAGGTGCTTCTCCTGGTCTCCCATGCGGGTGCAGGGCCCAAGCACTTGGGCCATCCTCCACTGCCTTCCCAGGCCACAGCAGAGAGCTGAACTGGAAGAGGAGCAACCGGGACAGAATCCGGCGCCCCGACAGGGACTAGAACCGGGGTGCAGGTGCTGCAGGTGGAGGATTAGCCTAGTGAGCCGCGGCGTCGGCAACCTCCTAGAGTTCTTAAGTAAAAGCGTTGGGAGTGGAGAGGGGTTGGTGCAGCAGTTAGTGTCATAGCACTCTGCAGGCCTATATCCCGTATCAAAGTGCCTGGGTTCCAGTCCCAGCTCTTCTGATTCCAGCCTCCTGCTAATGTGCGTCACAGGAGGCAGCAGTGATGGCTTAAGTAGTCAGGTCCCTGCCATCCACCTGGGAGACCTGCATGGAGTGCCTGGCCCAGCTCCTGCTGTTGCAGGCACTTTGGGAATGAACCGGCAGGCTGGAGACCTCTGTCCATCTGTCTCTCTCTGATAAATAAAATAAATACATTTAAAAAAACTCCGAGGAAGGAGAAGATGTAATTATGACTATAAATCAGTCGTTAAAGCAATATTTTATTTCACCAAATATAAAATATTACTTTTCAAAGAAGACTAAAAGTAAGTCCACGGTAAGTTAGCGTCGATCATTACATGGTAGAAAGCCTTCCACAACTCTCGGTACTGTTAGGAAGCTCCTTCAGAGTTACCCAGTGAATAGGCTTGTGATGAAAGGCCTGACTATATAAAAGCAAACTTGAAGGAAATTTGCCTTGCAGTGCTATTCAGTCCGGTTTTGAGAAGCCTCATGTGTTTACAGGAGTGCATAGCCTCTAAGCCTCACAAAAAGCAGGGCTTGTTATCATTCCATTTTACAGATGAGGAGGCTAAGGCTCGGGGAAGTGCTGAGTTCCCAAGTTCACACAGCCCTTACAGAGCAGCATGAGCAGGCCGCCTGAGCCCAGGGACACACTTCCCCACTTACTGCCTTCTCTCTGGAACTAAGTTGCTATGCGCATGGTACCTTTAAGTACATTGACAGGGTCAGATGAGTAAACTATGTTTAATATTATTAGAAATGACACTGCTTGAATGACATAGATCACAGAACTCTGAACACCCCCATGCTGCTGCTGCTCACTTGTGTGGAACCTCATGCTTTCCTGGTTCAGAGATTGGAATTCTCCTATGTGCTAGTGCACAGTAATGCTCTCATTTCTGCTCCGAACTTGTACAATGAGGCAATGGAGTGATTTGGTTGTACCTGGATGTTTAAGGACAGCATTTAACTTCGTATTAGACTCAAGGAGAGCATTCGCCATCTGGCTATATGGTAATTAACAGATTCCTGCTCTAACTGCTGAATTGTGGGATTCCCCCCCCCCCCGCCCCGCACGCCTGGCCCCAGCGCCCCACCCGCTTTGCCCCAGTGTTTGCGGCTTTTCAGGCCCACCTGGAGGACACTCGTGGGAAGTAGTCTTCCTTTCCTCCTGTTCTTCAGCAGAATCCGCCAGAAGTCATCTTTCTCTTGCAGTCTCCCTGGGGTGCGCCTGCTTCTGCTCAGCTCTCACTTGTCTGTACATTTTTACGGTTTATCTCCTGCTAGAGTGGTAGCTCCCTGAAGGTAGGAAAGGCATGACCACTGTGTTCCTTCTGGGTGGTGCCCAACTTCCTGGTTGTGACTTTATGAAGACATTTTCCCTGTGCAAGCTGAAGTGAGAGAGAGAGAAAGATTAACAAAGCAGCAGATCTTCCCCATAGATAAATTTGCCTTATTTAGGGGCCGGCGCGTGGCTCACCTGTGGTGCCGCCATCCCATATGGGCACTGGCTTCTAGTCCCGGTTGCTCCTCTTCCAGTCCAGCTCTCTGCTGTGGCCCGGGAAGGCAGTGGAGGATGACCCAAGTCCTTGGGCCCTGCACCTGCATGGGAGACCAGGAGGAAGCACCTGGCTCCTGGCTTTGGATCGGCGCAGCTCCGGCCATGGCAGCCATTTGGGAGGTGAACCAATGGAGGGAAGACCTTTCTCTCTGTCTCTCTCTCTCTCACTGTCTAACTCTGTCAAATAAATTTTTAAAAATTTTGCCTTATTTAAAAGATTATTCTTTATTTAGATATTGCTGTTGTCTTTTTTGGCTGCTAAAATAGTCTTTCTTCTCTGAAACCATGACCATATAGATGGTTTGTCCCTTTTACAATATAAATTTGAACATCTGCACCCCTTCCTTCGATTGAGGGGCATTCTATAAAATGCCTCACCAGTGCTCTTCAAAATGATCACACTCGTGAAAAGCAAGAAAAGAGTGAGAAACTGTCTCAGAAGAAACTGAGCAGAGATGATGGCATGGATCCTGGAGCAGAAAAAGACGTTGATGGGAAAACTGGTGACATCTACCTTATTTACTTCAGTGACCAGTAACGTATCTGGTCAAGGATACAGTTACAGTTAGATAGGAGCAATATTCTAGTTAACCACAATGTATTGCATATCTGAGAAATATTTAGAGGATTTTTTAATGTTCTTTTCACAAAAGAAATGCTAAGTATTTGAGATGACAGTTATGCTAATTGCTCTGACTTGATTATTATGAATGTGCAAATGTTCAAAACATCATATTGTACTCCATAAATTTGTGTAATTATTATGTGTTGGTGAAAAATAAAACTTAAAAACATTTCACATTGTGAAAAAATAGTAATGAATCAATGTCGGTTTCTGTGTTCACAGTCGTGCAGGATTATGTACTGCATCAACAGGAGAAGCCAAGTGAAGGGTACACATAAACTCTGTAGTATCTTTACAACTGTTCTATAGGTCTAAAATTATTCCAAAATTAATGACAAAAGAGAGACAGAGTTGGCATCCCTGGCTCAGATCTCCTTATTGGAAACACTGTATTGCTTCTTGAAGTCCAAAATCACAGAACTGTGGTCCAATAATAATTACAGTGACTGTATTTGCTGAGATTGAGAAATTAAGTCTCTACAATGAATTGAATCAAGGAATTATCATCATCATCATATTCCCCTAAAAGGTATTATTACAGGAAAACAGCGGTGAAGAAATTATTTTTACCCTGGTTCTTTGCCTTACATGGAAGAATTTGCAAGTGGAAGCAGAGAGATTTACAAAGATTTATTAGAGTCAAAGACCTCCAGTCAGAGTGGCATGGAGGGGGCTTCCAAGGGAGGAAAAACCCGAAGAACCTCGTAGCACTTTTTTTTTTTAAGATTTATTCATTTATTTCAAAGTCAGAGTTACACAGAGAGAGAAGGAGAGGCAGAGAGAGAGAGAGAGAGAGAGAGGTCTTCCATCCACTGGTTCACTCCCCAATTGGCCGCAATGGCCGGAGCTGCACCCATCCGAAGCCAGGAGCCAGGAGCTTCTTCCAGGTCTCCCAGGCAGGTGCAGGGGCTCAGGACTTGGGCCATCTTCCACTGCTTTCCCAGAGAGCTGGATCAGAAGTGGAGCAGCCAGGACTCGAACTGTTGTCCATATAGGATGCCAGCACTGCAGACGGTGGCTTTTATCAGCTAGGCCACAGCGCCAGCCCCTGGGGTTTTTAAGAACAATTTCAAATGAAAAAAAAAAAAAAAAACAAAAAAAAAACAAAAAAAACACCAGCTTGACAATCAGATTGGCATTCAGTTACCAGGGCAGGGACAAAACCCATCAAAAGACCTGACTTACAATTCTCCATCCTGTCTGGCCTGCTCTGGATAAAAGAAAAGACCACCCAGAAGGGTGGGATAGGAACTTGTTTTCACCATAAGCTGTGAGCTCAGTAGAGCGCCCTTGCTATCCTCATGGTAAGTTTGGAGATTCTGAAAGTATTAGGATGGCCTGTTTGTTCTTGCTAGAGATAGCTTTTTTGGGGGGAAGGAAGCAAATATTTTACACCCCCAATTCCATTAGGACCACCCTGACTACCTACTAACCATCTACTCCTCACAGTATCATGTGCTTACTTAAGTATTAAAATGAAGTTTTAGCAAAATATTAAAGCAAAAAGAAAATGGACACCAGGCCTCAGACTGTCCCTGTGTAAGGAGGCCTGTGCGCTCTGTCCCTGCTCGGGCCCATGCCTGCAGACAGGCTCAGCCAGGCCCTTCTTGCTCAGGTGTCTGCCTGGAGAACTTTGACCTGGAGACTGAGCTATCGGAGTGACTTCCTCCTGTTCCACAGCAGAGCTGGTGCCTTGGTGGCTAGATGGTAGCCTGCCACTGTGTCCACTCCGGAGACACCATGCATGTTCTAGAAGACATAGTTCATTATCAGTGCATCTATTAGCAAGACATTCAAGAGTACTTTTGTATAAAAATAAACTTATCTTTAGATTTCTGTGACCTTTTTCACATTTTTATTTAGAATCTTACAACTTGATATTGTAAAACACATTCAAAAGACATTTGAGGAATTATTGATTTTTTTATGATTAAGCAATTCCAAGTTGACTTAGCAATCAATACATTTAAAATAATTTGAAAGATACATGAATGTATGCAGACTTTTACTGTTCTACAAAATGTTTTTTACCATGCTTCTTACTGATATTTTCATGACAGTGTTACAGTACTTAACATTCCTGCTTATTTGCTTTGCTCCATTTTCCATCTTTTTATTTAAAATATTTCCACAAACTTTTTGAAGTACTCTTTTACACCTGGTTGGGTGAGATCCCTTTGTAAAAAAACTGTGAGCATACATCATTTGGGTCAGCAGAGGGTGCTCTTAAGCAACAGTAGCGCTAACTAACATCCGTGGGGGATGCACACAGAATTTTGCATATGGGAAATTTGGGTAGTCATAGATGTTGGCAACCCACTCCTTTGAGGCAGACAGAACAATGGAAGTGAACACTTTGACCAAAGTTTTACAGGATGTAGGTAGAGCCAGTTAGGAAGCCAGGCTATGGATTACATGAGGAACCAGGGGTAGTTTGGAGAGATTCACTACAATGTTGAATTCTGATCTGAGTTTGAAGAGGAAATAATAGTTCCTGTCTCAGGAGTTCTAGAAGCAGCCAGAGGTTCTAAAGGTGTCTAATTCGTCTTACTGAGCAGTTAGGTCCAGGAATATCATTGTACAGAACTTGATGTGCATGTCAGAAACTTTGGTCAGAGAGAATGGAAAATGAGCAGGTTTGGGAGACTTTGAGAATGGAACAACATAAAGATGAAAGAGGAAAATAAGTCGGTTGTTCGTTGTTGGGTATGACTCTTCCGTATCCACACCAAAGAAGGATCCCATGATCACCCTTTCTCAGGATCCTGCGGCTTCCAAGCCCTGCATCAACCTCATCCCTTCCTCCAGGAATCCCAAGGCCATCAGAATCAGCAAAAGCCCCTTGTCACCTGTGCTAACCCACTGACGGCCTGGCTCTCTTGCAGTTCCCATCAGCTCTCTCCTTAGAGGCAAGCACAGTACTCAGAACACTTACATTACTGGGCATCTGGTGCCGGTGTTTGTGAGGCAGCATGGGATGGTGAAAAGACTTTTGTTCTCAGAGCTAGAAAATATTGATTGAGGTCCACGTTTCGCAACAAGCGACGTGGATTGCAGGAACCAGAAGTGAGGACCTGAGGGAGGACCAGTGAGTGAGCACTCTGCCCTTGGAGGCTGTGGATGTGTTAATCCCAGAACTTACTGAGCATATGCTATGTGCCTAGGTCCATTTTGTACAGGAAGAAACCCAGTCTCCAAGAAGATAAGGGGCTTTGCCCCACATCTCACAGCCAGCAGTGGTGGACCCAAGATACTGACCAGGGCTCCAGAGGCAGTGCCAGGCAGTAGGAGTGAGCGCAGCAGGAGTTCCTGAAACAGCACCTTTGCAGGGTGGCCGCAGGAAGAGTCAAGGCAGGACCCAGCGGAGCTTTAACATCCTTGGAGTTGCCCCTTTGAGCCTGAACCACGTTGGTTATCTTTCCCTTTTTCTTAACACTGCCTCTGGTACTTGTGAAGGGATGTATGTGTGGTCAGTATTGGATGAGTCGCTTCCATGGGGTGATTTTCCAGGTTTCTGAGTGCTTGCTCAAGTTATTCAGCTATTTTTGGAAAAAAAAAAAACTTAGGTCCATAATTGTGTGGTTTCAGACATCGTGTTTCTGTCCTTGAAGACCAGTTAGAAGCTTCTATTATGCAATATGTTCCTTGCTGGCATCTCTCATCAGCCATGACCTCAAGTCATGTTTTTGTTTTGTTTTTTTCCTACTCAGCTACCCATAGGGAGAAAAAGCCACTATTTTTAGGACAAATGGAAATGAAAGGAAAACATAATTTTTTTCAATAATATAAACTTTTTGCTTTAAAGAGTCTTAACATCTTATTCCCACTGACTGAGCTATTCACACTCTTCTTTCTAAATATCAGCCAGAAACAAAGAGTAAATAGTATTATCTCCCGTGTTGTAATTCTTCACAATCCCTTTATATCTCCTTAAGGTGTGCCTTTCCTAAATTTCACATGGCAAGTGACGCTTTTCTTTCATCACTGTTCTAAGTTTGTGTCCTCTTCCTCCCCCAAACACACGCACACAAGGAAATAAGAACTGACACGAAAGCAAAAATATTTGGTAAAGATTTATGGAAAGGACTAGAAGGAGGAAAGAAGGAAGTGGGACCAAGAAGCTTTAAGAAAACACCTGTTTCAGATTACAGAGTTCTTATTTAATTAGACACATGCAGCTCTTGAGTTTGAACATAACACTCACAATTCGTCAACCACCCACGACAGCTCTCCAGGTGTTTGCCATTATGTAATGCCCTAAAAATCATCTGGATTGTGTCAACTCTCAGAAGTACTGTTGGAGTTAGGAAAAATCCTCTACAAACACTAATTGATACATAATATCTCAGTCTAGAATTTGCAGCATTTAGCAAAAATAAATAAAATAAAATATTATGATAAATAAAAGGTCAGTGGTTTCTGATTCCCTCCCCCACCCCACATACACCAGAGGTTAAAAGTATAGGTTTTGCTTTCAGCAGTAAAAGGTAGGCATTATGCATTCAGTAAGGCTTCCTCTGTCAGATTTCTCTAATTCAGATTTTTCAGTATTTAGGTTGGGGAAAATGATGCTTACTTTTATATGACCAGGAAAAAAGAGAACATCCACACTGCCGAAGTAGAAGAAAGGGAATGATAACTGTCTTCCCAATCCTTCAGAAACCGTATTGAAATCATTCCCTGAAACCATTAAAAAAAAAAAAACCCTCTCGATGTCTGCTTACATTTTCAATTTTAAATGAATCATATTCACCACAATTTACTTTTTAAGGTTCCCTGACATTTTTTTTTGATTGTTAGCAACTTGAAAGCCCATAGGCTTAGATAACTGAAAAATATTTGGGGATGGAAATGAATATGATTTGAAAGGGACCCCTTTGAGAATTCAGAGAGGAGTTTCAGTCCCAACAGCATGGAAATTGCCTTTCTTAGCAATTATTTTAATTAGAAATGCATGTGTATCAGGAAATGAAAAGCTATTGTAGATACCATTCTTCACAGTTTAGCTGGTTGTTGGGAGTTTGGAAGCTTTTTATTTGTCCCCTTAAACGTTTAAGCTTTGTTGTGGATCCTGAGTGTTTTACTTCTATTCTGACTTGAGTGCCCTCTGTAAAAATTATGGGTCTTTCCCACCGAGCAACACA
This sequence comes from Oryctolagus cuniculus, assembly GCF_964237555.1. Classification (NCBI taxonomy): domain Eukaryota; kingdom Metazoa; phylum Chordata; class Mammalia; order Lagomorpha; family Leporidae; genus Oryctolagus; species Oryctolagus cuniculus. The sequence goes on along the minus strand of NC_091453.1, from coordinate 1,589,857 downwards.
TGTTGAAGTTGGAGCTACAGTGTCCTCACATATAATACAGACTTGCTCTTCGTGTTCCTTGTCATATCTCACTGCCCTCCTGTCCAGCCCCAGTTCACCTAAGCAGGGAACAAATAATATTCACCAGTGTCTATGTAGAATAAAGCATCACCCATTTTCATTCATTGACTAGTAGAAGCAGTATCTTTTTTTGTCCACTGTAAGAAAAGTTGTTTCTGTTAACAAAAAAGGAAAGTAAATTACTTATTGCAGAAAAGTCACACTATCGGAAAAGTGTAAAGAAGGTACCAAAGCATAGCTTGCAATTCTACCATCTGGAGGTGACCACTGTTCACATCACATGTGTCCATCTGTGCCTCTGCATGCTAACAGTGACTGGATACAATTATGATTCTTTTTACAGTTTTGTTTAAATGAACTCATTCAAACACACTGTTCCAGTTGATCCTTTTAAATAGATTTGTTGTTTGGTAACCTGCTTTTTCATTAAATAATATTCATATTTTTTTCTTTTCTTAAGGCAATGTTTCTTTTTTTAAACTTTTATTTAGTAAATATAATTTTCCAAAGCACAGTTTATGGATTACAATGGCTTTTCCCCCCCATAACTTTCCTCCCACTCACACCCCTCCCATCTCCTGCTCCCTCTCCCTTTCCATTCACATCAAGATTCATTTTCAATTATCTTTATATACAGAAGATCAATTCAGTATATATTAAGTAAAGATTTCAACAGTTTGCACCCACACAGAAACACAAAGTGTAAAGTACTGTTTGAGTACTAGTTCATACTAATGTGTTAACAAATTGAGATTTATATCGCTTTAAATTTTTTGTAGATTTTTATTTGAGAAGCAGAGAGACAGATAGTTACAGTGCTTCCAGCTGTTAAGTCGCTGCCTAAATGCCTGCAATGATATTTATCCTATACACTTGTGTTGTTGGGAAATGATTATAAGATTATCAATTCACAAATATAAAGTCTCTGACAATAATTTAAAAATAATAAATTAAGAATATAAGTTCCCCAGCAACATCTATTTATGAATTCATTGAATAAATATTCACCAAAGTCCTACAATGTCCTAAGTACCATGTTGGAAGATAACTTTCAGATTAAAAGGGTAGGTAGGCCTGCTTTTTATACTTTAGGATACAGCAAAATCATAGACTATGAAAACAATATGGCCTTAATATTTTTGATGGATTTTTGTGTGGAGGAGACAGTGACAATTTTGTTTGTGTAAAACAGCAATGGCTGATGTATATGATGAGAACTTTATAAATGTTTTATATCTTTTTTTTTTTTTTGACAGGCAGAGTGGACAGTGAAAGAGAGAGACAGAGAGAAAGGTCTTCCTTTTTGCTGTTGGTTCACCCTCCAATGGCCGCCGCTGCCGGTGCGCTGCAGCCGGTGCACCGCGCTGATCCGATGGCAGGAGCCAGGTGCTTTTCCTGGTCTCCCATGGGATGCAGGGCCCAAGCACTTGGGCCATCCTCCACTGCACTCCCTGGCCACAGCAGAGAGCTGGCCTGGAAGAGGGGCAACCGGGACAGAATCCGGCGCCCTGACCGGGACTAGAATCTGGTGTGCCGGTGCTGCAAGGCGGAGGATTAGCCTAGTGAGCCACGGCGCCGGCCATGTTTTATCTCTTGAGCATATTTTTTTGTTTCCCTTCTTTCTTAATATTTTCATCTGTTTCTTTTTGTAGTTTTTGGAAGTTGTAATTTCTTGATAAAAAACATTACTCATTTTTTTAAAATACTTATTTCAATCGTTAACACAAGGGGTCTTCCAAAAGTTCATGGAAATGTGAATTCTGAAAAAAACTATGATTTCAAAATTTTTGTGCCAAAATAATCTTATAATTCCATTTCCATGAACTTTTTGAAGTCTCTCCTGTATTTGAATGAAAATTAGGTCTGAATATGTAATAATGAGAGATGTTGGGAAATAAGAGATGTTGGGATTTGAAACATAGATTGTGTTTTCTGGTTCACTCGTTTAATAATGGCTAATACAATTTTGAAGTGAAATTTCCAATATTGAAAAGGATGAACACAGTAAGCATCAAAGAAAACAGTGGACTAAAGTACAAAAGATTCATCCAATAATGTAATTGTTAGAAGCTGTCATCCTTAAGCCTGAGGTGGGGAGCACACGTGGTTTGAAGTTAAAAATGATTTTCATACACTTTTCAGAACTGTTTAGACTGCTTAATATTTCTTATAGGAATTACAAATGGATCTCCTAAAAGGGTACAAAATGAGTAAAACAGATTATCAAAATCTAAATAGGTTGTTCAAAGAGAGCCTGTATCCTGACCCACATTTTAAACTTTAAGTGCTAAATTGTGTATTTCAAATAGCAATATTAGTATGTCCCCAAGGTAATTAAAAATCCATTCTCAGTATGTGTCTGATATCTTTTCGGGTTTTGCAAGAATAGACACAATAGCCTTAAAAGTTAGAATTTTAGAGTTGCTTTTTTTTTCCTTTTAGTGAAATCATAAAGTAAGAGGCTCTTTTTTCTTGTGCCTTGTAGGAGGTACACATTTTGTCTTGTCGGGGGTACTGTGGTGGTGGCAGAGGGTCCTTGGGAGCCTTTTCCACCCACACTAAATTCCTGCCATAGCTGCCTGCTGATTGTCAAATATATTTATTTTGATCTGTGCTGTCCAGTAGGACTTTCTGTAAAGACGGAACTCTGCTGTAATCTGTGCGATCCCTTGTCAGGAGGCACATGGGCTGTGAGCACTCAGAATGTGCCTGCTGCCACCAAGGAAGGGGTTTTAAATATGATTGAATTTGTAAAAAGATTCATTTTATTTATTTGAAAGGCAGAGTTACAGAGAGAGAGGGAGGGGCAGAGATCTTCAACTACTGGTTCACTCCCCCAATGGCCGCAACAGCGCAAGGAGCCAGGAGCTTCTTCCTGCTCTCCCACATGGGTGCAGGGGCCTCAGTACTTGGGCCATCCTCCACTGCTTTCCCAGGCACATTAGCAGGGAGCTGGATTGGAAGTGGGGCAGCAGGGACATTAACTGGTGCCCATATGGGATGCCAGTGTCACAGGCAGCGGCTTAACCCACTGTGCCACAACGAAGGCCCCAAATGTTATTGAATTTTAATCGATTTAAGTTACAGCAGCATCATGTGGCTAGTGGTTACGCTATTGAACAGCACAGAACTTCTTTCCACTTTGAGATGTAGGAAGGACACACCCCTGGAAAAGCTGACTTTAAGGTACATGGGGTCATCCGACATAGTTCACACACACTGTTTGAGCACCTAGTGCATCTGTGGCCCTGGTAACAGAAACGTCCCCTGTGAATTTCATGAATCAGAAGGGCCTTGGTAGTGGGGTTGCTGCTGTTTGGGCGGGAGCTGCCTCTTTGACCCGGCGCTCTGGGGGCCTGCTGTGGCAGGGCCATTGTCTACCTGGCTGAGGGGGAAGTAGGGACTTCTCTCACCTGGCTGTGACCTCTGGCATGCTCAGGGCTGTGTGTTGGGAGCGAGGGGTGCTTATTTGAAATTCTGGTAAAGACATCTCCTGAGCTCACATGGGAGCTGGGAGGCATCCTGCATCAAAGTGCAGCAGAGACTGGGATCGAGGCACTCCCCATATGTGGTGTGATGTGGGTGTCCTAAGTGGTATCTTAATGACCGTGCCGAACGCCTGCCCTATATTACATCATTATTAACCCTAGTCACCATCCTTTACATCAGGTTTTCACAATTTATTCATCTTAGAGCTCCGGGTTTACACTCTTTGACCAGTATCTCCCACTTTCCATCCCCCTGATGGAACCTGATGATAATCATCCTTCTACTCTCTGTTTCTATAAATGAGATGAAGGAGTATTTGTATTCCTGTGCCTGGCATATTTCACTTTCACTTAGCATAATGTCCTCCAGGTTCATCCATGCTATCACAAATGGCTGATTTGCCTTCTTTTTTATGGTTGAATTATATTCTATTACTACTACTACTACTACTACTACTACACACACACACACACCACCGTTTCTTTATCCTTTTATCTATTACCGACACTTGTTTCTATATCTTGGATTTTGTGAATAATACTGTGGTGAACATGAGATTGCAGATATCTCTTCAAGATAATGATTTTATTTTCCTTAGAAATCTACTAAGACATAGGATTGTTGGATCGTATGATAGTTCAGTTTTTAAAGTTTTTTAGGAACCTCCATACTATTTTCCATAATGGCTGCACCAATTTACAAAATGACCAATAATGTATAAGGGTTCTCTCTTCTACATATCCTCATCTATACTTATCTTTTGACTTTTTGGTAATAGCCATCTGTATTAGTCAGCCTTTCATTACTATAAAGAAATGCCTGAGACAGGCTAACTTTATAAAGATAAGTGACTTATTTTGGCTCATGGTCCAGGACTGAGTGAGCTCCATTAATTTAGCATCTGGTAATGAGCTTCTTGCTAGCAGAGTCCCAAGGAAGCACATGACATCACATGGCAAGAGGCAGGGAGTGAGTGTGTCAGTCTGTGTCTCTACATCCATGTGGTTGAATCATGGGGCTCCACCCTCACAACCTGATCCCATCCAATTATTTACCAAAGCCCTACTTCTCAACACCATTAATTTGATTATATTTCCACCCTCTCAGTGCTATTAATGTAAGACCTTGAAGACTAAACTCCTGGGTTCTGTGGGACAAATACTCAAACTATAGAGCTATCTGAATAGGTAGGAGGTGATATCACATTGTTGTTTTGATTTGCATTTCTCTGATGATTAGTAATGTCGAATACTTTTTCATATAGCTGTTGATTCAAACTGGAGTAGGAGAAAATATTCGCAAACCATATGACAATAAGAGGTTCCAATTTTAGTATATATGCTCCTGAAACAGACACATAATAAGGAGTTAATGTCTAGAATATATAAGGAACTCATACAATTTGATAGAAGTCCCCCTCACAAGAAAAAACTAATTAAATTTTTGAAGGACCTAGTTTTTACTTTGATTTTTTCAAAGGTGTCTTACCTCCTGGAAGGGGGCAGCATGGCCCATGAAGACTTCTGTGGACACTTTGGGACATTGAACCCCGGAGATCTGCAGGTATGACCAAGGACAAGGAATTGCTGATCGTAGTCGCATTCGGATGTGCATGCTTGATCCCACCCATTTCGAGGCTTCTGCCTTCCCTCCATTATGTCTTTGACCACTCCCTTTCTCTGGCTCCATCCACTCAGCCTGGAAACCTGCACAGGTCTCTCATATTCCGATCTCATACTTTTCCTGACCCTTAATCACTTTCTAGCGCTCACTGTATCGACTTCCTTCTCTTCCATTTTGTCCTCCATTCACTGAAATCAAGGCGGGCCTCTCAGCACTCTCCCTCCAAAGCTTCACTGAAGCTGTTCAGGCAGTGACCAGTCCTGACGTCCCAGTTGCCAGATTCAGGGACTGCCTCAGCACTCATCTTTCCGGACCTGTGTGCTGCATTTTAGATAATTTGCTTCCAGCTGATTTGCAGAGTTAGATGTTCTCACTTAAGACAAAGACTCAATCCCTCCACCATCCTAGTCTTGTCGGAGATGTGTTACGGTTAAAATCCCCAGGAAACACTTGGGTTTTTGCCAATTTGGTAAGTCTGAACTCTGTATCAGGAACTTTTTGGAGTCACATACACACACACGCACACACACACACACACGATGACTGAGGGTGACCTGAGCATGGACGTGATGACTCCTGCCATCTGCACGAGCAGGCCGCGAGTGCAGCTTTCCCCGTGTGGAGCTGCGCACCGTATCTTGTACCATATAACTGAACATTTGGTCAGGATAATGATTGCGCAGTGTCTTTTAGTTAATGTAGCACCTTCACATCGCATGTCTCTTTGAAATAAGTGTTATGTTTTTATCTCATTTTAAAAATGAGGGACTGGAGATTTAAAGGTTAAAACAAAATACCCATAGCCTCAGAATGAGTAGATGGTGATTATGGAACTAGAACCCTGTTCTCTCCCTCCGAATCCAATGGGTGGGCCATTTTAATAATGATAGGAGGATACTTCAGAAAGTGTATAGAAAATGGAATTAAAAGATGATTTTATTTTGATGCCAGTTTTTTGAAATCCATGTATAGTTTTTGCATTATATGCCATCTCCATGAACTTTTTGAAGATATGTATTGTCAAACTAGGGTATATCTAAAAAGGATAACTGAGGTATTGTTGATACAGAGAGATGAGCTGTTAACACAACAGGAAAATGCTTAAAAATGGGAGAATGTCCTTGAAGAACAGCAGTAGCTGTTTTCAGATAGAAGACGTGCAGCAGGCCGAGCTACTTTATATTGCATTAGAATGAGGGTTGGCAAATTCTTTTCTATAATGGCAAGAGAGTAAATATCAGGTTTCGCAGGCTACATGGACTCGGCTGAAACTACTCAACTCTGCCATTGTAGCATGAAAGCAGCTGTAGACAGCATGTCAGTGAATGGGTATAGCTCTGTGTCAGTAAATCCTTTTTGTCTTTTTAATTTTTTATTAGTAATAATTGTGTCTATCTATGGAGTACAGCATGGCATTGCAGTACATGTGTGTGAAATGTGCCGGTGAAATCATGGTAATCAACATTTTCTAGGTTTGTCAGCAGACCTTTACCAAAACAAGTAACAGGCTAGATTTGGCCCTTGGACTATAGTTTGCCAACCCCTACATTAGAAAGTGTAATCAGTCTTATCAAATGGAAGATAGAGGGAACTCTATTTAGACTTCGTGAATGAAAGAAATCTCTAGAATGTGCCTTCTTTCAGATCCTTGAACAAATAATGTTCATTTTTATCCCAGAGCCTTTTTCAAATGTTGTTCACTCTGTATGGACTCTTCTTCCTTTGCTCAGTTCCTACTCTTTGAGTCTCAGTGCAAATGGTGCACCCTTGGGTAGGCTGCTTTGAAATTGGCAGGCTTCTTCGTGTGACGCCAAGCACAATCACAGTGTCAGTCCTTATTTTGTGTAAGGATTTTTCTCCCCATGAGGACTGTGCAGCAAATGTCAGTGGCCTGACTCGTGACCCCGTGGCCCACCTCTCATGGACCTGCTGCTGCTCTGGTTGAGGGCTTTCTCCAGCCCACATATTGGGCAGCCCGGCTGTGCTGGGATTTAGTACCCCCAGGGGAACTCGGTCAGTAAGAGATGGAAATTGGAGCCTAAATATCCTAAGTTTCCCCTCTTCTCCAATCAACAATTCTAAAGTGTGTCTATGTGGTTCCCAGTGGGATTGAGCCACAGGTGCTCATGGATGTAACCTGCTATGAACACCCCTCTTTGACCTTCTCCCTTGCCTAACTCACTCTGATCCCTCCCTTGTGCTTTCTGCATCACTTTCCAAGTAAGCCACCTGCAGGTTAGTCCTTGTTCCGGGACCTTCTGTGGGAGAACTCAAGGTAAGGCAAGCAGGGGGCACACCTATCATGTTTCATATCTTCATTCCCAGATTTGGAGATTAGTGTCTGGGGTTCACAAAACAGTAAGTAAACATTTGAAGAACCTGCACAAGTATGGGCATTAACTAGTTCTCAAGTAGTGAGGGCTCCAGCACTAGAACTGAGCAGGCAGAGGTGCACGTCAACCATCTACAGTGCCTTGGATCCTAGGGGCTTCTACATGTATATTAAGACACACACTTGTATCCTCAGCTGCTGGGAATGCTGGCTCTGGTGGCTCACTGCTGCCTACCTCCCTGGGAACTGTCCTGGGGAGCAGACAGTTGCCTCTCCTAAGGTTTTGCTTCCTACTTGGGGGTGGCCCACAGTTAGCGATTTGCTGATGTGGAGATAGGAAGCATGGTCATCTTGCCTCAAGCTGGGATAATTCTGAAGGTTCATCCCAACTCCAGAGCTCCCTGTTGGATTGGCTGATTCTGTTGTGACAGCTTTGCTGCTTGGCTTATCCCCTTGTTTTATATGTTTTTTTCTTCACTTTCTAAGTTTTGTTTTTCAAGACGATGACATATTAACTGTCTGACTCTCATCTCAGAGCTTGGTCTAAGACTCAAGGATATCAAAGGGGTTTTTTCTGTTTTCAAGAATTATGTTGCTAATGCATTTATTTCAAATAAGGAAGCTTGGGAAGCATTTGGAAAAGTAAAAAGGGCTCCAGCAGTTGTCCTTGGTGTTTATTATTTCTGTAGATGCCCAGGGATTCCAACAGCAGCACCTGTAAGATGCCCTTGTTAGTGATGGTGTTGTAGTTGTCCTGACTTATTAGGAACTAGATTACACATCAAACATCTTTCATTTATTTATTTGAGAAAGAATGCTTCCATTCACTGGTTCACTCCATAAATGCCTACAAGGGCCCCCAACTGGGGCCAAATCAAGGAACCTGGAACTTAAGCCTTTCCCATGTGGGTGACAGGGACTCAGCTATTCAGGCCATCACCTGCTGCCTCCCAGGGTGCATATTAACAGGAAGCTGGAACAGCGAGGAGCCAGGCACTTTGATGTGGGACATGGGTGTCCCAAGCGCCACCTTAACCGCTAGGCCCAATGCCTACCCTTGGATTACAATGTTCTTCTTGGTTTGGTGTTTGCAGTGGATGACGGCGGGCCGGGGTATTCTGCATGCTGAGATGCCTTGCTCGGAGGAGCCAGCGCATGGCTTGCAACTGTGGGTTAATTTGAGGAGCTCTGAGAAGATGGTGGAGCCTCAGTACCAAGAACTGAAAAATGAAGATATCCCTAAACCCAGTAAGGATGGTGTGACCGTTGCTGTCATTTCTGGAGAAGCCCTGGGAATAAAGGTCAGCCATGTTGTCATGTGTCTCTGAAATCTGAGGTGTGCGGTGACATAAGGCTGGCCCCCGCTGGGCCGTCAGCTCTCACCGGGTATGTCATTGTTCATGCCCCACGGGATGGACTTGCTTCATAGGTGTCAGAATAAGTGCAACCAGAGGGAACCCAGAGATTTGTTTCTGCATGCAAAACCATAGTATTAGGTAAAGGACAAGAAAGGAAGCTCCTGGAAAGAATTTGGTCAAAAAGCCACTTTGAAGCCATGCCTCACTATCTTACATATTTAGCCTAGTTGCTTTCTTTCACTTACAGTGCAGTTTTATGCTTTGAGTTATGGCTCCTTGGTACTGCAAGATCGCCACCTTTAAGAAACAAACAAAAAGCAAGACCAACTCCACTCAGCAAAGATTATGTGTTCATGCCCGACTTGGTAACGAAAGTGTACTACTGCGTTATAGAAATGAACCTATTTGACCCATTCACAACATGCTGAGACTTCATACTATTTATACTCTTCACGGTTCCATCTTTTTATCAAATAAGATCAATTTCGGTGAAAGATTACCAAAACGTGTGCAAGTATTATGCTAATTGTGCACCAGAACTGCTGCCCGGGAGGCTAGAGAGCCTTATGCCAACCAGGCTGAGGCCAGGCCGAGCTGGGGAGCCTGCCCTCTGAGGTAGGGTTTCCTGGGAGCAGGCATTGAGATGTGGATTCCCATGCAGGCGATTTTTTAGGGAGTGCTCCCAGCGGAACAGTAAAAGGAACCAGGATGAAGTAGGAGAGAGACCGGGCGATGGAGGCATCTCAGGCACAATCCTGAGCAGGTTGGCTTTAACCTCCTCTGGAGGATCAGTGTGCCTCAGACGTTTCAGACGCACACGATGCAAGAGAGCTGAGCTCTCCTGATACCCAGCAGGCATTGGTTATGGCTGTTGGCTTCCGGTTGGCGGGCATAACGCAGTGAAATGGGATCCAAGGGATGTAGGAGCCTTGACACTGGGCAATACACATTGCACCTGGTGTTGAGAGCCTCAGGACATTGGGAGAACTTTACTGTTCTCCCAGGGAACAGTCAGCACTTAAAACTATTTGAGGCTGGCGCCGCGGCTCACTTGGCTAATCCTCTGCCTGTGGTGCCAGCACCCCGGGTTCTAGTCCCCATTGGGGTGCCGGGTTCTAGTCCCGGTTGCTCCTCTTCCAGTCCAGCTCTCTGCTGTGGCCCGGGAGGGCAGTGGAGGATGGCCCAAGTGCTTGGGTCCCTGCACCCGCGTGGGAGACCAGGAGAAGCACCTGGCTCCTGGCTTCGGATCGGTGCAGCGCACTGGCCGTGGCAGCCGTTTGGGGAGTGAACCAACGGAAGGAAGACCTTTCTCTCGGTCTCTCTCTCACTGTCTATAACTCTACCTGTCAAATTAAAAAAAAAAAACTATTTGAAACACAACTTGATATATATGTTATTTTTTCTATGTCCCCATAGGGACAATGGTTTGATGGCAGCTACTGACTGGCTACTCAATGCAACGTGTTACATGCGTGTTAACAGTTTGCTTGTGATTATTGGCTGGGGCTTACCAGAGATTTTGTTTTTCTTACACTGTAAGCACAGTTCTTTGGGTCTAGTATGCCTAGATATATGTATTATTTTGATTTGTGTTTCCAGTGCAAGCAGAAATAACTGGAGGAAAAACATATCACAGATTGCTCCTTATGAAGCACATCTGACGCTGCCCACGTCCCTGTCAGGCCTGCTGTTTACTTTGAAGTTGGAAATGACCCTTTGCTGTAATTTCTGTGACCCATTTCTATTTTCCCAAGCATTGGGCACTGACTGCCCTTCTCTGCTCAGCACCACAAGGAGAGCTCAGGTCCTGGGAGGTCTTCCTGGTGTCAGGCCAAAGGGCATTGCTGGGTGTGGTTTCAGGCGGCGAGGTCTAAGGGGAGCCAAACCAATGCGGATGGGAAGCTGCCCACTGTGTCTCGTGCTGGTTTCCCTTCTGTGTTCCCAGGACTCTGGGGCCCCAGGACCATGCCTTCAAGGGCTACTGAAGTGAAGGGTGGAGGGCAGGAGGTTCCTTTTCCCTTGCAACCCAAGCACAGGACTTGGCCTGCTTGTGTGTTTTGGAATTACCCATATGAATTCGTTTAGAAAAGACTTGAGCTGTCTGCAGCTAAAAGGAGAAATCAGACCAGTGACTTAATAGATAAGCAAAGCCAGCAATATCACGAACCCCTTGAGTTTACAACTGCTTTTCATTTATAGCAAACACAAGGCAATTGTAAGGTTGGAGCCGGTTCCAATTAGAGGCAGAAGGACATTTGAAAGTGCTTTCAAGCAGCAGACCATGTGGCCTTGCAATCAAGGATTAGAGAGCAGAAGTAATGTTTTAACTTTGTAAACCCACGTCTTGGCAGCTGCGGGCCTCTGTTATTTCTTTTTGTCTGGTAAATTCTCTGAAGGGAATTATGTTCTCATAAACAAATTATCAGCCTTTATTAGGAGAGCATTTTCAGGAGAAGTGCCGCTTGGGCGGCCTTAGTTTAGATTTCTAGAGGCAGCATGGTCCCATAGTTACCAGTGTGGACTGGAGACGGGCTACCTGGGTTAGAGTCCCCGCTATGAATTAGCTGTGTGGCCTTGGCCAAGCCACTTAATCTCTCTGTGCCTCAGTTTCCTCATCCATAAAATATTTTGATTTCTATGAGCTTTAAGTGCCTTTTTATGCATTAAGTTCTCAGAACAGCACTGGGCATATTGGAAGAACCCTAGAAGTGGCAGCTGTTGTTACTATTTTGCTTACTTTGTGTTAACTGAGGCAGGAGTCGGGCTGCGTATGCTAAAGGAATTTGTTATGACTTGGGAAAGGCAATTCGCCAGCTCTGAAGAAAGGAGACTAGGATGAGTCACTGTGAAGATGGGCGCCATTGGCCATTTCTTTGTGGGTGTCATGAGAAACATTGTTTCGTACATCTCAAGTCTTAATACCTGCTCACCAAAGAATGACTCGATCTTCAAAGATCTAGGTCTTCCAAGATCTACATCTGCCATAAAAACAAGCTGACGGTTATTTTGTGTGAGAAAGATAATTTTAGGTTAAATTTCCATGTGAGGCTTAGAATAATATATGTTTCAAGAGATGCATGTTATATGTAACTACAGCTCCTCTTTCTGCAAGATAAATACCTAGGAAATGAAATTGGTGAGTGTGCCAGCACTTATCTGATGTTACTGTTCATATAGCTCACCTGTGGGGTGTTGCTCCAATGCAGATTCCAGATCAGCAGGTCTGGGGGGTCTGAGGTAGACGCTGAGAGATTCTGCATTTCTGACGGCTCCCCGCTGTGATCTGTGTCATATGCCTGGAGTCCAAGACGGGGGTGGGGGAGTGGGGGTTACTTGTCTTGAGGAATGATTAGGCACTCTAGAAGATGTTAAACCGTCCCGGATCTGTGGCTTTTGGCAAATCTTATTTAATCTTTCTGATTAAATACATCCACAAAAAAGGTTGAGGGGGTTTTGTGTGTAGATACATTTCTACTTCCTGTGTTGTTTGTGTCCGAGCATTTATTTAGCCCTTGGAAAGCCATCGCCAATTTTGAGCAAGATTCTGCTAGGACAGCAGATCTAAAGTGAAGGCTGAAAGAGGATGAAAGATAAAAATAGTTTGAATATTTTCTGTCACTTCTGAAAGGTCAGTGATCACATGTGTATTTCATGTGGGTATGCGATTCTCGCAACCCCATTCCATCCTTATCAGTCGCCAATCAGCAATATTTATTGCCAGCTCTCTGTGGAACGCAATTCTGTTTCCCCAAAATGCCTCTGCTTGCCTCCTGCCGCTCTAAATTCCGTTGTGTCAGAAGCAAACCTTGAGGAGGCCTCAGTCCCACTGGGATCAGAGAAAGGCAACCTGGAGCCAGACTGAGTTCAAGGCCAGCTCCACCCCTGACAGACTTTGGAGAACTCACTCAGGCTTGCTCAGCCTCCATTTTCTCATCTGTAAAATGGAGCTGATTATAATGACCCAGCTCGGAGCATCTTTGGGAGGATTAAATTGGTTAAAATGTAGAAAGAACTTAAAATAATTCCTGACACAGAGTTTGCCCTCTGTTAAAGTGATTACTGCATTTACTCCTTGCTATAGCTGAGGGCAGTATTCAGTACTATACAGATAGAATCTGAAGAATCTTCCTTCTGATGGCCAGACTGTGTATTCATATATTGAGTGATAGCCACATTTCTAAAAAAATGTAGTTTCCAAAGGGGTTTGCTAGATGTCTGATCTAATTCACCCAAATCTTGCTTTCCACTGTGCCCCCAGCACCTGAACCACTGCCTGGTACAGAAAGATGATCAAGAAATATTTTCAAATAACTACATGAAATCATTAAAATGTAAATGCATGCTGGAAGAAGAGGAAGTAGGGTAAAGTAGTAAGAAAATCAACAACATGGGGATTAGGAAAGATTGAAATAAGCTTAATGTGAGTTTACTCAAAATAAAAATTAGTTGAACTGTATTTTTCAATAGAATCAACTGTTTCAGGGATTAGGAAGTAGGGAAATAAAAACCAGATAGGTATGTTTTTTAAAGGTGGACGCTGGGCTTGTTTTGCAAGACCCACAGTTTTCTATGCAGAATCCTTCAGATCAGGCAGTGGGAACAATGATGACCAGAGTCAGGAGGGTTCTGCTTCCTCTTGGGAGGTCCACAGGCAGGTGTCTTGTCTGCTTTAGCTTCTTCCAGGTGGCTTTCTCAGGGCACGGCTGATGTCCAGGACGTGAGACTGTTCTCAGTATTTCTCTTTATTTCTACTTTTGAAAGATAGAAATGTTGACATACTTAAAGCATCAAGTTAAACCAGAAAACTGAGGGGAAAAAAAAAACCAGACCTGGAGCCAGCGCTGTGGCATAGCAGGTAAAGCCGCCGCCTGCAGTACCAGCATCCCATATGGGCACTGGTTCAAGTCCCGGCTGCTCCACTTCTGATCCAGCTCTCTGCTATGGCCTGGGAAAGCAGCGGAGGATGGTCCAAGTCCTTGGGCCTCTGCACCCATGTGGGAGGCCCAGAAGAAGCTACTGGCTCCTGGCTCCTGGCTTCAGATTGGCACAGCCCTGGCTGTTGTGGCCATCTGGAAAGTGAACCAGCAGATGGAAGACCTCTCTCTCTCTCTCTGTCTCTCTGTAATTCTGCCTTTCAAATAAATAATAAATAAATCTTAAAAAAAACCTCAAATCTTAAAACCAAAAACAAACAGAAATCAATGGGACACTTAGGAGTGGTATAAACCTATCAGCAACATAGAGTAGGTGTTTAGCATAGTGATTAAGATTGCCTGTGTTCAGTTCTGAACTCTGGCCCCTGACTCCAGCTTCTTGCTAATGCAGACCCTTGAGAGTCAGTGGTGATGGCTCAAGTAACTGGGTCTCTGCCACCCTTGAGAGAGAGACTTGGATTGAGTTTCTGGTTCCTGGCTTGACCTGGCCCAGCCCTATCTGCTGCGGGCATTTGGTGACTGAACCAGTGGATGAGAGATCTCTCTCTGTCCGTCTCTATTTTTCTCTCTGACCCTCAAATAAATAACTACAAAATAAATATCAGCAACATAACCACACAGAAAAAATATTTATTTTAAGCACTTTCAAACAATTCCAGTGGGATATATTCTGAAGACGTAAGAATGACACAAAATTGTTGAACTTCACGCTGTAGTTTCATCGTTAGTCTCCTGACTTTGGTGCGGCCTTCACAGCTGCGTGGCCCACAGTCATCCTGACTTCTTCCCGGATCCACACAGCCACCCTCTCTGCCTGCCCTGTGGAAGTTGTGGACGACAGTCACCATTTCATTTGCATGCACCATTTCTCTGTGGTCTCCATTCATTCAGTCATCAGACACCTACTGTGTGTACATCTTGCAGTGCCAGAGATGTGCTAGGGATAAGATATAACCACTATGTTCAGAAAAGCTCACAGTCTAGCTGTGGAGAGATACTTGCAGATATTAGAAGTGCAATGTGCCGGCGCCACGGCTCACTAGGCTAATCCTCCGCCTTGCGGCGCCGGCACACCGGGTTCTAGTCCCGGTCAGGGCGCTGGATTCTGTCCCGGTTGCCCCTCTTCCAGGCCAGCTCTCTGCTGTGGCCAGGGAGTGCAGTGGAGGATGACCCAAGTCCTTGGGCCCTGCACCCCATGGGAGACCAGGATAAGTACCTGGCTCCTGCCATTGGATCAGCGCGGTGCGCCGGCCACAGCGCACTGGCCATGGCGGGCATTGGAGGGTGAACCAACGGCAAAGGAAGACCTTTCTCTCTGTCTCTCTCACTGTCCACTCTGCCTGTCAAAAAAGTAAAAAATAAAAAAAATTAAAAAAAAGAAGTGCAATGTGACACAGGAAACATGAAAACAGCAGCATGCCAAAAAAAAAAAAAAAAAACAAAAACAAAAAACAAAAAAACAAAAAACAAAAAAAAACCTCCGTGATGGTGCAGAGGAGGGAGAAGTGGTTCTGCTTGTGTGAATGGAGGGAGGGGAAGAAAAGAGCACTCACGCAGGGATCATGGCTTGCAATGGCATGTATATGGGTAAATGACTTTGATCGGAAGAGTGCAGTAACTACTGGGGGATCATGATAGGGAGATACAGAAGCAACCAGATACCGGTAGAGTTGAGAAAGGGCAAAAGGGAGGAAATGGTGTAAAATGCTGGGACAGAGAGAAATCCAAGAGCAAGTTTGTTCACTCTTGGATTGTTGCCCCAGGCTGATATTCATTGCATATATATCCCGGCATCCCTCTCTCCCCAGGTTTTAAATAGCAGGGCTTGAGGTGAAAATGGGGTGTGCAGTCCTATGTCATCTGAAATTTTAGGAAGCGATTCTTTCTGTAGGACCTGCCCAACACAGGCCATGCGGCCTGAGCAGATGATCAGCATCATTCCACAGGCAAGTGCAAAACCTGGCTTGAATTCAGCATTAAGAATAGACACAGATAGGCCTGTCAGTTTCAGTAAATAGGAGGACACCAAAGAAATGCACCCAGCAACTTCAAAGAACTTTTCTTGTGGTCGGCAGCCATAGTTGGCACTTCATTTGCAGTTAGGAATGCTCGGATAAACAGTGGTCAGGATCTTTTCAAATCAGCTGCACAAAAGGTTGCTCTTGCCCAGGGCACCTCACTCACCCCAGAAATGCCATTCTTGGTGTGCACAAAGGGTGCCAGATGTTTTTATTCCTTCAAGATGTTTCTGATGACCCAGTCATCTAGGAAGTACATTCCAGTGCTGTCAACATGCCTTCTCCCGGCAGTCAGTGAAGACGATAGGTGCGTTTTTAAGCCAGAAATTACATCCCATGCCATTCATACACCATTGGCTCTAGTGATCAGGGTTGTAAATTAGCAGGGAATCTGGACGTAGAGCATAATGAAACCTATAAACACACAAGGTGCATGGACACTGGAGCATATTGTGACCACTTATGTGGCTGTCAAGGCTTGTACTTTTTTTTTTTTTTTTGACAGGCAGAGTGGACAGTGAGAGAGAGAGACAGAGAGAAAGGTCTTCCTTTGCCGTTGGTTCACCCTCCAATGGCCGCCGCGGCCGGCGCGCTGTGGCCGGCGCACCGCGCTGATCCGATGGCAGGAGCCAGGAGCCAGGTGCTTTTCCTGGTCTCCCATGGGGTGCAGGGCCCAAGCACCCGGGCCATCCTCCACTGCACTCCCTGGCCACAGCAGAGGGCTGGCCTGGAAGAGGGGCAACCGGGACAGAATCCGGCGCCCTGACCGGGACTAGAACCCGGTGTGCCGGCGCCGCTAGGCGGAGGATTAGCCTAGTGAGCCGCGGCGCCGGCCCCAAGGCTTGTACTTTTAGGATACGATTAGTCTTTCCCCAGAAACACATTATATATTTTTTTTTCTAGCTGCAGCAAAGATATAGGACAGAGTCAAAGAGCTGTCGTTAGACTTTTGCATGTTGCTTTAGAAAGCTGAGCTCTTGTAGATATAAGTGAAGTAGAGTTCAATATTTTAAAAACTGGCATCAGTGTATGTAAAGCTATGTTGTTGATAGCTACAACCACAGTACTACATTTTGACCAAAGCATAAGTCCTCTGCATCTTCAGTTTTTGAATAATTTGACCAAACTTACATTAAATGTGATGAACAAATTTGGTGTCAGATATTGTTCTGATTAAGTATTAGAAGTTTATGGTAGGGCTGGCACTGTGGTGTGATGGTTAAGCCTCCGCCTACAGGGCCAGCATCCCATGTGAGTGCCGGTTCGAGTCCCAGCTGCTTCACTTTCAATCTGGCTCCCTGCTGTGGCCTGGGAAAGCAGTGGAAGATGGCCCAGGTGCTTGGGTCCCTGCACCCATGTGGGAGATCTGGAAGAAGCTCCTGGCTTCAGATTGGTCCAGCCTTGGCAATTGCCATTTGGGGAGTGAACCAGCAGATAGAAGACCTCTCTACCCCCTTCCCCGGAACTCTGCCTCTCAAATAAATAAATAAATCTTTTTAAAATTATGGAAGTAAATTATACCTCAGTAAATCTACTTTTTGTGTTTTTAAAATAATTTTAAAGAAAGATGTATATATAATCTAATATACTAATAAATTCCTTTAAATAAAAAGAAAAAGAGAGATTGCCCATCTGCTGGTTTATACCCTAAATGCCTCCAATAGCCAGGGCTGTGCCAGGCCAAAACCATGAGCCTGGGACTCAATCTGGGCCTCCTAGATGGGTGGCAGTCACCCAAGTATTTGAGCTATCACCTGCTATCTCCCGGAGTGTACATTAGCAGGAAGCTGGAATTAGAAATGGAAGCAGCACTCAAACCCTGGCACTCTGATATGGGATTTGGGCATCCTGAGTGGTAGCTTAACCACTGTGCCAAAATGCCCACCTCTGTTTTGTTGTTGTTTTTAATTTTTTTTTATTTTTGACAGGCAGAGTAGACAGTGAGAGAGAGAGACAGAGAGAAAGGTCTTCCTTTTTGCCGTTGGTTCACCCTCCAATGGCCGCCGCGGCCGGTGCACTGTGGCCAGCGCACCGCGCTGATCCGATGGCAGAAGCCAGGTGCTTATCCTGGTCTCCCATGGGGTGCAGGGCCCAAGCACTTGGGCCATCCTCCACTGCACTCCCTGGCCACAGCAGAGAGCTGGCCTGGAAGAGGGGCAACCGGGACAGAATCCGGCGCCCTGACCGGGACTAGAACCTGGTGTGCCGGCGCCGCAAGGCGGAGGATTAGCCTAGTGAGCCGTGGCGCCGGCCTGTTGTTGTTATTTTAAAGAATTATACTGTGGGCTGATGATGATACTCCAAGATAGCCACATATTTTAAAATTTCAACTCATATGAGTTCTAAATCATTAATAGTAATCTATTAAAGAGGGGCATGTTATGATCTCAAAACTCATATGAGTTCTAAATCATTAATAGTAATCTATTAAAGGAGGGGCATGTTATGATCTCAAAACTGTAGGGAATCCTTTTCACCATTCACTGCCAATCCGGGAGCTGTTTAGTAAAACAAGATGAGGAAACTGGCAGATGCTGCCATTCCTGGAAGTCTTACACACGGGCATGGGGAATTGGAAGGATTTCCAAGAAAAGTATTCTGGGAAGGTACAATGATATGGTTGAGTTGAGCTCAGCAAACATGTACTGAGCCCGCTGTATGTAAGATCCTGTGAAGGTATGGGGGAAAAGATGAAAAATATCAGGGAGTTGGAGGGACACAGGTACATCACTTGTCAACATGAGTATACATTACTTTGGTGAGGCAGCAGACTAGCCAGTTTGGCAGCTTAATGGGAAGGCAGAATTGGAGCCTCAGCCCAATTTGGAGGTTCAAGAAAAACAGGCCTACGTCTAAAGGAGAGAGCTGACCTGGCAAAGAAGGGTGGGAAGTCCAGGCCGGGCAGGTGGCAGCAGGAGTAGGAGTGTCCCTGCACAGCGATGTGGCTGAGAGACCAACGCTTTAAGAAAGGCTTCAAAACACATGTTCATTTTCATAAGATGAAAATTGGAAGAGTGATCATCTTTCCCATCCACATTTTTCTAGGTTTTCTTTCTCTTTCTCTCTCTCTCAAGATTTATTTTATTTATTTTGAAAGGCAGAGTTACAGAGAGATAGAGGAAAAAACAGAGAGAGGTCTTCCATCTACTGGTTCACTCCCCAAATGGCTGCAACAGCCAGAGCTGGGCCGATCTGAAGCCAGGAGCCAGGAGCTTCTTTTGGATCTCCTGCGTGGGTGCAGGGGCCCAAGCACTTGGACCATCTTCTGCTGCTTTCTCGGGCGGCATTAGTAGGGAGCTGGATCAGAAGTGGAGCAGCTGGGACTTGAACAGGCGCCCATATGGGATGCCGGCACTGCAGGCGGCTGCTTTACCCACTATGCCACAGCACTGGCCCCAAACTGCTTCCTTCTAAAGGAAGCTATTCTGAAGTCCAGCACAAAGCTTTTCTTTCCCAGCACCCTCAGACACCTGCCTCTGGTTATTTTGCCTCTCATTTCTAGACTCTAAGAACAGTGCTGGCTTTGCTACCTCTCCCCTCCCCTGCCCCTGTCCACTATTGTTTTTTCTTTGAGGTTTAATTAATTAATTTATTTTTAAGCATTTTTTGAGAAATTTAATTAACTTTGAAGAAGAACCTAAGAATGATACATCTTTTGCAAACACTTAGACATAACTATAGCTTATGAGACATAAGAATATCCTCCATTTTATACACCAAAATGAACTAAATTTGAGAACAAGTTTTACTATTTTTTAAAGGTTTTAATTATTTTATTTGAAAGGCAGTGTTACAGAGAGGCAGAGAAAGAGAGAGAGGTCTTCTGTTCGCTGGTTCACTGCTCAGATGGCCGCAATGGTCAGAGCTGCACCGGCCGGAGCTGCACCAATCTGAAGCCAGGAGCCAGGAGCCAGGAGCCAGGAGCTTCTTTCGGGTCTCCCATATGGATTCAGGGGCCCAAGGACTTGAACCATCCTCTACTGCCTTCCCAGGCTATAGCAGAGAGCTGGATGGGAAGTGGAGCAACCAGGACTCCAACCTGCACCATATGGGATGCCAGCACTGCAGGTGGCAGCTTTACTTGCTATGCCACAGTGCTGGCCCCCAAGTTTTACTGTTAACTCTCATAATCCAACTATTCTTTAATTACAAAGCAGTGATCCACAAGAGGGAGGTTGTGCTGCAAAAAGGAGGAAGGAAAATAAGCGACACCTTTCTCCTTCATCTTGGTTCCTATTGATGGTCACACCTTTCCAACCCTTCTCCACCAAAAACCTTTCTGGCAGACTACCCCACTCCACCTGCACCAATTAGAGTTTCTCCCAGTTGTTCCTTGCTGGCCAGATTCTTTCCCCCCAGCAGCCTCTACTCCTGGCTGTGGCAGCTCTGCTTGTCAGGACTCAGTAACCTCTTAGGTCTTTGTCTGCCTTTGGAGACCCTGGGTGTCTCTGAGTAACTACTCAGACTTGGCAGGTGAATTTTCCTGGCATCAGATAGTAATTTGAGGCCATCTGTTACTTATCATTCCAAAAAAAAGTTTTGAGCAAGAGTCTCTGGTAATTGTCATTAAATGGTTTTGTAGGTTTGGACTGACAAAGTCTGTCAGTCAGACAACATATTGAGAAGGGCCTAGAATTCAGTAGAAGTCAAATGCAGGGAGCTGAAGTTGAGGAGAAGACCAGAGATAATATTCCTTTCTACCACTCCCAAGTTCGGAACAAACTGAGAAGTAGACTGAGGGGTTGGCCAGATGGGAAACCAAATATTTTTTTACTAGTAAAATCTGAATAGAGCCTATAACTTGAATCTGAGAGCTTTTGGGCTTGTTACTACTTGTCTCATTTCATGAACCATGTCCAGGCAGAGCTGAACAGTCATTGGCATCTTCTTCCGAGTAGCCTTCTTACCTTATGGTAGAAGAGAGAAAGAGCGAGAAAGAAAAAAGCCCAGAAGGGCCTGAACTGAGCATGCTCAGTTCCATGAATTTGCCTTCACCAACTGGATCCTGTCTCCCCACCACACTCAGGGATTAGTGGGCAAGTCAGAGACCAGCGGGCAGTGTTGCCTCCTGCGGACATGAGGCGGGTCTGGAGGCTCTCTCCAACATTGCCCAGCGTTTTATTCTCCAAAAAATTAGATGGACACTTTGCAGTGACTGTCCCCTCGGGGAAGGCGATGACAAATTTATCAGTGTTGACCTCCTCCTATGGAAATGAACTTCTGCTCTCTGGGATCTGAAGGATCTGAAAAATGCATACACAGGGTATATTATTTCCATTAACTTAGCACCAAGGCACATCTGTATTCTGGGCTACACATTCACTCCCTATTTTATTTCCCTGTCAAATTATTGCCAGGCACATTGAGAGGTATGTGAGAAACCCAAGTGGTAGCATAAAACATTATAAAAATATTAAAATAGCCCAAATTTGAACATAAACCTCTCCCATTCTCAAATTTCTAAATTAAAAGTAAAGTTTTGATCCAAAACCCCTTGCCCTTATCAATTAAGTCAATGGAAATTAGACTTAAAAATTACATTCTAAGTACAGTATCTGTACCCAATTTTATTCCTTCTTTGCTTGAGCAGAATAAGGACTTTCAACCTCAGTTCTCATTTGTTGCACTTTACAACAGCCCCAAAATGTAATAGGAGACAGCTTTATCACAATACCAATCCTGGTTCCATGAAATTTCATTGCACAAGCGTATCTCCAAGCCCTGGAGCAGTTATATCTGTAGAACATTGATGTGCTTGGTCAGTCCAGAGCATTGGCATAGTTGGGAAAACAGAACCAGTATCCGTACTGTCTTCTCTCTCTGAGTTGCAAAATTCCAGCCCTCTTGAAAAGTTAGATACTTCTGTTGCCCACAACTACAGGCATCAGGTCTTACAAAAACCCTCCATCCAACTGTGAAAGACTGATAAAAATATTAAGAGATGTCCTTTTTACCAATATACAGAGAAATATAAATTTAAATAATATGCTACCACTTGACATGTTTCAGGTTGGCAAAAATTAGAAAGTTGAGTAGTGTCAAGTGCTGGTGAGGATGGAAAGAAATGAATGCTTCATGCTTGGCAAGTGTGTGTAAACTGTATTCATTTTGGAGAGGAAGCAGGCATCACTCATTGAAACTAACACTACATATATGGATGTCCCAGAAAGTGCCCCCCCCAACCGAGTATGTATTCCACCTGAACTTCATCAAGCAGACAATGACAGTGGTCATTCAAGTGTGATGAGTAGTAGAAAGGAGTCAGAGGTGAAGCAGGTATTTGCTACTCAGAGAATGGATAAGTAAAACATGTTGGTTACATATGATGGGATATAGTGTAGCTGCCAAAAGCAATCTATTATGTTTAGTTGTATCCTTTCCACCCATGTAGGAGACTTGGATTGAGTTCTGGGCTCCTGGCTTCATTCCTGGCTGTTGAGGTGACACATGCGATTCCTATTATCAAATTAGTAAGCCTTTGTCTCTATGCACCAAAACAAACCCGTCTTCGTCCCATTCTTCCACATCCTTTTTGAAGTGCTCTTGTGTAATGTGCCTAGCAGCATAGCGGGTACTTCATAAATGTCTCCCCTTTTCTCTATCTCCCTCTGTGTTCCCACATTCCCTTTTATCCTTGGGCTTTACTGACAGGCTTCCCTCATAGCAAATCTCTAGAATTTCTTGGGTTGGGAAATGAAAATAGCTAACATTTTTTGTGGGCTTAACAAGAAGCTAAGTTGTAAGTCAGAGCTGTCCAATAAAAATATAATGGAAGCAACATATGACTTAGAATTTCCTGGTAGGGGCTGGCGCTGTGGCGCAGTGGGTTAATGCCTTGGCCTGAAGTGCTGGCATCCCACATGGGTGCCGGTTCAAGTCCCAGCTGCTCCACTTCCGATCCAGCTCATTGCTATGGCCTGGGAAAGCAGTAGAAGATGGCCCAAGTCCTTGAGCCCCTGCACCCACATGGGAGACCCAGAAGAAGCTCCTGGCTACTGGCTTCGGATCGGTGCAGCTCCGGCCATTGTGGCGAATTGGGGAGTGAACCAGCGGATGGAAGACCTCTCTTTCTCTCTGTCTCTCTGCTCTCCTCTCTCTGTGTAACTCTGACTTTCAAATAAATAAATAAATCTTTAAAAATAAGAATTTCCTGGTAAACACTTCAAAAAGTAACTAGAAACAGATTAAATTAATTTCAATATTTTATTGAATTCATCATATTCAAAATCTTATCATTTCAACATATAATCAACATAAATGATGAGATATTTTATATTTTTGTCCAAAGCCTTTGGATTCCAGTGTGTATTATACACTGAGAACACATCTCAATTCAGACTAGCCACCAGAATTCCATGTGCTCAACAGCCACATGTGGCTAGTGGCAACCATATCGGGCAGTGAGGTTCCGAGTGTTTTACATGTACTGGTTCTTTCGATCCTGATTCAACTTACCTTCTCTGGAAAACAGAGCCTGAGGCAAGTGTTATGTGCAGTCTCAGGGCAGTAAGAGGGAGAAGAGACAGATACTTAGCTGCACAGGAATCTTCTTCAGAAGACTGTACCTCAGAACTTTCTAAGGCAGGAGGGAAGATGAGGAATTTTCCAATCTTCCTACATTTTTCATCCCTCTTTGGGCAAAGTTTTCCCCAAGGGGAGCTAATTCTCTACCCCTCTGGTTTGTGTCATCTGGCCCTTTCCGGCAACCTCTGAACAGGCCACGTATCACATCCTGTGGCTTGAATCTTCATCCAGGTCTTTCCATGGAGGGAGGACCCGAGCCCCGGTTGGTCAGTGAGGCCAACCCCAGGCTCTGGAGCTTCGGAAGATCCTACTGCTATGGGGATAATTGAGGCAGTGATAGAACTTGGCAGTCAGGCAGGAGAGTCCAGGGCTTCTGGGGATGGCGACAGTGGCAACAGTGGTGACACACAGGGGTCTCCAGAAGCGGCCAATGGCTCAGGAGGTAGTAAGTTCCAGACCCTCTGAGGAAACACAGAAAACGTATCCCATCAACTCTTACAACAACCTAATGAAGTAGGGAACTGAAGCATAGTGAGACGAGCAGTTTGCCTAGGGTCACACATCTAGAAAGTGACAGAGCTGGGATTCCATCTCGATGGTCTGACTCCAGAGTTTGTGTTCTTAACCACAAACTCGCATAGGTCCTTACTAGTTCAACATAAGCTGACACAAATCCGATTTGCTGTTGCAGGCTGGTTTTATCTGTGGGAACTTTAAAGACAGAGACTCCCTCAGAGGAGACATTCACGTGGAAGGGTTCAGATGAAACCTTGACCTATGTGTAGTTCTGCTAAGGAGCTGAGCACTTCCTACGTGTGCAGGAGTTCATGCAAAGTTCTCTGCCCTGTGTAAGGATACTTGCTGACCCCTTCCATAGGTCCCAGCCCCTCAGCAGATTGGGGCGGCTCCTCAGTTTCTCTGAGCTGTTGTTGAATAGCAGGGAACTTTCTCTCCTGTTGTGTGTGGATTCCCAGGAAGCCATATTCGATACTTGTGTGACTTATTTGAGTACCTACTTTATGTGAGTTGGTGTGATAAATTTGGGGATTTGGTGGCTGATCAAGGAAGAGACAGGTTCATAAGAGGCAGTAACACACAAACTTTATTTGGCCAGTGCTGGACAGCACTGCATGAGAGGAGACGTCCCTCTCAACTGGACACCTTCCAGAGACGGTGGCATGAGCCCACTACCCAGAAGGGAGATAGGGCAGGAGACCACCTTAAGGAGTAGGGTGGCTTACTTGTCTGGGGACTGTCATTCAGCAGTAAGGTGAGGTGTCTGTGGATCAGAGCATTCCAAAGGGTAGTGACAGGTCTTTTATAGCTACAAGGTTTGTCTTGGGTGCAGCTTGGCTAGCAGATGTTTGGATATAGTTTGGCAAGGGATGTGAAGGAGGTAGGTTCCAAAAGGCTCAAAATAAGGTTGTTTGGAATATATTTAAAGCAATTTGATGTGTGAGAATTAGAGTTTGGCACGAGTGGGCACTGGGCTAATTGTCCTAGCCTGCTGTAAAGAAGTAAACAACACAGGGGCCATCTCTGGCCCATGTATATCAGAATCGGGCAGGAAACTCCATTCATCAGCTCCGCCACTGCTGTAATGGGTTGTTATGATCCAAATGAAATTCTTAGGTCAGCAACAGTCTAGAATTCCTGATAACAGCAGATGCTTTTCACAGCCAGCCAATGTCTGTTCTTGCATGTTTTTCTGGTTCTTCTATTTGAATCCGAATGTCAGGCAGCAATACACCTGAGCAGCACAGCTCGCACACTCAACCACTTTGTAGGTGAGAAAGTTGCAACCCAGCTGGGCCAAAAGTCTTTCTCAAGGTCACACAGCTCATTGTGGAAGTAGACTAGACCCAAATTCAGGTTCCCTGAATTTTGCCCCATTTTGTTTGAACATTGCCCCCTGCCTGTCACACCATTGTGCAAAAGTTTGTTGCATGTATCTCTCCCCAGCTTAGGAATACCTTCTCTCATTTTCATAGAAGGAAGCTTCAGAATGGACAACTCTCTCTACCCCAACAGGGTACCTGTAGGTCGATGTCTGTACAAGAATGCACCACTGCCTGTCTGTGTTAGCACATCCTGCAAGCAAGCATGTACGAGAAGCCTTCTAACTATAGTAAATTCCTCCTTAATCATAAATTGAAGGAGCATATCTAACAAAGGTATCCTTCCCAGTGCCCTATGGAGTCTTATCTTTACCAAATAGTTTCCCACATTACATCTTGATGTACTTAAGAACTCTTAAAAATATCTTAATGGATACCAAATGTAACTAATCAAGATTAAAAATACTGTAAGACCCTGTGAGCAATATTCTAGCATTGGTTAATAGTTTTGCTGACTCAGTCTTGGAATGCATTACCCATGGATTGGAGATAGAGGAGAGGAAGGCTACTTGTTGGTATATTTATGGGACATTTATGGTTTTATCGTATTGTTGGCATTATAGGATTATATGTGGATTATTTATATAAGATATGAGTGTTTGTTCTTTCCTTGGTTTTAATTTCCCAAGAAATCAGGCCATCTCTAACTTTGGGCAAGGATAGTACCTCAAAGGGTAAAGACATCAAAGTCCAGTTTCACAATCCATATGCACCTGGTTCAATGTCAGGACCGTGAGTCCTGTCAGCATCTTGATTCCCTTCCCCTTTTGCCCTTCGTTCTTCACTACCACTCCCAGAAGTAAAAGGTGACAGGGAGAGAGAATAGAGTGTGATAATTGATTCAAGGCTGCTTGACAAAGAATACTGTAGAGACTAGGCTGTGGGGGCATTTGACCACATCCAAAATTCTTGGTTAGTTGGACAGCTGGGTCCTCAAGACTCTCCATAATCCTTTGTATCTGATAGAAGTTAAAAGTGTTTTCTGGCCCTAACTCCTACACTACACAGAGTCCTTGGCATTTTGCCTAAGAGTTCCTTGTCTTCTGTTTGTTGTAGCACTTCATGTATATGACACTGTATGATTTCAGGGTTTTAATCCTTCCCACGATACCTTTGGCACTAAGGATGGAAACTAATCTCTCCCACTCCTTATCAGTTGTTTAAAATAATCAAGAATTCAGAGATCAGAGTGCTTTGGTTTGGGGACAGAAAACATCATTGCATTGAAGAGCATCAGCCTATTCTAAACAGTGAGACTTGGGAGTTTGCTTAAAATAAGGTAGTAAATCTATTTTTCATTTCCTCAAAGCCTTGCACTTTCCAAGAAAAAGGGGAAGGTGGAGTCCTCCATGCAGAGCGGTGGGGTCTGGCAGTGAGCTTCTTGCATCTGTGGTGCTGCAGAGACTAGCTGTGTGCTGATGCATTTTTCTACCCAATTCAAAGCCCACAGACAACGAGCATGGGGAGGTAGTGGAAGAAAGATGAGGAGGTTGGGAAGCCCTGGGAAATGGTGATTTGAACACATTATGGAGTAGATATTCTGCTATTAGTTGGAGCTCTTGACCTAGTTAGTGAAGTAGACGCTCAGCTTTCCCTATTGAGGCTCTTCCTGGTAACTGAAAGTTCAATCTACAAAATATATTTCAAATCTATTTACTTCTTTCACATCTATTTACATCCCTGGCTGACCCATTTCAACAGTCTCTTCAGGGATCTCCTCTCTTCTTACTTATTTCCAAGTCTCCACATAGCAACTCAACACATCTGGATGTTCCTCAATGTGTTTCAATCATTCTTTAAAGAATTCCAAAATGCTTTACTATGTTCTACACTTGGTTGGATCTTTCCCAACTTTCTAAACTCTTATCTTGCCATCCTCTCCAGTAATTACTTCGTGTCTGCCTTACTGCCCTCCTTTCAGTTTCTGAACCCTTCAAACTCTTTACTGCTCAAGGCCTTCGTATGTGCTATGTCCTTTTCTCTGCCCAGGGAGCTTGTACCTCACCTGTTCCCATTCCAGTCTTCACCTCGATGTAATCTCCCTAGAGTGGCCTCCTACTACTCTCCATTTTTTCTCTCTTTTATAGGAAATCCCACATCTTACCATTTTATAGTGAATTTGTTAAATTATCTTCTACACTGGAAAGCACACCCCACAAGGGCAGAACAGATCTGTTATCTACCAATCTTTATTCCCTTTCTAGGATATTAAAGATTGGCACTTGTTGGCACAATTACTTAGAGAAATTTACTTAAACGATATATTCAAGCAGGATTAGAATTAGAGTGCATTTCCCCGAAAATCACTGAATCATAGTTTTTGAACTAGCACCCCAAAAGAAATGTGAAATAATCAAGGATTAGCATATTATAGGTTTTCAATTAATATTTTTTGGGTGAAGGGATTAATTAACAAGTGAATGAAAGTTAAGTAGGTTAATGAGCATGTACTTTATTAAAAGGGCCAAATTAATACATATGATGAGCCTAGAATAGTACCTGGTACATGCTAAGCCCTCAATATATACAGCTACTATTATTCCTATATTACTCATCTTTAATATTATTTATATTAAACTAATAATATCACTGAAACTAACTGCCAAATTTAAAGAGCAATGTGATATCAATTTCTACTTTTTAAATTAGCTAAGATTTAAAAAAAATAAGATGGTCAACATTTTGATGAGATGAGCACTTTTTGCAGGTATGACCAAGAACCGTTTGGATAAAAGCAAGTCAGTTGGTGTAACAACTGATCAAAATGCTGATTTGTTAAAAAAAAAAAAAAGTACTCCAAGTCCTTGGGCCCTGCACCCACATGGGGAAAAAAAAGTACTGCTAGATATTGATTGTTGAAATACTGGTGTTCATACTATGGGAATGGTGTCTTAAAATTTTTTTCCCCAATTAAGCTATTTTCCTTTCTTCATTTTTCTATTTTCAAAGATTTTTTTATATTTTTTCTTAACATTCTTTCTTTTTCCTTTCAGCAATTAGTCCTTCCCCTCTATATTTGTGACAAGAAAAAGAAAAACTAGATTGCAGTAATAGGGAAGTTAAGTAGATGGAGAAAACCGCCGTGCAGAGCACATGCAGAGTTGCGTAACTGTCCTGCTACAGCAGAATTACCAGGCATGGAAAAGCAGGGACTAGCATGAGCGTTGCTGTTTAACCAGTTGATTATGTTGACCAATTTGCTTTTGGCCATGTTGTCTAGACATTTAGGCCCATAATTTCACTGTGAAGGAAGAAATTAGAAATGTGATCAGAGATGCACATGCAAAGAGTTTCATCAGAAGTTAGCAATGATGCAAAAAAAGGGAAAAGAAAGACTGTATTAATAAAACAAAATGTCCCACATCAGAGGGGTGGTCCACCTTGAGGCTGAGTGTCTAGGAACGGTTTCTTTCTCTTATAGGATATTGAGATTGGCACTTGTTAGTACAATCAGAGTGATATGCTTAAGCAATGCATTACAGTAGGATTGAGAATTTGAGTGTGTTTCCTAGAAAATCACTAAATCATATAGTTTTGAAATAGTTCCCCAAGGAAATGTGAAAGCATTTATTACAGCTGTGACATGTGACACGAAATTGCTGCCACTTGCCTTCAGGGAAGGCCAGCATGGTGTAAAAGCAGCAACTCTCAGGAGTAAATGGGCATCAGTTATCTGTGAAAGATATTTCCTTTGCCGCATTCATACATAACAACTCAGCCTGTTCTTTTCTTTTTCTTGGGAAGATGTTGTCAGACACATGGCTTCCATGTGGAAGTAATTTCATCTCCTAATTAAGCTCACATTTCTGAATGAAAGCAGAGGAAGGAAGCCAGCTTGACAAGGGTGTCCTACCAGAAGGCAGGTACAGGGGAAGTCTTTGAAGGACAGAAGATGAAGGTGCTTGGTGTTCAGAAGGAAGTGGTTTTATAGAGCTTGATCTGTGCTCATTACTGTAGTGGTGTCTGAGGCCCCACCAGGGTGTAGTTCTGACAGCTTTATAGAGAAGGAGAGACGAGGCTTTCCTGGATTGGTAGCACACCTGTTCTTGTAGGTTAGTCAGAATTTACGCATAACCTCTCATGAAGAGTTCCATTACTTACCTTCTAGAAGCTTGCCTGCATGATATTTGAACCATAAGATTTTAAGCCCTTAGGGTTTTCAAATACAGGCTCTAACCTTTAAAGGAACATTTCATAAATACTTTCAACAGAGCTATGCAGCAGGAAGAAAGAAGACACAGGAATGACTTTGGGTTTTAGTGTCTCTGCAGGCATTCCTAATCAGGACTCAAATGAAAAAAATGGAAAAAGAGAACTATTTCACTGATGGAATTTAAGTGCATTAGTTCTCTCTATTCTCAAACAGATTTAAAGTGAGATATTTTATTTTGGGTTGTCATGGACTAATTTATTTTAATCCTGTGGAAATAGATACATTGATAGCTAACTTTTAATCACAAAGAATGATTTAATTAAATTGTCATTCCATTTTAAGGGCCTATTAATAGTTTAATATTATACATAAAAACAAACAATGTAGAAAACAGGAAAGGATGTGTTTTGTGGTGATATTTCTTTGTGTTTGAAAATCAACAGTGTGGGGGCCAGCACCGTGGCTCACTTGGTTAATCCTCTGCCTGTGGCGCCGGCATCCCATATGGGCGCCGGTTCTAGTCCCGACTGCTCCTCTTCCAGTCCAGCTCTCAACTGTGGCCAGGGAAGTGCTTGGGCCGCTGCACCTACATGGGAGACCAGGAAGAAGCACCTGGCTCCTGGCTTCGGATTGGAGGAGCTCCAGCCATAGCAGCCATTTAGATAGTGAACCAACGGCAGGAAGACCTTTCTCTCTCTCTCTCTCTCTCTCTCTCTCTCTCTCTTTCTCACTGTCTGTAACTCTACCTGTCAAATAAATAAAAAAAAAGAGAAAATCAACAGTGTGTGCAATAGGAAAGCTAAATCCAGGTTTGTTTTCAAGTGCATTTGAGGCTAGGCAAATTTATATTTGTTATTTCAGCAGAGTTATTAGTTACCATGGAAGATCAAAATAATTTTTTGAAAATCTCCCTGCTTTTCATAAAAATATATCTGTAGACATATATATATATACCTATACACACTCCAAATTGAGTTTTATCTCACTATAGATTAATTAAAATAGAATAATGCATATTTAGTTTTGGGCAGTTGATTATTCAAGCTCTGTTATATTGAAATCCTCGATGATCTAATTTTAAGGCAAAAAGGGTTTTAGAATCATGTTGTGAAAAACACCTCCAAATGTATTAAAATGTTCTCTTTAGCCTTTTTTACACTTTAAGAGAATAGAATATGTTTGAGGCTTTATAAAATCTTTCACTGGTTTTTGTTTAAAAATGTTAAGTGAATACAGAGTGCTCTGTGTGTGTATATGCACCTGGCCTTGGGTATCCGTGGAGCTGTAGTCCTGGAGAGGCAGGTTACTAGTGTTTGGACAACGTGGATTAGCTTGAGAGGCCAGAGGCACGAAGAAAGGGGGGAAGAGAGCCAGCCGACCACGAGGGCAAGATTGATGACTGATGTTAAGGGCAAGAATAAAGTTAACCAGCAGCTCCCCACTCACCTCCTGCGGCTCCAGTTGCCCCCTCCCTCACTTCTCTACAGCTCTAATCAGAGAAATCAGAAAGAGATTTTAAAAATTAGAATGGGAGGATGGATGTTTGGCCTAGTGGTTAAGTAACTGTTTAAGATTCCCATAGCCCATATTGTAATGCCTGGGTTCGAGTCCTGGTTCCACTCCAGATTCTGGCTCCCTGCTAATGAGCACTCTGGGAGGCATTGATGATGGCTCAAGTGCTTGGGTCCCTCCACCCATGTGGGAGACCTGGATGGAGTTCTTGGCTCCCAGCTTCAGCTGGAGGTTACAGGCATGTGGGGAGTGAACCAGCAGATGGGATTTTTTGCTCGCTCGCTCGCTCTCTCCCTCAAAAAAAAAAAAAACCCATAAAAATAAATTAAAAAATGAATGGGGAGGAAAACATTAATTTCTGACTTAGCGTTTCGGAACCTGAAGTAGACTTAAACATCAGCAAGTTCCCCCACAAGATTTCAGATGCGTGAACTAGACCCAGAAGAATTGGTAAGTGCTTTCCTAGTCATCAGGGAAGCAGTAGGAGCATCAGAGGCTCCTGCTTTCCAGTTCAATATTGTTTTATGAGCACATTCTCAGGATGCTAGTCAGAATGAAACCAGGAGCCGCCCTGTGATTAGTCTGTTTGCTGTAGGTAGGCTTGCTACCACTGCCGCTGGGCTAGCCATTAGGAAATATGCTTAAACCAAAGAGGGGTCCTTTGTTTGAAGGAGAGCAAAATATTGTGCAAGCAGAGGAGTCATCTGATAGCATGTAGCGTTTACCCTTGATCTTTTTAGAGGTAATTTTAGAAGTCTTCATCCGGCAAAACCCGTCTCTTTCCAGATGGTGCCTTATACCCCTAATGATGCGAGAGGAGCGGATCTTGTGTCTCTTGTGTGCTGCCCTTGCTTTGTGTAGGTTTCAAGCTCTTCAGATTGATTGTGAATCTTTGGCCTCAGGTTGCACTTGATGTCACAGGTCTTTCTGGTTTCATTTATGTAGGCACAGGGGGATTTTCTTTTCCGGTCTTTGAAGCTTGACCTTCTAAGTTGTGGAAAACCATCTGCCAGACCATTTTAAAGCCTAGAGCTTCAGTAGAAGATATCCTTAGAAAGGGCAAAAAGCTTTTGATAGTCAACATTATTTACAATTTTCTATTCCACGATGTTTAACATACTTTGACCCTACCAAATTCACTTGTCCTAAAGAGGGGCATTTTGCTGCATGTAGGTAAAGATGTTGACAAAATCTATTCATGCTGTCAACAAATGCATTAATAGTACATGGCATTTTCCATTATGCAGCATTATTCCCTAAGTATTTATTGAACACCTACTATGTGACGGACACTGTGAGTTGGTCCTGACACTGTGGGTCAGTCCTGGGGATTCGGTGTTGAAAAAAGCTGAGATGTGCATGTCCTCATGGAGTTCACATGAATTATTTTTGTAAAATTATGCTTTATCTAAAGATAGTAAATAATTGCAGGCTCACAAATCTGTTATCTTTTTACAAATGAATGTTTTTACTGAATGTAAGTCTTTTATAGAATACAATATATGCACATTAAAGTACACAAAGCAAGTGTACAGCTCAGAGTTTTTACGGAGTGAACATCCCCAGGAAACCAGCAGTCATGCCAAGAAAAGAGAACATTACCAGCCCTCTGAAGCCCCTTTATCCTGGCAGTTAGCAGCCTCCCCAAGGCAACCACTTTTCTGACTACTGACCCCACAGATTGGTTTGGCTTGTTGTGAGCTTCAGAGAAATGAAATCATACTGAGTGTGATCTTCTCTGCTTGCCTTCATCTGCTCAGTGCTATGCTGCTGAGATTGGTCTGAGTTATTCCATGTGGTTGTCTTCATGCGTGCTCCTAGCTTTGTACTATTTCCCAGACTAAATATATATGTTACAGTTCACTTATCCATTTTCTTTCTTTTTTAAAGAAAAGATTTATTTATTTGAAAGGCAGAGTTACAGAGAGGCAGAGGCAGAGAGAGAAAGAGAGAGGTCTTTCATCCTCTGGTTCACTCCTCAGATGGCCACAATGGCCAGAGCTGGGCCGTTCCAAAACCAGGAGCCAGGAGCCTCTTCTGGGTCTCCCACATGGATGCAGGGGCCCAAGGACTTGGGCCATCTTCCACTGCTTTCCCAGGCCATAGCAGAGAGCTGGATTGGAAGTGAAGCAGCCAGGATTTGAACCGGCACCTATATGGGATGCTGGCACTGCACATAGTAGCCTTACCCCCTATGCCACAGTGCCAACCTCTTATCCACTTTTTTATTAACAACATTTGGTATATGTCCAGTTGGGGCTATTATTAACAGCACTGTTAAGATTCTTACACATGTGTTAGGTATAAAGCAATGAGTTAAAATGTTGTGTCCTATATTATGCCTATTTTTATCTGTACTACATATACCAAGAAGTTTTCCAAAGGGTATGTATCAAGTTACAGACCTACTAGAAATGTATGAAAGCTCTAGTTACTCTACATGCTTGCCAAACTTAATGTTATATGCTTTTTCATTTTCATGTTTATCTGTAAATTAAAAAATAGAACGCAACCACTGGACTTTGTGATAAATAATGAGACATAAAGTTTATAGCAATAGTGCTAACCCTTTGGATATTGATCTCTATCAATGATTCAAGATGACATTATATTGAATTACAAACTGTACTTAATATTGATGGAATCAAAACCACTGCAACAGAAAATCCTGCAAAAGTTTGCCTTTCTTGCATTTGAAGTTGTATATTTCTCAAGCAAGAAGTGGTACACATCCTGTTTTTTACAAGAGGCCAAGCTAAAAACATATATATATGTAATATATGTGTATATATATGTATATATATATATATATATATACACACATTTGGATATGAGATAACCTACCATTTCAAGTGGAAGGCTGGAGGTTAGAAAGTTGGAGCAAATATTGGGCAATAAATTATTAACATTAGTCCATATTTGAGAAAAAGCTATAGAGAGACAGCTGTTATCCTGAAATTAGCCTGTCAACCATACTGTAAAGGTAGAAGGGCTAACTTCTAGACCATACCCATAAGATGGTCTGTATTTGTAGCCCACCTGGCCTTTAACA
Organism: Oryctolagus cuniculus; assembly: GCF_964237555.1. NCBI lineage: Eukaryota > Metazoa > Chordata > Mammalia > Lagomorpha > Leporidae > Oryctolagus > Oryctolagus cuniculus. The sequence goes on along the minus strand of NC_091453.1, from coordinate 1,555,904 downwards.
GCAGTTAAAGTTAACAGCTCCCTAGGAGGGACTATAAATATAATGGATCTAGGCCAAGGCCTGTTATTGAAGGGCCCAGCTGAGGCAAAGAACCTTATTCTTACAAGAATGCTAATGGTTTCCTTTTTCTTTGTAGTCCAAGGTTTTTACTCGCACACCAACCTTATATTTGGACTTCAAATTGGACCAAGGAGCAAAGCATTCCCAGCCTATTCCTGAAGGTATGAGGGGTTCTGGAGTTTAGTAATCATATCAGGGGGAGGGATGGGAAACAAAGGACTGCTTTGTCTGGAACATGCTTGTTTCTGAAGCTCAGCACCAAGTTCTTGGACCTTTGTGTTTAACAGTGTTTAAATTAGCAAATACTGTTGGCACCTTCCAAGTTAAGGAAATCAAGGGAGACTCACAACATTAGAGCTAGACCTATTGGGCCACACTCATTGATTTATAGGTATGGACACTAAGGCCCAACACATTAACTACTTGCTCAAGGCCACGAAAAAGACTTACCAGACAAGGCAGGGCGTGTAAGGTGTCCATCTCCTGATTCTGGCACCTGATGACTCGCAGTGTTCTTGCAGGCAGATTCAGACCTGTGCTGCTTACGAACAAGCATGTGCTTGATTGAGATACAGGTGTTACTTGCTAGAGATATTGTTATAGAAACCTCACCTCTAAGTTGACATTTGATTCAAATGAAGAGTCATTAGAAAACTCCCAAGTATTTAAAGCCAATTTTATTTTAAAAAATGATTATACTCAAGGTCATTGGGCATTAGCCTTGGGCCCATTATATTGTTCTTTTGTGCTTTTTTTTCTTTCACTCTGGCTATTTTTAAGTATGGGAAAATATTAGATGAACTCACTCACACCTATGCCTGTACTATCCATGATTTTTGTAACAGTACAAGCAGGAGCACATGTGCTTTGACTTTCGAGCGCAATGTTTTTTTCCTTGAATTTTGCTTTTGCTGCCCTCAGATTCCTTGTGCTCCTTTATTCACCCATAGCAGTTCCTCCTCTCAATGACCTTGACTTAAATCTTGCTGTATTTCTCTCCATATTTTTTTCTATCCTGATATTCTTTTTGTGAAAATATATACATATATAGGATTATCTTGTCATCTTTTTACTGAAATGGAATTGTATGATAAATACTTTTTCTATCTAATTTCCTTCCCATTCTACTCCTATGGCTCCTTTCAATGCTGATATTCAACTCGTGGGTTCACTACGATGTCTTTAGCTGTTCCCCACCAATGGTTACTCAGTTGTTCCTAGAGCTTGGCTGCTGCAGACTGCCAAGAACACCCTTGTACATGTCTTTTCCCATATGGGGATTTATTTAGATGAGACAGGTTGCCAGGGATGATCACATCAAGTATATATGCATATTTAATTTCAAAAGGCATTGTCAAGTTGCAATCCTAAGAGGCAATCACTTTCCATCACCAGTATAAGGGGTACCAGTTTCTCCATCATGACCCCACCAGCAGAAGTATATGGTTCATGTGCATTTTTGCTTTGCTCTTAGCCATCACCCTATGTTGCCTTATGAGAGACTGTGTATCTGCCCATTTACAAAGCTGTGCTTGTGGTTTACTTTGTCATTATGAAATTTAAACTTGAGATTTGCTTTCAAAAACATTTTTGAAGGTATTCAAAAGCAAGCAGCTTAGAATGCACGGTCAGCCTTGAGACTCTGTAAAGTACTTTAAACAAGTCTGTTGTAAACCCAGCCATGAAGTGAAAGAATCTGTCTTTTCTAAGACATCACTTCCAGTTACAGGGTATTCGTTATCTCTCTATCTCTCTCTCTCCCCTTCTCTCTCTCTCCCCTTCTCTTTCTCTCCCCTTCTCTCTCTCCCCCCTTCTCTCTCTCTTTCTCTCTTTCCCTCCATCCCTGCCTCCTTTTGCATTATGTGACAAATCCAAAGTTTGAGGTTTCTCTGTCCAGTGCCAGGCAATTAATTAATTCAAGTATTATAGAGCACTTCTTATTTGCAGATTTCAGTCTTAGCTGCCTGTAATTAGGCACACTGGATGATAGAGTTATGCTGTCTAAATCTTAGTATGAAGTAGTTCAAGTAAAGGTCACCACCCCCCCTTTTTAAAGCCACCTCTGCAGAGTGAATTCCATTATAAACTCCAAGGATTGTCTGAATTCATTTTATTTGGGTGCTTTGTTGCATCAATTATTCCTTGAAATGTGTGAGCCATTGGTTGGATCCTGGACATATTTTATTTATAATATTTTGATTGTTGTGTTACTCATGGTAAAAGGATTTGACAGGGATGTCTGGGTTATGTTTGCTTTTGGCAGAAGCTTTGTGTCTAACTAATTTAATGTTGACTTGTTTGTTTCATTACCAGACTAATTGGATAGAAATAGAAGCATACACTGCTACCACCCCATCCCTGATACCACGAAAATGCCTGTATCCCAAGGGAAGTCCACTTAAGGGAGACTGGAAATATTTCTCATGAATTGGGCCAGGTTTTATCTGAATTCCTTCCCGTAAATAGTATTAGAATTGATTTTTGCCATCTCTGTTTCCTTCAGGCTAGGCACATTTCTGTTGGCTTGTGCTAATCTTGTAGGAAACAGATGTTTCGTGCAGTGATGATTTGGAAGGCAGTTGATATCAGGAATTGAGCTGGACAGTGCATCACTTACAAAGAATCCCATTTGTTGAGTCTCTGACAGTACCAGATTCCTTTCACATTGACCCCACATTTTTCATATTAGCTCTTGGCTAAAGAAAGAATAGTAGGGTGTTTTTGTGTGGTGACTTTTACCATCTCTTGCAAGGCAATCTGATTTTCTTTGCACTAAGCTGATATACAGATAAGACTGTTATCATTCATTGTAAAGGGCATAAACCTGTATTTCTAGGAAAATAACAATCTTTTTCAAGAAAAACGCCTTCTGGTCCTCACGTCCCCCTTGTCTTCTGATCGACTGCATCCTGTTTGTTTTCTCCATCTTCCTTCACAGCGCCTCTCCTCATAGGTACTTAAAAGCATGATCTGGAATGTTAAAAATGGAGAATTGTTATAGTATGGAAAAAACTTGACTTTGAGAGCCTTTTTGCTTCTCTCACCTTATAACTTTTCTTTAAAGTATATATAGATTGGGGCCAGCGCCGTGGCTCACTTGGTTAATCCTCCGCCTGCAGCACTGGCATCCCATATGGGCGCCGAGTTCTAGTCCCGGCTGCTCCTCTTCCAGTCCAGCTCTCTGCTGTGGCCCAGGAGGGCAGTGGAGGATGGCCCAAGTGCTTGGGCCCTGCCCCCCCATGGGAGACCGGGAAGAAGCACCTGGCTCTTGGCTTCAGATTGGCGCAGCGCCAGCCGTAGCGGCCATTGGGGGAGTGAACCAATGGAAGGAAGACCTTTCTCTCTGTCTCTCTCTCTCACTGTCTATAACTCTACCTGTCAAATAAAAAAAAAAAGGTATATATAGATCAATAAACAACATTTTGTGAGAGAACATATCATCTAACTCTCAGTGGTAGGCTGAATAATGACCCCCCCCCAAGATGTCCAGGTCCAAAAACCTGTGGACGTATCATGTTACAGTGAAAGGGGCTTTGCAGATGTAATCAGCTAGATTGCGCTCCTGAGGTGGGGAGGGTAGTCTGGATAATCCAGGTGTGTCCAATGTTACCGCAAGAGTCTATGTAAGTGGAGGCGCAGACAGGGAAGTCAGAGTGAGGGAAGGAGGTGTGGCCGTAGAAGCAGAGGTCGAAGCGATGTCATGGGCTGGCGCCGCGGCTCATTAGGCTAATCCTCCGCCTGCGGCGCCGGCACCCCGGGTTCTAGTCCTGGTCAAGGCGCTGGGTTCTGTCCCCGGTTGCTCCTCTTCCAGTCCAGCTCTCTGCTGTGGCCCGGGAAGACAGTGGAGGATGGCCCAGGTGCTTGGGCCCTGCACCCCATGGGAGACCAGGAAAAGCACCTGGGTTTGGATGGGCGCAGCACGCTAGCCGTGGCAGCAATTTGGGGGGTGAACCAACAACAGAAAAGGAAGACTTTTCTCTCTGTCTCTCTCTCTAACTCTGCCTGTCCAAATAAAAAAAAGCGATGTGATGATTGGTTTTGAAAATAGAAAGGGCCACAAGCCAAGGGGCGGAGGGAGCCTCTGGAAGGGGGAAAAAGTGCCAAAACACATCCTGCTCCAGAGCCTCCAGAAGGGGTCCTGGATTTTAGGTCCTTGACACCCACTTCTGGGCTTCTCACCTCCAGAGCTGTGAGAAAAGAAACTCATGTTGCTTCAAGGCACTAAGTTTTGGGCAATTTGTTACAGCAGCACTAGGAAACTAACACAGCCTCTTAAGTATTGTCAACATATTTTTGTGCTTCTGTGTTTACTTTCAAGAGGAAAAAAGGCAAGGAGCCACATTTTCCTCATTTGGTTTATAAAACAGATTTGACTGCCATGCATATGGTAGCTTTTTGGTAAATCATATTATGATATCTTTAAATAAATATTATTGTATTGGTTATCAATAGGCCACAGAACACGCGGCTCCAAATCTTAGTGCCCAGAACAATGCGTGTTGTCTCAGCATGCCTCAGAGCTTAGCTGTCCCCTCTGGCTCAGGACCCGCACAAGGCTGCAGTCAAGATGTCCTCTGGGGCTCAGTTGAGAAGGATGTACTTTGCAAGCTCACACTCGTGGGGTTGTTGCTAGAGTTGGCTCTTGGTTCCTTGCCACGTGGGCCTCTCTATAGGGCAGCTCACAACGTGGCCGCTGGCTCCAGCAGAGCAAGTGAGAAAGCATAGACGATGAGAGGCATGGAATCCAGAGTCCTTAGGTAACTCAATCTCGAAAGTGACATCCCCTAACCTTTGCTGTAGTCTCCTGGTTGGAAGCAAGTGTCCGGGCACAGCCCACAGAGAGAGAGGAGATGGCAGGGGGCAACTCCAAGAGGCAAAAGGCATGGGGACACCTCAGAGTCTGCTGCCACACTTAGGATCTTGGTTCACAGTGCCACGCGGTTTTCCAGGTGTGACTCAGCTATGAGCAGTGATTCTACCCTCCCCCTCCCGCTCTGTCTCATTTGTGATTAAAAAACGAGATGTGAGTAAGCCTGCAGAGACGCGTGGTGAGTTTTCCTAAGGGTTCCTGCCTGATAGCTTGGCAGAGAGTTGTTCTCTACTTTCAGGGAGAATGTCACAAACCTGAAGGATTTGTAGAGAATTTTAGATTTGGGGGTGTTTTCATGGAGAAAGCAACAGCTAATTTTGTTCACTGTATGAAACACATGATTTACTTCATGGATAAAAATTTAAAAATAAATGAGGAAATAGGCCGGCGCCGCGGCTCACTAGGCTAATCCTCCGCCTAGCGGCGCCGGCACACCAGGTTCTAGTCCCGGTCGGGGCGCCGGATTCTGTCCCGGTTGCCCCTCTTCCAGGCCAGCTCTCTGCTGTGGCCAGGGAGTGCAGTGGAGGATGGCCCAGATGCTTGGCCCCTGCACCCCATGGGAGACCAGGAGAAGCACCTGCTCCTGCCATCGGATCAGCGCGGTGCGCCAGCCGCGGTGGCCATTGGAGGGTGAACCAACGGCAAAGGAAGACCTTTCTCTCTGTCTGTCTCTCTCTCACTGTCCACTCTGCCTGTAAAAATAAATAAATAAATAAATAAATGAGGAAAAATAACTCGGGTAGTTTTTTGCAAAGCCCTCTACTCACCAATAGCATGTTAAAATACTCAGTCACGGGGCTGGCGTTATGGCATAGTGGGTAAAGCTGCTGACTGTGATGCCAACATCCTATATGGGTGCCGATTTGAGGCGCGAGTACTCCACTTCCAATCCAGCTCCCTGCTAATGCACCTGAGAAAGCAGCAGAAGATGGTCCAAGTGCTTGGGCTCCTGCACCCACATGGGAGATCTGGAAGAAACTCTTGGCTCCTGGATTTGGCCTGGCACAGCCCCAGCCATTGCAGCGATTTGGGGAGTGAACTAGTGGATGGAAGATCTGTCTGTAACTCTGCCTTTCAAATGAAATAAAAATAAATCTTAAAAAAAAGCATCATTTCTAGAAAAATATATTTTTCAAGAAACATGCCTGGTCCCAGATTTCCCAGTAGGTGATATGCTGATGTTTAAACCTATACTTCCTGCCTATAATTATATGTGTTCATTTTGGTTTTTGTTTTATAGTTTGTTAGTTGATTTGTTCACCAGGGCTCAAGAAAGTCCATTTTATTATTTATTTATTTAGAAATAAGAGATATTTTCTGTCTGTTGGTTTACTGCCCAAATGCTTGCAACAACCAGAGCTGGGCCAGGCTGAAGCCAGGAGCCCAGAGTTCACTCCAGGTCTCCCATGTGGGAAGTAGGGACCCACATACTCCAGCCATCACCTGCTGCCTCCCAGGGCATGCATTAGCAGAAAGCTGGAATCAGAAGCAGAACCAGGACACAAACCCAGACACTCTGGTATGAAATGCAGGCATTTCAAGTGGTTTGTTAACCACTGCACCAAACACCCTCGTTTTAAAGCCCATTTAAAATGTGCTGTTGCTCTGTATTTCCACTGTTCCCCAGGAGGGGTTTGCTGGATTGAATTAAATATGAAGGGAGAGCACACAGAGGACAATATTCCTGGAGAAGTGTAAGACCAGGTTGAGAAGCATCTACTTGTCAGGATGAGGAGTTCAGGCTTGTCCTGGGAGAACAGGGAGCCTGGAGGGTTTCAAGTGGGGCTTCTAGAGATGTCCAGTTCACTGTGTGTAGAAAATGGATTGGAGGTAACCAGTTAGGGGTCACTGCTTTCTCCTGTACAGTTTTATTTGAAAAGAAAGGATCTTTCCTTTCTTATCTTTAAGAAATAAATATGGCAACATATATGTCCATTAGTTTCATCCTTTGTGTGCTTGTGAATTAAAAAATAAAAATATTGAAGATGAATGAAAGTTCTCGAAATCTTGGAGGGAAAGGTATTAGTGAACAATTCATTCTAATGATGAGGAAATATACAGGAAATCCGAACTGAGGGACATTTTGTGAAATAACTAGTCTGTACATTTCATGGAAGAAAAACACTGAGGAACTGCTTGAGATGAAGGAAGATTAGATAGGACAGCTAATGGTAGTGTGGGATTCTGGCTTAGAAATTTGTTTTTCTTTTTTCCATAAAAGGGATTACCCCAACAGTTGACAGTTGATACAATTTGAAAATCTGTATATAGAGAATAGAATAGTATCAGTGTTAATTTCATAGTTTTTATAAGTACACTATGCTTTTGTAGGGAAATATCCCTATTTTTAGGAACTATAGACTGAAAATTATTTCAAGATAGAGGGTGTTATGTGTGCAAGTTACTCTCAAGTATTTCAAAAAAAGAATGACATTTTTATGGCAGGATAACATGTTAGCTTTTCAGGAATCTGAGTGATCGTGTATAGTCATTCTCAATAGTAGTTTTACTGTGTGTCTGAAATTATTTCAAAATAAAAACTACAAAATAATGTGGTGGAATGGAGGCAGGTGTAGGGAGGACCAAGCAATTTTGCCTTCTGCCCCAAGAAGCCAGGCGTGGCTCCATGGTGCGGCAATTGCTGTGTGCAGGCACTTCTGGGGTCGGGGAGGCTCTTAGGAATCAGGGGTGCTTCAGGGCTTGGCAGCCAGGATGACCGAGAGTTTGGGGCAAGTGCATTCCCTCTTCTGTCCTGTGTGTCTCTCTCCTTTCCCCAGAGCTGACCTCTCTTAGAGATGTGGTACGTCACGAGGTCCTGTTTGTCTGCTTTCTCCCTACATACATGCAGAAGGAGTAGTTGGAAGCTCATTGGAATAATGAAGCCTAAGAGTGAGGTAGAAGGAATATGATCTGGGTCAAAGCAAGAAATGTAGGCTGAGAAAGGCTGTCACTAGGGACATTTGCAAGAATTGAGAACCTCCCTGGAAATTCAAGCAAATGCCACAGAAAATGATTTACATATTTAAAAGTGTGGGGAGCAACTCGGACTAGACTGTTACTGGAATTAAGACTTATTCTATGCATCTGCTCTCCCACAATATGGCGCTGGGAGAGGAGAAAACAGCTTCTACGCAGCTGCCTCTTGCCAACTTGAGTGATGACCTCCAGGAGCTGATCCTGCTCCTGATTGGAGGAGAGCAGCGTACTCGGCGTGTGGGCAGCCGAGTTGGGATTGGCGGAAGAGGACTATAAAGGAGGAGAGAGACAACATGCACCAGGAACATCTATCTGAAGGAACACCTGTGCAGCCCCCGAGAGAGCCGCCCGGCGGTGTGCCGCTCCCCCGTGGAAGTGGGGAAAGTGGCAGGGGGAACCGCCCTTCCACGGAGGTGGAAGGGACAGTAGCCAACCCGGGAAGAACCAGCAGCAAACCCGGGGAGGGCCTAGCAGACAAAAGAACAGCGCAGGGTCCTGTGTTGTTCCTCCACGAAGACGGGGAGCGACAAAAAGAAACATTTTACATGTTTTGTATTTGGCTAGAAGTGATCTGACTTCACTTTGTTACTGACTTAACTCTCCTCAAGGGCCAGAAGGAAAAATGCCGTCTCCATCCCAGCTGTTATTTACCATTGCCCAAGGGAAGGGAAGAGCCTCCCAGCTGACAGTAGCTTGGAGACCACACTTGCAGAAGAAAAGCAAATGGGGGTGTGACCTCTGACGGAGCAGTGAGCGTTTGGGAATGGCACAGTTCCTGGTGCAGGGCCTGAAAAAGGGAGGAGAAGTAGAAGAAGAAAAAGATGCAAGGCCCTGAAACTTTTACACAGAGCTCTTTGCTGATGTAATCCTGCTCTTAGGAGAGAGGGAACTCTGATAAAATGTGGTTGTTGTTGAACATGTAATAAACATTCACACAATGTGGCACTGTTTCCCTTGTGGTAGCCTTAAGAAATGATACTTAGTGAAAATTAAACAAGGTTTAAAGCAAGCAGTGCATATGCATATGCCCTGTGAACTGTGTTGTTAACTGCCAGAGATGGACTCTGTCCTAATAGAAGACTTCTGCAAAGAGCACAAATAAGTGGATGCACTTAATAAGTACACTTGGCCATTCCTAGGAGCAAAAGTTTGGTCCTTCTGGATCATGTAGAAAAGATAAAAATGGAAAGAAAACAGACCTAGGCAAGTATGTGTGGACCAAGCTTCTGGTGGGAGGGTGAGGAGGAAGCAAAGAAGATGGAGGAGAAAGAGATTAGAACAATCAAAGTGGTCCCAAATTTAAAAAAAAGTTGATCAATTGAGAGCTTTGACATTTTGTCAAATGCATAAACAATTTTAATAGCTTTAACCCATGAAGAGGGGATTGGTTATATAAATTATGACAGGTCCTTACGATGGAATGCTATGCACTCTTTCCCAAGACTGAGTTACTTCTCTATGTTTTGACATAGAAAATTGTCCAAAGTTGAACACTGAGTTTGTTTTAGTTTCTTTTTTTTTAAAGATTTATTTATTTTACTTGAAAGTCAGAGTTACACAGAGAAAGGAGAGGCAGAGAGAGGCAGAGAGAGAGAGAGAAGGGGGTCTTGCATCCACTGGTTCACTCCCCAAGTGACTGCAATGGCTGGAGCTGCGCCAATCCGAACCCACGAGCCAGGAGCTTCTTCTGGGTCTCCCACATGGGTGCAGGGGCCAAGGACTTGGGCCATTTTCTGCTGCTTTCCCAGGCCATAGCAGAGAGCTGGATCGGAAGTAGAGCAGCTGGGACTTGAACCAGCGCCCATATGGGATGCCGGCACTGCAGGCAGAGGCTTTACCTACTATGCCACAGCGCCGGCCCCTGTTCTAGTTTCTAAGCAAATAATATATAGCACATAAAAGGAAGAAACCATGAAAGCACAAATACCAAATTGCTAACAGTGTTTATGTCAAGGTCGGTATGAATATTATAGATTTTGTTTCCATGCTCCACACATTCGCATCCTTAAAATATTTTAATATTTACCTGTCCTGGGTCCGGCGCCGTGGCTCACTTGGTTAATCCTCCGCCTGCGGTGCCAGCATCCCATATGGGCACCGGACTCTGTCCCAGTTGCTCCTTTTCCAGTCCAGCTCTCTGCTGTGGCCCAGGAGTGCAGTGGAGGATGGCCCCAGTGCTTGGGCGACTGCACCCACATGGGAGACCAGGAGGAGGCACCTGACTCCTGGCTTCGGATCAGCGCAGCGGGCTGGCCATAGCGGCCATCTTGGGGGGTGAACCAACGAAAGGAAGACCTTTCTCTCTGTCTCTCTCTCTTACTGTCTATAACTCTACCTGTCAAATAAAAAAAAAATTACCTGTCCTTTTGATAATAAAGAAAATGATCATTTGTGCTTTGAAAAGGTTCTTCAACAATTTTCAATGGCAAAACTTTTTAAAAGCAGAGAAGAAAGGGGGTTTATTGTGGAGTGTGATTGTAAGTCAGGCTGAATAGGCATAGGAGCACTGAGCAGCCGCTGGACCCGCCTGGCTGTGCCTTAGTTGTCTGGGTAGCTCCCCCAGCAGTGGGTGCCCACGGCAGATACTCAGTGAATGATGGTAGACCCGAGCTCTAAGGATGAAGTGTGTGGGTTAATAACAGAGACAAAGAGTGAGCGAATCGTGAGTGCATAGCATTACTTACAGATGGCTTCAACTTACTCTGTCTTGTAAGATCTCAGAGAGGGAGAACTGTGAAATGGAAAGATGAAGAAACACCATCTGGCATCCACCCAAGTGTGTGTGTTTCCCCATCCTTCACGTTTCTTAACGAGACTCAATTTGTGCTGGGTTTTTATCAATTATAGATGTTCTCTGTAGAGATGCTGCTCTCTTATGTTTCAGTCCATCCGTCGTCACAGCCGTATCATTGTCCTGTGTTTCTTCTTCCTCGCTCCCTCTGCCCCAGACTCCAGCCTCAGTCAGCCCTGTCCTTCCAGCGTTGAGCTCTGCCCTGCATTCCCTTTCCAGGCTTCCTTTTCCACTGAGGGCACAGGGGGGAATCCTAACTGTTTTGAGCTCGCCATTTCTAGGTTCCTGTCTGTCAGGGGAAGCACAGCATGTCTTTCAGGCCATGGGTCCATTCCATGACTATCTGTGAAATTAAGTGCAGGTACTGGGAGTGCGAATGGTGGGTTGTTGCTGCTTCTGATCTCCTGGGCCTGTGGCTCCTGGTGGTAAGCTGGCCAATGTTCTGTACCCTCTTCACAGAAACATGTACACACCTGAAAAGTTGTGTGGACAATTCCAGGGAATTCGCAGGCCATGTGAAACCCACTCATATTTCAAAGATTATACATCCCTGGAGCTGCTCTATCTTAGGACAGATTGAAAGACATGCGTTCACTGGAAGCTAGAATGGAATTATGTACAATAAGCACTATATTCATATTTGATACTACCTGGAGACACAACAAACTGAAGATGAAGCCTGACTGGAAAGTTGAAGTTAACAGCATGATGTCGGAACAGAAAGGAACAGTTTGTTTTGTTAACACAACATCTGGCATATAGATAGACAGCCAAGGGAAGAGTTGTTCATTGTCTGCTCTGGGTGGATCTTAAACATTTGGGGCCAAGTCATTCAGGTTTAGGGATGGGTCTGAGTGTGTGTGTATGTGTGTGTGTGTGTGTGTGTGTGAGAGAGAGAGAGAGAGAGAGAAAATGAGTGTGTGTGAGTGTGAATTTTTTTTGTTTGTTTTTATAGTAATTGTTTTGTTTATTGAAAAATGGCATACAATTTTGAGAAAAAGATCATTTTACTGAATAAACTTCTAAATTAAATTATTTCAGATTTATCACTAAGGATAAGGTACACAATCTTTGCACTTCTGCCTTCTCCTACCTAAAAAAAATAGATATCATTTGTTATATTTTAAGAATATAAATTGAATATTATTTCTTTTTTTTTTATCGTACATACTGATTTACTTTTTTTTTTAATTTCCAAAGTACGATTTATGGATTACAATGGCTTCCCCCACATACCGTCCCTCCCACCCACTACCCTCCCCTTTCCCACTCCCTCTCCCCTTCCATTCACATCAAGATTCATTTTCGATTATCTTAATATACAGAAGATCAGCTTAGTATACATTAAGTAAGGATTTCAACAGTTTGCTCCCACACAGAAACATAAAGTGAAAAATAATAGATGATTTTTTTTAAATGATGATGAAATCAGATCAGACCTATTGTCATGTTTAATCCCAGTGAGAGTCAAGTTGGGAGTTGATAATTTCTTTTTTTTTTTTTTTTTACAGAGGATCAGTTTAGTATACATTAAGTAAAGATTTCAACAGTTTGCACCCACATAGAAACACAAAGTGAAATATATTGTTTGAGTACTCGTTATAGCATTAAATCTCAATACACAGCACATTAAGGACAGAGATCCTACATGAGGAGTAAGTGCACAGTGACTCCTGTTGTTGACTTTACCAATTGACACTCCTGTCTATGGCATCAGTAGTCTCCCTATGCTCCAGTCATGAGTTTCCAAGGCTATGGAAGCCCTCTGAGTTCTCCGATGCTTATCTTGTTTAGACAAGGTCATAGTCAAAGTGGAGGTTCTCTCCTCCCTTCTTCTTTGAAGACCTGTTCTTTCCACTGGGATCTCACTCGCAGAGATCTTTTGCCAGAGTGTCTTGGCTTTCCATGCCTGAAATACTCTCATGGGCTTTTCAGCCAGATCCGAATGCCTTTAGGGCTGATTCTGAGGCCAGAGTGCTATTTAGGACATCGAGTGTGAATTTTAAACAGCTCACAGAATTTAAAAACTGTGAGAGAGAGAGAGAGAGAGAGAGAGAGAGAGAGAGAGATCTTCATCTGCTGGTTCCCTACCCAACAGCCAGGGCTGGGCCAGGCTGAAACCAGGAGCCTGGAATTCCATCTGTGTGGGTGGCAGGGACCCAGGCACTTGGGCCATCTTCCACTGCCTTCCTAGGCACACTAGCAGGAAGCTGGATAGGAAGTGGAGTAGCCAGGACTCAAACCGGTGCTCCCATATGGGATACTGGCTTTGAAAGTAGCAGCTTAACCTTCCGTGCCACAGTACTGACCCCTGGGGTTGCAGATTTTAAATCTTTTTTTTTTTCCTGAAGCACCTTTCAAAAACAGATTTATTGTACAGACTATTTCAAAGCAGAATGGAGAACTTTCTTAAGTGATGAAAATGTCCTCTATTTTGAGAGGGATGTGGAAGACAGGGATGATCAGAGAAGCAAAGTTCATGCATTTGTGGACAGACATGTGGATGAGAACGTGATCAAGATGACTAAAACTTCAATGGAAGATTTGAGTGGTGGATAAGAATGTTCACATGAGTTTTTTTCAACTTTTTACGTATCTTAAAAGTGTTCATAATAAAATGTTGGAAAAACTCATTTGAACTCTGCAGGTAAGACCTCTTTGTTAATAATACCTCCCCCTCTTAAAAAAAAAAAAGGCTCCAGAACTGAGAGATGCATTAAACACAGAACAGAACAATACCTGCTCATTCGCTCCCTAACTGGGTCTTCTGAATAGATGAACGTTAGCATCAGTGCAGGCAGATAAGGAGGGCCCAGGCCCAGGGCTGCTTTTCTTGCCCTCCATAGACTCATCCTTCACTCTCTTCCCATCCCAGCAACTAAATACACACAAATGCATTCAGTGCACCCTCTGCTGCAGCACTGTAGTGCTGGGTGGCCTTAAATCCTAAAATATATATCTAGGGGCTGGCGCTGTGGCATAGTGGGTAAAGCTGCCGCCTGCAGTGCCGGCATCCCATATGGGCGCTGGTTCGAGTCCTGGCTGCTCCACTTCCCATCCAGCTCTCTGCTATGGCCTGGGAAAGCAGTAGAAGATGGCCCAAGTCCTTGGGCCCCTGCACCCATGTGGATGACCCAGAAAAAGTTCCTGGCTCCTGTCTTCAGATTGGCCTAGCTATGGGCATTGCAGCCAATTGGGGAGTGAACCAGCAGATGGAAGACCTCTCTCTCTCTCTCTCTGCCTCTCCTTCTTTCTCTATGTAACTCTGCCTTTTAAATAAATAAATAAATCTTTAAATATGTATATATGTAAAAGAAAATCAAGGATTTCATCTCCAATTTTGCTTTTTATCTATGTGATAGATCTCGTTGTTCTTTTTCATGTCATGGGCACTGACATTTTAATGTTGCTGGTCCCTTTGCAGGGTGGACAAGCTTCATCTACACCATATCTGGAGATGTGTATATTGGTAAGTTATGGGTATGTTACTTTGGGTTCAATCGCAATTTTATTTTTAATGCTGAGTGTGGAGAAAAAGTGGATTGAAACCATTTTATATAACTGAATACTATTCCTTCATTCCTCTCATAACAACACTCTCCATGCCAGTACAGGTACACCCAGGGCAGGGTGCCTCTCAGCTTCCAGAATGTCCTGTAAGGGAGGAGCGTATGAACACCAGAACTTGCTGGCAGGTTGGCAACTGGCATCCTGATAAGAGCATGGTGCCACACTGGGCTGCAAGGGGAGCAGGATGGTGTCTGTCCCCTGGCAGGTGGAAGGAAGTGCAGTTGTAGTCCCAGGTGCCTCTGAGAGATTGCAAAGTTGCCTCTCTTCTCTTCTGAAGGTTGTGTATGTGTTGCTTATTGAGGCTCATCAAAAAGGAGTGTTTGAGACTCAACCGGCTCTTTTTTAAAAAATATTTATTTATTTATTTGAAAGTCAGTTACATAGAGAGAGAGGGAGAGGTCTTCATCTGCTGGTTCACTCCCCAATTGGCTGCAACAGCTGGAGCTGGGCCTATCTGAAGTCAGGAGCCAGGAGCTTCTTCCAAGCAGGTGCAGGGGCCCAAGGACTTGGGCCATCTTCCACTGCTTTCCCAGGCCATAGCAGAGAGCTGGATCAGAAGTGAAGCAGCTGGGACTAGAACGGGTGCCCATATGAGATGCTGGCACTGCAGGCGGTGACTTTACCTGCTATGCCACAGTGCGGCCCCTCAACCAATCTTGATGTGATTGATGAGGAATGTGAGATCTAAAGAAAGTTACATAAGTTTCCAGGCTTGTGTGTTGGTAGACCTGGCAGTAGAACCTCCTCAACCCCACTGTCCATACTGTCCCTTGTACTCTTCGTCCTCATGTTTGTCTTTTCAAGTCTAAATCCCTTATCTCAGCAGCAGAAGCACCAAGGGATGGAGGGGTAGAGGAAACCTCCCAGGGGTTCCTGGAAACAGCTCTGTGGGATTGACAGAAAATGGCTGTGGAGATGCTGTGGTGCCTCACCCACATCCCCGGGGCCCTGCTTCCTCAGTGCCCACCCACCAGCTGCCAGCAGCCAGCAGCCAGCATCCGCGTTGCTTAGCCAGAAGGCTTTCCTTGCCACCTGGGAGGGCTGCTCTGCCACTGAGGACAGGCTGCAAGTGCAGGAAAATGCACTCTTCTGGGTGCTCTCTGACCTCGCAGGTGGGGCGCTGTGAGGCTCGTGTGAGAGACCCTTTGCTAGAGTTTCCCAGTGGCCTTGTGCTGGAACCAGCCACAGGGGGTTCTGCTTGATGACACCCACTTCGCTGTCAGCCTCCCCTTTCCTAACTCTCCCACCTTCTGGACTGTTGTTTCCTGGGATCACGTTCCAAATAAACCCTTACACCGGAATCCGCACCCTCACTAGTGCTTCTGGGAAAGCCTGAAGGGGGAGAACCGGCCTCCTCTTTGCCTCTCCTCATCCTCTTGGACAGTGACCGGTGGTGTGGATGGAGCAGGGACATCCCAAGATGCGGGCCAAGAATCCCCATTGCTGAGACAGGTGCTTCCTGCTCTCCACCCTCCCCTCCCGCAGGCATGCCAGCAGCGAATTACCTGGTGCCCTAAAACGCCCACCTCCCGAAGCAGCACACTTGCAGCTACAGACAGCTAGCTTCTTGGTAACACCTGCTCAGGGCTGGAAGGCCACACCCAGAGATAGTTAAGCCATCCTTATATTCTCCAAAAAGGGCATCCGATTGCTTGAGCTTATTCTTCCAGAATGAATAACAGTGTTTGGAACTTATTCCTAATGTGATATAAACAGGCTTAGTTCCCTTTTCACTGAGCAGCATCTGTTTGTTTTAGCATTCAAGAAAGTGTGGGGAAATAAAACAACCAGCAGTAGCATCATGAGTCCATGTGCACCCATTAGCCTATAGTAGCCGAAGAGATGAAGCATCATTTCTGTTTATGATCTTCTGAAAATCCTGAGAAACACATAGTACTTTATAAAAATAGAAAACATGTTTATGGAAGTAGCAACCCTGATTGATGATTTCAAGAGCAACAAAAATAATCTGCACACATGGAAAGTAATAAAGTACACGGATTCTTTGGTGCTAAGGATGCTAGAAATGTTGGCCTGGATGAGAAAAAGCATGGGGAAGCAAACTGTAAAGGGTGCGATCACAAGTAACTCAGGTTTTCATCTCTGGGCCACAGTCTCAGTTGCGACCGCTCCACCCTGCTTGTGTAGCACAAAAGCCCTTCCCCGCGGTCCATAATAGGCCGCCTGTTCCAACACAACTTTATTCAGAGCCACTGAAGCAGGAGTGGCATGTGCTTTTCATGTCATGAAATGCCATTTCCACCCCCCCCCCGCCCCGCCCTGCCCAAACACCTAAAAAGGCAAAAAACCTTTCTAAGCCTGTGGGCTCCAGGACAACACACATTGTTGATTCTGGTTTTAAATGACATTGTTTAGGGGCTGACTCTGTGGTGTAGCAGGTAAAGCTGCCACCTGCAGTGCTGGCGTCCCATATGGACGCCGGTTCTAGCCCCAGCTGCTCTACTTCCAATCCAGCTCTCTGCTGTGGCCTGGGAAAGCAGTGGTAGATGGCCCAAGTCCTTGGGCCCCTGCACTCATGTGGGAGACTAAGAAGAAGCTTCTGGCTTTGGATTGGCACAGCTCTGGCCCTTGTGGCCAACTGGGGAGTGAGTGAACCAGCATGTGAAATACCTCTCTCTCTCTCTCTGCCTCTGCCTCTCTGTAACTCTGCCTTTCAAATAAATAAATAAATTTTAAAAATAAATAAATAAATAAATGACATTGTTTAAATGTACAGTGCAGAGCATGAAAGGAGAAAAATTAACAAGTGATCTTCAAAACCTGTTTTAATGGCTGGCAACAGCCTTGCTTCCTCACAGACCCTTGATGTGAGAAGGTAACAAGTAGAAAGCTCTACAGTTCTCAGGCCAAGAATGAGCCACGCCTCTACTTGTTTTTCTTCAGGTCAGGCAGGATTTTGCTGAGTCATCTCTCCTGCTGGCCTGATTCCCCCTCATGACTGTGGGCCACGGGTGCAAAACATCTGGCAAGAGATAGGGTTCAGTCTGTAGCCTCAGAGTGGGACACATCTGTCCAGATGACACTGGACCTTGGGGAGAATCCAGCTCACAAATTGGTCTCCTAGGACCCTGCTTTGACCAATGAGTGGCCAAATGACCTCATTTGAATTTTATCTCCTTCCCTTCCTCCACCCCAGCCCCTAGTAAGGATGTTAATGAGCAAAACAAAAGTGCAAGAACAAATCAGAGAAAAAGAAATGGCAAAACAGAAATAAGCGGTTGAAATACACTGACTTTTTTTTTAACTTTTATTTAATGAATATAGATTTCCAAAGTACAGCTTATGGATTACAATGGCTTCCCCCCCATTACGTCCCTCCTACCCGCAACCCTCCCCTTTCCCACTCCCTCTCCCCTTCCATTCACATCAAGATTCATTTTCATTTCTCTTTATATACAGGAGATCAGTTTAGCATACATTAAGTAAAGATTTCAACAGTTTGCTCCCACACAGAAACATAAAGTGAAAAATACTGTTTGAGTACTAGTTATAGCATTAAATCTCAATGTACAGCACACTAAGGACAAAGATCCTACATGAGGAGTAAGTGCACAGTGACTCCTGTTGTTGACTTAACAAATTGACACTCTTGTTTATGGCATCAGTAATCAACCTAGGATCTTGTCATGAGCTGCCAAGGCTATGGAAGCCCCCTGAGTTCACTGACTGATAATTTTTAGACAAGGCCATGGTCAAAGTGGAAGTTCTTTCCTCCCTTCAGAGAAAGGTACCTCCTTTGATGACACTGACTTTTAAATAAATCTTCAGAGAGAAATCAGTGAATGCCTCCTGACTACTCCCTCAGAGTGGTCTCGCTTATAAAACTGGGATGGCAGCAGCCAGTAAGCAAGTAATTGTGTTTTTCAAAACATTAAGCACCTCTGTTCTGTTGAGGTAAATGTTATAAATATGAATATGTACACTTGATGTATTGAGCTAGAAAAAATAGGCTGCAATTTGGGTTGAAAAAGTAATCTGGAGGAGCTGGTGCTGTGGTGTAGCGGGTTAAGCTGCCACCTGCAGTGCCGGCATCCCATATGGGCGCTGGTTCGAGTCCTGGCTGCTCCGCTTCCCATCCAGCTCTGTGATAATGCACCTGGAAAAGCAGCTGAAGATGGCCCAAGTCCTTGAGCTCTTGCACTCTCATGGGAGACCCAGAAGAAGCTCCTGACTCCTGGCTTCAGACTGGCCCAGTTCCAGCATTGCAGCCATTTGGAGAGTGAACCAGCAGGTGGAAGATTCTCCCTCTCTCTCTCTCTCTGCTTCTGCCATTCCCTTTCTGTAACTCTACCTTTCAAGTAAAATAAAAAGATCTTAAAAAAAAAAAAAGAGAGAACGTAATCTGGAAAGATTGCATGAAAAAGAAATAAAAATATCTTAAAAAAAAGAGAACGTAATTTGGAAAGATTGCATAAAAAAGAATTTTAGAAGGGCTATTAAAATATTAATTGATAGAGGAAATATCTAAAACGTGGACATTGGTAGATTTAGTTTCAGTACAGACAAGTGGACACTTAAACATTAGAAAACTATGGACATCAAAGCAGTTGTCAAAGTTAGGCATTTTAAGGTATAAGGTACATATAATGAAATCATGTCCTCTAACGAAGGCATTAACAGAGCTAAAATAAGAATAGAATTAGTACTTTTTTATTAAAAAGAAAATATTCATTTGAAGTTCATTTTTTTTTTTATTTGACAAGTAGAGTTATAGGCAGTGAGAGAGAGAGAGACAGAGAGAAAGGTCTTCCTTCTGTTGGTTCACCCCCCCAAGATGGTTGCCATCTCACTCCCAAGATGGCTGCCATCTCAACCCCCAAAATGGCCGCTATGGCCAGCACGCTACGCCGATCCGAAGGCAGGAGCCAGGTGCTTCCTCCTGGTCTCCCATGCGGGTGCAGGGCCCAAGCACCTGGACCATCCTTCACTGCTCTCCCGGGCCACAGCAGAGAGCTGGACTGGAAGAGGAGCAGCCAGGACTAGAACCGGCGCCCATATGGGATACTGGTGCTGCAGGCAGAGGATTAACCAAGTGAGCCATGGCTCCGGCCCCTGAAGTTCATTTGAAAGTATTCATTTTATGCTTTTGAGGATCTCATTAATGTTTGATACTTTTTGCAAATGGAGAGCCTTTGATGCTGACTATTGAATAGTAGCTTTCAAAACTCTACAGGTTGGAGGGGAGGGGTACTTTGTCATAGGTTGCTAGGTCAAGATGTCATCAGTTGGCTGGGTCCAGGTTCTTGTTGCTGATGCAAGAAAAGAGTTCAATGGTGAGACATAGGTTAAGGTCAGCAGAGGAATAAGGTTTATTTGCATGCAAAGTGAAAGTACATGCTTGAAAGGGGGTGTGGAATGCTTAAAAGTGAACTGAACTCAATGATTTTTAGGGTCATCCTTTTATGTGATCTGGAGTCATGGAGGGTGGTGTTTGGGGCATGATTTAATTGAATATTCTAGGGGGTGTGGTTTAGGGTGAGGTTTGAGTACTGCCCATTTCCTTGCACTCTTGTAAATCTTGAAGTGTCATGGCATCAGGCACATGATGGGAGCAGGAATGTCAGCCATAGCAATTTTATTGTAATGATATAATAATTAGCAAAAAGTCGTCATGGGGATGCAGTCAGCAGCCATGTTGGTTATTTTGGGTCAGTGCCAGGTCTGAGCAGCAGTTGCATGGAAGCTATGGTTTTCCACTGCATAGAAAGGGGAGAAGGGGAGGGGCAGAGCAGGCAGGGCTGCAGGGCTGCAGGGCTGGTAACCTCAGCTCCTCCTTGCTAACTGCCTCCTCGTCCATATCACTTTGACAGCAGTCGCACTGGGGGAAAATGTCCTTTGAGCACCCTCAGTTAGAATCTGTGCAGCATGTGGTGAAAAGAAAAATCAAAAGAGCATAAACTTCACCAGGTCAGAAAAGCAGTAGTTCCCACAGACACTAGTACTGCATCTCTCGCCAGCAGCTGTGATGAAAATGACATGACACATAAATGCAGAGATCTGAAAGGTAAAAGAGTTTACGTCCTGTGTCCTTGAAACTTGGAATGGCCTTTCAGTTTGAAGGCCCATCCCCTAGAGGGATCCAGGGCAATATACTGTTGGTGCTTAGAAAATGTATTTGGAAACCTAAAAATATTTATCTGCAGTCACTGAAATGACAGCTAACTGGTTTTTGAAGGTAGTAAAATGTTTCAATCTTATTTTTAAAAGCAACTATTCATGCTTAGTTTGTGCTCAACCTTTTGCTTCTGGCACTGGGTGAATTTTGAGAAGTTTGACATGGTTCCTGTGAGACAGGAAGACAGACGGAGTGGTTGGGGCACCTGGGGCTTACAGAAATGGCCTACAGATATGGGTTTGCTTCTTCTTGCTCTGAAGACAAACAGACCTCCCGCCTGGACCAGGCTCCTAACAGGTTGGGGGCCAAGGCTGACCTACATTGACCTACAGCTCCTTATACACTCATTGGGATATATTAGCACACGAAATGACATACCTGCCTGCTGCCATGACAGGACACAATGAACCATATGAGGAGTGAACTCTCCGCCTTCTTCCCTGAAAAACCATCAATATCCCTCCCGTTTATTAGAATGCACCTGTCCCTTCATTAAGCAATCCATATAATGTTAAACAGCCCTCAGAGAAGGGGCCACTGCTCTCCGCATGAGCCCACACTCTGACGCTCTGACGGGGGAGTGTGTGTACTTTTGCTTTCTCTGTCAAATGCCTGCTGCCTGCTCTATGCCATTGTGCAACTCCTTCAGTGCTGCCTGGAGACACTTGTGAACATGCCGGAAGCCCTCTTAACTAAACTGCACCGGTCCCGCAGGCTGCATTGAGCAGTGCCACGCGTTCTTTGAAGAATGCCTGGAGGGAGGTGGCCAGCTCCTCCTGCCAACCTGCCCATTGCTGCTCGTGCCAGCGGAGTTGTAGAGACTTCAGGGCAGCTGGGTTTGTTCTCAATCTGCTTGTGCCAATTGCACCAATAATTTCAATTATGTATTTCAATTAAAAATATGTAAAAGTAATGGAGTAAGCCTTGGGAAAGCATCAAGTAAGAGGCTTCAGCTATATGTGTAAAATAGATTCTATCAGCATCTATGATGGAAGTCCTAGGTTGTGTGAGACACAGGGGAAGTGGGGCAGCAATTCTTAGAATAGGAAGAAGAAAAGACGGCATACGCACAACAGTTGCACAGCAGTGAATCCTACACCGAAGACGCGGCACTAACTTTAAGTGTGTTTCAAAGGAGTTTGCCCTTTTATAACTGTTCAGGCAAAAAAGTATTGCAGTCAAATTGTTTTCAGTTAAATTTCCCTTAATGGCACTACTAGATGTAGCATTCTTGGCAAAGACTCTCAATGGAAACCCTTTATGATCTGATGTGGCCATATTTATAACTGAAAGTAGTCAGAAACAACACGATGCATTTCCTTGGTGACTTTTCTTAAGTTCAGGAGATAACCTGATGAATGAACTCTCGTAGCGAGGACCTGGACATGAAGACACAATCAGTCTTTGCTTTCTGTGACCGCCCTTTAAACATTTCACTTGATAATACAGAAGCTAAGGAACACTTACACCTGGCAATGTGCAAGGGAAAAGGGCAGAAATTATACGCCATATGAAGTTCGTATTCGAGCCTTTGCAAAAACGGAAGCATTTGTTTCTAAATTGGAAGTTCCTCGCAGACCAGTAAGCACTGCAGTGAAGCACTGTCCTCATAGGCGGTGTGGAGAAGTAGCCGCCCAGCATTGCTTGTGAGCGCTGTCTCTTAATCGGCTCGCTCCGTTAAAACCTACTGAAGGGGCTTGCAAACTGTTTTGGTCTATGTATCGTGAAACACCCTACATGACAAAATTAGGGGCCAGGAGTGGCCCCACATGGGGAATGAGTGTAATATATGAATTAGTTGCAGATAAAGACACAGCTCATTGCTCCCAGGGGATTCTGGTAAAGCACACTTAATAAAATGCTGCTCCTTGTCGCAGTTGAAACTATTATCCAACTCTAAATGAGCTGCTTCTTCCCCTCCGGACCTCTCTTTTATTGCCATATCCCTTCATTAGTGGAGAAGCAGCGGAGTTCTAGCATTCACATCCATGACATTTGTTGACCTAAATCTTTTGATAGAGAAGCACTCTTGAGTGTTATGCTTGGGCTGGCTCTCAGCAACTTACAGGAGCTGATGTGCACCTGTTCCCTGACCTCACATTAGTACTTGAAATTGGCCCTAGTGGGAGCATTTATACTGTGGAAATTGGCATACTCTACAAACCAGGTTTGCCCCCACCCCAATCCCTGAAAGCCACTAGTTAAACACTAGTCAGCATTTCTTAATCTGGGTTGTGCTATCAACTTGTCCCATATCTTGAAATCCCCCACCCCAGAATACTGTTTTTAGATTTAGGAAAGTTGCAAAGATGTTCAAAGAATACAGTTATGATATATGTGCTTTTCTAACGGCATTTGAAATAATATCATCTAGCAGCAGTTCTCTGAGTTCTTAGCAGAGATCATAAACCATATTTTCAGATACCCACAACAGTTAATATGATGTAAAAGTATTTGTGATTTTTTTTTATTATAGACAAAGTCATGAGTCCAGCTAATTTTACTGGTTTGTTGATTACATTCATGATCAAAGGAAAAGCTACATTTCAGTTAGGTGTTAGTGAAACTAAACGTGTGACTTACTTTCCATCTAAGTCTACCCATGCCCTGGATTCTAGCTACAGACTCATTGTTAGCATATTGACTCTAGGTTAAGAAATCCATTAGACTCCTGTTTCTTGTCTGCAAGTATCAGAATGAGCCCTGCTGTCTCATGTAGGTTATCTCCAAAGTGAAGGTGACACAGACTTCTCTAGGAAATATAATTATATATCCTATTATTTCTGAAATTGAAATGAATATTACGGTGCTGTATAGTTAACCAAATAGGATATAACCATGTAACTACATGATACATGCCCTGTGATGAGTGTTAAAGGTACTGGGTCATCCTTCTTGCAGGGCCTGATGATGCACAACAAAAGGTAGAACCTCATCACACAGCAGTGCTGGGGCAAGGGGACCATGTCCAGGTAGAGAACAAGGTCAGTATGAACAACATTTACTTCTCTTAAATTGTTTTACATTTTTCTAAATATATTTTAATAAATGAATCACTAATAATCACTATTCTACATTCAACTTGACTTTTTAAATCTCAGCTACTCTGCTTAGATCCTTGCTTCCTGCTGATGCACCTGGGAGGCAGCAGATGATGACCCAAGTGCTTGGGTCCCTGCCACCCACGTGGGAATCCCAGATGCAGTTCTGGGCTCTTGGCTTCAGCTTGGGCCAGCCTGGCTGTAGCAGCCATTTGGGGAGTGGACAGAAGATCTCACTTTCCTTCCATTGCTCTGCCTTTCAAATAACTCTTTTTTAAAAAAAAAATCCACATTTAATAAATCTTTAATTTTCTTAACTTGTTCTGTCTACATCTTTCCAGGAAAATGCCTAAATCTCCTATATAGCTGGAAATTGTTTTTCTTCCTTGTGGAAGAAATGAAGCTACAAGTTTATGAACTCCTTTGATTAATTTCTGCTATTTCTGTTGGTTTTTTAGAAGTTTCATCTACATTGATTTCTCATCTTCAGGAGTCATCTAAAGTCCCTCTTGTTTGCCCCCAGAAATTTGAATCTGCAGGCAACACATCTTCCTTGTCTCCTAATTTCTTTCTTGAACCAATTGGTTTGTTTTTAGCACACGTGAACATGGATCAGCCCTCTGTACGTGTAAACATAGCACACATGCTCACACAGAGCCTTCCGGAAATCATCGCCATTTTGAATGGAGGGGAGCATATGATGCATTTCATAGCCCTTTTGTGATGAATGCCTGCTTTTAAAGTAAAGTTTCTGATATTTTATGAGGCTTGGCAGAATTTTTTTGCAGGGTTTCAAGTTTGTTTGGAACTTCTACACAAAAGTTCCTGAACAGTCAGAGTTTGAAGATAGGGATGGAGAGGCAGCCTGACTCAGCCCTGCCCCTGAGCTTGCAGTCACAGGATCTTTGGTCAGTCTCCTGGCAGCTGTAGTCATCTGCCAGGAAGTACTGGGAAGTAAACAGAAGAAAAATCTCATGAGCACCAGAAAAACAAGCCTGTCTTGGGGTCTCTGCCCTCTACTGTTAGGTTGAACCATATAAAACTGTCGTGTTTGACCTACAAAACCGGCAATTTCATGTATTTCAACCCAATACAGAAAAGAGGTGTGAAAACTACACACAAAGGCCAGAGCCTATTGATAACAGATTAGTTTGTAATATTATCTGGTTTAACTTATTTTTGACAATCCCAGTTCTTCCTGTAATAGAACAGAGAGTGCATTGTGGATAATAAGGATTTGGAACTGAAACGGAACACCAGACAGAAGGGATGAGGGGAGCCACAAGGACAGCAGACCACTGGGAGAGAAGAGAAGTGCCTGAAAGCATCCATTCATTGGCAAGCTGTGCTCCTGGCTCCAGGGGCATCACTCTGTTATGTGAAGTTCTGTCACTGTTGTTGTTTATAACCATGGTCTAACCCATAAAAACCTTAAGAAAGGTTTCTATGAAAAATTGATTTTTTTTTAAAAAAAATGACCATTTCAAAAGGGCATGTGTCACTTAGATCCACGGGATAGAAGAAAATCCCCCTTAGATGACAAGAGAGATTGGGAGAATTGGAATCTTGGCTTTGCCACTTGTTAGCTATGTGAGCTTAGATACATTATAAACTTCTCCAAGCTTGTTTCTTTGTCTACAAAATCAAATCATGATGCTAACTGCATGGGATTATTACAAAAAATATTTAAGATTTTGTATATTAAAGATCTATTTCAGACCTAGCATGGGGTCACAAAATGGTACCTGTTAGTACAAATTCAAACCTGTTTTCATAAATAAAGTTTTATTGGATCACAGCCACACTCAAACATGTCCATATTGTCTATGGCTTCTTTCACACCATAAAGATAGAAATGAGTGGTTGTGACAGACTAGATGCCCATCAAAGCTTGAGAGACTGTGGCCTTTCATAGAAAATGTTTGACAATGCCTGGTTTAGTACATTGTAGGTGCTAGATAATGGTAGCTCCTAATTTAACAGATAGCCATGCAACATGTATGTTACTTGATGAGGCTTCATACCTTAGGCCTCAAGGCTTGGGGAACATAACAATTTCTGCAGCTAGAAAAGGCCTAAGGTACCATTGTTCATCAATACTATATTGATTCAATAGGTTATACTCTATTGAAATTAGCCTTGAGACTGGCACTGTGGCATAGCGGGTAAAGCCACCTCCTGTAGTGCTGGCATCTCATATGGGTGCCGGTTCGAGTCCCAGCTGCTCCACTTCTTTTTTTTTTTTTTTCAAAGATTTTATTTTTTTGAAAGACAGAGTTACAGAAAGAAGTAGAGACAGAGAGAGAGGTCTTCCATCTGCTGGTTCACTCCCCAGATGGCTGCAACAGCTGGAGCTGAGCTGATCTGAAGGCAGGAGCCAGGAGCTTCTTCTGGGTCACCCACATGGGTGCAGGGGCCCAAGGACTTGGGCCATCTTCTACTGCTTTTCCAGGCCGTAGCAGAGAGCTGGATTGGAAGAGGAGCAGCTGGGACTAGAACCGGTGCCCATATAGGATGCCAGCGCTTCAGGCCAGGGCCATAACCCATTGCGCCACAGCGCCGGCCCCTTCGGCTGCTCCACTTCCCATCCAGCTCTCTGCTGTGGCCTGGGAAAGCAGTAGAAGATGGCCCAAGTCCTTGGGCCCCTATACCTGTGTGGGAGACCTGGAGGAAGCTCCTGGCTCCTGGCTCCTGGTGTCGGATCGGCGCAGCTCCGGCCGTTTCAGATGGAAGACCTCTCTCTTTCTCTGCCTCTCCTTCTCTCTCTGTGTAACTCTGACTTTCAAATTAAAAAAAAAAAAAAAAAAGAAATTGCCTTAGGACTTGATAGAGAAGAACAATGCATCTTTCTAGGGCTGTCCCTAATCCCATTTGTACTGAATTATAGTCAAGAGGGAGGAGCTAGTTTATGCCCTGGTCTCCTCTGGCTCTGTTCTTCCTGAGCTTTCACTACTGCTCATTTCTGTGTCCTGCATCCTCACGCCCATCTTTCCGATCAGCCAGAAGAGCGGGCATTTTCCTCTGGGAGCGAAGAGGAGGGCAAGGGAGGGGCGACATCAAGTTCATGACTTCTCGTCTGCCCAGGTTTGCCTGCTCCGTCTGTGCATGCATTGACCCATCCAGGCCAGTATATGCCGGACCTCAGGGACTCCTGACTTCCTCACGCAGACGGCGAATTCCTTTCCATGACCATTATCTTGGAGTCTGCCATGGCAAGGGGCTTGCTTCATGCTAGTTTTAATAGTGTTTAAGTCAGACCCTTTGACTTCTTGGAGGAAGCCCAAACCGCAACAATGGCATCAAAGCAGACTTGACTTTTTCAGAGTTCCTTGGAGATTAGAATCAACCCCAGGATCCTCTGGACATCGGAACTATCAGAAAGAAATTAAGCTTTAGCATGACTTAATTTCACACAGTTGTCCTTACTAGACTTCATTATTTATACTGCTTGGGTCAGTGGGAAGATAAAATCAGTTATCTGGTCCTGGGCTGGTGCTAGTCAGCTTAGAACAGGTTCTGTCTTAAGGGCTAAGGCTCCCTGTGCTGCTTTGACCCACAGTTGATACTCTGGAATTCCTCCTGAGGATGGGTCCCCTGATGGCTCCATGATCAGGAGGGAATCAGTTTGCTGTGAAAGACTCCACCTCACCTTTAGACCTGTGTTCTTACTGGTGTCCTAGTGAGAAGGTCTGAAACCGCTGAGTTAGCAGATTCACCTGCTTTTACCAAGATAGACAACCACCTCCTCATTGGTTGTCATCAAAACATACTTGTGAATAACAGTGCTCTTTAACTTTTGCCATTCATGGGAAACCCATTAAAATGCTAAGTATTAACATGATTAAATCTAAGCATTGAAAGAAATAAAACACCATACTAAAGTTAGAGACAACTTTTTGCTTATTTATGGATTAAATCTCATGATAAAAGAAACCATTAATTTTTAAAAAGCTGAGCTTGGATAATGACTTTATCTTCCAATTGACCCAAGAAGTATAAATAATGAAGTCTAGCAAGAACAATTGTGTGAAATTAAGTCATGCTAAAGCTTAATTTCTTTCTGATAGTTTTTTCAAGTAATATATTACTATAATAAATGTTATTGAAGTAAAATCATTGTGGGGAGCAACTCGGACTATACTGTTACTGGAATTAAGACTTATTCTATACATCTGCTCTCCCACAATATGGCGCTGGGAGAGGAGCAAACAGCTTCTACCCAGCTGCCTCTCACCAACTTGACAAGCTGCAGGAGCTGCTCCTGATTGGAGGAGAGCAGCGTGCTCAGCGTGTGGGTAGCAGAGCACGGATTGGTGGAGAGGACTATATAGGAGGAGAGAGACGGCATGGTGGTGTGGGTTGGTTGGAGAGTGCGTTGGAGAGTTTGCGGGGAAGTTCGTTGCTTCGTTCTTATTTCTCTCTACTCATTCTTGCTTTGGGGGTTCACTGTTTACTTATTCTTACTTTACTATAGAAAAGACTTGTAAAAAAAGGGGAACAACAAGCGTCCGGTCTGGTGCGGCTCCTCCGCGTGCGGAGCAGCAAATCATGTCTTTAGATTCATTATCAGAGTCATATTGCCATCTCAAACTTTATATTCAAACTGATTAATATTCATAGTTTACATGTTATCAGTGTGTTACATGAATTATAGGACTTTCTTCTTAATACTTACCTTGACAATAATACTTACAGAATAATAAGAACAATTTCAAAAGTAAATTTTTAAGTAAACCCAGAATAGTCAGACTAAGCGGGAATTCTAAGAATATGCACCCAAGAAAAAGATAGGGTCTGAGCCCCCAAAGGTAGTGAGTTTTAGTAGTAGTAATCACGCGTTGATTTAGAGCCACAGAAGGAGCCATGTTTAAACAGGTCTCTGTTCTCTTTGTTTTTCCATGACTTTCTTCATTTGACACTCTAAGGACTTTTCAAGAAAACAGCAACTGGGACATTCAGCCACATCAGCACTCTACGAAACAGAAGGATTATCAGATTTTACCAAAGAAAGTCATTAAGAAAGGCACAAAGCATACCTGCTTTAGGTTAGGGAAGAAGGAGCCACTCAGAGGTTAAATTTGTAGAATAGTCATTAAAGGACATTTGGAACATTCTCCAGATTTCTCAAATGATGGAAAACCAAACTACTCAGCTCCCAGCAGTTTGATAATTTCTCTGTTCTGACAAAATACATGTGTCCTTTTGTCCTGCTGTCCAGATAATAATTTTATTTGAGTAGTACCAAAAGAAGCAAAGCTTTCTTATGAAAATTTTATCATTCCTAAATGTGTAAACCATAGAGAATGCTTGTCATTCATGAAAGATGAATTTTCTCAGTTGAGAAACATGCATTGTTTTTTAAATCTTTTTAAAAAAAAGTTTATTTATACTTGAAAGTCATAGTTACACAGAGAGGAGAGGCAGAGAGAGAGAAAGAAAAAAAGAGGTCTTCCATCCACTGGTTCACTCCTTAGATGGCCTCAATGGCCAGAGCTGTGCTGATCCGAAGACAGGAGCCAGGAGCTTCT
The DNA here is from genome assembly GCF_964237555.1 of Oryctolagus cuniculus. Classification (NCBI taxonomy): domain Eukaryota; kingdom Metazoa; phylum Chordata; class Mammalia; order Lagomorpha; family Leporidae; genus Oryctolagus; species Oryctolagus cuniculus. Next base: position 1,526,932 of record NC_091453.1, on the reverse strand, counting down.
TCCAGGTCTTCCAAGCGGGTGCAGGGGTCCAAGCACTTGGGCCATCTTCTACTGCTTTCCTAGGCCATAGCAGAGAGCTGGCCTGGAAGAGGAGCAGCCGGGACTCAAACCTGCATCCATATGGCACTACAGGAGGCGGCTTTACCTGCTATGCCACAGCGGCGGCCCTGAGAAACATGCATTCTGAGGTGTCAGCTCACACATGACATACGCCTTGCCTCTCTTCTCTCTTAACTCCTAGCCCTTGCCACTTTGCTTCCTGGTCCTAGAATTCAAGTATGTCTCCCTGCCTGCCAATAAAATAACATCTCAAAACACTGTTAAATCACTTCCTCTTTCACATTGACTCATAATTCTGATCATTGCTACTAGATCATTTATTTTTCAGAGATACTTTTCTGTCAAATGTTTCTTGTTACACATTGAAATTTCACCACTCCCAAACCCTAAATTTTTTGTGGTAACTGAGTTTGTTTTTGTCAAAATTTTATTCATTCAAACATCATTTTAGAAAAAAATCATTCAATTAGAAACTTTCCCTTTCGTGTGGACTTAGATTATATTGTATATATTTTAACTTCTTTGTAACCTTGGGTCGTCAGCATGTATATGAGTCATTGTTCTGAGCTCCAAAGTATGGTGATGTTTTCAGGTGTTGCTAGCTTTGCACTAAGTGGTCCTAGACTCCTGGACTGATTTGTAAACTCCTGTGCCTCTTTTTAAATATTTTTTTCATTTCCATCATTGGTATTAAATGTCAGCTTTTTGTATTATCATGCAGTAGTGCTTTCCTGCCTTCTAGCTTTGAATCTCTTATGGATTTCATAACCACAAGATCTAATTGAGGATCTATGCTAAAAGTGAAGCAGTTGGGCAGGTGGTTAGTCTGATGGTTAAGACGCTAGAGAAGATACCCCTGCCGCATACTGGACAGCCTTGGGATTCACTGCCTGCTCTGGCTCCAGACTCTGTCTACCTGCTAAGGTGGACCCTGGGAGGCAACAGCAGTGGCGCAAGTAATTGGATTCCTGCTAACCATGTGGAAGACCTGGATTGGGTCCCCAGCTCCTGGCTATGACCTGACCCAGTCCTGGCTATTGCTGATATGTTGGTATGTTTTTCCTCTAACCTCTCAATATGTGATTTCTTGATTTCCCTAAAAATGACAATCATACTATTTACTTATGTATTTATTTGAAAGGCAGAGAGAGAGTTGTCTTCTATCCACTGGTGCACTCCCCACTGACTACAACAGCCACGGCTGGACCAGGCCAAAGCCAGGAACCAGGAACTCCATCCTGGTCTCCCATGTGGGTGGCAGGGGCCCAAACACTTGGGCCATCTTCCATTGCTTCTCCAGGCACATTAGCAGGGAGTCATATTGGAAACAAAGTAGCTTGGACTTGAACTGGCACCCTGATATGGCATGCCGGTGTTACAAAGGACAGTTTACCCCCTGCACTACAAAACCTACTCCATATCCTAATTATTTAACCAATGCCTCATTATTAGAGAACTATTTTCAATTTTTGCTGTGATAAATAGTGCAACAATAAAGAAACTATGTGAAACATAGTATTCCCTTACACTGTATTCCTACAACTGGCATTACTGCATCAGGACGTCAGTTGTATTGGGAATTTTCAGTTTTATTGTCAAGCTGCTCTTTGAAACAATGCCTGCACCTCTTTAAAATCTCCCAAGTGATATATGAAAGTGTATCTTTCTCTGTATCCACACTAGCCCTGTATATTATAATTAAATATTTTCCAGTTTCAGAGGGAAAAATCTAGCCTTTTTTTTTTAAGATTTATTTTATTTATTTGACAGAGTTACAGAGAGGTAGACACACACACACACACACACACACACACACAGAGAAGTCTTCCATCTGCTGGTTCACTCCCCAAGAGGCTACAACAGCTGGAGCTGAGCCGATCCAAAGCCAGGAGCCAGGAGCTTCTTCCAGGTCTCCCATGTGGGTTGCAGGAGCTTCTTCCGGTCTCCCATGTGGGTTGGGCCATCTTCTACTGCTTTCCCAGGCCATAGCAGAGAGCTGGATTGCAAGTGGAGTAGCCAGGACTCAAACGGGTGCCCATATGGGTTGCCGACACTGCCAGGCCAGGGCTTTAACCTGCTGCACCACAGTGCCGGCCCCCTAGCCTTAATTCTTATACCAAAACTTCTGGAGATGTTAATCTGAGACTCTTTTTGGAAAGAAATTCACCTGAGCAGATGTCCCTTGGATACTCTGGGTTTTTTGTTTTGTCGTTTGTTTTTTTAAAAAATTTATTTATTTGAAAGGCAGAATTACAGAGAGAGACAGAGATTTTCTATCTGCTGGTTCACTCCCAAATGGCTGCAGCAGCCAGGGCTGGGCTAGGCACCAGGAATTTTCTCCTACATTGGTGGCAGGGCCCAAGTACTTGAGCCATCTGCTGCTGCTTCCCCAGGTACATTATCAGGGAGCTGGATTTTTGGAAGTGGAGCAGCTGGGTCTCAAACCAGAACCCACATGGGATATTGGTTTTGCAGGAGGCAACATAACCTGCTGTGCGAAAACACCAGCCGCGGATGCTCTGTTTTTATGATTCCATTTAGTACAACATTTCTGGGGCATATTTCACACTAATAGTAATAAATGTCAAAAGTAGGAAAATCTTATTTTTGGATTTTCATAAGTAATTTTCCTTTTAACATATTGTTAGAGAGAAATCATAAGCCCTATAATAAACCAGTTCAATCACATAGTTTGTCATGAAGATGTTTCCAGTTAAAGAAAACCTCAATTTAAATTCTCCTTTAATTTGAGAACAATAATATTTTGGTGGCCTGGACTTATCCTTGAATGCTATTGCTAGCGAATGTCTTAAGAAATAAATACTTTCGTACTGAGTCTTGCACACACATTCTGAGGACTTGTATTCAGGATTCAGAATATCATCCATTTGGCTAGCAAGTCAACATCAAGTGGTTCCCAATTTGATGTTTAAAAATGTGAATGCTTATTGTTTTTTTTTTTTTTTGGTTAAATTTAGGATCCCAAGAGAAGCCATTTTGTCTTGATTGCTGGAGAGCCATTAAGAGAACCAGTCGTGCAACATGGTAAGCAGCAAATTATCACAATTTTCTTGGTTGATTTTCTGTTTCTTTGAATGTATTTTACATATATATTATTATTGGGAAGAGTATCGGGATTTTTGTCCTATATCTCCATCTACAAATGGGAGGATTTTGTTTTATTTCTCCATTGTCAGAGGAAAACATATGCATGGCATATTTATATTCATTTCTCTTAAAAAAAAACTCGTTTCTTAAGTACCTATCGTGTGTAGGACTTAGAACTAGGGAAGAACAAAAATAGATATTTTTTATTGTGTCCTAGGATAGTTCAACTTGAAAAAGATTTTGTAGTTCACTGGAGGCTTGAATTATCATTTTTACCTTTACCAAAAAATAAGTTGTTTAGATCGTATCTTAGTCCATTTCCTGTTACTGTAACAAGATGCCTCTGAGTAATTTATAAAGAAAAAAGGTTTATTTTGGCTTAAAGTTCTGGAGGCTGGGAAGTCCAAAAGCCTAGTGCCAGCAGGCCTCGTGCTTGTTCGACTCACGGCAGAAAGTGGGAGGGCCAATGGGCATGTGCAGAAGAGGCAAAACACTATGAGTAAGCTCCGTTGTAAGGAGAGAACTCACTTTCTAACCACCTGCTCTTGCCATAACTAATCCAGCCCCATCACAGTGAGAACTCACTCATGGGAGAACAGCATTAACCCCTCTTAAGTACCTATCACCTCTTAAAGGTCCCACACCCAACACTGCCACAGTGGCATTCAGATGTCAGTAAATTTTGGAAAGGACAAAACATACAAACCATAGCAAATGCTGTCTTTGTAGTCTTTACTTTCAGAGAAAACTATGACCCTCTTAGGAATAGTACTCCTTTGAAAGTTGTTAAAATATTTAAATCATTCTTTTTATTTTTTCAAAAGTGAATAGAGATAATTCTCATTTAGTAGCACTAGTATGTACTTGGAGGCAGAAAATCCTGGGATAAGTATTTGTCACAATGACTTCAACTCTTGATTGCTTTTAGATATTTCCCATGTAATCAAACAATGACAGATATTTCACATCAAATATGTAATCAAACAATGATAGATATTTTGCATCTAATGAAACAATGTGATGGGGAAATCAAGAGGGTCATTGGCTTAGACACTGAACTAGAATATCTGCCAATTCTTTGTGTCAGACTGGTTCAATTCTTGACATTAGCTAATACTATAAAAATAAAAACTATAAAAATGCTTGTAATATAACTGAATCTAAGAATGTTTCAAATAAAAAATTACTGTTGCTGATGGTACTTGGAATGGATGGGTGAGATGCACTTGCATTTGTTATCTGAAGGTTGGTCTTCCTTATCTGTAACCATACACAATCCAAATCAACAAATCCATTTTAAAGTCCTTGGGAAATCGAATACTGTGAAAACAGGCTTTTACTCTTCATATATGCTTGTGTTTTTTCAAATTAAGGGTCATAGAAATACTCACCATTTCTAGTGGTAGAGAAAATATTGTCACTCAGAACTTTCTAAATGTCTCCTTCTGCCACAGGTCCATTTGTGATGAACACGAATGAAGAGATTTCTCAGGCCATTCTCGATTTCAGAAATGCAAAAAATGGATTTGAAAGGGCCAAGACCTGGAAATCAAAGATTGGAATCTAGTGAAGAACACAAGAGAAGGTCTTTATGCTTCTTAGGATTTTGCTGTTTGTAATTTCCAACCATTCAAGACATTCAGTTTCTAAAGCTGACTTAACTGGTACTTGGAAACAGTTGCATACGAAAGTGGTATTATGGATTCTGTAGCAGCGCGTGTAGGGCATCTCTTGGTACACATGAATAAACCTAACCATCACTTCTTTAAAAATCAGTCTTCTTCATTTTGACCTAAATTGCTAAGCTTCTGCTAAAAAAATTTTGAGGGGAGATACTTGGCAGAGTGAAGACACTGCTTGGGGTGCCCTCATCCCGTATCAGAGAGCCTCGGTTTGAGTCCTGGCTCTGGCTTCTGATTCCAGCTGTCTGCATATGTATTACCCTGGGGTGCAGTGCTGAGGGCTCCCGTACTAAGCTTCCAGCCACTCCCATGAGTGACCTGCATTCAGTTCCTGGCTTCTGGCTTCTGGGTTCAGCCTAACCTATCCCTGGCTATTGCAGGCATTTGGAGAATGAATGGATGTGAGTCTCTCTCTCTCTCTCTCTCTCTCTCTCTCTCTCTCTCTCTCTGCCTTTTAAATAACAATAACATTTTAAAAATTGTGTTTGTTTGCCGTTTTGCATGTGCAAATGGACACTTTTGTTATTTTTGTATGTACTTGACTGCTTTCTGCATGTCACTGGCAGCAGATGCGAGGATCTGAAGTTCCCTGCTAAGCGATGCTGTTGCTATACAGCAGTGCAGACTGTGCTGCGGTTTCGTGTTACAGGTTATCTGCTTTAAAGGAACAGCAGTTCTGAGCATTTAAGTCAGTTTTTAAAACTGCCCTGCCATTGGTAGGGATGCAACAGGATTACAGCCAAGACTTCCCTGAATTTTCTGCCAAGATCTGTGGCAGATTTAAGACACATGCTTCTGCAAGCTTCCATGAAGGTTGTAAAAAAAAGTTTTAATCCAGAGTTGGGTTCCAGCTTTCTGTGGCTGTGAGTTTTGGTGGCCACGTCCTTGTAAAGCAACTTGAACCTGAGGCTTAGGGTGGAGAGACTGGTTTTTTTTTTTTTGTTTGTTTTGTTTTTTTTAATTTGCTGGATGTGAAGTGAATTCAGAGTGCTTTCTAGTTTCAGGTGGAAAACATGTCCACCTCTTGATTACTTTTGGAGCATGAGAACATTTTACAATTTTTTTCATCTCCCTGCAACCAGGTTGTGCCAAAAAAAGTACCTTGCCTAATTGAAGTCATTTCATTGGATTTTGATCACAAGTGATTGTTTTTTCCATGTGAAGTTTGGGGTTTTGAACTTTCTTTCTGGAGAATGCCTTTTGAAACAATTTTCTCTGCCTGCTTGATGTCAACTGCTTAGTAACCTGTGGATATTAAACTATTCAAAATGTACAGAGAGTGGGCAGTGGTGAATATTTTCATGATGTCTTACATACAGCTGGTGCAGGGTTCCAGTAATGACCATGGACCTCTGAAGGTAGGTGAGCTCAATTATTAATGTGATGAAGATTCATTTTATTGGCTTATGCAGAGGGCTTGCTTTCTTTGCCCTCATTGTTTCTGAAAAAATGTAAAAGTGAAGAACACCCTTAGTAATGGACAGGATATAGCCTGCATTTGTTGGTGACTGTTCTGTTTCTAAGGCTTACTAAACTTTTGGCGTGATTATGTGAAAATGCTTGTTTTGGGGGTGTTTGAGGTTTTTTGGAGTTCTAATACAATCTTTTTTCATCTCTGTATGTGGATGACAGTGGTTTCCTAGTGAAGCACTGGTGTGTTTTTATGACACATGTAACTTTGTGGGCCATTTAGTTTCAGGTCATTTGTGAGCAACAAAGGTTAGTTCATTTTATTCTATAAAACTGAAAATTCCAGTGACTTCAACAGATGGTTTCTATTTGGTTTTGCAAATTACCAATTGCTACCATTCAGAACATTTTCTCAGAGGTGGTTTTGTTTTATTTTTTATTTTTTGCTCCTTGAAATGTGTAAAATGCAATAGTAATCAGATCTTCGGTTCTATAAACAAGCATTAAGTAGAGCCCAATCAATATAAAAACAAATTAACTGGGCATTATGACAGCTAGTACAATGTTTCACCCAATTTTATGTGTTGCATAGGTTATGTATTTTTAAGCTTTGTATTTTGAAGATGATTCAGATGTAACCGTTTTGACTGAATGGTTAAATCTTTGCTTTAGGAATTTCTGGCTGTGAATAGACCATCAAATGTGGGCTTGAGTTATTGTAGCTGTTTTAGGTCGTGCGTTTTCAGCAGGGGTGATAGTGCCCCCAACAGGGGAAAATTGACTTTGGAAAGGTGAAAAAGCCTTACTCTCGGTCTGGAAAGCACAGATATACACTGATAAAAGGATATGTAGAATATCTGTACTAAGATTTCACAGGGGGACAAGAGGGCTGAAAAGGCTCCTACTTGGTATTAGTCTGGGGGTGAGGGTAGGGATTGACAGTAAGATCAAAAGTTGGATGACACTGGTGTTATGGGTAGAGTCATCTTGTCTACCAGTCTGCATCTTCCTAATATTTCAAATGCCAAACATACGTGGGAGAAACCCCAATCTTGAGCTCCACTTTCCTGTGACCAGCCTTATCGTTGGATCTCAGTGCCGCACGGTAGGTAAAGGGGGAATCCCATTTTGAGCATAGGTAGCAGGAGAAGGAAGTGTGACCTGCTTCAAGCAGGTAAGACTTTTTAGGCTGTCAAGGCTTTGATTAAATCCACACAACAGAAATCCTTTGGATATGCTGGCCTCACTGAGTTTTAAAGTATTTCCATCCTGCTTTACACTTGAGCTTAGCCAAAACCCCGAGAAGCGATTCCATTCTACTTTAAAGCATCCGTTTATTTCGTGGTACAAGAGATGAGACTAAGAATTGTTGGAAATAAGTAATATTCTTTAGCGGTTCAGCTCTTTTAAAGTGCACAAACACCAAATATTTGTTAGGTATCCTGGGTACAGTGAAGTTTTAAATTTATTGTTAACATAAATTTGTTTAATTGGGCAATGAAGAAAGCAATTGGATTCCCATGTGACAGCAAACATTGTGCAAGGCAGATGTAGCGTTGTATGCTTCCTCATACTACTGCTACCAAGTTCTTTTCTTACATGTCAGAATTTCCTTCCAAAAATGAACCTGTGTATACTGAGATTATATCCACCTAGCCTCCAGCTAATTTAACTTATTTCTGATAGTAAGGAAAGGGTTGCCTATAATTAAGCAGAAGTTTTGGCCTAGATGTGACTAGCTGGTGAGAGATAATGAGGTATATCATATTGGTTATAGAAATATGTTTATTAATGGTTTTGTTATTAAATTGCAGTTTAGTGTGAGATGGTAATGGTTCAAGACACTGGCATTTGAATATTATTTTTTTTTGAGATAAAAATGCTGCAGTTTCATGATGCTCTACAGTAGAAAGCCCGTGAGCGTATGTTCCTCCGTACCTTCCCCACTTCTAACCACCTCTTTTCCAGAATGGATGGTGATGCTAATTCTGTCCCCAGGTTGTCTCCTCTCTGCTTTCACCAGGCACAGTCCTCGGCACAAGGGATATCAGAATGTTTTCCAAAAGTTCCTCTTCATCTTGACCTTGTAGTTAAATTTGTTGAATGCTATGCTTTGATACACACACCTGGCCTAAGCTAGTTATTCATTTATGAGTATGGCTGGTGCTTGGAGCTTTCATGTCACTGTGACATATTAATGGTACCCAGGATGCAACGGAGCCCCCTGTATCTTACATCTTGAATACAGTAGTTCTTGTATGACTAATTTTTTTATTTAAAATCCAGATTCAAACCTGTGCATGAGTCTTTACTATTGAGCCCTTACAAAGATGATTTTTGGAATAAGAGTATAGTGTTTGTACACACAGATGATTCCATGTAGTACTGGAGGGAGTATGATCTCGCACTCCCAAACACATTTATTACCACATTGGATAGAGGTGCGAGAGAACAAAGGGACACAAATGACAGCAAAACTGTTTCTGAGCACATTTTCAGGCACATTTGCTCTGAGCACTTTTTCCTACAATGTGAGATGAACAGAGTGGGTGGGAACTGTATATAATTGGGAATGTGATTGAGATGAGGTTAAATATCACCTCTTATTGCTTTTATGGTGGTGAGTCCACTTTTCTCTCTCCCTTACCTCTAGTTGTTACAATCTTACCAAGACATTAGGGCATTATAAAATAAAGATACCTCAGACCCCAATGTGTCGAAAGCCTGGGCTGGCTGTGATGTCCTAGTGTGTACATAATCTCCTTTATCTCTCATTAGTTTTCCGATGTCCAACCATTCATTCATTTTTTCCCCCAAGGAGTGTTTTTTGAGCACCTAGAATATCTAGGCACTGATCTAGGGGCTAGGAATGCAACAGGAAATAAGACGATGTTTCATTCCCTTGGAACTTGTACTCCATATGTGACAGGTGGAGGTGGACAGTATGCAAATCTGAAACATGTGCAAGATGAAGAAATTCCTGTAGGGGGAGGAAATGCTGCCTGGTGGGTAGGGGAGACCTCTGATTTGGTCGTATTAGTGCAAGGCCCTGAAGGAATTGAGGGAGGCAGAGGCCACCGTCAGTGCATTGGCTGTGGTGGGGCAGGAATTTGGCTGGGGTGTTTGACTGTTAGCTTGGGGAGCAGTGTGGCTGGAGGGGGTTTGTAAGTAGAGGCCAGAAGTGCAATCATGGAGGTCAAAGAGGTAGCCAGGGCATATCATGTCAAGTATGGCTGTGCTCCCACGAAATTTTATGGACACTGAAATTTGAGTTTTATGTAATTGTCATGCATCATGAAGTCTTTTGTTTCAGCCATTTAAAACTAAAAGATCCTTCTTAACTCAGAGACCATACCAAAACAGGCTGCAGGCTGGGTTTGGGCCACCAGTCATAGTTTGTGAGCCATGTTATATGTCATTACACTGCTTACCTTATCTATGGTTGCATTGGTGCCAGACATTTTTATTTGCTTGTGTATTGGTTTATTACTTGTCACCACCCACTAGAATGATAGCTTATTGAGAAGAGGAACTTGAGATTGTCTTGCTTACGGCAGTGTTCCTGTCACCTGTGGGGAGCAGCTCGGACTAGACTAAGTTACTGGAATTAAGACTTATTCTATGCATCTGCTCTCCCACAATATGGCGCTGGGAGAGAAGAAAACAGCTTCCGCACAGCTGCCTCCAGTTCAACCAATTAACTGTAGGACTTGCTCCTGATTGGAGAGCAGCGTACTCGGCGTGTGGGCAGCCGAGTTGGGATTGGCAGAGAAGGACTATAAAGGAGGAGAGAGACGGCATGCACCAGGAACATCTATGGGGAACATCTAGCTGAAGGAACACCCGTGCAGCCCCCGAGAAAGCCGGCCGGCGGTGTGCCGCTCCCCTGCGGAAGTGGGGAATGTGGCCAGGGGGAACTGCCCTTCCACGGAGGTGGAAGGGATAGTAGCCAACCCGGGAAGAACCAGCAGCAAACCCGGGGAGGGCCGAGCAGACGAAAGAACAGCGCAGGGTCCTGTGTCGTTCCTCCACGAAGAGGGGGAGCGACATAATGGTGCCGTGACTCGGATAGAAAACCTAGGACGGATAGGAAACCTAGCTTGGATAGGAAACCTAGGACGGATAGCAAACTTAAGAGGGAAGAAACGGGAAGAATTGGGAAAATACCGGAGAGAGAGACTAGCAAACAGCCTAGGGAAAAGCCGGACGAAAAGGGTGCCGGAAGAAGCTATTGAAAGCCTAGGCATAGACTCGGATACGGACTACGGGGGGAAGCTGGGAGAAATCTCTAAGGTCGAAAGCGAAAGTGAAAGCTAGAACAAACAGACTCGGATGCAGACTGTGGGGAGAGGCCAGGAGAAATGAGGGAGGAGTATTGTTGGAAGAAAGCTTGGGGAAACATACCGGGTAGAGAAAAATGTTAGGGAAATTGAAGCCGCGGGGGGCAGGCCGAGGCGGAAACGAAAGCCACTTTGGGGTTCTCAAGTTAGCCCGGGAATAGGGGGCGAAAAGTTGAAACCAGAAGCTGAGACGCAAGCCAGGTTGGGATCCGTCTGATTAGCCCGGGGAGCAAAGGACGGGAAGCCAAATCGTGGGGCGGAGACGTACGCTGGGTTGAATTCGCCAGGCTAGCCCGGGGAACTTAGATTGAATCCTAGTGGCGGAGACGCAAGCTACGCTGTGTTACTCGCGGAAGCCGCCGCGTGCAGAGAGAGCACGGGGCGTGAATAGATAGGGAACGCTGGCGTAGGCCGTGGCTCAGACGCGAAAGGGTTAAGCGTGAAGACCGCGGAGCGCGCAAAGCCGGGAAGCTGCGCAGATGAGAGAGGCGCGCGGGCTGAAGCGGCGCAGAGCCGGGAACCCGCCGGCGGGGCGAGGTGCCGGAAAGCTGCGGGGATAAGAGAAACAGAAGTTTAGAAGTAAAAGAGAAATAGGAATGTTGGCAGACAGAAGTAAAATGGGAGAAATAGAAATGCCCGGAGATAGAGAAATAGAGAAAAATAAGGCCTCCCCTCAACATGCCAATTAGAAGGCTTGAATTCGGTCTGCCCGATTAGTGAGGCTATGAGCACCTGGGCGGCTAGCCGCAGGTCACCGAAGACAGGCACGAATTAACATCAGTAAAGCTTCCCCACAATGCAACAATTAGGAGGCTTGGATTCGGTCTGCCTGATTTAAGGCGGTAAGCGCCAGCAAAGCTCGACCAGAGTATGAGCTGCAGGTCACCGAAGATAGGCACGAACCGACACTAATAAGTCTCCCCCACAATAAGGCAATGAGAAGGCTTGGATTCGGTTTGCCTGATAGGTCTTGTAAGTCCCCTGCGGGCAGAGCAGGGCATGCGCTGCGGGGCACCGAACACAGGCACACATCAGCGCCTAAAAACCTCCTCACAACATGGCGAAGAGAGGACCCGGATTCGGTTTTCCTGATTGATAGGACTTGTAAGAGCCTGTGGCGGCTCTAGCAAGTAGAGCAGAGTGTGTGCCGCGGGACACCGAAGACAGGCGCGTATCAACGCCAAAAAATAAAAACAAAGGGGGATCTGTGGGGAGCAGCTCGGACTAGACTAAGTTACTGGAATTAAGACTTATTCTATGCATCTGCTCTCCCACAATATGGCGCTGGGAGAGAAGAAAACAGCTTCCGCACAGCTGCCTCCAGTTCAACCAATTAACTGTAGGACTTGCTCCTGATTGGAGAGCAGCGTACTCGGCGTGTGGGCAGCCGAGTTGGGATTGGCAGAGAAGGACTATAAAGGAGGAGAGAGACGGCATGCACCAGGAACATCTATGGGGAACATCTAGCTGAAGGAACACCCGTGCAGCCCCCGAGAAAGCCGGCCGGCGGTGTGCCGCTCCCCTGCGGAAGTGGGGAATGTGGCCAGGGGGAACTGCCCTTCCACGGAGGTGGAAGGGATAGTAGCCAACCCGGGAAGAACCAGCAGCAAACCCGGGGAGGGCCGAGCAGACGAAAGAACAGCGCAGGGTCCTGTGTCGTTCCTCCACGAAGAGGGGGAGCGACAGTCACCTAGGGCCAAGCCTGTAACAGAGTGGTTACTAAAACAGTGCATTTGTCCTATGTGATCCATGAGAGATTGGTTCCAAGACTCACTGCAGATACCCAAATCCATGGATTAAAAAGTCCCTTGTGTAAAGTGGTGTCATATTTTCATATAACTTGTGCACATCCTCCCATACTTCAAATCATCTCTTGATTACTTATAATATCTAGTACCATGTAAATATCATGCAAATTGTTGTTATGCTATATGGTTTGGAGAATAATTGCAAGAGAAGCATCTGCACATGTTCAGTATAGATGCAGCTTGGCAGGGGTATGTTTTCAGTTTGCTGCTGGTTGAGTGCATGGATGAGGAGCCCACAGATGGATCCAGAGGGCTGGCCATATTTGTTGAAGGACTAGGCTTATAGGATTTTAAGATATCTAGGATATGAACTACTGCTTTAGTAGCCACAACATTTATTTGCATCATGGCCAGTCTGTTTTCATTATTTCTAAAAAACTCGGAAGCATTTTTCTAAGGCAGTGTATTCACCATGTGCTGTTTTCCTGTGGGCGTAGGATGGGATTTGAGCAGATGTATCAGAGTCCTGGAGTGTCCTTTCAGCCACAAGCCATCCTGTAAGGTGTTCATGTATGTATAGGAGCCAGAGTTACAGAAGGAAGTCACTTTAGCCCATCTTTCCAGCCTGGTGCTCACAGAAAAAAAGATGAACAGAATAGCATGTGGCTGCACAGCAAGTCTGGATCAACTTGGACACCCTGATGCTTTACTTCATTCCTGAGAACCTAAGATTTGCTCCATATGTTTTTATCTTATGCTAGGTGAATTGTGAAGACATAGTGAATTAGTCAGATACGTCATTAGTCAGGCTAGGCTAGGACATGCTGCAATAACAGATCTCAGGGGCTCAAAAACCACAGAGGTTTCTTTGTTGCTCGCATCATAGGACCATCAAGAGGAAGCTGGTTTGAGCATCTATAGCTTGAACGCTGTAAATCACTCTGACAGAAGGAGGGAGAGTCTCACATAGGCAGTTAAATGCTCTGGCCTAGAAGTTACACAAATCACTTCCAGCCACAGCCCCCTTGGCCCATTCCTATATCACAAGGGGCCAGGATGTGCAGTCCTAACATGCACTCGGAAGATGGAAAACTGGCAATATTTGGTGAATAGTATTAATGACTATCATGTACAACTTTGATTACTTAAATGCTTCTGAGCATTCCTTTGACTACAATGTCAAAACATTCCCAGCCTTACAGCAATGCTGGAGAATGAACTGTAATAAAATAGCTTGGCAGGGGCAGATGAGACAGAGTAGAAAGAAGAAAATCCACTGGTTTCCATCGTGCTCCTTTAATGTGTGGAGACCTATGCTTGCTTTAAGAAATCAGCGTCCGTACTCAGAGCACCTTTAGTGGGGATGTGAACCCACCATGACTGGATAGTCGGGCAAAGTGTGCTGCAGGAAGCCAGCTTTACTTCTGCTGTTCAGGAGGCTCCTCCCTGGGCACAGGAAAGCTGTACACTTCGTACACTGGGCATTCGTGCCAGGCACGTGAGTGGAAATGATGTTTCTATAAAATAAAGATGTCTTAGTTATGTGCGTGTGTTACCAACAGCCAGGGAGTTCAGTTTGGCCTGTGGGAAGGATATTTTTAATGCCCGAAACTTTAAGTAATAACGTAAATTTTTATAATGAGTTTCTTTTTGTCATTCACTGCATATTGGAGATAAGCATTGCTTTCCTGAAACCTAAATTTGGCTCAAATCATTTCTAGAGAGAAAATGCTGCTCTGTTGTGGAGAAAACTCAGAAGCGTGTAATTCTGATTGAATGAGTACCCTGGATTCTTCCCAAGAGACTGCACAAAAGAACAGAGTAGGATGAAAAAGTAAAAGCAAGCTTGACAGTGATGTGCTTGGTTCATCCATACATTGTCACAAGACAGGATCACTGGGCATTTCGACAGTGCGGAGGACAATGGTAAAGGCAGAGGAGAAAGAGATGAGTGGATGTTGATGTGGGGCCACTAGATCTTTAGGAAGAGCCGTGAAAGGGGGTACTGGGCTGACTGCTAGTAGCACAGCAGGGCTGACAGTAAAGTTTTACATAAAAATCCTCTTCCCTGAGTGGCTTATGCTACTCTGGTTGAAATGGGGCTGTAGCAGTTGCCTGTTGCCACAATAGTGCCATGTAACAAACCAGTCCAAATTTCAGTGACTTAAATAACAATCATCAATTCTTAGGTCTCTGTGGCTCAGCTGGGAGTCAGCATCAAGGCTCAAGCCACAGGTTGAGTGAGGCTCTACCCCACATGTCTCTTCTCCTCCTTGCCTCACTGGGCTACTGGAGCACATGCCAGCAGTGATGGTGGAATCGTAGGAGAACCATGCAATCAGATCTCTGCTTGCATCATGTCCTGTAAGGCCACATTGGTCCAAACATATCACATGACCCAAGATCAGAACGAAGAGGAATTCTACTGCTCCCTTAGAGGGAATCAGAATGAAATTGCTTTGAACAATAACTGAGTCACTGTAAAGACATTAGGCTGGTGATTTTTTAGATCAGTAATAGCAAGGCTGTAATGGACATATTCTCTTGTTATTCAGAGCATACTTTTAATTTTTTTCCCAAAGAAACCTTTTATTCAAGGAATACAGACTTCATGCATCTCATAAGTACAACTTTAGGAATATAGTGATTCTTCCCACCATACCCGCCCTCCCACCCCTCCTTCTCCTCCCTCTCCCATTGCCAGTCCCATTCTCCACTAAGATACATTTTCAATTAACTTTATACACAGAAGACCAACTCTATACTAAGTAAAGAGTTAAACAGTTTGCATGGAAAAAAGAACTGTTCTTCAACAGTTCAAACAAGGGCTATTCAAAGTCTTTGCATCTCAGAGTTAATTTCACTTTTTTTTTAGAAACTTAACTTTAAAGAATTACCCAAGAATGATACATCTTTTGTGAGCACTTAGACATAACTATAACTTATGAGACATAAGAATATCCTCCACTTACTACATTAAAACTTGTTCACAAGGACTTACTTTCTTTTATTGTTAATTAAGGAAGCACCTAAGAAAACAAGCAATGGAGTTAGACACTTAAACATAACTATAACTATGAGACATAAGAATATCCTCCACTGAGTACACTGAAACGAAATAGATCTTTGAGAACAAGTTTCACTGTTAACTCTCATAATACAACTCTGAGGACAGAGGTCCCGCATGGGGAGTTAGTGCAGTGACTCTTACTATTAATTTAACAATTAGCACTCTTTTGTATGACGTCAGTGATCACCCAAGGCTCTTGACATGCGCTGCCAAGGCTATGGAAGCCTTCTGAATCTACAATCTCTGTTAGAATTTTAGACAAGGCCATGAGCAAAGTGGAAGTTCTCTCCTCCCTTCAGAGAAAAGTACCTCCTTCTTTGATGGGCGCTTCTCACTCACTCACGGACATCCTTCATGTAGGCTTGCTTTTTTTGCCACAGTGTCTTGGCTTTCTATGCCTGAAATGCAGAGCATACTTTTAGAGGGCCTGGAGCTGTCTTATCACTCAAGCCCATCTCACACCCATCTGTTCCCACATTTCCTAAACACAGCTACGCCGAGTGGAAACTCAGGCATTTGAGTAGAGCACAGATTTAAAACATGCAAAGGGGGACATAGACATTTCTCCAAATGCAGGATGATTTGGCTGGAGAGAAAATCATCAACAACCTCATCAAACCGGAGGACAAGGAGATCTCTGCCTTCTTGGTTCCCTCATATCTCCTTAAAACACCCGGACAGCCACACTCAACACAAATGTGCCCACATGCATACTTTTCCTGCAGTTTCCCTCTAAGTCTCATCAAACACTGCTGGATTTCTCATCAATACATTCAAAGGAAAGAACCACAGAGCCATCAGTAGCATGAGGTCCCGAGACGAAGGACAACCCCACCACACTCCCAAACAGCCAGGTTTCTGGACCAGGCCATTGGCAGGTTCCACCTGAGCAGTCACAGCAGTGTTAGGCACAGCAACAATGTTCAGTTGGGATGCCCCATGCCATCAGGCATCATCTGTGCTGCGTGAGGCCAGACCCTAACGACAAAACACAGACGCCTAAGAAGTGGCTTCGTTTTTTTCTTTATGCACCTGTGGAGATGTATGTGAAACCTGAGCAGATACTTTAAAAGTAGTGTTTCTTCTGAAAACAACTCCTAGAAGTGTTTTTTTTAAAAGGAGAAAGTAATATTTTGTCCTTAATTTACTCTGGAAAAATTGTGGGTTTTGCGATTTTCATGTTTAATACATGTATAGATTTCAGTAGCCACAATCACAGTCAGGACACAAAACTCTCTCATCGCTCCCCACATGCTCTTCTGCCACCCTTTTGAAGTCAGACCCTCCTCCCAACCTCTATTCTCTGTTCTCTGCCATTATCGTTGTGGGTTTTTGAGAATGTCATATAAATGGAGTCATACAGTCCGTAGCTTGATGAGATTGGCTTCTTTCACTCAAAATGCCTTTGAAATCCATCCAAGTAGCTGCATGTACCTGAGGTTCATTCCTTTTTTTTTTTTTTTTTTTTGCTGAGTAGTATTCCAGGGATTGCTTAACCGTTTACCCATTGGATGACAAATGGGTCGTTCCCAGATTTTTGGCTGTTATGAATAAAGCTACCATAAACATTCATGTACATATTTTTGTGGGAGCATAGGACTTAATTTATCAAGGGAAGTTCCCGGGAGTAGGACTGCTGTATCGTATTGTGAGCATATGTTTATAAGAAACTACCAGCACATTTAAAGGTGGTTTTGGACCATTTGAATCCAGGCTGTCTCTTTTCCAATAAGCTGTTTGTCCAGACAGTAGAGTGGTTTATGATATTAGGCAAAACTTCCTTTTGGAGGATATTGTTTCCACTTGAGAGTTATGGGAGGCAAAGTCACAAAACATCAACTTAGCCTACAAGTCCAGCATGACCCTGGAAGATTCCTTGACAGATGGGGAGGGAGAACATCTGTGGCAGACAGCTGAAAGCAGAGCATGACAGTGCAACTTGGACCCCAAAACAGGGAAATTTGGTGGTTTCTGCTAAACCTTAGCCATCAAGTTAAAGATGAAATGCAAAAACTGTTCTTTCAGCGAAACAGAAGTTTCTAAGAGGTCATGGGCACACTGAACTGCTTGTATTGTAACCTCATCCCCCACTACCCCAACCCACTGCACAGGGCTGAGTAATAAGAGAACAGGGACCATAGGCAACTCTTCTAAATTGCTATGCAAATCTAGGGAAAGCTGTGTGAAATATATTCCCTCTGTAAGTCACCTCAAGCCTCCTGCCTATTGCAAATATAAAATTTTATTCACTAGCCCTCCTTATCACGAAACCCCCTGAAGACATAGTTCCAACACAATTTGACAAAGAAAACAGTATCAGTGGTTTCTTAAAATTGCTTTATTTGAGAGGCACTCAGGGAGGAAGAGAGAGAGAGAGAGAAAGCACCCATCTGCTGGCTCCCTCCCTAAATGCTTGCAATGGCCAAGGCTGGGCCAGGGCTTAATCCAGTAGCTGGGAACTCAATCCAGGTCTCCCACGTGGGTGCCAGGAACCCAACTACTTGTGCCACCACTGCTGCCTCCCAGGGTCAGTATTAGCAGGAGGCTGCAGTCAGGAGCTAGGGATGGAACCCGGGTACTCCCATGTGGGCTGCAGTATCTTAACTGGTGTGCTAACCACTAGGTCAAGTGCCAACCCTGCATCAATGGCTTTTTGTTTTATTTAAAAAAAAAAAGAAAAGCTTGGATGCATAGTGTGAGAACCAGGTCCCAGTGGGGAATTTAGCAAAGTTGATCTCCTTTTCCATATCTAGAACAGGGAATGTACTCCCAAGCTAAGCCAAGCTCCTTCCACTTGGTATCCATGTTTATGTTCTCATTTATGCTTTCTTTCAAATACTTTCCAGGACGGACTTTTGAGAGGATTATGATTTATACTTCTCTCTTGAATTCCAGCACATTAAAGTGGTACCTATTGTTTTTTATTTTATTTTGAGAAATAAGCTGCTTGGGCTTTATGGAAATTTGGGAGGCAATTTAGCCTGTCATTTAGGATAGTTCTATATAAGGTGGTAAACCCCATGCTGTGCAGCCAATGACGCTGTATCATCATTCTTCAATCTTGAAAAAGTCGTTCAGGTTGGGAACAGGCCAGCAATCATGTGACTTGAGCTAGGAAAAGGCTTTAAAAATCCAGTTCAGAAGATACTCATGTAAATATCTTGAACCCAAGGTACAACTCAAAGGAATTTAAAGAATAAGACTTATTTGCCAGCATGACTGGGCCATTTATTCCCCACTGATGAGTGGTAGACTTGTCCAATGCTCAGGCACTAACCCAGGTTTTAAAAATCAGATTTATGCCCCAAATGAGTGGTTCTCATTAAAATTGTTTGAGGTTATTTTCTAATCTTTTTACTTAGAATTAATTTTAAAGTTACAGAAAAGTTGCAAAGACAGCACAGAGGCTTCCTGCACACCCCTCACCTAGCTCCAGTGCTAACAAATCCTGCTGACAAAGCTGTGACCCACATTTGTGGAATGCAAATCTCTGAGGATGGGATTCAAGAATCAGTATTTCCTTGAAGCTTCTTCCCAAGTAGAATGGAGGTGAAACCAAGGTTGAGAACCTCTGCTGCAAGTGCAGTCAGCCAACCTACAGTATGGTCATCGCCTGGGAACTTGTCAGAAATGACGCATTCCAGATGTCACCCCAAACCTACTGCATGGAAATCTGCGCTTTAGCCAGCTCTCAAGTCTTCAGTATCTACATTAAGTTTTGGGAAGCATTGTACTCTTTACAAAAGATTAAGCAGACCACACAAACCTAGACCAAATCACTGTCAAATGTATGTTTGTGTTTATTACAAATTTTTTCTTTTTTCTTTTTTTAATTTAACAGGTAGAGTTAGACAGTGAGAAAGAGAGACAGAGAAAGGTTCTCCTTCTATTGGTTCACCCCCAAATGGCCGCCACGGCCAGTGCACTGTGCCGATCTGAAGCCAGGAACCAGGTGCTTCCTCCTGGTCTCCCGTGCAGGTGCAGGGCCCAAGCACTTGGGCCATCCTCCACTGTACTCCCGGGCCACAGCAGAGAGCTGGACTGGAAGAGGAGCAATCAGTGCCCACATGGGATGCTGGCACCACAGGCGGAGGATTAACCAAGTGAGCCATGGCGCCGGCCCCTATTACAAATTTTTTCATCAGATATATTTGGAGGCTTATTGTGTGAAAGAGATGAATCCGATTGGCATTCTACCCTCAAGGAGACCTACTCTAGTAAGGGAAATACGAACGTGTTAAGGAAGTGATGGCATTTGTTCTGCATGTGGAAGGACATCTAGAGAAAGATATGTAAAAGATAAGTGATGTAGTTTCAATAAATGAAGAATCTCAGGGAAGAATTTTCTAAAGCTTTGGATGAATCACTTTGTTTATATATTTAATAACTATTTATTCAGCTCTTGCTATTGCTATGTGAATAAGATACTGTAACTGCTTAAGAGGCTTTTACAACCCAGTGGGGAAGACAAACACAAAGCAGGTAATGACACAAATAATTCACTAGTGTCAGTAGTGGTAAGTGCGAGGAAAGGGACAGATGGGATGTTAGGAATCCAGGTGACAGGACTGCCCTAGACAGGGGTGGTAGTTGTAGAGTGGTTTCCCTGAGAAGATAACGTCAAATTGAAGAAAGCTTTAGCTAGACAAAGAGCAGAGGGAACTCCAAGCAGAGGGAACAACATGGACCAAGGCCAAAGCCAAAAGAAATGAACAAAAGAGTACACCAATGAAACAGATGTTCAGTAATCCATTGTTCAATTCTACATTTTCCATTGCTTCTCGTATTGGGTACAAGTAGCCTGGCCTTCCAGCATCCTTCCTCTTCTTTATAGTAAACAGTTATATTGATATACAGTTTCCATACAATAAAATTTACCCATTCACCCGTCTTAAGTAATGCAATGGTTTTTGGTAAATTTACTGGGTTGTGCAGCCATCGTCCATGTAACATCCCTTATGCCCCTTTATAGTGAGCCCCCATTCCCATTCCTGACCCCTGGAAGCCTACTTTCTATCTCCTAGGGATAGAGGCCCATGAGTGGATTGATTGGTCTTATGATAAATTTATGTTAAGTTTTAAACAACTGTTGAACTCTTTTCCAACTGGTGGTAATATTTTCCAATCTCATCAGCAGTAGATCCCATGCACCTCGCCCCTGGGAACACTTGGTATTGTCAGTCTTTTTGATTACAGACATTCTACTGGATGTCAAGTGGTATCTCATTTCATCAAGCCCACTTTCTAATCTTATTTTGCCAGTCTTGTTGCTCCTAAACCTATGCTGTGCCTACCAAAGTGAACCTCCTGCTTTTTTTGTTTTTAGTGAGTCTCCTTGATTTTACCAAATCATGCCTTTGTTCACTCTTTGAATGTATTACTTGGCTAAATATTTTTTGAGAGGTTGGAAATTAAGAGCTCAAATTAGTAATAGCAAAGACCTTTGACTTCTGCACAATATGGACACTTCCAAATTTCTCTTAGAAATCCCACTGTCATACCTTTCAAAGCATCTTACCTGCCGTCTTGGTCACACATGACCTAGATCAGTGCCTATGTCTGAGCTATGGAGCTGCTCATGCATCCTCAGGGAAGAATGCCATGTGAACTTAGAAATTAATAGCAGGAGAAATGACTGTCCTTCAGGTTATAAATTACAATTCCAGAGACTAAGCCTCACATTGTAGAAACTGGCTTGTGGCAGCCAAGAAATCAGAGAATGGTTTATTATTTAGGAATAAAATTGCTAGCAGTCTTAGATTAATAACCAAAAGAAAAAAGAAGGAAAGAAAGGCTGCTTCTGTAATAAAAAGCAGAGATCTGGTAACCCCATTTCATTTCCTTTCTCTTGCTGATTGCTTTTTAGTTGTTTTAGTTTTGATTAGCACTTCCGTTACAAAATAGGAAGAAATTATGACCTACTTATAATAGCTAAAACAATTGAAATCAATGGTTTAAGTGTGTATTTGGTACTATATTAACACTTTTTAATGTTTGCTTTTGGCTTGCCTGAGCAGATAACAAAATTGATTACACAATCAACCAGTGCAGAAAGCATATTGGAAAATGGATGCCCCCAATGAATTAATTATACTTCTGCTTATAATAGTGAAATGACTTTAATTTCTAAGTTATTTCAAACTAGATTTTAAATTAAGAAACTTAAAGTATGTTTTTTTTAACAAGATGGCTATTTTTTGAAGATTGATCGATTTGTCAGAATTACAGAGAGAGAGATCTTCCATACATTGGTTCACTCCCCAAATCGCAAATGGCTGCAACAGCCAGGGATGGGCCAGGCTAAAGCCAGGACTCAGGAGCTTCTCCCAGGTCTCCCACGTGGCTGCAGGGGCCCAAGCACTTGGGCCATCCTCCACTGCTTCCTAAGGCATATTAGCAGGGAGCTGGATCGGAAACAGAGCAGCTGGGACTCGAACCAGTGCCCATACGGGATGCCAGTGCTGCAGATGACAGCTAAACCCACTGTGCCACAGTGTCAGCCCCTAAAATATGCTTAAATAATTCTGAGTAGTTGGGGAAACACTTCTCATGATAAGGCAAGTCACATGAGCCATTCAATGACATTAATTCAACCTAGAGTTTTAATATTTTCTCTTGAGTTCTCAAGTTTGGCTAGCTTAAAAATACTTCTGTGATAGAATTGAAACCTATGAGAAATATATATGTCTGTATATTGGATGAAATTCACCTGTATAAGTAAAAATCCTTTCAATATAGTCCAATTTTAAAAACCTATTAAAAGCTGTTGGTTGCTTTCATTATTTTCAGGTGGAAGCAGTGTTGTCAGAAAATTTTCTTTTGAAGACTATTCCGGACATGCAGTAGTAGTTATACTGTTTAACTAGAAGACAGAATGAATAATTAGAAAAAGAGAGACTAGTGGCAAATGAGCCTCTGTTTCATCCCCAGAGTTGTTAGATGAAGAAGCTGTGCCAATTCCACAAACCCGCATTAATCCCTATATCCCTTCTGTCTCAGAGGGTCACCCTCTCATCTACTCATCCTGTCCCCACTTATCTCCGGAATTCACGTCAAACCAACCTCACTGGGTCCCTGCTCTCTCTCTCCTACACATGCTTTCACTTTCTTCCTCTCTGTTGGCTCTTTCCCTCAATTTATAAACACATACATGGTTCCCCTGCCTTTATTACACACACACACGCGCACACACACACACACACACACATACACACTTGGGACGTTCAAGCGAGATAACCTTATAGATTCATGTTTGGAGATAGTTTATAGTCTATAGAATATAAACTTGATCACATGATGGGAAACGTGCAGATGCTAACCATGTGCAGAGATGACACTAAACACACGAAGCTGCTGAAGCTGTGAGACTGGCACATCTCGGGCTGGAAGGCAGATGCCATGAAGCACGCAGCTCCAGTAGGAATGGGCTCCATGAGTGCATCGCATCAGATCCATGAAAGAGGAAGGAGGGGTCACTGCTGATTGCTGACTGCACTTAGACCTTCCACGACACTGCTGAACTAGAGGCAAAGAAGGAAGTGGATGCTTCCTTGCCACTAGGACTTGAGTTAAGCAATGTGTGAATCAGAAATATTCAACAACATTGTGGATTCAGGGCCTATGGAGTTGGGAGATTGCAACTACAAGATTTCCAAATGATAAGAACAGTGAGAAAGGAAACTTTGTCTCCCAATGAAGATGAAGCTACTCAATAAAATTTCAAAGCACAGAGATAATTATTACTAAGAAAAATGTTAAAAATAAATAATTAGCATAGAAATCACATGTGCGAGGTTAAAAATAACTTGGGAAAATACTTAAAATAAGCATATTTAGGGTCCTGAAAGACACCAAGAAAGGAATAGTATTAATAAAACAAGAATGATAAATTAAGAAAAACATACAGAAACGAAGCAGAAAAGCACATACGAAGAGGAGTAAGGTAGAAATATTTGATTATAAATATGATTATTTAAATTAAAAACTTAACCAAATAAACTTGGACTACACAGTTGGAAAATTGGCAATTGAGAAAATAAACCAATTGATATACCTGTAAAAGGCTCCAACATATGTCTGGTAAGTACTTCAAGAAGAGTAGAGACAGTATTATAAGTAGTCATTAAACATAATGGATGAGAATGTTGAAGAAATGAGAAAAAAGACAGGCGGCCTCAGATTGAAACCATTGTGAAGATGCCTCTTTCAACTTGTCAGTTCTGCCCTTGTACCTTGAAAGCAGCCATATGTAAGGAATGGATAATTTATAAACAAATGACCATTTCTGTGTTCCAGTACAACTTTATATACAAAATCAGGCAGGGGGCAGATTGAATCAGGTCGGGAGTCTATAGTTTGATGACCTCTGAAGAGTAACCATTGTTTATTTTCATGTGTGATTTAAAAGAGACCATGTCATTAGTGAATCACACATGACTTGGACCACACTTGCTCTTCTGAGCACGCACTTTGGAACAACTCTTCAGTATCCATTAGAAAAACATGGGCAGAAGTCCCTACTCCATGAATGCTGATGAACGATGCGCATTGTAACCACAGCTGGTGGGGGGTCACTGAGGATGATGTACATCACGGGACTCTGCAAGTCCCACTTGTTCATCTCTTTTTGCTCTACTGTACTCCCCCTGTAGCAGGCAGCTGACATTCACATCCCTCTCCCCCCCTTCCTCTCTCAGCACCACTCTGCAACCACACTGGCCCTCCATCTCCTCTCACTCCAGCTCCAAACATGCACTCAACCTGCAAATCCCAACAGCCCAGGAAAACAAAAGCCCAGGAGCTCCAGGCTCAGAGAGAGAATATCCCAGGTCTTAGCCACAAACAGATCACCTTACTGCTTCCAGCACATTCTAGGGACGAGCTCATGTCATGCTGTTCAGATGTACCTCTACAACATTTTTGTTATTTGAGAGGGAGCGTGAGCTAATGAGCATTCCCATCTGCTGGTTCATTCTCCAAATGCCCACAGCAGCTGGGGTAGACAGGCTGAAGCCAGGAGCCCAGAACTCAATTCAAATCTCCCACATGGGTAGCAGGGACCCAGCTACTAGAGCTGTCACCTGCTGCCTCCCATCCCCAGGGTATGCATTGGCTGGAAACTGGAATCGAATCGGGAGTGGAACTGGGTCTCAAATCCAGGCACTCCAATATGAGATGCAGGCATTACAAGTGGGAACCTAACCTCTTGTCCACACATGTGCCCCACCTCACTGGTTTTGAAGACTTCATAGTAACTCACTGTTTAGGCATGTGTTGTTGTTTACATAATCAGGCCCCAGTTGTGATCAAGAGGCTACATACTGAAAATCTTCTCTTGATGGAGCTTTCTTTCCCCCTCACAAATCCACTCAGTACAGTTGCATTGTATCAGCCAAGATACTTTATACAACCATGTGGAGAGAAAATTTCAGCATAAACTCCAGAACCGTATTTTATCAGAAAAAAGGTCATGTTTTTGAAACAGTAAACAGGTTTTAAAAGAAATAAAAAAAGAGCATGCGAAGTCAGCAGAAATTCAAGTTTACCAAGGTCTCAAGATCTTTGTCGTGTGACTGTGGGATAAGGTCCACAAGCCTTTGTGAATCTGTTTCTCAAAGAATGGCGATGAAACAGTTGTCATTGGCTACAAGGTAGGATGATAAACATCTGTCGTCGTTTCCTGTGGCTGCTGTGACAAATAACCTCAAAGCTGGGAGCTTCAAACAACGGAAGAAATCTGCAGTGAAGGTTCCAGCAGGGCTGCGCTCCCGCTCCCTCCAAAGGCTTTTGGAGAGAGTCCGTCCTTCCTCACCTCCTCGAGCTTCTGGTGGCTCCAGGCGATGCCCGGCTTGTCCCTGCAGCCCTTGCACCTGTCTCCTCTGAATCTGTGGCTTCTCCTCTCCTGGCTCTTGGAGGAACACTTGTCATTGTATTCAGGGTCCCCATGCATTATCCTGGATGATCTCATGTCAAGGTCCCTAACTTCATTGCATCTGCACATATCCTTTTCTCATGTTCACGAGTTCTGGGGATCAGGATGTGGACATAACATTTTGCAGTCCACCATTCAATTCCTGCAGTATTCCTTGTAAGTGTTCTGAGAACCCAGGAGGGATAAGTAAATTCTTTGATTCAATTGTAAGTGGGCAGAATGTGAATCAGAAATACTGGATGTCCTTTTTCCTGCACATTTGGTGTACATGTCACCGGAGAAAAAGCCGTGGGTTCTTGTCTTCATGCAACAAAGAATTCAGGCATGAGACAGAGAGCGAAGTAATAAGGATTTATCAGGGATAGGGCATCCACCAGAAAGGAAAGAACAGGTAGAGAGTGCCCAGTCACTCGGGCTGGGCTGGGGGAAAGCGAGGTTACATGGTTGACTGGGGAGATTACACCTGGGCCGGCTGGGCAGGCGATCGGCTCAGCCGAGAGGCGAGAGGCGGAGTTTTGTTTGGACTCCTGGTTTTTTCTTTACCTCCTCCTCCTTGTCCTCCAGGACAAAGGATGGGGAGCCCTGGTGAAGGGGCTTGCTGGGTGAAAATTCTCAAATTCCTCCCTAGATGTGCTGGCCCCGGGCAGAGCAGAGGGGCTTCCCTTGGGGTGTCTGAGAAGGTTTTAGTGCCCCGTGTTATCAGGTCAGGTAACCCATTTGGTCCTGAGAGAATTCTCCTGGGAGCTTTGGGGGAAGGGCTGGGACCATGTGGGAGGTTATCAGGGTCTGAGCAGGACTTGAAGTGCAAGATGCTGGGCTTCTGGAGCTTCCACACTAGGTGCTGGTCTTCAGGCCCCTCTCACACACACACACGGGCTAATTTTCAACTTCCTACCTGACATACATCTGAAAAATCTAATTTCTTTTCAGATCTATTTAGACTTTTAAGTCTTAGCAATGAAGGTGATCAAGACAAATCTAATGACTTGCTTTCGAACTGGTATTTTTTTAAAGCGGTCATCTCGATCCATGTTAGAACGGTCTGAAGAGCAGATTAGGGCTGCTTCTAGTTTGGAAGAACTGCTGCGCATCACGCACGCTGAGGACTGGAAGCTGTGGCAGTGCCGGCTGAAGCTCAAAAGTCTCAGCGGAGTGGACGCTCGCTCAGCCTCTCATCGGTCCACCAGGTTCGCAGCGACGTTCTATGACATTGAAACACTAAAAGGTAGGTGTATGGGTGCGGAGGCGAGTTCTGTATCAGTCTTGTCTTTATCAGTGAGTGACAAGTGTACCAACTTCTAAAAGTTTCAGTAGGAGGGAGAACAAAAGGGAATCTCTGATTTTATAGCTTTGGTATTAGTGATGAGTCCTGAAATTTTTTTTTTTTGATGATTAGTCAGTAGAGAAATAGATCCAATATGATTTTCACATTAAAAAAAAAAACTAACACAAAAGAACACTTTAAAATATAGAAATAAATTTAATTCAGGAATGTGAGGGAGAAAATGCAGAAAGACCACTGTTAACAAGAAAAAAATGCACTGGGTTCAAATAAAAAATAAAACAACCTGGGTATTCAGCAACAAAGAGCATTCTGGCTTGTACATGTAGGCAAGATCAGATAGGTTAGGCATAACTTTTTTGTTTCTTCAAAGCTCTAGGATCCTTCATAAAAGTAATAGTAGAAATTGAAGCTGGGTCATAATAAGAGGTACCGGTAGTTCGGGGAGAGGAACTGAGAGAGAAAATTCTTGAAACAAAAGAATCATTTCTTTGGCCAAAAAATTAATCTATCTGAAAGGAAGTGCTATTTTCCCTAGTAAGGTGCAGAGGTTCTTTATAAGGAAATCACTGGATGTAGGTACTGTTCCATATGAAATGAATGAACTGCTTGTAAAATAAAGCTGTGTGACCTCAGATGAACCTTTGGATGACATGTGAAAACAGCACAGGCAGCTACCGTGGTGTTGTGGATCTAGCATTTTGATTTGATTAACACAACAAGCTGGTAACTGTTTATCACATAATTTGAATTGACCATTAAGCCAAGATTATTTTCTTTCTACCTAGAATTGTTTTGCTTTTGGTCTTCATTTGTAAAAAGATGCTGCATGCCACCGTTGTGCTGTGGGGAAGGATGTGCAGAGATGGGGAAATCCCTTGGCAAGGACGTGAGCATGAGTGGGAGGAGGATGTTTTCTCCACGTGTACGACTGTGTGGCTAAGTGAGTTGAAATGGTGGAAACCATGGGCTCAAAGCCACTTTAGCCAAGTTGTTTCTGTGTACTGAATTAGCATGCACTTCATGAAAACGAAGGGATCTGCACCTCATCTGAAGATCAAAGGCCATAACCAGATTACCTGCCAAAGATGAGCCTGTGGATCTCTGGGAAGACAAGCAGCAGCATAAGTCCAAGGCTAGGAGATTCTAAGAAGTCAGCAAGGGATCAGAAAAGAATTAGGCAGTTGGAAAATTCTAAAATTTGTCTCCTCATTACAGGAGGGCTCCTCTAAATCAGTTACTATGAAGTGGTAAAGAATCAAAGCGATGTGTTAGGCGAATCAGCATTTGTTATCAACTGTTTCTTATGGAGGCGGGAGCATTCCCTGAGGCAGAGCTGTACTGCTGTGCAGCAGTTAAGAGCGCTGGGGCTATGGAGCCTTGGACATAGTCGCATACACTTCCGATTAAAACCTTCTCAAACTGTCAGAACTGAATTTTATAAAGCGAGAAAAAGCGAACGAAAAGCAGCATTTCAGTAGACTTTTAAACAGGGACTATTTTCATAAGTTGAGAACTTGTTTTTTCAAGGATCCATGATTTATAACAGTGAGTTAAATAATACCCATATTAATACTCAGTTGAGCGATTTCTCATATTTGCAGCCTTCAAAGCTCTTGGGATAAATATTCACATCAGAATATTTCAAAGGGATTCTCACAATCACTGTTATAGTGGGGAAACGATCTCCAAGCGTAGGTGAGTTGTGTAGCTCGCTGCCCTCAACAGCCCAGCATCTTGTACTTCCTGTCTCTGGTGACTGGAGAAGCAACATACGAGGACAGCTGGGATTAAGGGGTGGAAGAGGAAAGAAGGACATGGAAGTGACACTTGCAGGAATCACGTAGGGCCTCGAGCCAGATCGCCAGCGGTCGTATCCTGTCTGCGTGCTGGGAGGAGAGGCCCTACCTGTCCCTTCCGCTGGACACCTGTTTCCAGATAGGGCAGTGCAGGGTAATCTGGGAAGAGGCTAGGTGAGGTCAAGATGAAGAAGGGTTTATCTGTTGCCGCGTAGCATGTTATCCTCAAACTTAGCTGTTTTTCAACATTGTTTTATCTCACACTCTCTGTGGATCAGAAATGCAAGCACGGCCTAGTTGGCTGTGTCTGCGGCAGCATCTCTCCAGAGGCTGCGGTGGAGGTGGTGGCTTGGGCTGCAGGCGGCTCAAGGCTCAAACTGGGGCAGGATGTGCTTCCAAGTTCACTTAGCGGTTGTTTGCAGGGCTCATTCCCCAGAGAGAGTTGGACGGATGATCCGGGTCCTTGCTGGCTGTTGGCCAGAGGCCGTCATCAGTCCCGGGCCATGCAGACTCCGCAAGTGGAGAAGGGTTCGGGAGAACAAGGAGCCAGCACGGGATAAGGACTGAAGTCTTTTTCACCTAATCACAGCAGTGGTGTCCATCACTTTTTCTGCATTCTCTTCATAAGAATGGAACACCTAGGTCCAGCCCTCACACAAGGGGGAGGGTGTGACTACCAGAGGGTGGATTTTATTGGGGGTCAGTTTCTCCACCAGCCCCTGACATATAGTAAGTTTTACAGTTCCAGGGCAAGCCAGAAGCAAGTTCAGTTTTCACTTTATCATGAAATTTGAATCTTCCCCCCGCCCCCAAACAGCTGGAGAAAGGCTATACACATGAAGCATCAAAGTGTCAAAATCTTATTTAAAACAGAAAAGTGAGTGCTGCTTTTGGAATGAAGTGTCTAAGTTTCTTTTTAGTCCCAGAGGCTTGGTTCTGTTTCTTGTTTCCCCCAAATTAGCTAGGACCAGAGGATTGGTCCTTCCATTAAAGTGAATGGCACGCCCTTGCAGACAGACAACTCTGACTTGAGTCAAGACTCGTTCCACTTAAACGTCCATTCCTGTGTTGCCCAGGGTTCAGGCCTACTGTAGTTACTTGAGCAGCTAACAGAAAGACATGTCTGGATGGTACAGAAAGCGAGCCACAGCTGGCTTCAAGCAGACGAAATGCTACCCAGCTGTGTCCTGTAAGTCACGTGATCAAAAAGGCTTCCAGGTGCTTTCCTCCCAGGCCTCCTTTCACTTTAGCCAGCTTCTCCAGTTGTCCCTGGTGCACAGCACGTGATGTTTGTCCCCAGAGGGGAATAAAAGGCTTGCATGCCACAAAGGTATGGTACAGATAGGGAGAGACAGGTTGTAGTTTTGATCTTTCTGCACACAATCTTCGGTTAAGGACTGACAAAAATATCCATCTAGTAAAATAAACAAGCAGTGGAAACGGGCACATGACTGTTCAGCCTAACCCTGGCGCACGATGGCCTGTACGGGCCATTTGGTGTGTGGGCCGCAAGGAGCTTCTTCTCTGTAGTCATAGATGAGGAGTGGCAAAGAACCCAGTGCAGCCCGCGAGAGACGTGCGTGGAGGTGGCCAGCGAGCTGGGGAAGAGCACCGACACGTTCTTCAAGCCGCCCTGTGTCAATGTGTTCCGCTGCGGCGGCTGCTGCAACGAGGAGAGCCTCATCTGTATGAACACGAGCACCTCGTACGTCTCCAAACAGGTAGGACGGCGGCAGCGAGTGCCAAATGCTTGACCTGCGAAATCTCACTTATTCCCTGAAACGAGCAAACGTTATATGTTCTCTTCCTTTTGGAGAAGAGCAAACAGGTTCAGAGAGGTAACTGGCTCATCCAAAGTTTCACAGCTGGCAAATGGCAGAGCTGGGACTCAACCAGGCTATGGGATGACTCCAGAGCCCGAAGTCCATCTTATCAGTGACTGTCTCTCTGGTGCTACAGTGGGGAGAATCAGACAACCACATGGAAGTTACTAGAACAGGATGGTGAAAGGAATGAAAATAGCTGCACTGTCTCGTAGATCTGTTAGGTTCTATGAGTGAGATTTCCGTGTAGGATGTGGAGGCTGGAGGAAGGGGATGGGCTGGTGGAGCACCTGGGGCTAGCAGAAAGGGAGGGGCTGTCCCCACCTGTGTGCTGAAGAGGCCAGAGAAGGGAGCAGTCTCAGGAACTCAGAGGGAGAGTGGAGGAGAGCGTCTCAAGGGCCCCTGGCGGCCCTGAGTCCTGCACAGAGTGGGGGCAGGGGCTGAGAGAGGCAAGAGGAATGTTAGATGCAGTCAAGGACCTGGAGCACAGGGCCTGGCGGGCAGCGAAATTGATGATGGTGTCTCTGGAAGGGCAAAGGGAGAATATCCAGCACAAAAAAACCTTTGAAAATAATTCTGGGGGCGGCCATCTGGCTCAGTGGCTAAGATGCCAGTTGAGATGGCCACATCCAATATTGGAGTGCCTGGGTTCAAGTCTCGGCTCTTCTGGTTTCCAGTGCAGCTTCCTGCTAATGTACATCCTGGCTAAACAGTTGGGTCCCTGCCACCCATGTGGGAGATCTGGATGGAGTTGCCAGCTCCCAGTTCCTGCTTGGCCCAGTCCTGGCTGTTGTGCGATTTAGGGGATAGAAACAGCAGATGAGAGCTCGCTCGCTTGCTCGCTCTCCCCCTCTCTCCTCCCTTCCCTCCCTTTCAAATAAGTAGAATACATAAATATAAATAGTCTGCTCTCTATATTTTATAAAATCCTTTATTCTCAGTAGTGTAGTTTTCCTTTCTATGGCAGCCACGTTGTTGTACAACGTAATAAGTATTGCATATGGGAGCAGTAGTAATAAACTCAGAAAAGATGTAATAAAAAGCTGTAAATCAAGCAGCATTTCTTTTGGTCCTATGTTACAAATTCCTCAGTCATTGATCTATTCATTTAGCCCCTCGGCCTCTATTATTCTCCTTGTGATTGTGAAAAAAAGTACAATTATATAAGCATAGAATATATCCATCTTAGGTAATTTTCTTAATGTCAGTTGGTTGTGTCAATAAGTTAACTTATCCTTAATTTCATTCCTCTTACCCTCTACACTATCCTTCACACTGGAGAATTTTCTTTGGTAAATCCTTTTAGAGAATCTTGGGAGTTGTGAGAATTCTGGCCTCTACTATTTGACAGTTAGCAAAAACAATGACATAAGTGTGGCTAAGCATCAACTGTTAGTAGAAACAAAGCTTGCATAACGTAAGAGGGGTTAGTTCATGATCATGTTATTCCCTAGAGGGTAGCTGAAGAACTGCAAAAGGACATGAAGTTGAAGTTTATGTGAAGGAAAGGCTCTCAAAACACTCCCTGACTTAGACTCATGGAAGTTCCTTCACATATGGAGGAGTTGGCATAAACAGAACCCTAATAGATTGTTTCGACTTAATAGTTGAATATTTTGACTACTGCACTCAACAGATGATTAGTTTTAAAGAATGTACTTAAGTGTTAGTGTATTGCAGTTTTTCTTTCCAAACATGTACATTAGAACATTTTAATAGTGGTTAAAAAAGAACCTACCTGTCAACCCAAAGTTATGGACTATCTTGTAAACTAGAAACAAAGCGAGTAACTGAGTACTCTACGTGTAGTAAGGACTACATGGAATGGAAGCTGAATTGATAATGTGTTGAGATCAAATTCAAAATCGCCACACATCATAGAACCACTCTAGAAAGTTATACAATGTCTCAATACATCTGTTTCTTCATCTGTGGGCTGAAGGTGATTAAAAAAAAATTACTCCATCTTATCATGTTGTAAGGCCTAAATGAATTAATATAAAAGTGCTTACAACCAGACTTCGCATATAGAAGCATTGAAAGAATGGCATATGAGTTGTTAGTGACGATGATTTGTGTGGGCACGATGACCTTGTATCAGTCTGCTATTAATATACAGTGCTACATAACAAACACCTGAAAACTCAGTGGCTTCAAACACTAGTGCATTATTTTCATTCATGTATCTGAAGTTCAGTTAGTTTAGGGTGAGCTCAGCTGGACTTGACTCCAAGCTGCAGTGTGAGTCCAGGTCTTCCTGTTTTTCTCAGGCCTTGGACCAGTGAGCCTGCCAGTTCATGGTCTTCTCATGACTACAGCATAAGCAAGAGAAAACATGGCCTACAAAGCACTCATAATTCAAGTTTGTGCTTGTGTCATGTCTGCTAACACCTCACTGGCCAAGGCAAATGACATGGCCAAGTCCAAAGTCAACAGACAAGAAAGTGCCTTTCTTCAATAGAGGTGAAACGGCAAGGGATAAGTAAATAGTTTGAATAATAGTCTAATCCATCAAGATCTCAAAGAAACTTCATAGTTTTAATCTCATTTAATCCTTACAGTTTACGTTCAAATTTGATGTAGGAGCAGGAACCAACAGTCCCATTTTACAAGGATACCAGTGATGCCAGGAAGTTAAAATTTAGACCAAGTTTAGACCCTTTGTAAAGCTTGTCTCCCAACTCCCAGCCCAGCAGTCTTTTGGCCCTGACCATTATTAGTTCACTCTGAACGAGAAACTTTGCTAACGTCACTACCATAAATGACAAAGGCAAAAATGCAGAGTGCAGACATTCGTACAAAGCAAAATGTAAAATAAAATAACATGTCCTGTGGTTATTTTCCCTGCTGTAGCTCTTTGAGATATCGGTGCCTTTGACATCAGTACCTGAGTTAGTGCCTGTTAAAGTTGCCAACCACACAGGTTGTAAGTGCTTGCCGACGGCCCCTCGGCATCCATACTCAATTATCAGAAGATCCCTCCAAACCACAGAAGAAGACCGGTAAGCAATGCTTGGGCTGGTTTTTGCCTTGGCCAAAGCTGTGTGTGGAAGATGCTTGGTTAGTTATAGTCATTGCTTTCTCTTCAAGCTTTTCGTCTTTTAGCTCCTAATCCAAATTTACTGGTAATTGCCATTTGGCAAATATTATTTTTTTAAAGATTTATTTTATTTATTTGAAAGGCAGAGATACAAAGAGATAAGGAGAGAGAGAGAGAGAGAGAGAGAGAAAGAAAAAAGAGAAAATCGTCCATTTGCTGCTTCACTCCCCAAATGGCTGCAACAGCCAGGGCTGGACCAGGCTGAAGTAAGGAGCCAAGAGCTTCTTCCACATCTCCCACTTGAGTGCAGGGGCCCAAGCATTTGGGCCACCTTCTTCTGCTTTCCCAGGCGCTTTAGCAGGGAGCTGGATCAGAAGTGGAGCAGCTGGGTCTTGAATTGGCACCTATATAGGATGCTGGCAGGGGGTTAACCTGCTACACCACAGCACCAACCCAGAAAATATTATTTTATTAGGTATTAGATGTATATTGTGCTAGGACTCAAAAGCTCAATGGTTATAAACTCAGCATGTGTATGTAGGCATCTTTGTTCTTCATATGCATATTTAAAGTAGTTGGAAAAGTACTCCAGCCATAAATGTGACAAATGTCCCCTCACTCCAGAACAAGCATTAAATGTTTGTATGTTTAAGTCCTGAAATGAGGGGAATGAAAGAATTCCTGGAGCTTTGGGAAGTGGCAAAATTATCCCTATATGACTTTTGCAACTTTTTAGTCTTTCCCCTTAAGATTATCCAATGGGAAGTTCTTATTTTAAATTGAAGTGAATTAAAATTCATTTGACTTTGAAATTTTCTTGTCTAATTTTGTGAATATAAGAAATTACGGCACTCTGAAGTGTTCTGGGACCATTTCCATTGATCTGGAAAAACGGAATTGAATTATGGAGAAACAAATGAAGGGAAAATTGAACGAAGAGATTAAATAATTATGTCAGATACTTATTTTTGCAGCTGTAGAGTGGTAAATGGTTTGAGTGGCAAATGAAACCGTTAGCTGGCCTTATGCATTTATTAACCCTGAGCCAAAGGACACCACTACCTCTCTCAAGCAGCTAAAAAGGTCATAGGAGAGGACCACCCATCCTCAACATGCTCCCTTTGTCCTGAACGGTGTTTTTATCTCCATTTTAACCACAGTACTCTTAGGAGCTATGTAGAGCAATATTTACGTTTGGTAAACAAACTGTTAATACAGCTATAATTGGCACAGTTTTAACATTCACCCTCTTAAAGAGAGTATAATTTTCCAGAATTACAGTTTGCTTTCCAAAGGTTTCCACAGAAGAGCTTATAATTACAGAATTGCTATCTAATAAGATGCAGTTCATAAATATGAATTAAACTCCTTATAATCTTAACTATTCTCATGTTTTTTGTGGTGAGAATATTTGAACTTTACTCTCAGCAATTTTGAGATATACAATACATTATTATTAGCTATAATCACCATGCTATACAAAACAGTAGGTCTCAAAACTTAGTCCTCTTGTCTGACTGAGATTAAAAAAAAAAAACTTAAAAAATCTTAACTGTTCTCTGCTCAGAAGTGTATTTAATGTTTCAAAATTATGATTAGACTTGGCAGCTTTTAAATCTAATTCTTTGTTTTCTTTTTGTAGCTGTTCCCAATTCAAGAAACTCTGCCCTATTGACATGCTGTGGGATAGCAACAAGTGTAAATGTGTTTTACAGGAAGAGAATCCACTTGCTGGAACAGAAGGTAATGATAGCAGTTGTGAAATAACAATAGGAATAATAAAAATTACAATAGCGATGAACATTATTGAGCACTTAACTTTGATCAGGCTATGCTGTAGGTCTTTTATATGTATTAACTCATTTAATCTTCACAACAACCCTGTAATATACTCCTATTATCCCTTTTTACAATCACAAAATGGCCCTACAAAGATGTCTAGTGGTTTCTTCAAGGTCCTATAGTAGGTCCTATGGTAGGTAACAGAAGGGATCCGATTCTAGGCCCTTTGTGCTATAATCTTGTAGAATGCACCACTCTGCTTTTCCAACTCAAAGAAAAGCCCAGGATTACAGCATGCCAAGGCATTGACTTCTAACTTTAAACTTTAATGAAAGCCACTTCAGAACTGAACACTCCAACCATACTTTACTAGCTCATTTGTTTGAAAGTCTCAGGGAACATGACTTTGGACTTAGTTTCCTTCAGCTGCATCATGTGAACACAGAACACATGTCAGTGATTTGGGAAAAGAAATGGGGAATAAGGAAAAACTTCTGGGACTACGGAAAGTTAAAAGCAAAGCATGGCTATTGGGCTGGGAGGAGATGGGAACAAAACGAGATAAGCTATCATCATTGCTCCTAACTCAGACTGCGCTGACTTTTGGTGATGAACAAACATACGGCGAAAATGAATGTAGTTTTTACTTATTTCCCATAGAGCTCGACATAGTTCCACTAACAACAACAACAAAAAATCACAAGGGGTCGTGTAATTTGAACCTTGCTTGTTTTAAACTACAGTCTTTAAGCAATGATAGTAAGGATTAAACGCTAAGAAATCTGTTTTGGATACTGTAAACAACAGTCCACTACCTAATGTTTTCTCTGCTTCCCTCTCAGTGTTTCATGAAAGTGTAGCCCTGGGTATGAGGGAACCTTCAAGTTCACACAGTTAGTTCACACAGATGGGGCTGGCTAGTGTGAGAGGAAACTGGGGGTTGTGGGGTAGGGGCGGGGAGCTCACAGGCACAGCAGAAAAATCTGGTGAGCTTTGAGCCAGAGCTTAGCTGTGATGCTGAGGAGGAAGGGAGACCACTCAACTGGTTCACGCAAGAGAGTGAGAGTGCCTATTAGCATTTGAACACAATCCCAGGAGCCTAGAAGAGCAAGGGTTGACCCAGGCAGGGAAGGAAACTGGCAACATTTTTGCAAAAGAACAGGTAGACTGGGTGATGGTCACTCCTGATTTTCATCTCCTAGAACTCCCTAACCGGGCTAAGTTCACATTCATTTCTCCTGGGGCCCTGACAAACTAATGGCATGTACTGAGCTTACTGTTCAATAGCAATCACTCTCATGTATGTGGCTGTAGACCCAATTGTCTTTTCTATGACAACTTCTCTTTCCCAGATGAATGCATTTGGGTTAGCGAATCTAAGTCCAATTTAATTGGATCTTGTTAGATTCAAATCTTGTTATAAACTGTTGAAACACACACAATACAAAACAGAAAAAATTGAAGTGGTCTGTATTTTCAAGTATTTAATAGGTCCATCTCTTCCTTTCTCAAGAGTCACAATTTCAAGAGTCTATTTTGAAAAATCCTATCATTCTATTGATAAAAATGATAATAGAACAAAGCTGAAGACGGATCATGTGGGTAACGTGTCCTCAACCTCCCTGGGGTGGAAATCAACATCTAACACTTCGGGGTCTCACCCTCGGCTACTCGCTGCCTCGTCCAGTTCGCCTGCATCCAGTCTCTGTTCCTTTTAAAGGATGTGAGGATAGCCTCTGCCACTAGCATGCTGAAGCTCAACAGGCACCTTGGATTCTGTGTTTCTCTGAGCCCCCACCCTCACCTCACCCTGCCAGGAGCTGTACCAGGGGGCATCCTGTCTGAAGCATGCTGAGTGAATCTCTGCTGCCACCTAGTGGTCAGTGTAAATATTTTAAGCATTTCTCAACTATGCTTTTTTTAAGATTTACTTTATTTGAAAGACAGAGGTGGGGGGGGGCAATTTCCATCTTCCATCTGCTGGTTCACTCCTCAAATGGCCGAAACAGCTGGAGCTGAACCAATACGAAGCCATTCTTCCAGGTCTCCTGTGTGGATGCAGGGGCCTGATGTGGGCCATCCTCTGCTTTGTATCCAGGCACATTAGCAGGGAGTTGGATCAGAAGTGGAGCAGCTGGGACTCCAGCTGGTGCCCATATGGGATGCCGGTGCTGTAGGCTGGGGCTTTAATCCGCTGTGCCACAGCGCCGGCCCCTCAACTGTCCTTTAACAACCTAGTCTCATCTGCCTCACCGGTGCATGGCTTACTCAGCTCACCTCTTTCCT
The DNA here is from genome assembly GCF_964237555.1 of Oryctolagus cuniculus. NCBI lineage: Eukaryota > Metazoa > Chordata > Mammalia > Lagomorpha > Leporidae > Oryctolagus > Oryctolagus cuniculus. The sequence continues at coordinate 1,489,571 of NC_091453.1, read as the reverse complement.
CTTCACAAAATTCAGAATGGTGTCTCCCAAGGTCTAGCCTTCTAGCACTCAGTCCACAGAATTCTTCAGGCATCACCAGTTATGGAGCAGTTAAAAGTAAGAGACTGAATTTTGATATGGAGCTGTCGTTATGTTTCATCACATGCACAGTTTAACCCAATGTCTTCGAGTCTCCACACACCAGCCTGCTTCAGGACCCCTTTATTATATCAAATAAATCCAACAAATATGTATTGAGTGTCTGTTTTATGCTAGAGCAACAAGACCCAGTTCCTACCCTTCAGGCTGTTTTACTTAATGGGGAGGAAACGGGGGCATAACAGAGAGATGTAACCCATGGGCACTTAGGTGAACTTGAGAGGGTGGGAAAGATTTGGGAGAAAAGGATGACTGACCAAAAGAAGGCCAAGGTCAGTGGCGCGTGTTGAGATGCCCTGGCCTATTAGGGAAACAAAGTGTTGTGAGTGGGTACGAATGGGAAATAGGATAGGAGACACAGGCAAGGGAGGCTGGGAGAGGAGCCTGGCAGGTCACTGAGTCCAGCTCATGAGAGTCTTGCACATGCTGGTGGCAAGATTGCTTTTATTGCGAGAAGGGACAGTTACAGCGCTTAAAGTAGGTGAGTGACGTTAGGTCTGCAGCTGGAAATCGTGTGGGGAATAGATGGGAGTCCTCAAACTTGCAGTGGTGAGCAGAGTGACAGCCATCTACAGCAGTACCAGGCACTGGCTGAGTTGTGGCGTAGCAGTGGTGCTGGAAGGAACAAACTCCAGCTCCAGGAAGCGCAATGCAGTGGCCACGGTGATCAGAGTTAATACAGCGGGCGAGTCTAGGCGGCTAGTGCTGCCGTTCCCTAAGTCAGGCAGACTGGGAGACAGACAGGTCTGGGAGGGGAACTAAACATGGCAGCATAATCAAGGACTTCCAAAGTTCCTGTTCCCCCCCGCCTTTTTTTTTTCACTGAGTTTTAATTTGCTCACCAGAATTGGGCATGCAGTTGTAGCTATCCAATTGTTTTGTATACCTTCTGGAAGAGGTCTCTGTGAGCTAGGTGTGTCAAAAACCTCTCAGACTCTCCACTTGAGGGGAAAGTATCTTCTAGTAGATGTCTGTGGAATCAAAGTTCATTGTCATTGTTGCATGTTTTAAAAATGTATTTATTTGAAAAGAAGAGAGACACAGACACAGAGACAGGGAACTTCCATCTGCTGGTCCATGCCCCGAATGCCCATAACTACCAGGGGTAGGCCAGGCAAAAGCCATAAGCTCAGAACTCAGTCTGGGTCACCCACATGGGTGACAGGGACCCAACTACCTCAGTCTTCTGCTGCCGCCCTGGGTCTGAGATGTATTCTGCAACACCATTGCTTCTGTTGCTTCCTCCTTTTAATCTGCTAAAAAATGAGAGGACTAGACTCCTAATCCTTAGATATCCTGTATTTTATTAACACTTGGTAGTGGAGGTTTGCATTTTTCTTTTTTTTTTTTTAAGATTTATTTGAAAGACAGAGTTACAGAGAGGCAGAGAGAAAGAGAGAGAGAGAGTCTTCCATCCTCTGGTTCACCCCCCAGGATGGCCGCAACAGTCGGAGCTGCGCCGATCCGAAGCCAGGAGCCAGGAGCTTCCTCCAGGTCTCCCATGTGGATGCAGGGGCCCAAGAACTTGGGCCATCTTCCACTGCTTTCCCAGGCCATAGCAGAGAGCTGGACTGGAAGAGGAGCAGCCAGGACTAGAACCGGTGCCCATATGGGATACTGGCGCTTCAGGCCAGGGCGTTAACCCACTGTGCCACAGGGCTGGCCCCAGGAATTTTGCATTTTCAACAAGTTAGCATCCTGAAAAATCTCTTAAAAAACTATCCAAAATATTCAGCTTGTGACTTTTCAAAATCAGAAACCTAAGAAAACCAAACAAATTCTGTGTTTGTACTGTAAAGTCAGAGGTGAATCTCTTTCACTCCATGAAAAAAAATAGGGGCAAAAATTATTGGAAAGATTGAATGAATCCCTATTATTCTAGCTTGATGTAGAATCTCCAGTCAGCATCAGCGAGCATATCGTCTAGGCCATGGCTATCTGGGTAACAGCACGTTTTGGTTTCCATTTAGATCACTCTCCTCTCCAGGAATCTGCTCTCTGCGGGCCACACATGCAGTTCGATGAAGAGCGTTGTGAGTGCGTCTGTAAGACCCTGTGTCCCAGAGACCTCATCCAGCACCCGGAAAACTGCAGCTGCTTTGAGTGCAAAGAGAGTCTGGAGAGCTGCTGCCAGAAGCACAAGAGATTTCACCCAGACACCTGCAGGCGAGTGGCTGTCTCGCTTTCCCTAGAACTTGGCTCGTTGACATTTAACGGAAATGCCATGCTGATCAGTGAGATTCATTATTTAGCTATTTTTTCCTCAGTGCTCCGGCCTCTTTGGGATAGTAAAACAGATAAGTGAGAGTATATAGAATGATGATTAAAAATTCAGAAACTCCTACCTGCTATTATAGCTCTTAGGCAAAACCTAAACTGATGAGATTTAAATAATTATTTTGGGGAGGGGCATTTTCAGATCAGCATTCTGCTGTCTAGGTCTATGTTCACATGTATTTGTGTATTCTTCCTTGATGAAGAAGATGCCATTGGATTTATATAGCAGGAAGTTTGTTGATGAATAGAACCCTCAGAGGTTACGATTGGGTTTTTAAGAGATTTCAAATCCACGTGAGATAACAATTCAGGATTTTATATGGACATTTTAAAAACATATCCGGAAAAATTCCTAGGAAAATTTAATCAGATGAGAACAGTCACTCCTCTGGATTCAGCCCTCGATTCTGAACTGTCATCCTCCTTTTCTTTTGCAACAGCTGTGAGGACAGATGCCCCTTTCACACCAGAACATGTGCAAGTGGAAAACACGCGTGTGCAAGGCATTGCCGCTTTCCAAAGGAGAAAAGGGCTGTCCGGGGACTCCAAAGCCAAGAAAATCCCTGATGCAACTCTGATTCCAGGTCCCCGCGCTGTCATTTTAAACAGCACACTGCTTTGCTGAGCTGCTGCCATTGTTTCCCCAGGTGTTAGGGGAAAAAAAATCTATTTTACATAGTGCTCTCCAGATGTCTTTAGCGGGTGTCGAGTGGAAGATTGGTCTTCTCACTGCAGATGTCTCTGCACACAAAGTAATGGAGTGGAGGGGGCCTAAAGAACCCTTCTTTGATTGAGTGAGCAAGATTGGCTTGTCAGGGAATGACAGGTGCCAGAGCTCACGAGGCAAACCGCACAATCTCTGAGTGTCTGCTAATTGCAGCTCTCTTGTGAACGAGTCTCATTCTTATGCAGAGTTTGATTTGTATGAGCCACACGGACTTTCTGTCCAGCTTGTAGTTTCCTAGTTAGTGAACTACTGTCTGATGTTCCATATTTAAGTGTAGTTAATGGAAATAAACACCATTATTCAAGTCATAAAACATTGTGTCCTTTAATATGCTTCCAATATACATTGTATGCTAAAGAAAAAAATAGAGATTGGAAGGAATTTAGAGGTGGGAGGTGCAAAGAGAGACATGAACACAGCAAAACGTAACCTCAGCTTTGGAAAACTAAGGGAGAAGTATAAACTACCTTAAGAGTATAAACTAGCTTAAGTGAGTGTGACCCAAGAATCACCTGGCAATCACCCTGTGCTTTGAAATGAAACTGAACTAGACTTACCCTCATCCCATGATGGAGAGACGCCCACCGATGCTCTTGACATCACTGAGGGCATGTGCCACTTCTGATGGCCCCTGGCTCCACGTTTTGTCCCTTGCTCAACTCTAAGTCTCATTCACATCTCAGTTCTCAAGACAATATGATTCTTTTCTGTTTCCCGGCTACCGGGGAACAGGGCATAAACAAGCCTTTTTCCCTCAGTTTTTCTCCCAAAGGACTCCTACATATAATTTTTGCTGTTACAGACTTCGCTGAAATTTTGGTATAACAGTGGGAATTCAGTAGTATTAGCAGTGTGATTTATCAAAAGTAACTTAAAAATGGGTTCCCCTCATAGTATCTTGCACAGACACACAATCTATCACACAGTTGTGTAACTAGCTGTGTTTGTGTTTCTCTCCCCACTCTAGTGCAGATTTCTGGAGATTAGAAGCTGGGTGCTTATCAAGTCTGTGTAACCCAAGTTTCTCAGGCCAGACCACCCTGGAGCAGTATGATCATAAACAGGTGTAATGATGAACATACTTAGCCCCCAGTGACATGGCTGGATGTCAACCCCCTTCCCTGCCTCTGCAGGGTTCCGGAGCTGTTCTTGAATTCTCCCTGCTTTCACCAAAGTTGTTTGAGGCCTCTGGCCCCAAGTCCTCTGATACTTCCTGGTTTTAGGTCTCCGGCCTTGGGCCTTGGGGTGAGGGCAGTCCCCACTCTGCTCCCATTGTCATCGGTCTTGCCATTGACTTGTCCTGCTGCTGGTCCTCTTGCCCTCACTTTATGAACTGATGTCAACGGACTTCTTCTAACTTTATTATTTTGTATCAACTTTTCAAAAGGTCTCTCACATAACTTGGGTTTTTAAACATATACAGCATTCAACTGCTTGCTTTTTGTCCTTTCATTCTGTTTCTTCCACTCCCCTGGCCTCCGGGATGTTTTCTTAAGCTCCCTTGAGAGTTGAGACAGAAGACCACCCAAGGAACATGGCATAGTTAAAGAAGTCACTTTGCTTATCCTTGGCGGGAGAGGAGAGGCTGAATCACTGACAAGGAGAAAAGACCTGAGTTTAAGGATAGGCTCTGCCACCTAATTGTATTAGCAGGCTGAACTACCTCATCAAGCCTCAGTTTCTCCACCTGCCAAATGTGGATGATAATCTCATCTCCTTATATATCAGAACTGGCAAGTTTGAGTTACCGTTAGTGAAAACAGTTTGGACAGCACAATGTACTTTATAAGCCAAAGGGACTACCCAAAGGAGAGAAGCAGGACCATGAGCAAATCCTGGGAGTCCTGGGATCTCTGGGAAGTTCTTGGCTTTTTTTTTTTTGACAGAGTTATAGACAGTGAGAGAGAGAGACAGGTCTTCCTTCCGTTGGTTCATTCCCCAAATGGCCGCTACAGCCAGCACTGCGCCTATCTGAAGGCAGGAGCCAGGTGCTTCTTCCTGGTCTCCCACGCGGGTGCAGGGCCCAAGCACTTGGGCCATCCTCCACTGCCTTCCCGGGCCACAGCAGAGAACTGGACTGGAAGAGGAGCAACCGGGACTAGAACTCGGCGCCTAGTTCTTGGCTTTTATACAGGTTCCAGGATCACGCCTAAGTTCAGCTCAAACTGTATTTGGGCTGGAAGTGGCTGTGGTCTCTAGTTGCCTTTTAGATGGTGCCTTTTAATAGAGAGCCCTGGCTTGGCCCCTTTCCTCCCAATAACTCCCAAGATAGCTGCACCTGGATCCCTGGAATTGGGTTTGTGGGGAGCAACCCGGACTAGACTAAGTTACTGGAATTAAGACTTATTCTATGCATCTGCTCTCCCACAATATGGCGCTGGGAGAGAAGAAAACAGCTTCTACACAGCTGCCTCCAGTTCAGCCAATAAACTGTAGGACTTGCTCCTGATTGGAGGAGAGCAGCGTACTCGGCGTGTGGGCAGCCGAGTTGGGATTGGCGGAGGAGGACTATAAAGGAGGAGAGAGACGGCATGCACCAGGAACATCTAAGGGGAACATCTGAGGGAACACCTGTGCAGCCCCCGAGAGAGCCGGCTGGCGGTGTGCCGCTCCCCTGCGGAAGTGGGGAAAGTGGCCAGGGGGAACCGCCCTTCCACGGAGGTGGAAGGGACAGTAGCCAACCCGGGAAGAACCAGCAGCAAACCCGGGGAGGGCCGAGCAGACGAAAGAACAGCGCAGGGTCCTGTGTCGTTCCTCCATGAAGAGGGGGAGCGACATAATGGTGCCGTGACTCGGACAGGAAACCTAGGACGGATAGGAAACTTAGGACGGATATGAAACTTAGGAGGGAAGAAACGGGAAGAAGTGGAAAATATCGGAGAAAGAGACTAGCAAACAGCCTAGGGAAAAGCCGGACGAAAAAGGTGCCGGAAGGAGCTATTGAAAGCCTAGGCATAGACTCAGATACGGACTACGGGGGGAAGCTGGGAGAAATCTCTAAGGTCGAAAGCGAAAGTGAAAGCTAGAACAAACAGACTCGGATGTGGACTGTGGGGAGAGGCCAGGAGAAATGAGGGAGGAGTATTGTTGGAGGAAAGCTTGGGGAAATATACCGGGTAGAGAAAAATGTTAGGGAAATTGAAGCCGCGGGGGGCAGGCCGAGGCGGAAACGAAAGCCACTTTGGAATTCTCAAGTTAGCCCGGGAATAGGGGGCGAAAAGTTAAAACCAGAAGCGGAAACGTAAGCCCGGTTGGGATCTGTCTGATTAGCCCGGGGAGCAAAGGACGGGAAGCCAAATCGTGGGGCGGAGACGTGAGCTGGGTTGAATTCGCCAGGTTAGCCCGGGGAACTTAGATTGAATGCTAGTGGCGGAGACGTAAGCTACGCTGTGTGACTCGCGGAGGCTGCCGCGCGCAGACAGAGCGTGCGGGGCTCAAGTAGATAGGGAACGCTGGGCTAGTGCGAAGCCGCGCAGATGAGAGAGGCGCGGGCTGAAGCGGCTCAGAGCCGGAAAGCTGCCGAGAAGCAGCCTCGGGGCGGGCGCCGGGAAGCCGCGGGGATAAGAGAAACAGAAGTTTTAGAAGTAAAATGAGAGAAATAGGAATGCTGGAAGATAGAAGTAAAATGGGAGAAATAGGAATGCCCGGAGATAGAGAAATAGAGAAATAGAAAGGCCTCCCCACAACACAGCAATGAGAGAGCTTGGATTCGGTCTGCCTGATTAGGAAGGCGGTGAGCACCTGCGGGCGGCTAGCAGCTTACGCGCCGCAGGTCACCGAAGACAGGCACGAATTAACATCAATAAGGCCTCCCCACAACACAGCAATGAGAGAGCTTGGATTCGGTCTGCCTGATTAGTAAGGCGGTAAGCACCAGCAGGCAGCTCGACCAGAGTATGAGCCGCAGGTCACCGAAAACAGGCACGCATCAGCGCCTAAAAACCTCCTCACAACATGGCGAAGAGAGGACCCGGATTCGGTTTGCCTGATTTATAGGGCTTGTAAGAACCTGCGGGCAACTCTAGCAAGTAGAGCAGAGTGTGTGCCGCGGGACACCGAAGACAGGCGCGTATCAACGCCAAAAAATAAAAAGAAAGGGGGATCTGTGGGGAGCAACCCGGACTAGACTAAGTTACTGGAATTAAGACTTATTCTATGCATCTGCTCTCCCACAATATGGCGCTGAGAAGGGAGAAAACAGCTTCTACACAGCTGCCTCCAGTTCAGCCAATAAACTGTAGGACTTGCTCCTGATTGGAGGAGAGCAGCGTACTCGGCGTGTGGGCAGCCGAATTGGGATTGGCGGAGGAGGACTATAAAGGAGGAGAGAGACGGCATGCACCAGGAACATCTAAGGGGAACATCTGAGGGAACACCTGTGCAGCCCCCGAGAGAGCCGGCTGGCGGTGTGCCGCTCCCCTGCGGAAGTGGGGAAAGTGGCCAGGGGGAACCGCCCTTCCACGGAGGTGGAAGGGACAGTAGCCAACCCGGGAAGAACCAGCAGCAAACCCGGGGAGGGCCGAGCAGACGAAAGAACAGCGCAGGGTCCTGTGTCGTTCCTCCATGAAGAGGGGGAGCGACAGGGTTCAGATGGGTCATTTAGGGTAGAAGAGGAGTGACTGGCTTATTGCTTTATCAGAGTCTATGCACCATCATACAGGAATATCTAGAATACTAACAGCCCTGCAACATAAGCTTAAAGTTCTTAACTTGTTGCAAAATAAAAATGGGAGAAGTCATCAGAGCTCACAGCAAATATACTAAATGCCATGGGTCCCTGATGTCCCTGATTATCTAAGCCTCAGGGCCACAGAATGTGTTAACATAAAAGCACAGATCATAAATGTGTGACTAAAACTGTGTGTTGGGAGGTCCGTTAGGGATGGAAACAGATTGAGCAACTTAATATCAGAGTTGGATGAAGATTCGATTACTAAGACATCTGATAAAGGAGATGACACAAAGAATATACTTTAAGGTCTTGAAGGAAAGCCATAGTTCAGTGAAAATTGTGAGCTTAATAGATTTGGTCATTTGATCAACAAGAGCTGGACTTTGTCTAATTCATTCTAAATTCTCAGTGTGAGAACAATGTCCTGCCTATAGTAGGTGCCCAATGAATAACAACTTAATTGTGTGGATGTTGTGAGCAGTGAATGAAAAAAACTCTGAAAAGAAAGTCAACAGTAATTTTATGTAACTCATAATGTTCAAACCCAGCTAGATTATACACATATCTCAATTATTAAGATGTTGCAACTCTAGGAAGAAGTATAGTGAATGATCCAGTCTCAGAATATTTACAAAATGACAAAATTCCAAAAAATATTCTGTTATTTGATCATGTAATAGCTTAGTAAAAAAAATATGCTTTGGTTATTTTAATCACTGATACTGTTTGTTCTGAAACAGAAGCCAGTAAACAATGGTCCACAGGCGAATTCTGGCCCACTGCCTATTTTTGTAAATGATGCTTTATCAGAACCCAGTCACGCTCACTTGTTGATGTATTGTGTGTGGCTGCTTTTTCTCTACAACAGGAGAGTGCAGTAAGTTATGACCGAGACTATGTTGCTGGCAATGCCTAAAATAAGTACTTTCCATAAAAAGTTAGCCAATCCCTGGCATAAAACAGTCCTTACCTTATCAAGTGTCATCAATTTACATTAAACTAAGAATGTCCTTTGAGCCCCTACAGAAAAAGATCCTGTTACCTGGCCTGGATGGGTTGTTGCAACTGGATGGCCTCACCTTATTTAGTTATGTGTAGTGTGCAGTTTCAGCTCATAGCAATTCAAATAAAATTATGTATACATTTACTGAAGGATTGTACTTATGTTCATGGTATGATCTCTAAAATTTAGAGTCTATGACCTGGACTTTGAGTGGAGGTAGTCATAAAACCATACTAATCCACCTTTGCTCTCTTCCAAATCACTGAGTGAAGTATATTCCCCAGGAATAAAGGCACTTTAAAAAGCCCAAACCCACAAGGACAGGGTGAGTGGGAAAGTTGACCAGAAAGCTGAAAGCCATGCGTACAAGTTGTAAATGATTTGGCAGACCTGAAAATTTAAAAAAGACATTTAAGCCAACAGTGGGGGAAAGCCTAGTCCCCCAAAGGCTCAGAAATTGGAGCCCCAAGTACCTCTGGGCATGTTGGGAGTGTTGGGATGAGGAAATGAGGTTGGATCCAACATCTGTGTATGAATTCGCCTGATCCCAGATTCTCTCCCACACTCCCGATGTTGGAGTGACTGCCTCTCTAGTCCACGCGAAAGATGGGTTATTCATTCTCTGGCTCGGATCAAGGAGAGAGCACCCAGGCTGGGGGACTCCTGGCATCCATGATAGTGCGGTGCTGAGCCGATGACAAGCGGAGTAAGAGTATGTGCATACCAGAGGCAAGGCCCCTCAGCTCCTGTCCCTCTGTGTTCAACCTCGATGCTGGCAGCTGGGCCTTTGCATGAAAAGCGATTCCCCGGGGTGGAGGGCACTCTGCCCAGTTCAAGAAGAAAGATCTAAAGTGAACTGAAGTCAGCTGGGAGGAGAACTGTGCTGTAAGACAGTCCAATCAGGTCACCAGGCATCACTCCTGGGAGCAGACTTCTTCTTCTTCTTCTTTTTTTTTTCCTATGGAAAAATTTATTGAAAAAGGAGAGTTCCAGGGAATATGCCTGCTTCATCTGAAGCGCTGCATCCAGCCCTGTTGCCTAAACCATCGATATACATAATCCCAAGATCCCTGATGTTTAGAAATCATGACCCCAAATCAAAAAAGAGTTAAATTATATCCAGTATACTGTGTCCAAACAAGAAAGTGTATTGTTGTAATTTAGAATGGTTCTCAACCAGCATTGAAATAGAAAAAAAGGGGTTTTCTGGCTTACCAGAAAACTATTCCCTGAGCATCCCAACTAACTGAGGTTGTTATAAAGAGACTGCTCTTTCTAGACAATCAAGCCTCGCACTACATAGCACATCATAGAACCAAAGGGAGCAGACTTCTGATCATCCCTTTTGTCCCTTCCTTTTAATTTTTAAGAACATTTATTTCCATTTTATTTGAAAGACAGAGAGAGACAGAGAGAGTGCTCCCATCTACTGGCTAACTCTCCAAATGCCCACTACAGCCAGGGCTGGGCCAGGCCGAAGCCAGCAGACTGGAACTCAGGCTGGGTTTCCCGTGTGGGTGGCAGGGACCCAGCCACTAAAGCCATCACCTGCTGCCTCCCAGGGTCTGCATTAGCAGGAAGCTGAGTCCTATGCAGAGGAGCTGGGATTCTAACAAGGCACTCTGATACACGATGTAGACGTCCCAGACAGCAACTCAGCCACTGTGCCAAACTCTGAACCCTGTCCCTTACTTTTAAAGGTGTAAAAACAAAAAGATATCTGGGGGAAAAAATCTCAGATGAGAGTAAAACAGAAAAAAGCAATTTGGAGGAAACAGACTAAGCAGAGAGTGGAAAACTTCAAATCAGTAGTATGTGGGGAGGAAGTGATGTAAGGGGATGATGGGAAGACAGTGCAACCAGCAAACAAGTCAGAGAACATAAAAGAGCTCTGTGTAATTAAACCTATTATAATAGACATTAAGAATTCAATAGAGAGGCTGACACTTGTGGCGTAGCAGGTAAAGCTGCCGCCGGCAACATCGGCATCCCATATGGGCGCCAGTTCAAGTCCCAGCTACTCCACTTCCAATCCAGCTCTCCGCTATGGCCTGAGAAAACAGTGGAGGATGGCCCAAATTCTTGGGCCCCCAGCACCCTTGTGGGAGACCTGGAAGAAGCTTTGGATCCTGGCTCCTGGCTTTGGATCAGCGCAGTTCCGGCCATTGGGGCCATTTGGAGAGTGAACCAGCAGATGGAAGACTTCTCTCTCTCTGCCTCTGCCTCTCTGTAACTCTGCCTTTCATATAAATAAATAAATCTTAAAAAAAATTAGTGGGTTGTAGTTGCACAAACCAATTTCTGGGGTTTCTATTCTGTTCCATTGGTCTACATGTCTATTTTTTGTGCAAGTACCAGTTTTTTAATTTATTTATTTGAAAGGCAGAGTAAGAGAGAGAGAGAGAGGGAGAGAGAGAAATAGATCTTCAATCTGCTGGTTCATTCACCAAATGACTATAACAGCCAGGGCTGGGCCAGGCCGAAGCCAGGAGCCAGGAGCCAGGAGCTTCTTCTAGATCTCCCACAAGGTTGCAAAGGGCCATCCTCTGCTGCTTTTCCAGGCACAGAAGCAGGGAGCTGGATCGGAAGTGGAGCAGCTGGGACTCAGCGGTTTCTAAGAAAATTCTAAAGGCATAACTTGAGATTATACATTTAGGCAGAACACTATAATTAGAATTGTCCCCGGATTTAAATGTTAATCCTGCTACAACTTTGACTTTCAGAAAATAGCCTTAAATGGACATCTTCACCTAATATTTAACTGACTATAATGGACTCATGCATCCACGTGGGATTGTGAACACTCGAGAGGAAGAATCATGGTTTATTTACCTTTTAATGCTGAGGCCCTAGGACAGAGGCTGAAGTATGAATGCTCAATGCTGAAGTATTATTACAATACAAAAGTGGAAGATTTTAATAGGATTTAATGCTCTTTGGAGGCTTTGGGAGGGCACCAGAAATGAACTGAAAACATACGCATGGCAGGGCTGGGGAACTCCAAGTACCAACTGGAAGGGTGGATGATCTTTAGATGACTATCATTGATTCTTTAGGCTCCTGGCCAAGTTCTACCACAGCTAGTTGAACCAGTTTGAGTGGGAGTTGATACTGCAGATCAGACTTCTGATTCCTGCCTCCCTCCCCACAAAGTGCAAGAAATCCAACTAAATTTGAATTTCAGATTAACAAATAATTTTAGTGACGTCTCCAGTGTTTGATATTATAACTCATTGGTTGTTTATCTGAAATCCAAAGTTCCAATTTTTATGAACTTTTTTGGTGTGTATTTGTTGCATCTGGCAACCCTATCAGAGTGGTGAGCATTAACACGATTCTACTGTGGCACCCATAATGACAAACAAAACGCCACCACGACCCTGGCTTTCTATAGCCTTCTCATCCAAATGTCTCTCCAATGGAAAGCGGGCATGGAGAGCAGATTTCCAGAAAAGAGACGCTGTAACTAGGCAACCAAAATGCGAACCCACCAGACCTTCCGCAACGTCCAAGAGACATGCGCGAGGGCGCGCTGACGTTAACATCCCGCGCTGAAGGGTGGGGCGACAGAGCGTCCTTACCGCACGTGATTCCAGTGCCTTTTTATGATTGGCTGCCTCGGGGGCGCGGCGCTCGGGCGCGGATGCCCTGGATTGGTGCCTCGGCTCCGCCGGGTGGAACTCTGGCTGCAGCCGCGGGAGGTCCGGACACCGGCGGCCATGGGACTTGCCGGTAAGTACGCTCTGGCCTCTCTTCTGTTGCCGCTTCCGGACCGAGCCGTGCTGTCCCTGTGGGAGCGTGGCAAGCGGAGGAGCGGGCGACGCTGACCCGGCTCGTGGCCCTGAAGTCGGGCTGGAGGCTCTCCGAAGTCGAGTGGGGTTGAGGGTGCCTGTGGGCAGCTGCTCTGGAGTCGCGGGTTTCTTGGCTGAAGCGGGTGGGGCCGGGGGCCGGGGGCTCCGGGACTGCGGGCTTCGGCCCCCGCCCACTTTCCGGCTGTTTTCCTCTTCCCCTTGAACCTGGCGCGACCCTGCCTGACCCCGGCGGCGTCGCTGAATGGCCGGGTCGTCCTCTCTTTAGCCCTGTCGCTTCCCAGCCACCTCTCGGAAAGTGAAGGCTGGGCGGTGCCTGGGAGTTCCCCTGGAAGTACCGTCCTGTGGACCCTCAGCCCCCGCCAGGTCTCCCTAAGGCTGCCTCTCACTGCTGGTGCCTGGGACTTTGTGGCCAAGGGGGTGAATTCTACAGTCGCCTCGAATTTGCCACCGAAGTGGCTGGGTGGGGACTTTAGATGGGCCACTCAACTTGTCTGGCTTTTCATTTCTAAAGTGAGGGAGGTACTCGCTAGTTCTTTAAGCCTCTCTTAAGCTTTAAAATCAGATTCTGTGGTTGTGCTATATATTGAGTTTTTACGACATAAGGGTATTAGGAGCGATAACCTGGGTGACGTAGGCAGGTGTGTCACAGAACATCGCAGGTTAATGACAAAATCTTTGGTTCATTACTCACTATTTTTGTTATCGTTCCTCTTTTAAAAACTGGATAGAACTGATCGGGTTTAGATAACAAGCCACAGTAAGACAATGTTAAGATACTTAAAAGTGCAGACTTGAGGTGTTTCAATGTTTGGTAATATGGACTCTTAGTAAATTCAGTTCAACAAACACGGAGTTTTTTTGAGAGTGTATTTAAAACGTAGACGAATTTGTTGGAGAGAATAGGTAAGGCTTAGCACACACAATTAATTTGAATTTTCTGAGTTTGCAGGTGAAATCTGGAACTCTGAGCTTTAGGATGGCTTCCCATTGTATGGTAGAGTTTCTGCAGCCTTGGAAATCTCATTTGTAAAGCTAAGGAATATTTTCCCCAGATCTGCAAGACTCTAGCTTTAAAAGTCTAAGAATCTGTAATGGTACTGACTAGTAAGTGAGCATTTCGCATTGTTATGACTTTAGAGATCCCCTCAGATAAATAGGTCTCGAGATATAGAAAATGGCCCTAGATCCAGCTCATCTCTAGTTTACCTTTATCTTCAGACTCCACACTGAAGGAGGGCTGCGTGTGGAAGAAAGGCCTGTGTTAACAGAAGGAAAGGTGAAGCAAGAAGTAAAAGGAGCAGTTTATTGCCGTCCTTGAATAAGGAAGGAGAAAATGGATTGCCTGCAGCAGGTGCTCTGGATAAGACAGTGTATTTTAGCATAAACTGCAGAACTAGTACTGGGAGGCCTTCAGGAGATTAACTGAATCAGTGACTAAGCTCTAGAGCAGAGGTCAGCAAACTTTTTGTAGAGAGCTGGAGGGTAAATATTTTAGGCTCTGTGGGTCATGTGGCCTCTGTGGCAGCCACTCTACTGGTGTAACACGAAAGTAGCAATTCACATAAATGAATGAGTAAGCCTGTGTTCCTGTAGAACTATTAAAAAATCAGGCAGTGGACCAGTATAGCTAGATTAGAATCCTGGCCCGTTTCAGTTATCCTGTATAATAAATCACTCCAAAGCTTGATGATGCCTTTGTTGTTTTGCATCGTTCTGTCATCTGCTAGGCTCAGCTGGCACTTCTGCTGCTGGTCTTGCCTGCTGTCACTAGGGAGGCTGTGTTAAGTTGGCTAGCTAGCTAGAAACTAGACCCAAGGAAGAACCTAGGGATAGCTGGGCCTCTGACTCTCTGTGTGTAGTCTCAGAGCTCCTGCCCTCCACCTTGTCTACCCACCCCTATCCCTCTAACCTAGTAGCTGGACTTACGTGATAGATTAGGGTATCCAAGAGTGCACAAGTGGAAGCCACAGATGTTTTGCAAGTTGTAAAATATTTGTACATCATTTCCATCCGGTCCTATGGGTTAGACCAGGACCAAATGCAAGAGAGGGGCATGATCACCAATGAAACAGACTGGTACATTGCTACCTCTAAGTAGCTGAGTGATTGTGGATGGGTTCCTTAACCTCTTTAAGTTTTAGACTTTGTATTTGTAAGGTAGAGTTGATGACTTATAGGATTTTGATAAGGCTACAGTAAGATATAGAAAGCCTTTTTTTCAAAAAATTTATTTGTTTATTTATTTATTTGAAAGGCAGAATTACAGAGAGGCAGAGGTAGAGAGAGAGAGGTGTCTTCCATCCACTGGTTCACTCGCCAGATGGCCAGAATGGCCAGAGCTATGCCGACCCAAAGCCAGCAGCCAGGCGCTTCTTCCGGGTCCCCCACATGGGTGCAGGGGCCCAAGGACTCGGGCCGTCCTCTGCTGCTTTCCCAGGCCATAGCAGAGAGCTGGATTAGAAGTGGAGCAGCCAGGACTTGAACCGGTGCCCATATGGGATGCTGGTGCTGCAGGTGGCTGCTTTACTGGCTATACCACAGTGCCGGCCCTGATACAGAAAACTCTTAGCACATAGTACCCGATACATAGAGGCCACTCAATAAGCAGAAGCTGGTAAAGTGATAAAAAAACATAGAGGAGAAATGCATATATGGGTATATTTATGTGTATATGTCTGTATATTTAATTATTTGAAAAGAACTGGTTTGTTAGCATGACAAACTGTCTTGTGCTGTGGTGTAACAGACTTATTCAAAATTATGTGTAGCAGTATTTTTGGAGCAAAATTAAGACATGACCGAATCTAATTTTGCTTTCTGACACATAGTAAGTGATAAGTAAATATTGCTAAATGAGTAAATTGATTATATGCTTTTTTGTTTCTGGGAAGAAAGCTCAAAATTTAACATAAATATGCAAACAGTCTATCAGGATTTGGAATATGGAATGTGTTTTGTCTCTGAGCTGAGATCCTGTTTTGCTCTCTCTTTCAGGTGATAGAGGACATATATCTTAACTGGGTTGCTCTAAGAACTGATGCGTAAACCATCTCAGCATGGCCTGTAGAGGAAGAGGTGGGCCTGGCCAGCCTCCCTCAGCTGCACTCTCCCCCGTTAGCCCTGGAAGTCTTTCCGCCTCTAGAACCAGTGCTCATAACATATGCATGGTGTCTGACTTTTTCTACCCAAATATGGGAGGTGTGGAAAGTCACATTTACCAGCTCTCTCAGTGCCTGATTGAAAGAGGGCACAAGGTCATAGTTGTTACCCATGCGTATGGAACTCGGAAAGGCATCCGTTACCTCACTAATGGCCTCAAAGTCTATTACTTGCCTCTGAAAGTCATGTACAACCAATCTACAGCCACGACCCTCTTTCACAGTCTGCCATTGCTCAGGTACATATTTGTTCGGGAGAGAGTCACGATAATCCATTCACATAGTTCTTTTTCTGCCATGGCCCATGATGCTCTCTTCCACGCCAAGACAATGGGGCTCCAGACAGTCTTCACGGACCATTCCCTTTTTGGATTTGCTGATGTCAGCTCGGTGCTTACAAACAAGCTTCTAACTGTGTCTCTTTGTGACACAAACCACATCATTTGTGTCTCCTTTACTAGTAAGGAAAATACTGTGCTAAGAGCAGCACTGAATCCTGAAATAGTATCCGTCATTCCTAATGCGGTAGATCCTACTGACTTCACTCCAGACCCATTTAGAAGGCATGATAGTATAATAACTGTTATTGTTGTCAGCAGACTTGTTTACAGAAAAGGTAATGAAATGATAGCTATAATTGCGGACTTATTTTTTCTTGTGGAAAGCTGTTGAATACTTGTATATAATGATTGTTTGGCTTTTAATTTTGTCTTATGCTTTTATAACTATTTCTGCATTAAGTGTAGCAAAGAAAGTCTAATGTTGGTGTGTATATGCAAGAAGAGAAATTTTTAGAATGATGGTGAATGCTGCCCCCCCATCTTCGATGTTTTGATGGTTACAAAAACGTAAGACAATGACCTGATTGTGTTTAATCCATCAGGTCTTTTTAAAAGTTAAAATGGCCCTGCATATGTGGTAAGAAGTCAGGAGTAGAGCCCACCACGTGGTGTTTTCTTTCTGATTGCAAATGTAATATCTTTTCATTGCAGAGGTTTTGAAAATCAGAAAAGTGCAAAGCTGAAAACTAAAGTCATCTGTAACTGTGTTATTCCAAGGTGACCCTGATGAATATTTTGATTTCTCACTTCCCTTTTTATGCATACATATGCTCAAAATCAGTGGGTTTGTTTCGTACATTACTGTTTTGTAGGTTGTTTCATTTAATCATAAAAGACATTAATAACATATTGGCAGGTAAGTGCTGAAAAAAAGGCTCTATCCCCTTGTATGATACAGGACAACAAGTTACTTCATATCTCTGCATTTCCGGGTTTTCAGCTGTGTAACTTAGGAACAATGTGTACCTGGTGAGGGCCCACTGATGGCTGAATGGCCTTCGTCACACTGCATGGACATCAGTGGAGTTTGTGAAGGCTTATTTACTAAAAGGCATCTGGTTATTGAGAATATATGAATGGTCTTCTGAATGCTATTTGAAAACTTTTATAATAATACAAAATGTCATCTCAAGTAGGGAATCATTTAAAAAAATTTCAGAACCCCTTAAGTGATTTGAATTTAACTCCAGGTATCATTAATGCACACTGAATTGCCGGTGGTTTGAGATAGGGCTGCAGGCTTCACATATCCAGTCACTAATTTCAGCCACATCCTCTACCATTGCCCTTTTGGTTTTTTAAAGGGAAAGGGGGGTGGGAACCTAAAAGTTGATGCAATAGTGTGCTCCTGGATTTTTAACTTGCTTTCAGTTGTGTGTGGTGGTTTAAAATTCCCCTTACCTGACCAGAACTTTTTTCCTGTGTCTTTATTGAAGTTTTCAAACCATTCAGCTTAATTTTTGTAGAAACTCATTGTCAGTTTATGTGATATTTAATAAAATTACCTAATACGGTGACAGAGACAAGTGGCACCAAATGGATTTGAGAACAGGGGCAAACTGAATCTTGATAAGCACGAAGCTCAATGGTGTGCTAGTGAGTGACCCCCAATCTGGGTAAGAGCCTTGGTCAGAGAGTTTACATTTGGGATGGAAAGCCTTGGTTGACCAAGGAGTCCGTTCAGCGGAGGTTAGGGCAAGGACTTCGACTGAACTGCATTTTCTGAGAAGGCGGTGACGTGCTTCCGTTTAGTCAAGATGTGAATGGACCAGCAAACTGAATTCTGAATCCCTCTTGGAGTACTGATGATACATTTGTTGTATCCTAGAAAATGTGCTCATTTATTTTTTAATCAAATAACACACTTTGTGAGATAGCTAACTAAGAAAGATTATGATGTGCGTGATTGAGGATCAGCAAAATTAACTCCTTATATAAAGTGGTACCTTTCCTTCACCAGTGTGATATTTTAACCAGCTGAGCTAACCACCAAAGATGGTTTGAGCCTTTCCTGTTCTCAGTTCAATACTCAACATGTATTTGTGGATCCCTCACTATGCTGGGCACCCCTGTAAAAAGTATCAAATGAATAGTTGTATTAATAGTCCGTTCCTTATTAACAAACATCACTTTTCAGGAGGTGTTCATTGGACCAGATATCCAAAGCTCACTGGAATGGATTAAGTAAGAGAAAACAAATTCAGATTCTCCTTGCCCAGGTGTCCCGGCTGACTGCTTCCGAGTCCCCATCTCCCCAGCCTTTTGTGCCCTCAGTCAGGGTTCCCAGTGCTCTGTGCTTGTGCACGCACTCCCCGCTTCTTGCTCTAGTGGTAATGACAACTCACATTTGTATTCTGCAGTTGATAAAACCTGTGCATGGTACAGTACCTCACTTGACCCTCCTAACAGCTATAGGGTAGATGTTACCTGCATGTAACAGACAAAGAAATTGAGTCTCAGGGTAAGTAACTTGCCGGGGTTACACAGTAAGTAATACAGATAACAAACACGAGTCCAGATGTTCTTTAGTTAAGGTCTGCCATTCCTCCAGCCCCGGGCTGCCCACTGTTATGCTAGTTGTAGATGAGAAGACTCCTTAAAATGCTGATAGAGTGAGCTTTAAAAGCAATTTGAAACAGGGATTGTCCTTGTCCATGTTGTGTGAATGTGGCAGTTGAAATCCCCTTGGCATGCTCCGTGTGTCAGACTCTTCCTAGACACACCAGAATAATTTTCTTTTTATGGTGGAGTGGGAAACCCTGTATTCTTTGAATACTGAATTTTAATCAGTTCTATTTCTTCTAAGGTGGTTGTCAGGATTAAGTGGCACAGTGCTTGTAAAGACATTGCCTAACATAGTAAGCATTCAGTAATGTTAGCTGTCATTAGCAGTCAGGATTATTGATCTGTGGGGGTGTTTTTATTTGAAGAACAGACTGCATTAGAAAGGGGGAAAGTTGGGAGGGGGAGGCAAGAAAGAACATGAAGGAATTGTAGGAGGCTAAATGTTAAAAGTCCATTAAGCCACTTTGTGGTTTATCTGTAGATTAAATCCAATCTGTAGATTTGGTAATAAGACTCAAAACTAAGATTTTAATGAGAAGCCTCATAAGAAAAATTGCATGTGAATTTATTTTTAGTACATGCAATCATATTTTGAAAATACCAACAACAAAAGCTGTTTATAAAAATGACCACATATATGTATGATTTCTCTTTTAGCATCTGTTTTATAATTGATCTGCCTATTTTGGGGACAATTGATATAAGAAATGCAGTTTGTGTATGTGTATTTTTTAAATTAATAAACTTAGATCTAGATGGATGATTAAACACTTTTAGTTTTGAATATGTATGATTTATAATTATTAATGAACTGAATTCTCAAATGTTCCTATTGCTGTCACTTTGGATAGCCACTAGACTAGTAGGGCATGATTATTGCTTTATATTACCTGAGGTATTTCCATATTATAAGAAAATAGGTTTATTCATTATTAAAGATTTGTTTATTTGACAGGCAGAGCAACAGAGAGACAGATCGATCTTCCATCTGCTGGTCTACTCCCCAGGTGGCCAGAGCTGGGCCAGGCCGAAGCCAGGAGCCAGGAACTCCATCCAGGTCTCCCACGTGGGTGGCAGGGGCCCACACACTTGGGCCACCTTCCTCTGCCTTCCTAGGCACATTGACAGGAAACCGGATTGGAAGCAGAGTAGCTGGGTCTCAAACCTGCCTGCCCTCCAGTGTGGGATGCCAGCATCACAAGTGGCAGTTTAACTTGGTGTGCCGCAATGCCACCCCTATTTATTTATTTAGACAGGCAGAGTTAGACAGTGAAAGAGAGAGACGGAGAGAAAGGTCTTCTTTCCGTTGGTTTACCCCCCAAATGGCCGTTATGGCCGGTGCGCTGCACCAATCCAAAGCCAGGAGCAAGATGCTTCCTCCTGGTCTCCCATGCGAGCGCAGGGCCCAAGCACTTGGGCCATCCTCCACTGCCCTCCCAGGCCACAGCAGAGAGCTGGCCTGGAAGAGGAGCACCCGGGACTAGAACCCGGTGCCCATATGGGATGTCGGCGCCGCAGACGGAAGATTAATCAAGTGAGCCATGGTGCCGGCCCCACCCCTATTTATTTTCTAAAGAAGGAACCAAGGTGTGTCCTCTTAACATACTCTCAGAGTTGTGGTTCGGTTACTTTCATTTAATTCCAGTCAGAAGAAATGTGCTATAGCTGGTTTGGATGGTCTGGTCTTTCACATTTTGCTTATACTGTAGTGTTCATTGCAAAATTCTCTGTACAAACTGTATTTTGAGTAAAGCTGAGGCAAAGGTTAGAGTGTTGCTTAGTCCTTTGCTATGGCAGGAAGTGGGATCATAGAGGGATAGATTTTTTTTTTGACAGGCAGAGTGGACAGTGAGAGAGAGAGAGAGAGAGAGAGAGAGAAAGGTCTTCCTTTTGCCGTTGGTTCACCCTCCAGTGGCCGCCATGGCCGGCGCACTGCGCTGATCCGATGGCAGGAGCCAGGTGCTTCTCCTGGTCTCCCATGGGGTGCAGGGCCCAAGCACTTGGGCCATCCTCCACTGCACTCCCTGGCCACAGCAGAGAGCTGGCCTGGAAGAGGAGCAACCGGGACAGAATCCGGTGCCCTGACCGGGACTAGAACCCGGTGTGCCGGCGCCGCAAGGCGGAGGATTAGCCTAGTGAGCCGCGGCGCTGGCCAGGGATAGATTTTTATAGTGGAAAGAGACCTTGGACCTTAGGTGAATTTGTCAGTTCATTTTATAGAATGGGAGACTGCGTTGACCAAAGGGCTCACAATGTTAACGAGCTGGGCTTCCCTTCAGCTGGGCTGCTCTGGAGCAAGCTCAGGCAGTCTGTAGCCACCTTAAGTGTCCTTTAGAAGCAGGGGTGTGTAAAGAGGCGTTTGTTCAGATGAAACAAAACTGTCCATATTTTGGGTGTGTGGAAGGTAACCATGTGTGTCAAGGTCTGTATCTTCAAGAACTGAAACTCTTAAGAGAGCACTGGCAGTTTGTGAAGAATTCCACCCTCCTGGCGAAGGTTGAAGAGTTAGTTTCTCCACTTGAAGGAGGGTGTAGCTAATACTTTTCAAAGTGATTGGATTCTCAGTAGTTCTGATGATTTTTTTTTAATATCTCCAACATTCAACTTTATATTTTCAGGGACCGATTTGCTTAGTGGTATAATACCTGAACTCTGTCAGAAATATCCAGATTTACATTTCATAATTGGAGGAGAGGGACCAAAGAGAATTATTTTGGAAGAAGTGCGGGAAAGATACCAGCTACATGACAGGTACTGATGGATTGCATGTTGTTTTGGGTGAAGATTATTTAAATTTGGGTTTGCCTATGTCTGCCTTAGGTTTGCTATGTCTCTTACTCATAATTGGTATACGATGTAGCCCAAGGCCTGAATTTCAAAAATTTGGGAAAACCTAGTTAAAGGATTCACAGTTTTTCTTCTTGAGCACAATATTACTTGACTTGGGGGCTGGTTGTTGGAGGCACCATGGAAGGCACAAAAAACCTACCCACTTTGTACATTTGCAGATTTGTTGTGAATTAAATAATGTAACTCAAACCATGTAAATTGCTTTGCGCATACAGGTTCAGACAGATCTTTTCCTCAATATGATAACACATGAGCTGTAATGTGAGTGAAGTATCAATTTTCAAAGGGCCATTCATTTGCTGTTTAGAATTGAGATACTTTAACATTTTGTCATAGAGTGTGTAGTAGTCATGCAAACCAATTTTAAGAGAAGAAGGAATATGATATGTGTGACAAAAGTTAGAAACATGTTAGTCTGAGTTTTAATAGCATTTGAAGTTGTTTCTTTCAGATCAGTGTTTTACGATCCTAATCTTTTGAGATGGAAAACATTATTATTGGCAGGAATGTAAATAGCAGATTTGGCTTCTAAATTAGGTCTCTTACAGCATGATTTTTCACTCCTTTCTTTCTTCCCCTCTCATTTAAAAAATCAGGGTACGTCTTTTGGGAGCCTTAGAACACAAGGATGTTAGAAATGTGTTAGTTCAAGGACATATTTTTCTTAATACCTCCCTTACGGAAGCATTCTGCATGGCGATCGTGGAAGCAGCCAGTTGTGGTTTACAGGTAAAACATTGTTGAGGGCTTGCAACGTTGGGGTTTCTGTATTTGTATTTTGGCAATTAATGTTTGTTGATAATTTTTTTAAAGATTTATGTATTTATTTGAAAGGCAGAGTTACAGAGAGGCAGAGAGAGAGCGAGCTTCCATCTGCTGGTTCACTCCTCAAATGGCTGCAATGGCCAGATCTGGGCCAATCCAAAGCCAGGAGCCTCCTTCGGGTCTCCCACGTGGGTGCAGGGTCCAAGGACTTGGGCCATCCTCTGCTGCTTTCTCAGGCACATTAGCAGGGAGCTGGATCGGAAGTGGAACAGTTGGGACTTGAACCAGCACCCATATGGGATGCCAGCACTGCAGGCAGTAGCTTCACCCACTACACCACAGAGCTGGCCCTGTTGATAATTTTTTTACTTGACTATTTTCCTGAGATAGGATTATGTTGGGTCATGTGTTCTTTTTTTTCTTTTTCAGGTTGTAAGTACCAGGGTTGGTGGAATTCCTGAGGTACTTCCAGAAAGTCTTATTATTTTATGTGAGCCTTCAGTAAAATCCTTGTGCGAAGGTTTGGAAAAAGCTATTTTCCAACTGAGGTCGGGGATGTTGCCAGCTCCAGAAGATATCCACAACATAGTAAAGACTTTCTATACCTGGAGGAATGTGGCAGAGAGAACTGAAAAAGTACGTCATGTGCCGGCACAGTGAACTTGGGATATTCACGTGCATGTTTGCTCTTTCTCTCATACAAGTTTACCATTTCTGCTTTTGCCTAAATTTATGAATTCTCTTTCACAGGAAAAGAAACAAACTGTATTACTTAAGGTACACACGCTAGGCTAAGTTTCTAGTCAAGTCATTGCATTTGATATCTAAAAATGGCATTAAAGCAATCTTAGTCCCCTCATTAAGCTGAGTATAAGATGATGGTCCCAGCAATTAGAGGCAAAACTAGTATTAAAATCTACTCTCAGAGATTTTCTTGAGGCTCTTTATCATTCTACAGCATATAGACCTGTTAACAGATACATGCTTTCCCCATCATAGCAACTGTTTAACTCATAAATATCTAATAAGGCAATTTCCTAAACCTCTGGCTGTACTTGTGCTAACTACTGTGATTTTCTGCAGGAAAAGGAATTTTTGCATCTTTGGGCTGATTGAGAACCTAATAAGTTAGAATTCAAAACATACATGAAAACTTAGAAAAATAATCATAAATAAAAAGCAGCAATTGAGAATTTTTAAAAGGACAGGGACAGGCGATAGATTGACACCGCTAGATAGGAGTATAGTTGTAGGCATGCCTCTTGATTTCGACATAGGGACTTCGTTCGTTCTTCTCGGCTTTGTCCCATAAGTCCTCCCTGTGACCTCCTCTGCCTTATGCCTTGATTCGCCTTCTTAGTATGCAAAAATCATGAACCAGAAAGAAAGCCAAGTGGGACACAGAGAAGGTAGTAGTTTAGTGCTTTGTAGTATCAACGTATTCAGTGGAGTAATGAATTTCTAGCCTAGAATGGATAGCAAGGTAGAGCTGAGGAAAGAATAGCTCTCTTGTAAGGCTTTCTTATTTACTATAAATTTGAGTTTCAGCACATAAGATGAGCCTGTCTTTTGAATATAAGTTCTAAAAATGATCATATGTAATACATTCTCTGTTGAAATATGAGATATTTGAAATAGCCAAACATTATTTACTTGAGAGAAAGGGGAGAGCTCCCAGCTGCTGGGGCCAGTGTGTGAAAGTAGGAGCCCAGGTATCCCAAGTGGATAGCAGGAACCCACCCTCGTCAGCCATCACTGATGGCTCTCAGGCTCTGCCCTGGCAGGAAGCTGGAGTCAGAAGCCGAAGGTGGGAAATAAACCCAATCACTGCCTTATAGGATGTAGGCATCTCAACTGCGAGGCTAAATCCATGCTTTCCAGTCAATTATTTTTGAATGAAGTATCTCTGAGACATGCTGACCTTCTAGAAGGGTTGCTGTAGCTCCATGCATATGAAGTAGCTGCCTTCTCCTTTGGAAATGGGAGTCTAGCACTGATGACCTGTGAGATTGCATGTCAGGGTTGCCAGGTAGCCTTTGTAGGGCTCATGGCTTCCTGCCTCCTTAACTACTGCCTAGATTCTACTGTGATGCTTGAGGGCAGAAATGGAACTTGGAGTATGATTGACCAGGATAGTTGCCTAGGAGGGTTTTGTTGTGTGATACCTTGCTGATCTCCATCCTGGTTGAGAGCTACAGCTGTGTAAGTTGTGACTTGACCTTCTTGGCTGATGTCATATAAACTTCCAAAGTCTGAGCTGTTGTAGGTAATTAGTTTAGAGGAAAAAGACCCTGGTGGCAGGGTTACAGGAGTTAACCAGGATTTCTTTTTGTAACCACACATTTTCTTTTAGCTATGCTTAAAATAATAGTAAAACATCTGCATTTCTTATGGTTTTATAATCTCTGGTAATTTATAGTATATGTTTAGAAAAAAAGTTAATCCTTGTTAATAGCTCATTGTCATCCCTAACAGTCTCTCCATAGTAATTATTTATATCACTTAAGATAATTAATTAATTGATCTGAAATAAAATTGAACAAGCAGATCAGTTTGTAGTTGCTCTTTGTACTCTGGAACGTTTTGATCCTTTTCAGCTCTTTTTAGTTTAACTGTGTTATTTAGAAAAGTAATCGCAAATTAAATTGACATTCATGCTGTAAACATGCTTTTTCAATTACAGTTTGCCAGTATCAACATATTCTGAAGTTATTGTATTCAAAATGTCCCCAGGGCAGAAGAGCTAGATGAAAATATCCCATACCTTTGAAAGGCCATGGACCTTCAGAACTTGCCACTGCATGTTTTCACTTTCTTGAGTTCATAAGGAAATGATTTTACAGGTCTGATATGAGACTGAGCACAAGTAAAGCTCAAATGTTATTAAAAAACATGAGCACTGGCCCATTAGATGTATTCTTTGTTTTTTAATGTTTCTGAGTTTAATACTCAGGAATGGTTAAAAAGCAAGCTATCTACTACTGAGTCTGAACAGTAAACCTAATTTCATTGGCCAATGTTCAACCTGTACCATCTACAAGAGCTTAGCCCATCTTCCTCACCTTTTATTGGCAGTCCATGAAATGTCTCCATATCCTCGCCAGCCTCACCCAGTTGTTGGAAGAAGAGCCTGTGTCTCCAGAAGCCCCCTAGAGTGTAGCACTCTGGTTGTGTTTGATGTCTGCCCAATGCCAGTGAGAGTTGTTTCAGGCCAGTCGGGGCATCTGAAGAGGCCAGTCCTACCTTAGCAGCACTGAAGTCACTGCTGAACAGAATGGCGCCCCCATAGTGGTGACTGCAGAAGCTGTTGAGACGTCTTAGCACTTTAGAATTCTGACCAGTGGCTTATTCTTGGTATCACGCAGTGTAGGCCAGAGGAAGTGCCCAAGAAGCCTTGGATCAAATGGCAATAATTATTGTGATGAAGTTCCTTACAGGCATCGTTACTATCACAGCAACAAAACTTGAGCAGCTCGATTGCTTTCGTTTCTGAGACATGGCGGGTCAGCGTGGGTTGTCCGTGCCCGTGGGCCGTCTGCTGGGTTAGAGTGCTCATTCTCGGCCTTCTCTCCTTCCAGGTCTATGACCGCGTGGCTGAGGAGGCTGTGTTGCCAATGGACCAACGACTGGACAGGCTCATCTCTCACTGTGGCCCAGTGACAGGCTACATTTTTGCTTTGTTGGCTGTGTTCAACTTTCTCTTCCTTGTTTTGCTGAGATGGATAATTCCAGATTCCATCATTGATGTTGCAGTAGATGCCACTGGGCCAAGGGGCACCTGGACGCATCAGCATCCTCACAGTGAAGACAAGGTTGAGGATAGTGGAAAGTGTAAAACCAGGTAGAAGAGAGCCTGGCTTGTAAGATTTAAATGTTTTGTAATAGTTCTATGAAGATTATATTGAAAATGACCTTGCTTTTTTTTTTGAAAGTTAATTTAGTAAGTTATGCTACCTCTATATCATTCAGTGTTTTATTTTGAGGAAAGATAGAAACTTATGCAATTCCTGAGTGTACAAACTCCTTGCACTTACTTAAAATTTAGGAGAGAAGATTTAACCCACTCAGGTATGACATTTTTCAGATTACTGAAATCCCTCTAGCAGAAATGTTTTAACATTATATTTTGAGAGCTTTGGGTGCTGAAGGGCCAAACGTTTTCTGGGCATTTTTTGGCCAGTTTTTAATGTTATACCGTTAATTTGACACTCACCAAATGTTTACAAATTTTCTTTGGGGAAGTACAACAACTACATAAACTATTTTAAGTCATAGTCATCGACGTTTATTAACATCTCAGTCATGCTCTTACACATTCGTTGGGTCCACTCCATAGGTGTTACATAGAAGTAGCAGGTTTCTTGTAAATTGGTTTGTTAGCTAGCACCATGTTTTGAGCACCTGCTATGTGTAACATGCCAAATTAGGTACTTCCTGCCATTGAAGGGCCAGGGATACGTTCACTCTTTATTATTATTCAAATGGCTTCCTTCATTGTAGTCACAGTTGACACAAAATGATAGAATATCCAACATGCCAAAAATGCTCATGCTAATTCAATGCCAGGAAAAAAAATGCCAGCATACTCCAAGTACTTTATTTTTGTGTTCTAGGTAGAACCTTCACTTTCAGTTGTATCTATGAAGATCCTATTTGCTTTTCAAACACTAGGGACCGATATCACTGTTGATGATCGTGCAGAGAAGCCTTCCCCATTCAGTGCATAATTCAGTCCTCTGTAAATGCCTTCATGTTTCCTGAGCAGAGTGTATGAGGTGTGTCATCTCCAAACCAGCTGCTGCCCTGTCTTTTTGATATGTTACTCCCCTTCACTGTGGCCTAGCTGATGTCTGATACGTATTGTCAGTGTGCACAGGCTTCACTCCCCAGTGTTGTGTTTATAACAGATCGAGCCTGAGAATGTCAGGAACACAGTCCCTGTGTAGGTGGGTGTTAACTGTAATCGTTACCCAGAGCCATGGGTTTTTTTAACCCCAAATTATCCACATGGTGTGTATTTTTAATTTTTCAAACTCTTTAGAATATGTTTTTGTGAAAAAGGGACTGTGAAATCCAAACCATGGGGCACTTGGGTACATTGGAGAGATTCTGTCAGTATTGTGATTCTGTACAGGATTTTTTAAAAAGACATCATTCATAAAACTACTTACTTTTTAAAAAGTATCAATATGCCTATTAACTGGTTGCCACTGTTACAAAAAGAAAATCTGTGTTTTGTTTGTATTAAAACACAAATACGAGAGTGTAATTTTTAAAATCTAGAAGGTTAGAGGTTCTTTTGCTGGAGAAAATTGATCAAACCATTCAGTCTTACTGGGATTTGTATGCATAGAAAGTGACATGTAAATATGAAATAAACAGTGCCAGTATTCATGGTAAAGGGAGAAACTGTAATGTTTGGTTTTATTTATTCTACTAGGCAATTTTTAAAGGTACCTTACTATTTTGTTCTTGTATTTTTGCTTCTTAATTTTTTTCAGAATTGTCATTTAATTCTAAAATTCTCATTTATTGAAGATGAAAATAGAATTTGAAGTTAGTTACGTTTGCATGTAAAATATGAAATGTACAAGTTAAAATTATTTTCCATGTTTTTTAACAAATAGAAGTAAATTTATTTCTCCTGCTTAAATCTTAATTTTCAGATTTTCTGGATACCTTACTTGTAACTTTCAGTATTGCACTGGTCAGTATGTGAAACATTGTTGTACCCTGCTACTTAACATTCATTTAAAAGTGAACTTAACAGTGATGAGGAATTTATGAAAAATACATTGTATTTCTTTTGGTGTTAGAAAAAGTTGCACATGTAAAACTGATTTGTTACAACATGCTACATGTCCAAAAAATAAAGAACTGAATGGCATTTTGACAATTTTTTGAGCTTGTCTTGCTTTATGAACTGAATGTTGTTTACTAGCGGAACAGGATCCTCTTCCTCCCTGTCCTGTCCACTTTTCTTTGTGCAGCTTGATGTGTTGATTGGTTTGTTAGTAAAACAGGAAATGTTGCTCAGGTAATGAATTACTGTCATCTTTTATTTCTAGAATATATTGAAAATATTCTGTCTTACTCACTGGAAAGGCAAGTTCACATGTGTCCTATTTCCTGATCCAAACCCCTTGTTTTTTACTGCACAAGAGCATATGAGACAAGTGAATACATCTACACATGATTGTGGATGTGAACTATATGACTATACTTTGACAAAAGCCCAGCTTTCCCCACCCTTTTGGTTGGAAGCAATGGAAAGCAATCCTCTACAGTCATAGTTTTGAATTTATCTTGCACCAGAAGTTATTTTTGGCAAAGTCTGGCTATCATGGGTCTATATTTACTTTCATAAAGTGTTTTTAAAAACCTCTCTCCATTTCTGCATTCCCAAAAGAATAGAACTAGATGTTAATTGTGTCATTCTGTGGCTGCATTTTTTATGAAGTTATGAAAATTGAAATTCTATAGAGAATTTGATTTGTGTTCTACAGTACCCTGGGGAGTTAATTTTACTTTATCATTTATATTTGGCTATGACTCAAGTGGCTGTCAACTGGAGGGGGACTTCTGATACTGTCTGGAGACATATCTGGTTGTTACAACTGGATGGAGATGGGGCATTTGCGTTAAATGGTGGGTGCAGTTCCTGGTCACAATCAAACATTCCACAATGCTCTGGACAGCCCCCCCCCCCCCCAACAGAATTATCTGGTCCAAAATACCAGTAGTGCTAAAGCTTAGAAACTCTGATGCTGTCAATTATTTCATCTTCTATAGAACGTTATGAATCAAGCCCCTTATACTATATACCAGTAATCTTTGATGCCCAAATCAAGCATAATGCTCAAGTGTAGTAAATAAGTGCTCAGAAATATTCATCCTTTAAAAAGTTGAGCTGCTCATAGCCAACTTCTCCGGTATGTAATACACAAAGGACAGCCATGTTTTAAATGAGAATTAAAACAAGATTGAAGAACAGTATAATGCAGTATACATCTCTGGCCTGACATGGATGATTGTGTGCTTAGAGTACAACTGAAGATTGATACATGGAAAGAGCTAAAATACATGTATTTTTTTTCATAGCAGCACTTTTTTTTTTAATGAATGCATTTTTACATAGATACAACTTTAGGAATATAGTGGTTCTTTCCCCCATACCCCCCACCCCGCTCCCATCCCACCTCCCATTCTTTCTCCCATCTCCTTCATTACGTGTATTTGTATTTTGGTACATTAGTGTTCTACTAGGTAATCTAAGCTTCGCAAAGTAAACCTTACATTCATATCTCTTCTTTGAGAGTGGAAGCAACTTCGGATCTTTATACTGTTGTAACTGAAATGGATGAGCTGTTTATTGGGACCCAAGGTTGTATTCTCATGTATAAGTTGCTTAATCTTTTAATTTTTTTTTTATTTGACAGAGTTATAGACAGTGAGAGAGAGACAGAAAGGTCTTCCTTCCGTTGGTTCACTCCCCAAATGGCCGCCATGACCGGCGCTGTGCCGATCCGAAGCCAGGAGCCAGGTGCTTCCTCCTGGTCTCCCATGTGAGTGCAGGGCCCCAAGCACCTGGGCCATCCTCCACTGCCTTCCCGGGCCACAGCAGAGAGCTGGACTGGAAGAGGAGCAACCAGGACTAGAACCTGGCGCCCATATGGGATGCTGGCACCGCAGGTGTGGGATTAACCAACTGAGCCACAGCGCTGGCCCTAATCTTTTAATCAGTTACAGTGAAACAGTTCTTAAAGAGAAGTGGTCTTTGTTTTTAGAAG
Organism: Oryctolagus cuniculus; assembly: GCF_964237555.1. Lineage (NCBI taxonomy): Eukaryota > Metazoa > Chordata > Mammalia > Lagomorpha > Leporidae > Oryctolagus > Oryctolagus cuniculus. Next base: position 1,459,473 of record NC_091453.1, on the reverse strand, counting down.
AGGTGTTTTGTTTTTAAGATTTATTTAAATGGCAGACATGGGGGGCGGTGAGTGAGCAAGCAAGCTTCCATCTGCTGGCTTACTCCCCAAATGGCTGAAATAGCCAGGAACTGCATCTGGGTCTCCCCTGTGGGTGTCAGGGGCCTAAGTAGCTGGGCCATCTTCCACTGCCTTCCCCGGTACATTAGAGGGAGCTGGATTGGATGGAAGTGGAGCAGCCAGGACTCGGACCAGCACTCATACAGGACCTAACACACTATGCCACAACATCAGGCCGAGGTGGTCGTTCTAATTTGCCTGAGTGCTAGGAGAAATTCCTATATTTGCATGAAGCATTAATTAAGCAAGATATATTTAGTGAGCTCTAAAAATTTTATTTTGACTTGTCTTTTCAGTAGGTTTTAGACATTTAGAAGATCATAGTCAAGAATGAAGGAAGAGACCTGGAGTGATGAGCAAATTTAAAAATAAATAAATTTCACTGATATTGGCCACTGATAAGGAGAATATCGTCCAACCAGGGAAGGTACTGGTTCATGGACTCTTTGGGGAACTTCACCCAGATCATAGGGCGCCTCTCCAGTCCATGTCGCTATGACTTCCATGGTCAAGGATGGCCTGTGTTTTCCAGAAAGGCCCCTCTGCTGTTTGACATGGAAGCGAATGATCGGGAGGAACCTTGCTGAGGGACCTTGTCACAGATGAAATTACCACAGTAAGTATACCAACACTTCAGTCACTTTGACACTTTAACTTGGTTGGAGAGACATCCAAAATGGGACCTTTTTAAAATATTGCCTTAGAGTAAATGGTCTTTTTAAACTTGTGGTATTTTAGATTTGGGCTTAATCCTCCATAAACCACAGAATGAAGACAAGAGGAAATGTTCTCAGAAATAGGATTTTCTGCTTGGAATGTGGATGTATTTGTGCTTCTTTGTATGAACATCAAATAACTTGCTTTGTCCCTATGAGGCCTGAGAAGTTTCTTTCATCTTTTCAACTTTGCCTTCGAAATTAATGTAGCAAAAATTGGAGATTGGGAGTAAAAAGTGTCAGACACAAATCTGGTTTGTTAGCTAGTGCTGAGTAATATAGTTCTAGAACTACTGGGTGTTTCTGGTTAGAAGGAAGTTTCTTTAGTTTGGTTAACATTTACCATGGATGTCAGCACATGCAGTCACCAAATCACAGTTAGGTTAGAACCTACAAACTGAGTTCTTGGTAACAGGAGCAGCGAGTGCTAGAAGGTTTAAAATAGATGTCATATGATACTACTTATAACTCAGGGAAATTTTACAGTCCTAGGAACCTGTACGGAGCATAAGCCAAAATGGAAGATGGTCCTGTTTTCTATGGCTTTAAAAACATTTTTCTTACAATGTTTGCTACCTTTTTTTTCTTCAAGCTTCTAATTAAAGTTTTTTTGGCTCTCCTCACCCATTTCTATATCGTCAAAGGAAATAGAAAAGAAGCGGCTAGGATAGCAGAAGAGATCTATGGTGGAATTTCAGGTAAAATACATGAATTTGCTCCCAATTCTTAAAAGAAAACCCTCCTAGATAATTCATAGGAATATTATTTCTAGAAGGCAGATTTTATTTAGACTTTGGTTTTTACTGGGTAGTTTTGAAAATGCTCTGTCATTTAAAGTGGCAAAGGGTGTTACCTGCACCAACTTGTGAAGGATTTTCAGCTTTCCTTTTTGCAAGTGAGTAGATCTATTAGCAGTCACTGTTTGAGAGGTACGTAGAGTAGTGGCTTTCTAAGACTGTTCTGAGAAATCTCATTTCTTCTGGCCCAAGGAATGACATATATAGCATTATTTTCTTTTCTTTCATATTTTAAACCAAACTTTTAATGATGAAGAGTATTGTAGCAAGAATACATTTCCTCAGGAAATAGTTATTGGTAAATTTGATCTAAAGCAGCAGACGTGGCATGCTATATATATATATTTTGTGCTGTCATTCGCAATTGGAATTAAGCACTGTCACTGTCAGAAAAAAACACCTCTAAGCCCATTTGCCAGTGACACCAGGCAAAACACTACAAACACAGGTTATTACAATATGAAATGCCCGGATTTGGATAAACATTTTAAAGTCTCATGCTTTGTAGAGCTTTGTCGCAGTTTCTTTCAGGAAAATGATTCGCTTTAATTGTACTGAGATTCTACAAAACTAACTGAATCAGATATCCCTATCACTGCTGAGATTGTCACTTTATTAAGTATTTATTCATAAACAGACTTCATAATTTCCTTATGTATTTTTAGTGTTCAGAGGAGTTCCAGGATTACATCATTCTTTATCTAGTATCCATTTCAATTTGCATCCAGGATTCTCTTTCAAAATAGACTTATGCTATGCGATTCCAATACACTAGAAGACTTGGAAGACACTAGATAGAGTGGTCTTACCCAAAGCAGTAAGACCTCCAAAGACAAAGCATCAGAATGCTTCAATTAACTGAGGGAAAAGAGAAGAATTTTGAAGTTTCAGAAAGTGTCAGAAGGCCAGGACTGTGGAAAGAGATTTCCTTTGGGGATTACATTTGTCACACATTTCAGGGAGGTATGTTACTTTGGCTGAAATAAATTAATGCTTCTCTTTAGTTTCACTTTAAGCATGATTTGAAAAGCTATTTTGTAATTTAACTTATAAATTTGGGCAGACGTTTCCTGAAATTTTCAGCAGTGGCTTTGATGTTCTCACAGATACATCATGCTCATGGGTTAAATTAATTAAAATCCAACAAAGTCAGTGTCAGCAAGGGTGTGTTATGAATGTTTTCTCCTGTCACTCCTGTGCATTATTTCTGTCTCTGTGGTCTTTTAGTACGCTCTTACAAAGGCTTTGTGATAGTCAAAATCCACATAAGTATGGTTTGAACTTAAGTCTAGAGCCAGAATACAAGTCTCTTAAATAGAATTCATTCATTCTTTTGCTCAAATGTTCATATCATTACTTGTGCAAGTTCCTAGGATAGTATTTGCTTAATCTGCAAGTAACATGGTGTTATAAGGTCAAGAACATTTTTGCAGTTACTGTTAATAAGAGTCAGGGATGAGAAAGTGTGTTAATTTCTCAGTTTAATTTCCTTCCTATGTATATATGTGTGTATACATATACATGCATCCCCACACCAGATTTGGCTAATGAGTCTTTCTATAATAATATGGTCAGAGCCAGTAGTTTTTATGCAATTGTAACAGTCATTTTGTCTTCTGAGACCGCTAGCAGTCGTATATTACATATTTAAAGCTAGATGTCTTAAAAATATCAAGAAAAATGTTGTGAAAGTGTTAAACAAGAAATAACTTTTACTGTTTATTGGTCAGACAAATGTTTGCTGGGAAAATAGGTGACATTTAATCAGTGAGTTAGTTCATTGACTTAGAAAATTCTCCGCCCAAGGTTAAATTCCTTGATTCTGCTAGCATACCCCATTCTTGTCAACATCGTCAGCAATGTCAAAAGCAAAGGGAGGGGAGTGAAAAGCTCAGCCAGGGCAGACTGTAGACTTTCGTGGGTCCCAGCGCTCTGGGAAGTGCCACCCAGCATCACATCATTTATTAAATATCAGGTTTTTGTAGATTCTTTTGGAAAGTTTTTTAAATTATTCTTGGAATTTCATCTAGAATACATTATTTGTTATTTCTTTGTGGTTTTGACTATTACATTTGTAGATAACTCATCAGAATTAAATTATGGCTGGTTTTCAAAAACTTGGTAATTCATGCATAATTTTTTTGAAGAGCCTTCATATAGACAACTTCAAAATTTCTTGTGCCCCAAAAATCTTGTGTTTTTTTTTTTTTTTAAGATTTATTATTTGAAAGGTGGAGTTACAGAGGCAGAGAGAGAGAGAGTCCTCCATCCACCAGTCTACTCCCCCAGTGGCCACAACAGTTGGAGCTAGGCCTATCCAAAGCCAGGAGCCTGGAGCTTCTTGCAGGTGTCCCACATGGTTGCAGGGGCCCAAGGACTTGGGCCATCTTCCACTGCTTTCCCAGGGCATAGCAGAGAGCTGGATTGGAAGTGGAACAGCCGGGACTTGAACCAGTGCCCATATGGGTAGTCCATGCCACAGGATGGCTACGCCACGGCACCAACCCCACAACCTTCTTTTAATTCCACTTTCCCATAGACTTCATGTAATACCCTTGTAGCTCTGAATTTTCAATCTTCTCTGTGTATTTTGTCAAACATTTTGTGTGTGTGTGTGTGTGTGTGTGTGTGTGTCTTTGGCCCATGACATTGTTTCTAGAGCACCAGCTCCCACCTTTAGCTTGTCGATATTTCTGTAGGTACTATAGTTTACCTGAGACACATGTTTGTTGCATGATTTTTCAACCTTTGCTAATTTAATTACTAAGCTAGATTTAGTACCATGACATGGTCATCAAAGTTGGTGAAAGTAAAGTGTAGATATAATTTGGTAACCTGTTATGCACAGCCCTTGAGCCAGACATGCTTTTGAATTGAGGAGCTTTTGGATGTAGAAAGATTACACAGTATGCATGCTGTGTACCACGCAGCACTCCCACCGGGGCCGGAGCTGCCTTCCATAATCAAACATTTTGATCTTTCTTCAGCCTATATTTAAATATTCACACTAAGGGAAAATCCAACTAAAAAAGTTGCTTAACCTGAGTCCTGGCTACACTTCGCTGCCAAAGGAGTTTGCATGACACCTGAGGGAAAGCTTGGTTTTCAGAATTTGGGGGACATTGAATTGCAGATGAGAGGTTGCAAAACTATAGTATCCTGTTCTTCCAAATAATAGCTATTTTAAACTAAAAGGTTAGTTCTAAGTGTTAAGTTGGAAATCACTCGTCCTTGTTCTAAATTCAAGGGAGTGACCTTGATTTGACAGCATGTCTCTGCCTAACTCATCATCCTGACTCCTTTTTCTTGTCCTGTTAGACTAAGATTTTCCTGCCTTCGTTTCCATTCTTGCCCAGTGTCTACCTAGCCTCTGCTCTTATTTAGGTGTGCTGAATGTTTGCTCAAACCTTGGCCTGACCATCCCTTGAGTAACTGGTTATGTATCTAGGTGCCTGCTGTTCCCGAGTTGGAACAGCCAGTTCCTTGCCTTCCCACCTTCAGCTCAGCCTCCTTTCTCACACACTAGAGCAGGACATTGTATCTAACACAGTTCATTGACTGAGTTTCATGTCCTGACCAGAACTGGATGTTAGAGGATATAATTTTAACCCAGTCTTCTTATAATATGTTGGATATCCCAGTCAATTTGTTCTATTTTTCCCTTATTACCTTTAGTATACTTAAAACATTATGAATTCTTCTAGATTCTTGCTTACATTCTGGTTCAAAACTGAAGCTCTTTATGCATTTTGTGTTCTTTGATAAATGCTACCAGAGAAGTTGTTAGGATTTCAGAACTTGAATAAGAATAAAGATCATTCAATGTATACCAAGGATTATAACTAGTTAGGTGGTCTTTTGAAATAATCAGTAATCCCAAAGACTTGTTGAAATTAGAAGGCTCAAAATTGTAAAACAAAAAAAATTAAAAATTAATACTTGATTTTTCTCTTAACACTTGGGGTTTAGACAACCATATCCCATCTGAACCAGTTTTGTTGTTGAAATATATGGTTTGAGAAGTTGTTGTGAAATTGTTATTCAAAGAGTCTGAGAAGTAGAGATGAATGTAAAGGGGGAAAATGAAAAAGTTGAGCATTTTCCACACACCTAATCAGGATCAGGCAAACATATTTGTAGAGTAAAGCGTCTTCCTAGTGTGTTTGCAGCCCTGTGACACAGGCAGCATGCCAGGGAACTAAAAATACATTGCCTGGGGAGAGAGAGTGGCTTCTGCTTCTGCACTCACTATTCAGGGAGCTTACTTGCATGTTTCCTGAAAGGGATGGAAAAACTCCTGAACTGCCAAAAGAACTTGTCCCCTTCGCTTCTCACAATTAGCTCTGACTTACAAAATGAGAATATAAGAGGTGGAGACTGTGCTGGGAGCAAGAATAGAAAAGCCCGAGAGCCCTTCCGTGGTGAGGTTTCTGGAGGAGGGTTCTGCATGACCACCTCGGGAGATCCTGTGGGGCTGCAAAGAGAGTGATTTGATTTCCAGTTGGGAAACAAAGCTGCTTTTGCTTTCTACGGCTAAGGTATGGAGTTCTTTGTGCTGTTGAGAGATACAAAGCCCTAAGGTGAGCAAATCTACCACGGGGATGGGCAGAATGTAGAAAGCAACACATCTTCCAACCAGAATGAGGTGTGTTTTGGAGTTCCCCAGACTTGGGTTTCAGGCCTACTTCTGGCACTTGCCAGCCATGAAACCTGTTCATGTGGTACCCAGTGGTTGCCGTGCGTTCTGGGGTGTTCTCAGGAAGCAAGGCCCTTGCCTCCTCTCTTGGAAGCTGGGGAATGGGGCTCCAGGAAAAATACAAGCTTCTGTGAGGGGTGCCTGAGAGGAGGCACTCCCAGACAACTTAGAACTCAGGGAAGAGACAGCTGAAAGCAGAGGCCCCCGGAGCAAGACCAGGGCAACCCTTAGACCCGCCTCCTTGTTGCCATGGAAGATGGCGCCACACTCTGGTCACTGTGACTTCCGAAGCGTGAGGTAGGAGCTGGGGACGGGAGAGGTTGCTTCGTTGCTGGCCCACGGTAGGAAAGGTGCTTGGGAGTGACTCTGGTGACCCAGCATGAGGCCTGCCGTGGAGGCCGGGTGAGCAGGGCTGGCCTCGGGTTCCAGGTACCTGGGAAGCCATCTTCCCTGCCCTCAAGGCACCAGAGGACCTGGCGCCCAGAGGCAGGAGGCGGAGGCGGGTGGAGAACAAGCTGTTCCTCACCCCCAGCTGCCTGCTGGGCCCGGACGGGGAGAGGTGTGGGGCTGTGAGGAGGAGCAGTGGTTGCAGTTTGATTGGGAACTCTAGGCAAGAATGCCCCAAATCCAGAAAAGCGCATAAATGCTAAGTGAGCAGCTGGCTCGATTTTCGCAGTGAGCACAGTCAGGAAGCAGCACCCAAGAGCATGGCCCCCTCTGTGACCCCCTCCAGTCAGCTTCCGCCCCACCTCAGGTTGCTGCTGGCTCCTAACGCCGAAGGTGAGTTTGTCCTGTGTTCAGAGAAGCGGAAACACACGGTGTGTGTTCTGTGTCTCGTTTCTTTCATTCCTCCGCAGCACTAGGCTTGGGGGCTGTACCCATGTTGTTGTGTGCCCGGACCGGGTCTCCCTGGGCTGGCGAGCTGCAGAAAGTTACTGGCGAGTTGGAGAAAGGGCCAAGGTGTGGTTAAGGTTCGGCCCTCCCGCGGGGAAGGGAGTCGGCACAGCAGCCTTGCCGATGAGGTTTAGAAACCCTGGAGCTGCTTCATGTTGCTATCACATGTTAACTCTGCAGAGCAAATTACCACTTCAGTGTTGCTTTTATTCTTTTTTTTTTTTCTTTTGACAGGCAGAGTGGACAGTGAGAGAGAGAGACAGAGAGAAAGGTCTTCCTTTGCCGTTGGTTCACCCTCCAATGGCCGGTCGGTGCACCGCGCTGATCCGAAGGCAGGAGCCAGGTGCTTCTCCTGGTCTCCCATGGGGTGCAGGGCCCAAGCACCTGGGCCATCCTCCACTGCACTCCCGGGCCACAGCAGAGGGCTGGCCTGGAAGAGGGGCAGCCGGGACAGAATCCGGCGCCCCGACCGGGACTAGAACCCGGTGTGCCGGCGCCGCAAAGCGGAGGATTAGCCTAGTGAGCCGCGGCGCCGGCCTGCTTTTATTCTTGAATCGAATAGTCATACAGGTTGAGTATCGGGATACCCTTATCAGATTTCAGATCCTTGTGGATTTCGGACTGTTCGTATACACATAATGAGATAGCTTGGGACTGGGATGCCAGTCTGAACGTGAACTTCTCTCATGTTTCATACATACTTTATCCAGATAGCCTGAAGGTAAGTTTGTACAATATTTCTAAGAATGTTGTGCGTGGTGTGGAATTTACCACTTGTGGCATCTGGTCAGCTCTCTTTCAGATTGTAGATTTTAGATGACTTTGGATATCCGCTGCTTGACTTAGGGCTGCTGGGCCTGTGTTACGTTCAGGAGACTCAGGTCGGTCCCTTGCTGGTAGAGCAACAGGAGCAAAGCCACCCTGTCGATGTGCTTCTTCCATCCATCACGGTGCTGAGTTACTGCCAGTCGTGAGTAAAGACAGCTCCTAGCCTGCGTTCGCTGCCAAGACGATCGGGCAGGAGGGTAACGAGCCTCAAGCACACTGCATCTTGAATGGGATGGAGATGCACTAGAGGAAAACCAAGGCTGACTAATTGAGGGTTATATGCAAATATTATCTCATCATTGGCAGCTTACGCAAATTAAAAACATCCCAAGAGATTTAAAAATAGTCCACTCATCACTTTTTAACTGACTCGGGAACAAATGGAGATATAAACACAGTATATGTTCATGTGAAAAAGTTTTTTTTATTTGTTTTTCTTTGTTATAAAAGCATTACCGATTTGTATCAGGAGTAGGGAATCTCAAATGATTTCATCTATTTTTTTTTTTTTTACCTTTTATTTTGGAATTCGTTTCGACCAACAGAAAGGTTACAGGAATGGTACCAACAATTCCCAGTTCTCTTTGCTCAGTCACGTTTAGCCTAAACCCAGTCACGTTTAGCCTGCTGTCCTAATGACAGCCTTGATAGCAAAAGGATCTCATCGAGGCTCAGGTGTTGCCTTTAGATGCTGTGTCTTGCCAATCCCCTTCAACCTGGACCAGTTCCCCAGTGTTTCCTTGAACTGGCTACAGGCCAGTTATTTTGTACAATGGCTGGTGCACGGTGTCCTCATGATCACATTTAGGTTATGCATTTGGGGCAGGAATCTCACAGAAGCAGTGGCGTGTTCTTCTCACTGTGTTCCCTTTATTGGCACATAATGTCACTTGTGGCATTCATCAGATGACACACGGGGCCAAGTTGTTCCAGAATTGCTGATGTGAACTGTGATCACCTGGGTAAAGTGGTTTCTACCATCGTGTTCCACTGTAAAATTATCCCTGTTCCCCATATAACTAGTGATTTTCTGGGGAGATAAGCTGAGGCTAGCTCTACTATTTCTTCTACATTTCTTTCTTTTTTAAATTTTATTTGACAGGTACAGTTACAGAGAGAGAGAAGGAGATATCTCCCATATGCTGGTTCACTCCCCAAATGACCACATTAGCAGGGGTTGAGCCAGGCTGAAGCCAGGAGCTTCATCTGAATCTCCCATGGGGGTGCAGGGGCCCAAGGTCTTGGGTGATCCTCTAATGCTTTCTTAGGCCATTAGCAGGAAGGTGGCTCAGAAGTGGAGCAGCCAGGACTCGAACCAGTGCGCATAATGGGTGCTGGTGTCATAAGTGGTAGCTTAGCCCATTACACCACAACAGCTCTTATTTCTTCTACATTTCCAAGATGGCATTCCATTATGGGAAAGTGTTTTCTCTTCACTATGTTTAGACCTTTATTCATGTCACTGAGTAGAAGATGGCCCAAGTCCTTGGGCCCCTGCACCCACATGGGAGACCTAGAAGAAGCTCCTGGCTTTGGATTGGCGCAGATCTGGCCATTGCAGCCAATTGGGGAGTGAACCAGTGGATGGAAAACCTCTCTCTCTCTCTCTCTCTCTATCTCTGCGCCTCTCCTTCTCTCTCTGTGTAACTCTGACTTTCAAATAAATCTTTTAAAAAATATCAGTCCAATTCTTTGGAACTTATTCTAGCTTTTCTCATTTTGATAACCCAAATGGTTTCAGAGGTACAGTAAGTTCCAACATACAAAAAATGTTTATTGAAGTGTTTATAACCTTGTTTCTCTTCCTTGAGGCCTTGAATTATTTCACTTTCACACAATCCCATCTTCGGTGGTATTTTGTTATGCCAAATTTGCAGGTCTGGGAAACCAAAGTTTTCAGCACCATTAGACTCATCTAGAAGTGGTCGCTTCAGAGCAGTGCCTTGTGTTAAATCCAGACTGCATTATATTCTAGCCCATGTATGAAAAGCACAGCCATGATTTGGAAAATGTCCACATTTTGCAAACTAGAATAGATTTTCCTGCAAAACAACTGATTGCCCGTTGGCATGTTTAATAGAGGTTTACTTCTTAAATGCTCATTTTAAAAAAAGATTTATTTATTTGAAAGAGTTAAAGAGAAAGAAGGAAAGACAGGGAGAGAGAGTGTGGGGAGCAACTGGGAGCAACTCGGACTAGACTAAGTTACTGGAATTAAGACTTATTCTATGCATCTGCTCTCCCACAATATGGCGCTGGGAGAGGAGAAAACAGCTTCTACACAGCTGCCTCCAGTTCAACCAATAAACTGTAGGACCTGCTCCTGATTGGAGGAGAGCAGCGTACTCGGCGTGTGGGTAGCAGAGTTGGGATTGGTGGAAGAGGACTATAAAGGAGGAGAGAGACAACATGCACGAGAAACATCTAAGGGGAACATCTATCTGAAGGAACACCTGTGCAGCCCCCGAGAGAGCCAGCCGGTGGTGTGCCGCTCCCCTGTGGAAGTGGGGAAAGTGGCCAGGGGGAACCGCCCTTCCACGGAGGTGGAAGGGACAGTAGCCAACCCGGGAAGAACCAGCAGCAAACCCGGGAAGGGCCGAGCAGACAAAAGAACAACGCAGGGTCCTGTGTCGTTCCTCCACGAAGACGGGGAGCGACAAGAGAGAGAGGAAGAGAGAGAGGGGGAGATCTATTTTCCATCCACTGGTTTACTACCCAGATGTCCACAAAGGCCAGGGCTGGGGTAGGCCAAAGCCAGGAGCCCAGAGCTTCCTCCAGGTCTCACATGTCGGTGCAGGAGACTAAGAACTTGGGCCATCTTCTGCCACTTCCCAGGCCATTAGCAGGGAGCTGGATCAGAAGTGGAACAGCCAGGACACAAACAGGCACTCATATAGGATGCCAGTGCTGCAGGCAGCAGCTTAACCCGTTATGCTATGACATTGGCCCTTTAAATGCTCATTTAAGCTGGTTGTTCTTGGTTATAGATAAGCAATTATAAGAAAAAGACACTCGATGGTTGTTTCCAGGCTGTTCCTGGAGTACTGTCCTATCACGTCTCTACCCATGAATCATAAATGGTCTCACGCACCTGACATCGTGGATGGATTTTATTGGCCTACTTAGAGATGAAAGCACTTACCAAATACTAGACGGCCACATTCCCGTTCTCTAGATAAATACATTGAGGTTCAAATGAGTTGGACAGCTTGCTGATTTGAACGGAGTGTGTGGTCAAGGCGGGCCTTGAACCTAGACAGTCGGGCTCCACTGAGCTCATGCTCAGCCATCACACTAAACTTCCTACAACAAGGTGGCATAAGGAAAAATTTTGGAGGATTATGTCATCTGGAAACTGATATTTGCAGTACAGTAGATACAAGTCATTATGAGACAGTTCCCAAAGGAATTTCAGCAAAGACCATTTTCCTGGTCCCTCAGAGTCTCCTTCGTAGCACACAGGCTACTGAGCCTTTGCTGTGTGGGTGGGAGGCCAGGGAAGGATGAAAATGTGGCAGCTCATCGACCTGTTTTGTTCGTCCTTTTGCCTTACTTGGAGCTATTGGCATCACTGGGCACTATTTGGACTAAATCTATTGCTAAGTCAGATTGACTGCCCCTCTGCACATACCACCACACTAATGGACTTAGGTTCAGTAGCTTGTCACCCTGAAAGTGGCTGATGAGAGAGCCTCATGCAGGTACCTGTTTCTCTCCTCTTCCCCCAGCTTCTTCTCACAGTGGCTGGGGAGCAGGATGGGGCTGCAGGAAGAAGTGTCCAGACCTTGACCCTGAACTTGATTTGTGTTTCAGACTGCTGGGCTGATCGATCCCCACTTCATGAAGCTGCGGCCCAGGGGCGCTTACTGGCCCTTAAAACTTTAATTGCACAAGTAAGTAAACGGAAGACTTGACTCACGGTGCTTGTGCTGTAATGAAGCATCACTCTGTGTTGGTTGCGGGGGCAGCAGAGGTCTGGCTGGCCCCCTCTGTCTCCTAGCACTGCCGTTCTAGGCGTCTGCGTGCTCCTTTGCCTCGCTGTAGCTTTCTTCTCCCTCTCCTCCCCCAGCGCACTGCCTCATTTCCTACCCGCTCCCCTCCCTTCCTTTCTGGAGCTTCCTTCATGGGAAGTTTGCCTGGGAGGCTGGATGCACGATGCCCTGCAATGCATGTTGCACTAACTCCCGCAGTGTGTGTGAAGCCACGACAGTGCCGCAGCTGCACTCAGCAGCTGGCACTGCGTAACAGAGCCCTTCAAAGCGTAGTGGCTGAAAACAAGAAGCAGAGTCTCAAGGTTTGTGTGGGCTGAGCAGCAGCTTAGCTGGGTGGTGGCGGCTCAGCCACAGCTGCAGGCGTCTCACGACTCAAGTGCGCAAGGACCTCCTTTCCAACTCACTCAAGCGGTTGTTGGCAAACCCCGATTCCTGGCCACAGGGGCCTCTTCCAGAGCTGAGTCATGACAGGCAGCTGGCTTCCCCCAGAGAGAGTGCGAGAGAGGGTCTACGAAGGAAGTGACAGGTTTTGAAAAATCTGATCTCTGAAGCGGTGTCTCGTCACTTGTGCCGTGTTCTACCCACTCAATGTGAGTCAGTAAGTGCGGTTCACGCTGAAAGGGAAGGCAGTTTTCAAGAGAGCCCGAACCAGGAAGCAGGGGTCACTGGGTGCCATCTTGGAGGCTGCCGACCCCCATGATGCTCTAGTTCAAGCACAAGCGTTACAGTCGGTTAACACATGGATACATCTTACTCCTGGGGAAGATTTATGAAAGTCTTAGTTATTAAGGCTACTTTGTTTTTATGACTGTATCCTCAGCACCTTGGGCAAGGAGTGGTGGCCTGGTAAATATTTGTGAAATGGATGAAGGAAACTGTACACGCTCCATTTGCTTTGTTTACTTTAGAATCTACATGTGTACAGAGGAGGTGAGTCATTATGTCATTTTCTCACATTCTAGCTATCACCTGGCTTCCTTACCGTGTTGAATTGAAACAGCTGGGTGCCTTATCGTTTTGCACATGGCTGCTGCTTTTTTTTTTAAACTTTCTGCTCTATAGTTGGTCACTTCTTAAGAAAGTAGAGGCAAAAGGAAAACAATGATCAAATGGACTTTGCACCTGATTTTATCATTTGCTGATTTATTTTAAACACTTTGCATTTCATCTGATTTCATGACTTTTTAATATGTAACATATTCACCCAGTTCAAAAATCAAAATGTTACGAAAAAAGTACACAATGAAAAGTCTGGCACCTGCATCCTTCCTCTCAGCCTCCCACCTCGAGATTGGTTTTACAACTATTTTAAAATAAAGTTCTTGTTTCAGGACGATTTTAAAGTGCCGTTGCAAAGATAGTACAGGGAGTTCCCATGTAACCTATACCCAACTCCCCCTATGTTAGCTTCCTACAGAGCCATGGTGCATCAGTCAAAAGTTAAGAAGTTAGGCCGGCACCACGGCTCACTAGGCTAATCCTCCGCCTTATGGCACCAGCACACCGGGTTCTAGTCCCGGTCGGGGCGCTGGATTCTGTCCCGGTTGCCCCTCTTCCAGGCCAGCTCTCTGCTGTGGCCAGGGAGTGCAGTGGAGGATGGCCCAAGTACTTGAGCCCTGTACCCCATGGGAGACCAGGATAAGTACCTGGCTCCTGCCATCGGATCAGTGCGCTGCGCTGGCCGCGGCAGCCATTGGAGGGTGAACCAACGGTAAAGGAAGACCTTTCTCTCTGTCTCTCTCTCTCACTGTCCACTCTGCCTGTCAAAAAAAAAAAAAAAAAAAAAAAGTAAGAAGTTAGCTCTAACATTGGTGCAATACCATTAATTTCTCTGTGGGCTATTGGGATTTCACCCGTTTTCCCTCTGGTGTACTTTTCTGTCCCAAGGGCCAATCCAGGATGCTCATGTTGCATTTAGCCCTTCTTTATTCTTAGTTTTTCCGAAGCATGTTAGCTTCAACAGGGTGATGAAATGGAGCCGTCCTAACTTGCTCTTGCTCCTGGATGTCATGCCGCCCCGCTGTCACTGGCCCTACCTGGAATCTGAACTTTCTGTGTCTCCATCATCTCGTGCAATTGCAGTAACTGGCTTCGGATGACCTTGCAGGCCTGTCCAGCGTTACAGTCCTCCAAACTCCAAAGCTTCTGAGGTTCTGCCCCCATGCGAGTGTTTTCCTAAGCACACTCCTGCCACCTTGTGGACAAGCCTGTTGTTTATCTTGTTTTCTTAGAAGGCACACCTCCACAGGCAAAAGGAGCAGGAAAAGTCTTTCCTAGATATATTAGACACAGGATTTGCAATATGTAGCGCAGCTCTACAACCCAGACATCCTGCTCAGGAGATGCAAATGGGCAGGACACAGCAGGCACAGGCATCAGGACGAAGGGACAGACAGTGGCGGGGGTGGGTATCAGCTGCTGGCCACAGCCGAAGACCTGGCAGGGGACGGTGTGTATGTAGGTTAGGGTTTGGGGTTCAGGATCTTGGCACTTGGTTTTGGAAGCTTTCAGCAGCTCAGTTACAATGCAGGGAACCAAAAGCAGGGCTCATCCGGGAAGGACAGACCAGGGACCTAAATCCCTTTGTGGATAGAAAGAGGAAGAGTGGGGAAATGGTCAGAGCCAAGTTGTGAAAGTCAAGGTATGAAGCCAGAGTCGTCTAGCAGCTAGGCTGACCTCACCATCTGTCATGGCGTTCTGGGTGAGGAAGGCAGTACGGGGAGGGGGCACGTGCTAGGACAGTGCAGTGACGTTCATACCTGGGAAAAGACATGATGGGGTTCAGAGAAGCCGCGACTGTGATGAGTGGTCTGGTCGGTCACGTCCCAGGGCCGGGGCCAGCACGGCCATCCTGGCACCTCGGTCTACTTTGCTGTCTGCTCCCCAGTCAGCAGTCATCCTTCTGTTCCAGACCCGTGTCTACCTTCTCTTCTTCTCTGGCTCCGATGCTTATGCGTCATCTCACTGCTGTTCACACCCGCAGCAGCCCCCTTCCGGTCTGGCTGGGACTCATGGAGCCGTCTCCCCAGCTCTGCTTGCTTCTGTCTCACATTCTTGCCCCTGCAGTCAACGCTCCGGGCTGCGACCTGGGTGTCTCTCCTAAACCAGCACACCTGTTGGCTCCGGGCCCCTGGAAGCCTAACATGCACAGGGGCCTCATTCCCAGAAGACAAGCACTTTCTTTCTTCTTCGGCCCCCATTAGGACTCTGTCGGATCCACGCAGGCAGCTGGGGCCTGCAGCGGCGTGTTCCGTCCCCTTCTAATGGTCCACCCTTTCTTTGCCTTCCCGACCCGAAGCCTTTTATGCTTCAAGCTTTGGTTAAAGGCTAACTCATTTGTGACGTTTCTTGTGCCGCAAGCCAGATTCAAGAATCCACAGTGCTCCCACTTAAATTCGAATGTGCTTCTGGTATCCAGATCTTCTTGCTGTCTGCTTTCTTCATTGCTGCCTCCCTGCTTGGCCTTTGGAGAAGAGCGACTTGTGTCCTGCGTTTTGACAATCCAGGCCCTAGTACATAAGCCTGTGTTGCATAATGAATTTGAGGCTCCCACACTGTGTTTAGGCTCCCCCGGCAAGACCTCTCCTCCTGTCCCCCAGGCATGGAAAACCCCTCAAATATGCCGAACAGCACGGCTTTCACCGCTGTCCCAATGGCGGCGTTTAACCCTCTTCCTTCCAAATTGCAGGGCGTCAACGTCAACCTCGTGACAATTAACCGGGTCTCTTCCCTCCATGAGGCGTGTCTTGGCGGTCACGTGGCCTGTGCGAAAGCCTTATTGGAAAATGGTGCACACGTGAGTACCACCCCTGACCATTTGTGAACAAACTTTCAGTTCATCTTTATTGGAAATCATTGAAGAGAACAAGGTTGAAAGGAACCATAAGAAACACTCTTAATTCAACACCTAAACCAGCAACAATTTCTGTTGAGCAAAATTATCAAGTTCAGTGAGCTTTTAGTAAATAACACATTGAAAAAACTCAATCTTATTTTTAACTTCCGTGCTGACCTCTTCAAAGAGGGACTGAGGTGCTCCCTTACAGTACAGATATCAAAGTAAACTACAGAACCAACACCGCAAAATCCCAGTGACACTCATATTTCATTGCCAGATATTGCTCTGTTACTAATTCTGCCATTTAGTCCAGTCCTTGACTGCTTTGTTTTTATCAGATGCAGCGTCTTTAAGCACCTGATGGTTTCCTTTGCATTGGGTTCTGCGTGTGGAACTGAATGGAGAAATCTCCTTGCGCAAACTGATTTTCCTGACGTCACCGCGGTCAGGCGTTTGTCAGGTGGCGCTCCTCTGCTGGGGTTCCCTCTCGGCTCCTGGGTGACCGTGAGGGTGAGGCTGTGTGACGGCCACTTCCTGTCCATCTAGATGACTGCAGTCACAGGCAGATTGCTGGCAGGAAATGGGGAACAGTGGCGGGTCAGAGAGGAGGCGTTTTATTGGAGACGAAAAGAACGAGGTGTGTTCCCTGTCTGGCAGTTTTGTAAGGGAACATCCGATATGTTTGTATCGAACCACTTGATATTTCAACCAGAATGCTAAAAGGAGACAGAGAAAGCTGGTCAGTGAGTAGGCGGGTTCCCATAACTGGGAACCTCCTGGCACCTCAACCTCCACGCATCTGAAACTGTGCTTATCATGTTCTTCCCTGTGGGACCTGCTCCTCCTCTTGTTTTCTCACTCTCGGAGACTAGGTGAGACAGTCTCCTGGCCTCGCTGGCCCTCAGCCTGGGAGTCATCCTGTTTCTGCCATCTCTCCATCCAATAAATCACAACTCCATAAGCCTTTCTTACTGTGTCGAAATCACCTCTCTCTGTTTTGGCCTTACGTAACAGAATCCAACCTAACCTACGCAAGGAGAAGCGGTCATCTTGCCTTTGTTTTCCATGTAGTAGGTGCTCAATAAATGTTTGCTGAAATGAACAAGGAAAGAAATTGTTCTTGTCTGTCACTGCCATCTTTCCAATTTAGTGGAGGTTTTATTGGAACCCTGGAGACAATTTTTTTTTTGTTTCTGAAGGAAGAAAATTTATAATCCTGATTATCCTAAGCATCTGTCTTTAGTGGTTGAGGCAAAACCGTGTGACATAAAGCCCTTATTTCAAGCATATCAGAGCTGCCCCATCAGAATATCTTGGTCCCCTGATGTTCTCTCCAATCTGTTGCTGATGCCCCAAGATGCCTCCCATAACCCTGGAAGTTGCCGAGGATGGTTGGAGATACCGTGTTGATGGCTGCTTTCCATGTGCCTTTGAGTTGCATGATCTCTTTAGCAGTCACAGCTGGCATATGCAATTTATATGAATTATGGTAGACCGGATAAAAAACATATGGCAAGAAAGACATTAGGACTGTGTAGAGTTGCTGAGGAGATGTTCAGCCAGGGACCATAAGCGAGCTGAATCACGCAACTCCGTGTAAATGCAAAATGGCAATAATTGTTGTTGCAAATGTTAATTAAGTGCTCACTGGGCAATGTTCTAAGTGTTTAACATATAGTAACTCACTTGACGCACACAGTGACCTTGTGAGGCGTCATAATACTGTAACAAGGCAGAGTTTCCTCCCTCATTCACCAGGCCGATGCACAGGAATACACACGTGGAGATGGTGAGAATGGAATAGCAAATCCTCTGTGCCTCTCTTTGCCCATTACTAGGTCAATGGAGTGACGGTTCATGGAGCCACGCCCCTCTTCAACGCTTGTTGCAGTGGCAGTGCGGCATGTGTCAACGTGCTGCTGGAGTTCGGAGCCAAGGCCCAGCTCGAGCTGCACCTGGCTTCACCCATCCATGAGGCAGTGAAGAGAGGTAAATGAGCCGCCACGATGCACAGCAGGCACTATGGGCTCACTCCACTATGCTTGGATCAGACTAGCGTGAGTCCTGCCAGGGCTGCCCGGGTCCCCCTCACCCTTCCAGTACAATTGGCTTAGAAATCTCACAGTGGGGGCCTCCCCCTGTGGTGCCAGTTCATGTCCCAGCTGCTCCTCTTCCAATCCAGCTCCCTGCTACTGCGCCTGGGAAAGCAGAAGATGGCCCCAGTGCTAGAGCCCCTGCACCCACATGGGAGACCCAGAGGGAGCTCCTGGCTCCTGGCTTTGGATTGGCGCAGCTCCGGCCATTGCGGCCATTTAGGGAGTGAACCAGCAGAGGGAAGATTCTCTCCCCACCCCCATCCCTCTCTCTCTCTTCTCTATCCTTCTCTCTCCTCTCTGTAACTCTGCCTTTCAGATAAATAAATCAATCTTTTTTAAAAAAAAAAAACCACAGCAATCATTTGAATTTGCCTCGATCTTATGAAACAGACCTTACAGCCTGGGAAGTCTTGAGTCTGAGATGTCCCACCGCCCAAGCAGTCTCTCAGCAGGCTTTCCTGAGCCTCGTCGCTGGTGTTTCAGTGGCAGCTGGTGCAGCCAAGGCAGTGATTGTGACTTCCATGCGTTGTGCTGTGCAGGTGTCTCCTTCCTTAGTACAGAAAAGCAGGGCATTCCCCCAAGCCCATAAAGCACCAGCCGCTAACATAGAATTAATTCATGAACGCGTCTGAGAGCCGAAGCTGATACTATCTCCGAATAGTAAAGATGAACTTCCCGACTTCTAGGTGGCAGTTATTAAAACAAAATTGCCAATTTAAAAAGGCACTGGAAACTAGACTCCCAGGTTGCTAGTTGGTTTAGAAAGGAAGGAAAAGAGTAAGTTTAAGGAATCTAAGAAGCATATGCATAGACAAGACAGGAACAAGATGCCTTTGCAAGGACAAGGTACAGCAGGTGTTTGGCGTAGCAGCTCCGATGCTGCTTAGAAAGCCCACGTCCCGTATGGGAGCGCCTGTGCTGCACCTCGGGCTCCACTCCTGACACCAGCTTCCTGCTAATGCAGACTCTTTGAGGCAGCAGGCGATGGCTCAAGTCATTGAATTCCTGCTTCCCATGTGGGAGACCTGGAATAAGTTTCAGGTTCCTGGCTCTGGCCCTGACCCAGAGCCAGTCACTGAGGTCATTTGGGGAGTGAGCCAGCAGATGGGAGCTCGCTCATTCTCTCTGCCTCCCAAATAAATAAAACAATTTTTTTCAAAGCTTTTTTTTTTTTTTAAGAGAGGACAATGCCGTTTGTCAAAGGTCAAACACAAAGAGCAACATTTTGGTGATAACTACAAGTGGAGTTGTTTTCTTATATCAAGATGAAAAATACACTGATCTTTGCTGGTGTAAGTGGGGATAAAGGTCTTTATTTCAAGAGGCAATAGGGAAAAATTCTCCCCAGGTTAATAAAGATGTTACTTGGTAAATTTTTTCCAGTAGATTACTTTAAATGCAACCAAAGACTCAAATTTCAATGTACTTATCTTTCATGTCCTAAATGTATTTATTGATTCATAATAGATATTGGTCATTTCCCAAACAAGTCCTTTAAGTTATAGAGTAATGAACTACTTTGGAAATGATATAAAAGTCTTTTTCAAATTTTAAATAATGATTTCAGTAAAACTTAATGCTATTTGCATTTCCACCCAAATGTTTAAAAATGGATAAATGTGAGGAACAGTTTGACTTACTTAAGTAATCCTGTAGTACTTGGATGACTATATGGAGCTTTTGGTATCTCTGTGCCTATAAAACATGCATGCTTATTAACTATAAACACAGTTTGTGCATGTCTACATTTTCTTCTGTGTTGTAAAATCATGTTAAGGACTAATATCCACAGAATGGAAGAATTATTAGCAATTCATTATTTTAACTACTGTTACATGAGGAGTTTTCAAAAGTTCATGGAAAAGGCATGTTATGAAAAAAAACTATGCCTGGATTTCAAAAGTTTTTGCATGAAAATAAATTTTTTACCTTGGTTTCCATGAACTTTGTGAAGTGCCCTTGTATTAGTACTAGCCACTTAACTTTCTTTGTTTTTTAAAAGATTTATTTATTTTACTTGAAAGTCAGAGTTACACAGAGAGAGAAAGAAAGGCAGAGAGAGAGAGAGAGGTCTTCCATCCGCTGGTTCACTCCCCAATTGGCCGCAATGGCTGGAGCTGCACCGATCTGAAGCCAGGAGCCAGGAGCTTCCCGGTCTCCCACATGGGTGCAGGGGCCCAAGGACTTGGGCCATCTTCTACTGCTTTCCCAGGCCATAGCAGAGAGCTGGATCAGAAGAGGAGCAGCTGGGTCTTGAACTGGCGCCCATATGGGATGCCAGTGCTTCAGGCCAGGGCTTTAACCCGCTGCACCACAGCTCTGGCCCCAGCCACTTAACTTTCATGGAGTTATTTTTAAAGCTTCATGAGAATGCTTAAATTTAGCTCAAATTAGTTTTTTCTTGTTAAAAAATACAACACTGTTTCAAAAATATTTATTACATGCTCCATATTTCTCAGGCAGTTTTCAGTACTGATTGGACATTACTTCTGAAATATTACAGTTTTTTTCTTTTCCACTGTATTTGAAAGGCTAAGAGACAGAGACAGACAAGAGGGACATCTTCCATCTGTTGGTTCACTCCCCAAATGACTGCAACAGCCTGGGCTGGGCCAGGGCAAAAGCAGGAGCCCACAACTCAATCTGGGACTCCCATGGGTGACCCAAGTACTTGAGCCATCACCCGCTGCCTCCCAGCGTGTGTGTGAGTAGGAAGCTGCATCGGGAGCACAGCCTGCACTCCAAGCCAGGCACTCAGACAGGAGCTGTGGGCGTCCCAAGCAGCATGCCCACCACTGCGCCAAATGCCGACCCCTGGGGTCTTAAGCTTGAAACCTCTGTGAGCAACCTGGGTCACGGTCCGAGTCAATACCTTGAGATATTGGTGCTATAATCCAGGTATACTATTTACTCAATGTGAAAAAATGATTAGAATCTACAAAATCCTGGGTTGTATGTTTTGATGCTTACTTACATTGAGAATTCATGATAAATCCTGTAGGCATAAGATGGAGCTTACTTTCATGTTATCTATACAGAAAATGTTTGTTAGATTTAAGGGAACATTTAAATCTTCCAAGCTCCCATCAATATCTCAGAGGCATTCCCTCCTGAACCAATCATTCATGTACAAAGGAGAATGTTTGCTAGCATAGTCCTTCTTAGCCACTCAATATGAACGCGTGTTTAAATATATTCTAAACCTAGCCATTTTAGTCATTCTTACATGTGGTCCAGGCTAACCAAAATAAGGTTGCAAGGCATACACCCGATCTCACATGCGTAGGGCAAGAAGAGAAGATGTTTGTAATGGACAGGAAAGGGGGCTGGGCCTTGATTTTGGGCACTGGGTTTTCAGGGTAATAATAGGGTGAATTGTTTCCACCTGTGGGTCCTATAGCCTCCATCTGTGAAGTGGTAGCTTCATTCTAGAAAGTGTTTTCAACTGTGCTCCTTGGAGCACGGAGTCGGAGTTCTCTCAGGAGCTGAACGAAGGTGTTCAAGTGGGAAAGTCACGGGCATGCTCCTCCTCTTAGTGATTTTTACTTTGGGGATTTCTACCTAAGCATTCCAAAAGAAAACAAGAAACAACTTTTTCCGACTACAAAAAGAGATTTGGGTATTTTTAAAGCTCGTTTCAGATAAGCAGCCCTGTAGTTCTATGAAAACCCAATGTGTGCCTTCCTTGAATGAGATTATTTTCTGTCCTATCAGGTCACAGAGAGTGCATGGAGATTCTGCTGGCAAATAATGTTAACATTGACCAAGAGGTGCCTCAGCTGGGAACACCCCTGTATGTAGCCTGCACTTACCAGAGGGTAGACTGTGTGAAGAAGCTTCTGGAATTAGGTAATTTCCACAGCCTCTTCATGAGAAGAACTTGCTAGCCGTCTTGGTTGTCTTTGGCTTCAAAGATGAAGTTCTTGTTGGGCTGGAAAAATTCTGATAGCATTTATTGGTTGAGCACTGGCAACAGAACTTGTGCAGAGAAATGAGTACTTTTAATTTTCAGTCCTGCTTCCTTTGATGTTGGCTCCATTTACCTGCTGTGGCTGTCCGTAGTAGTCTCAGGATGACTGTCAGCCACACCTGTGCTTGTAACCCTCCTCATCCATACATAACAGCATTGGCTCTTTTTGAGTCACGTGCCCACCTATGACCCAATCACATTGGCCAAGGGAATACAGTACACTGATTGGCTTAGGCCTGCATTCTGTCTTCCCTGAAGTCATCAGGCATCTCTAGTAACACACGACTGAGACTCCTAAGAGGGCGGTTCCTGGGAGAGAAATATAGGTGTGATTACCAGGAAGATGCCAGATGGTAAAAACAACAGACATTTGCCTCCAGCTTTTTACACCTGTCCTGCTACGTTATTTTGTCATATTTTAATTCTAAAAGGCACAGATAGAAACCAAGAGTCCAGGAAAGGTAAACTGTCTTGAAATTATTATTTGGTAAAAGAATCAGCAATCTTAGCTACTGCCATAAAAGTGGAGGTTGTAGTAAGAATCTTTAGTTCAGAATTCTTATCTCCAAGAAGGTTTTTATCTTTCCTATTCCCTTTCATTTACTGTTCTCTATAAGTTCAAAAATCTTTTTGAGGGGCCAGCATTGTGGTGTAGTGGGTAAAGCATCTGCCTACAATGCTGGCATCCCATATGGGTGCCAGTTCGTGTCCTGGCTGCTCCACTTCTGATCCAGCTCCCTGCTAATGGCCTGGGAAAGCAGCCTAGGATGGCCCAAATGTTTGGGCCCCTGAACCCACGTGGGAGACCCAGATGAGGCTCTTGGCTTTAGCCTGGCCCAGCCCTGGCTGGGGAGTGAACTAATTGAATGGAAGATTTCTCTGTCTCTGTCTCTCCCCCTCTCTCTGGAACTCTGACTTTCAAATAAATAAATAAATACATCCTAAAAAATCTTTTTGAGCCCAAATAATATAAATACTAAATAAATTTAGCTTTATCTTTTGCCCCCAAAATCCAAAATAATGACGTAACAGGAGCTTCAGATATTTTATTTTGTGTGCCATACAATACATATGGGAAAGCAGTAATTAAAATGATTAAAGATGTCTAACTTCACTTTTCTCACCAAAACATTTTGAGACAGTCTTAGTAGGCTTAAACAATATATTTTCTAAGATTTGTCAAATATGAGGGTACATCAAAAAGTCCAAGAAAATGCAATGAAAGAATAAGCTGGTGCAAAAAAAGATTTCAAACCATGCGTAGTTTTTTTTTCATGATTTGCATTTGCCATGTTTTTTTTTTAAAGATTTATTTATTTATATGAAAGAGTTACACACACACAGAGAGAGAGAGAGAGAGAGAGAGAGAGAGGGAGAGGTCTTCCATCTGCTGGTTCACTCCCCAGTTGGCTGCAATGGCTGGAGCTGCGCTGATCTGAAACCAGGAGCCAGGAGCTTCTTCCAGGTCTCCCAAGTGGGTGCAGGGGCCCAAGAACTTGGGCCATCCTCCACTGCTTTCCCAGGCCACAGCAGAGAGCTAGACTGCAAGTGGAGCAGCTGGGACTCGATCTGGCACCCATATGAGATGCTGGTGCTGCAGGCGGCGGCTTTACCCGCTACGGCACTGTGCCCGCCCCTTGCCATGATTTTTTGAAGACCTCTCCTGTGCATGAGTTTAAAATTTTTTTGCACCAATAAACTCATCTTTCAATCCCATTTTTCATGAACTTAAAAAAAACATATTGGCAGTTAAGATGTCTTAATGTATGATAACTATGTTTTAGGCTCATTGTGTTTTACATTACCACTTGGTGTTGAATTATGGCTGTCTGCTTTATTTAAGGAGCCAGTGTTGACCATGGCCAATGGCTGGACACGCCCCTCCATGCTGCGGCACGGCAGTCCAATGTGGAGGTCATCCACCTGCTAACTGACTACGGGGCTAATGTGAAACTCAGAAACGCACAGGGCAACAGTGCACTCGATCTGGCAGCTCCAAAAAGCGGTGTGGAGCAGGCACTCCTGCTCCGTGAAGGTAAGAAGCGCTCTTGCGCCTGCATCTCTTCCGTAAGTACACTGCCAGCTCCCTCCTGTCTCATCCTAAGGTCTTCCTTTTCTCTTTTACACGGGGTGGTTGCTATCGTAGGAAGTGGCTAGTCGTGACGTCACTGAGATATCTTCTAGGAGATGGCATGCTGTGGTTATTCACTTATAACTAAAGGGCGTTCGCGTACACTGGATTGTAGCTGTGTGCTTTCCTTAATGGGGAGATAATCACACACCTTGGTTTCCCCCTGACGAGGGTGAACGGCCATGTCTATTCTGGCCTAAGCACATGAATGAGCAAACCATAACTCTTCTTCACAAAGCTGGGAGGTAATGGACAGAGTACGCGTAAGGAAACACCAGGGAATTTGTAGAAAAATGGAATGGAGAGATAAGGATGTGTTGGTGCAAAAAAAAAATTGAAATTCATGCATGTGAGAGATCTTCAAAAACTTCATGGAAATTGCATTTTATGAAAAAATTATGCATGGACTTCCAACTTTTTTGCACCAAAATAAACTTACTTTTTCATTCACTTTTTCCCTGGACTTTTTTGAAATTCCCTTATAGCTTAGAAATACAACCAAATGGGGGAGATTGCTTGCTTGTTCTTCAGATCCAAGAGGAGGTTGGTCTGCATTCTGCATTGCCTCACTCCCATGTCCACCATGGGCAGTAAGAGCACCTGTAGGTGCCAGAGGAGAAACATGGAGCTTCCAAAGTTTCATATCCCAAATTCAGAAGAGAACCATGTCATATCCATACAGTAAGAGGTTTTCTGGGCACACACTGATCATTTGTGTGCTCAGGAGAGGATCAGAGATAATTAGTCAGCTTTCCATGTGCCAGGCACTGAGTGAGATTTGAAACAGAGTAATCTCACTGCATTCCTAAATTTTATAGTAGCTGGTGTTTATGCCAGCCCCAAAAGGGAAAAGTGAAGCATTCTGGCTTGCTGAGGATCACAGAGCAACTAAGAAGTACCCGTAGGAGTCTAACCAAGCCCTCTAACCCCAGCACTTGCGCTTTCACTATGATGGGGTCCCAGTCCTGAGCCTTCTGAAGCGACTTCTGCTGGGGAGGAGGGTCATTGCCCTCCCGGTTTCATTTTGTGAAACCACCTCCTACCCCCATCTTCCACAGCTTCCATCCACTGGTTCACTCCCCACATGACCACAACAGCCGGAGCTGAGCCGATCTGACGCCAGGAGCCAGGAACTTCTTCTGCATCTCCAATACGGTGCAGTGGCCCAAGGACTTGGGCCATCTTCTACTGCTTTCCCAGGCCATAGCAGAGAGCTGGATGGGAAGTGGAGCAGCTGGGACTCGAACCGGAACCCATATGGGATGCCGGCACTGTGGGCTGGGGCTTTAACCCGCTGAACCACAGCACCGGCCCCCAAAATATACTTTTAATTCCATTTCCTTGAACTTTTTGAAGTACCCTTGTATGTTCCACTAAACAGGTGATGTCCCCATCTGTATTTTGTGCTTGCTCTGCCGTTTGCGTCTCCTATACAGATCCAGGCTGTCTTCGGTTTTTAGAGTTTCACTCGTCTAGAGCTCTGCCCTCCCCCTTCCACCGTCAAGCCCTCTCCACCACCATGAGGTTTACACCATTTTTATTCTCTTCCTCAGGACCGCCTGCTCTTTCTCAGCTCTGTCGCCTGTGTGTCCGGAAGTGCTTGGGCCGAGCATGCCATCAAGTCATCTACCAGCTACGTCTACCAGAGCCACTGGAAAGATTCCTCCTATACCAATAGTTCCGACTACCCAGGGGCAGTTACTTCAAAATAAGAGGCTTGCTGTCGCTGTACCCAGGGTACTTAGTGTAGGTGCCCAACACCTGGATTCTCGGTATCCTCCAATGCGTTCAGCCAGTAGGAGTAGATCCCCATGAAATGGGACATGTGGGGAGTGGTAACTCCTGGTTAATTTAACGTTTTCATTAACCAAGGGACAACCATAAACCTTTTAGTTTAATCTCGTGGTGATAAATTTAATAACACTGTGAAGTAGAGTGAAAATAACAGGCTACTGTTGGTGATACAGCTTCCTGTGTGCCCAAGAGTCACTTTCCTGGACACTGCATAGACACATGGAAATTCAAGTGGATGAGATTATAATGAATATTAAGTAGTCCAAGATGTGTTTCTGATTTAGTTCCCTCTTCTATTTCCTTTATCAATCTTTTTCCTTGAATAAATCTATGCTATAATTTTGATTTCTCTGCATTTTTAATGTGTGTGTGTGTGTGTGTGTGTGTGTGTGTGTATATATATATATATATAAAGCTAAATATTTTGACAATATCATGGTTAACAGAGGCTTCTCGTTAACGGAGGCCCTGGTTGGTAAAAGAGATTTTGGAAGATGTTAGTTCATTCAGAGGTTGGAATCTATTGCTTATCACTTCTGATATTACATGCTGTTCTTCAAAGTAAGCAGTTCTGGATCAAGCAACACTGGATACCCCAACAATCTGAACCTAGGGGCCCTGTTTGATGTATATTGCAACCCAAACACTGGCTTATTATCAAAGTCAAGATCTTCAGGGTTTCTGAAATAATTACATGCCGATACTTGCCACCAAGTTGGGCTCATTGCTGAATCATTTGGAATATGGGCTGATGGGCTCTGGTTATCACTCTTATATTCTCTATTTTTTTTTAAGATGGATTTATTTGAAAGGAAGAGAGAGAGAGAAATATCTTCCATCCACTGGTTCACTCCCCAAATGGCCACAACAACTGGTGCTGAGCTTCTTCCAGGTCTCCCACGTGGATTCAGGGGCCCAAGCACTTGGGCCATCTGCTACTGCTTTCCCAGGTGCATTAGCCAGCACTGCAGGTGGTGGCTTAACCTGCAGTGTCACAGTGCTGCTCCCGTTCTCTACTTCTTTGATATCAATGTTAGCTTCCACATAGCGGTGAGAACATGTGGTATTTGGCTTTCTGTACCTGACAGATTTCATTTAACATAATGTTCTCCAGTTCCATCCATCCTTCTGAAAAACGACAGAATTTTTTTTTCAGTTAAAATTTAATTTTCATTTTTATTTATTTTTTTTAACTTTTATTTAATGAATATAAATTTCCAAAGTACGGCTTATGGATTACAATGGCTTCCCCCCCATAACGTCCCTCCCACCCACAACCCTCCCCTTTCCCACTCCCTCTCCACTTCCATTCACATCAAGATTCATTTTCGATTCTCTTTATATACAGAAGATCAGTTTAGCATACATTAAGTAAAGATTTCAACAGTTTGCTCCCACACAGAAACATAAAGTGAAAAATAATAGATGATTTTTTAAATGATGAAATCAGATCAGAATATTGTCATGTTTAATCCCAGTGAGAGTCAAGTTGGGAACTGATAATTTCTTCTTTTTTTGTTTTTTTACAGAAGATCAGTTTAGTATACATTAAGTAAAGCTTTCAACAGTTTGCACCCCCATAGAAACACAAAGTGAAATATACTGTTTGAGTACTCGTTATAGCATTAAGTCTCAATGTACAGCACATTAAGGACAGAGATCCTACATGAGGAGTAAGTGCACAGTGACTCCTGTTGTTGACTTTACAAATTGACACTCCTGTTTATGGCATCAGTAATCTCCCTATGCTCCAGTCATGAGTTTCCAAGGCTATGGAAGCCCCTTGAGTTCTCCAACTCTTATCTTGTTTAGACAAGGTCATAGTCAAAGTGGAGGTTCTCTCCTCCCTTCAGAGAAAGGTACCTCCTTCTTTGAAGACCTGTTCTTTCCACTGGGATCTCACTCACAGAGATCTTTCATTTAGGTTTTTTTTTTTTTTTTTTTTTTTTTGCCAGAGGGTCTTGGCTTTCCATGCCTGAAATACTCTCATGGGCTTTTCAGCCAGATCCGAATGCCTTTAGGGCTGATTCTGAGGCCAGAGTGCTGTTTAGGACATCCGCCATTCTATGAGTCTGCTGAGTATCTCCCTTCCCATGTTGGATCACTCTCCCCTTTATTTATTCTATCGGTTAGTATTAGCAGGTACTAGACTTGTTTATGTGCTCCCTTTGACTCTTAGTCCTTTCATTATGATCAATTGTGAACTGAAATTGATCACTTGGAATAGTGAGATGGCATTGGTACATGCCACCTTGATGGGATTGAATTGGAGTCCCCTGGTATGTTTCTAACTCTACCATTTGGGGCAAGTCAGCCTGAGCATGTCCCAAATTGTACATCTCTTCCCTCTCTTATTCCCACTCTTATGTTTAACAGGGATCACATTTCAGTTAATTTTCAACACTTAAGAATAACTGTGTATGAATTACAGAATTAAACCAGTCATATTAAGTAGAACAGACAAAAAAAACTACTAAGAGGGATAATGAATTAAGTTGTTCATTAACAGTCAGGGCTATGCTGATCAAGTCACCGTTTCCCATAGTGTCCATTTCACTTCAGGAGGTTTCCTTTTTGGTGTTCAGTCAGTTGTCACCGATCAGGGAGAACATATGGTATTTGTCCCTTTGGGACTGGCTTATTTCACTCAGCATGATGTGTTCCAGATTCCTCCATTTTGTTGCAAATGACTGGATTTCGTTGTTTCTTACTGCGGTATAGTATTCTAAAGAGTACATATCCCATAATTTCTTTATCCAGTCTACCGTTGATGGGCATTTAAGTTGGTTCCAGGTCTTGGCTATTGTGAATTGAGCTGCAATAAACATTAGGGTGCAGACCGCTTTTTTGTTTGCCAATTTAAATTCCTTTGGATAAATTCCAAGGAGTGGGATGGCTGGGTCGAACGGTAGGGTTATATTCAGGTTTCTGAGGAATCTCCAGACTGACTTCCACAGTGGCTTGACCAGTTTGCATTCCCACCAACAGTGGGTTAGTGTCCCTTTTTCCCCACATCCTCGCCAGCATCTGTTGTTGGTAGATTTCTGCATGTGAGCCATTCTAACCGGGGTGAGGTGAAACCTCATTGTGGTTTTGATTTGCATTTCCCTGATTGCTAGTGACCTTGAACATTTTTTCATGTGCCTGTTGGCCATTTGGATTTCCTCTTTTGAAAAATGTCTATTGAGGTCCTTGGCCCATCTCTTAAGTGGGTTGTTGGTTTTGTTTTTGTGGAGTTTCTTGATCTCTTTGTAGATTCTGGTTATTAACCCTTTATCTGGTGCATAGTTTGCAAATATTTTTTCCCATTCTGTCGGTTGTCTCTTCACTCTCCTGACTGTTTCTTTTGCAGTACAGAAACTTCTCAATTTGATGCAATCCCAATAGTTGATTTTGGCTTTGACTGCCTGTGCCTCCCAGGTCTTTTCCAGAAATTCTTTGCCTGTGCCAATATCTTGAAGGGTTTCTCCAATGTTCTCTAATAACTTGATGGTGTCAGGTCGTAGATTTAGGTCTTTAATCCATGTTGAGTGGATTTTTGTGTAAGGTGTAAGGTAGGGGTCTTGCTTCATGATTCTGCACGTGGAAATCCAGTTTTCCCAGCACCATTTATTGAATAGACTGTCCTTGCTCCAGGAATTGGTTTTAGATCCTTGATCAAATATAAGTTGGCTGTAGATGTTTGGGTTGATTTCTGGTGTTTCAATTCTACGACAGAATTTTGATCTTCTTAGACGTAACACCTTTTCTTTATCCATTCATGGATACCTAGGTTGATGGACACTTAGGTTGATTTCATATGTTGACTATTGTGAATAGCGCTGCAGTAAACATGCAAGTGTGGGTATATTTGTAAACTATCTGTTTCATGTGGACTGGCACCTCTTCTATGAGAGATGTGACAAGAAAAAACATAAACTCCTGAAGAATTCTCGCAAATCTTTGGGAAGGCAGTCTTCACAAGTCTTGGAGAAGGCACAGGATCTTCCAAAAGCCAGGAAGGACGTGCAGTTCAATCTGCCGCAAATAGTAAGGGACAGAATCATCTCAGTTGACTTCTACATTTCAAAACATGAAGAGTTTACTTACAGAATTTAGTAAGTATATTATAGGCTCATGCGTAGAAATATTTGTAATGGGAATGAATAGGAAATTTATCAAAGTTGGTGTACAAGTAAATAGACATAAGGAAAAAGTTAAAAAACTGAGAGAAAGGGTGGATTTGAAACAGAATAGGAGCCATTTGAGCCATTGCTAGTCATGGAAATGTCAGGAAAGAGTGGGAGAGTCTCTTCCTGTGAGAAGTTTCAAGACTTGGATGTTCTTCTGGGGCGGTCCTCCGTCCGGAGTGCCTTCTCTTGGGTCAGGGTCAGCTGGGAGCTTGCTGAATGTCTGAGCTCAGTGTTAATCCCGAGACGAGCCGCTCTAGCACATTCACATCGAGACTCTAGGGCACTGGAGATCCTGCCGTTCCATCACGCTCTGAAACTGCAGACCACGGACCCCACGGATCCCACAGATGACCTCCCGACCTTGATGTGTGGGTATGTGTGGGGGCGGGGTACCCAAACCCTGAACTGGGTCCTAGGGCATCAGGCATTAGAACTCATCCGCTGGCCCAGGGTGCTGTGTGCTGGAGTGAACTGCTGATGTCTTAGGGTTTCTGAGTGAAGGCACTATATTGGACACAGAGACTCTAAATTCCTTTAAGTCCTACATTCCCTTAAGCCATATTCAGACTAATCATCTCACTTTTATGAGATGATTTTGTTTGAAGTTTGGGATTCTTTTTTTTTTTAATTGAAGTTTGGGATTCTTAACTACTAACTCAGATTATTTCATTTTTCACACTATTTTACTTCCAAATAGTATTCTTATAATTTACGTCATATTTGAAGTGCTCTTAGACAGCTTCTCAATTCATTCAACACATTTTTTACTCAGCCTCCATTATGTGCCAGACACTGGGAAACAATGTGAAAGACAGCCAAGATGCCTGTCCTCATAAAATTCAAGCGTCAGTAGAGGCGGCAGGGAATAGCTAATAGATAATTAAATGAAGAGACTTCCAGTAGAAGAAGGCAATTAGAAGTTTATTTTGGTGCAAAAATGTTTTGAAATCCAGGCAGTTTTTCTTAATACGTATTTCGCACTGACTTGCTGAAGAGTCCTTATCTACCGTCATGTCAGAAAGGGGTAAGAAGAAAAATCAGGCACATTAGGGTAAAGACTGATGGTGGAGGACTATGATTTGAGACTTGCTGGTTAGCCAAGGTCCCTGACAGGGTGACTGAATTTTGAAATAACTATCTATGTATGTATCCAATTATTTATTAGCAAATGTTTACTTTCAGGTTTTAGTGATTTCTTTCAGAGTACTTTCAGTATTATTATAACATGTGTATTTTATTTGTTTGCCTTTTTAACATAGATGCACTATTATAAAAGTATATGTGATACCCACTTTTCCTAAAAACCACATTTTAATGATTTTTTAGGTTTTAAACTCTTTTTGAGACTCTTCAAATGGTGGTATCATATTCCTTAACTATTTCCATATTCTTGGATAGTTAGATTATTTCTCATTTCTTGCTATGATAGAGAACACGGGGATGAAAAATGTTGGAAACATTTCTTAGAAGATTTGAAGAAGTGCAATGCACATACTTAAAAAACTACTTAAAAGTAAAAGTTTAAAATCTATGCACAATAAAACATTTAAGGGAAACGCCTTTCCACAACCAAATAAATACTCAATATTACCTGTCTGCATATTTATATAGAAGCATATAGGTATATATTTGGATATATAGATATTCTCATACACCTAATATACTTATCTGTGTACCATATGTCTGTCTGCTTAGCTATTATCTATCTCCTCTTTTATCTGTCTGTACCAACATATAATCTATTTTGACCCGTTATTTAAAATAAATAAGCTTGCCTGTGACACTTGAATATTTAAGCTTTAATGATTTCAATATCCTCTAAATTATTTAAAAGCTTGGGTATGTCAGCCCACATCTAATTTTTTGCTCACATTTTGTTAAGGAACTGTCTCTCCCAAAGTGGTTCTCTTCTTTGCTATTTCTAACATTGCCATGTCAAATAAATATGAGGCTTGTAGCTGATTCTTTTCTCAGTAACAACGCTCATGCGACACTGAACACAAAGAGAATAGCTGACGCATCAGACGCATCGCCTGAAGCTGCCATGGCGCGGGCCGGAGCGCTGCAGAGCCACAGCTTGTCAGGGGAGGCTACGGTCTGCAATGGAGGCCGTTGCATGTTCTCCCAGTGAACGAACATCGCTGCCAGGGCCAGCTCTTGCAGGGACATATTCCATTCGCATGCGGAATGTATTTGACAATATCATGGTTAACAGAGGCTTCTCGTTAACGGAGGCCCTGGTCTTAGCAAAGTCTGTCCCAGGACTAATATGTGGGTCACACTCAGAATAGCAGCTTCCTATTTTAATGAACTTAACCTGTAAAAAATGTATGCCTGGTTTTTATACCCATTTAGTAATTTTTCTTCCTGCTTTAGGATTACAGCTTGAAAATTTTCCAGCTTATAGAAAAATTCCAAGAATTGTATAGTGAATACCTGTATATCACCTTAATTCACTGATTGTTTGATTTTGCCACATTTGCTTCTCTCTCTATGTATATGAGTGAATACCCACACACATGTCGTATGTGTGCATACACCTGTATCATATATGTAAGCCCGCATATACTTAATACATACACATATATATTTTTAAAGATTTTATTTATTTATTTGAAAGAGTTACAGACAGTGAGAGAGAGACACAGAGAGAGAGGTCTTCCATCCGCTGGTTCACTCCCCAATTGGCCGCAACAGCCGGAGCTGGACTGATCTGAAGCCATGAGCCAGGTGCTTCTTCCTGGTCTCCCACACGGGTGCAGAGGCCCAAGGACCTGGGCCATCTTCTACTGCTTTCTCAGGCCATAGCAGAGAGCTGGATTGGAAGTGGAGCAGCCGGGACTAGAACCAGCGCCCATATGGGACGCCGGCACCGTAGGCGGAGGATTAACCTACTGCCCCACAGCACTGGCCCCTATACACATATATTTTTAAATGAACTATTTGTGAGTATGTAGTGGACAACATGACCCTTCACCAGGGCTAGAATTAGAGTGAGACAAAAATTTTAGTGGGTGACAAAAAAACTCAATGAGGTAAAAACTTTAGTGAATTTTTTTTTTTTGATGGGTGGCGGGGGGAGAGGAGAGCAGTGTCTGTTCATTGGTACACTCTCAAACTGCTCACAACAGCTGGGACTGGGCAGGACTGAAACTGGGAGTTGGGAACTCAATCCACATCTCCCGTGTGAGTGGCAGGAACCCAATTACTTGAGACTCACTTCCGACTCCCAGGGTCTGCATTGGTGGGAAGCTGAAGTCAGGAGCCAGAGCCAGGCACTCAGATACAGGAAGTAGGCATCTTAACTGATGTCTTAACTGCTAGGCCAAACACCTGTCCCTAGTGTAATGTTTAAAAAAATCAATGCTGGGGCCGCCATTGTGGCACAGTGGGTTAAGCCACATCCCACATCAAAGTACCGGTTCGAGTCCCGGCTGCTCTATTTCCAGTTCAGCTCCCTGCTAATGTGCCTGGGAAAGCAACAGAAGATGGCCCAAGTGTTTGGCCTCCTGCCACCCAGGAGACATAGATGGAGTTCCTGGCTCCTGACTTCTGCCTGGCCCAGCCCTGGCTGGTGTGGGCATGTGGAGAGTGAACCTGTGGTTGGAAGAACTCTCTGCCTCTCTCTGTCTCTCTGTATCTCTCTGTCTCTCTGTCTCTGTCATTCTGCCTTTCAAATAAATAAAATAAATCATATTTTAAAAAGTTAATATTAAGGCAAAAAGCCCAAGTGTGGGGAGCAACTCGGACTAGACTAAGTTACTGGAATTAAGACTTATTCTATGCATCTGCTCTCCCACAATATGGCGCTGGGAGAGGAGGCAACAGCTTCTACCCAGCTGCCTCTCACCAACTTGACAAGCTGCAGGACCTGCTCCTGATTGGAGGAGAGCAGCGTACTCGGCGTGTGGGCAGCCGAGTTGGGATTGGCGGAGGAGGACTATAAAGGAGGAGAGAGACGGCATGCACCAGGAACATCTAAGGGGAACACCTGTGCAGCCCCCGAGAGAGCCGGCCGGCGGTGTGCCGCTCCCCTGCGGAAGTGGGGAATGTGGCCAGGGGGAACTGCCCTTCCACGGAGGTGGAAGGGATAGTAGCCAACCCGGGAAGAACCAGCAGCAAACCCGGGGAGGGCTGAGCAGACAGAAAGAACAGCGCAGGGTCCTGTGTTGCTCCTCCACGAAGAGGGGGAGCGACATAATGGTGCCGTGACTCGGATATGAAGCCTAGGCAGGGTTCAGTGTCGTTCCTCCACGAAGAGGGGGAGCGACATAATGGTGCCGTGACTCGGATAGGAAGCCTAGGCAGGGTTTAGTGTCGTTCCTCCATGAAGAGGGGGAGCGACATAATGGTGCCGTGACTCGGATAGGAAACCTAGGACGGATAGGAAACTTAGGAGGGAAGAAACGGGAAGAAATGGGAAAATATCGGAGAGAGAGACTAGCAAACAGCCTAGGGAAAAGCCGGACGAAGGGGGTGCCGGAAAAAGCTATTGAAAGCCTAGGCATAGACTTGGATACGGACTACGGGGGGAAGCTGGGAGAAATCTCTAAGGTCGAAAGCGAAAGTGAAAGCTAGAACAAACAGACTCGGATGCGGACTGTGGGGAGAGGCCAGGAGAAATGAGGGAGGAGTATTGTTGGAGGAAAGCTTGGGGAAATATACCGGGTAGAGAAAAATGTTAGGGAAATTGAAGCCGCGGGGGGCAGGCTGAGGCAGAAACGAAAGCCACTTTGGGATTCTCAAGTTAGCCCGGGAATAGGGGGCGAAAAGTTGAAACCAGAAGCGGAAACGTAAGCCAGATTGGGATCCGTCTGATTAGCCCGGGGAGCAAAGGACGGGAAGCCAAATCGTGGGGCGGAGACGTGAGCTGGGTTGAATTCGCCAGGTTAGCCCGGGGAACTTGGATTGAATGCTAGTGGCGGAGACGCAAGCTACGCTGTGTGACTCGCGGAAGCCGCCGCGTGCAGAGAGAGCACGGGGCGTGAATAGATAGGGAACGCGAGGCCGTGGTGCGGACGCAAAGGGGCGTGGAGACCGCGGAGTGTGCGCGCAAAGCCGAGCCGCGCAGATGGGAGAAGCGCGGGCTGAAGCGGCTCAGAGCCGGGAAGCCGCCGAGAAGCAGCCTCGGGGCGGGTGCCGGGAAGCCGCAGGGATAAGAGAAACAGAAGTTTAGAAGTAAAATGAGAGAAATAGGAATGCTGGTAGATAGAAGTAAAATGGGAGAGATAGGAATGCCGGAGATAGAGAAATGGAGAAAAATAAGGCCTCCCTCAACATGGCAATGAGAAGGCTTGGATTCAGTCTGCCTGATTAGTAAGGCGGTAAGCACCAGCAGGCAGCTCGACCAGAGTATGAGCTGCAGGTCACCGAAGATAGGCACGAATCAACATCAATAAGTCTCCCCACAATACGGCAATGAGAAGGCTTGGATTCGGTTTGCTTGTTAGGGCTTGTAAGCACCTGCAGGCAGTTCTAGCAGAGTAGAGCATGCGCTGCAGGGCACCGAACACAGGCACGCATCAGCGCCTAAAAACCTCCTCACAACATGGCGAAGAGAGGACCCGGATTCGGTTTGCCTGATTGATAGGACTTGTAAGCACCTGTGGGCAACTCTAGCAAGCAGAGCAGAGTGTGTGCCGCGGGGCACCGAAGACAGGCGCGTATCAACGCCAAAAATAAAAAGAAAGGGGGATCTGTGGGGAGCAACTCGGACTAGACTAAGTTACTGGAATTAAGACTTATTCTATGCATCTGCTCTCCCACAATATGGCGCTGGGAGAGGAGGCAACAGCTTCTACCCAGCTGCCTCTCACCAACTTGACAAGCTGCAGGACCTGCTCCTGATTGGAGGAGAGCAGCGTACTCGGCGTGTGGGCAGCCGAGTTGGGATTGGCGGAGGAGGACTATAAAGGAGGAGAGAGACGGCATGCACCAGGAACATCTAAGGGGAACACCTGTGCAGCCCCCGAGAGAGCCGGCCGGCGGTGTGCCGCTCCCCTGCGGAAGTGGGGAATGTGGCCAGGGGGAACTGCCCTTCCACGGAGGTGGAAGGGATAGTAGCCAACCCGGGAAGAACCAGCAGCAAACCCGGGGAGGGCCGAGCAGACAGAAAGAACAGCGCAGGGTCCTGTGTTGCTCCTCCACGAAGAGGGGGAGCGACACCCAAGATAGCCAAAATATCAAAATTTTTGATAAAGACATGCTGTTGCTTTCTAAAAAAATGTACATTAAGCCATTTATATAAAATTCAAAAATATACAAAAACTATTACATTTAATGATGCACACATATATTGTGAAACTATAACAACTAGCAAGAGGATGACAAACAAAATTTGGAGTAACAATTACTGGAGGGGAGGACATACAGAGGACTTTAAAATGTAGGTCTTGGTCTATTTCTTAAGCTGGCTGATGGTGTCTACTTCAGCTGATCTTCTTTAAAATCATCAATTTCTTCATCTGCTCCTATTTGGCCACTAACTGTTCCCTTGTGGGTTCTGGTGATCGATCAGCAATAAATCAGGAGGGTGCCAAATGGATTATCTAAAAGCAATTGGTATGGTACAAAGTCCTTATCAGCAAAGGCCTCACTAATTTTCTTAACTATGCCCACGGCTCCATCACCTTGCTAAATGCTGTATGAACACCATGAAGGTAATCTAGATTTTCTCCTGTAGTAATCAGAAATGGAGACCCATGCTGAGCACTGCCATTGTTCACCATGGACACAGTGCTTTTCTTCTTGTGTTTAATTCTTGCCACCTTTTCCTCCTCAAAAAAGCTTGCTTGATCATCATACAGTTGACCAAAAACAGACTCTCTTCCACGACCAGTGCCTGTAAGATCACCAGTCTATATGGTAAAATCCCTCTGTACATTGTGAATAAGGCAATAATCATAATATTTTATTTTGCAAAACTTCAAGAAATTCAAGCAGGCTGTTGGAGAAGCTTGAATAGTAGGTTTCAGCTGTGTTTCTTGTGTGCACTTCTGGGCTTTCGCGTGGCTGCTCCTTGGTGCAGAGGTGGATGACACCATCACCCAGGGTGCTCTCCAGTGGAACTGCCAACGCACCAGCTCCTCGCTTGTTTGTTTTACAACCTGCATTACTGTGCAATGAGAAGAGTGTTTCCAACCAGCCCACGGTTCCGGGACACGTGGCAGTTGTTTTTTCTTTTTAATTTATTTGACAGGTAGAGTCATAGACAGTGAGAGAGACAGAGAGAAAGATCTTCCTTTTCCGTTGGTTCACCCCCCAAGTGGCTGCCACGGTCGGAGCTACACCGATCCGATGCCAGGAGCCAGGTGCTTCCTCCTGGTCTCCCATGGGGTGCAGGGCCCAAGCACTTGGGCCATCCTCCACTGCACTCCCGGGCCACAGCAGAGAGCTGGACTGGAAGAGGAGCAACTGGGACTAGAACCCGGTGCCCCAACCAGGACTAGAACCTGGGGTGCTGGCGCTGCAGGCAGAGGATTAGTCTAGTGAGCTGCGGTGCCGGCCCAGCAGTTGGGTTTATGAGGAATAACCATGGTGTGTGAACAGATTGGGCCACGTGGGTTTTATATATACTGGTTTTCTAACTGTAGAACTTGCATTAACTTTTTCAATTTGGTGCAAAATGTGTTTATATTCCACTGAACACTTCTTGGTGTGGGAAGTCAGACATGACTGCATCACCACTATCCAATATATATCCAGATTTGTTTCCACAGTTGTGCCATTGAAGTCTTTCCTCTCTTGTTCCATCATTCAGGATCCAATCATAGGTCGTGCATTGGATTTTGTTATCAACTCTGTTATCTTTTAATCTAGAAAGCTTTCCCTCCTGGGGCTGACGCTGTGGCGTAGTGGATAAAGCCAGAGCCTGGCCGGCGCCTCGGCTCACTAGGCTAATCCTCCACCTAGCGGCGCCGGCACACCGGGTTCTAGTCCCGGTCGAGGCGCCGGATTCTGTCCCGGTTGCCCCTCTTCCAGGCCAGCTCTCTGCTGTGGCCAGGGAGTGCAGTGGAGGATGGCCCAAGTGCTTGGGCCCTGCACCCCATGGGAGACCAGGAGAAGCACCTGGCTCCTGGCTTTGGATCAGCGCGTGGTGCGCCAGCCATGGTGGCCATTGGAGGGTGAACCAACGGCAAAGGAAGACCTTTCTCTCTCTTTCTCTCTTTCACTGTCCACTCTGCGTGTCAAAAAAAAAAAAAAAAAAAAAAAAGCCAGAGCCTGCAGTGCCAGCATCCTGTATGGGCGCTGGTTCCAGTTCCAGCTGCTCCACTTCCGATCCAGCTCTCTGCTACGGCCTAGGAAAGCAGTAGAAGATGGCCCAGGGCCTTGGGCCCCTGCAACCATGTGGAAAGACCCGCAAGAAGCTCCTGGCTCCTGGCTTCGGATCGGCACAGCTCCAGCCGTTGCGGCCATCTGTGGAGTGAACCAATGGAAGGAAGACCGCTCTCTCTGTCTCTACCTATCTCTCTGTAACTCTTTCAAATAAATAAAATAAAATCCTTAAAAAAGATTTAATTATTCAAAAGGCAGAGTTACAGAAAGGTAGGGTGTGAGAGAATTTTCCATCCTCTGGTTCACTCTCCAGATGGCCGAAACAGCCAGAGCTGGGTGGGCCGATCTGAAGCCAGGAGCCAGGAGCTTCTTCCAGGTCTCCCACGTGTGTACAGGGGCCCAAGCACTTGGGCCATCTTCCACTGCTTTCCCAGGCCACAGCAGAGAGCTGGATGGGAAGAGGAGCAGCCGGGACTTGAATCGCCTTTACCCACTATGCCATAGTGCTGTTCCCCCATGTGTACTTTTTTATGATATGCATTTTCCGTTAAATTTTTAAAGACTCCTCATATGCACATATTTCAAAAACCTTTTGCACCGAACAAACTTCTTTTTAATGCCATTTTTCATGAACTTGTTGGAGCGCTCTCGTGCTGCTCGACAGAGTAGGGATGAGTGACTGCTCTCTAAAGCAGCAATGTCAGCGAGCTCAGCACGCAGAGGCGGTTACACAACAGCCAAAGCACATAGGCTTTTTGCCTGAGAAGCTGAGATTCCAGATTCTCACAGAGGCTGCGCACCTTTCAGATGTTAAGGCTTTTCTGTTAGAAAAATTGCCGGCTGGAATAGTAAGAGCTTTCAGCTCCTAGGCTCTCTTTGATGGCTTGAAAAGTGACTGGAGGTTTCCCAAGGCCTCAGGAGGAAAGCGTCTGATAACCCATGGGTAAGGTGTACCTGGGACATCTAACTGAGGGCTGAGGAGAGGCTCCACTCGTGAGAATGCTGCACATGGCAAGACATGGCTGTGGCCTTCCCACCTGCTGCAAGCAATCATTTTCTTTTCGTACCTAACCTGGGCCAAGTTCACTGAATAGCCAGACACGTGCAACGATGCTCACAAGGGCTGATTAGACATTGGTATAATTGCTCTCTCTCTCTCACGGGTCTTGCTAAGCCACCCCATTTCTCCATAATCACAGTCCACATGGTCCAGTTTTATCCTCCTAGTCACTAGTGTATAGATTCCCTCCCAGGTAAGAGGGTAACCACCTGGACATCATTATTGTAATACTGGCAGTCACATTTGAATGTGGAAAGAAAAAAAATCTCAGCTTGAAATTTAATTAAAAGAAAATAAAGAAGCTATACTACGGAGATTTTCCTGGGATAAAACGGTAATAGTTTCCAGCTTCCCCAGTGTGCTCCTCTGTTGAACTCCTTCTTACCTAGTCTATGTTGGAAGCAAATTTCTCAGTGTCTGCCAAACACAGGTTTATCGTTCTTCAACTCTTTCCTTTTGGAGTGGTGAGAAAACTGCACGGCCTTCTGCATTAATTCTGCAAAGATGGAGGGCAATTTGGCAGTGTTTATCCCAGTTTCAAATGAGCCACCTCTTTTTTTTTTTTTAACACCGAAGTTTGTGTTCAGAGAATGAATGATAGACTCACCTGCAGTTGTCAGAAAGAATACAGAGAAATCGCCCATATTGTTTGCTGGTTTTCCCCAGTGGTACCTTTTTGCAGAAGTATAGCACAATATCATAACTGGGACACCGACATTCATACAATCTACCGGTCTTAGGCACTCATTGGTTTGTGTGTCTACAGTTCTCTATGCTATATCACGTGTGTATGAGTATACTCTTGACTCAGCATTTCCACTCCTAGGAATCTCCCAAAAATTGCATATGTGCACAAAGCCATATGTACAAAAACATGGTCTTCAGTACTTTTGTAAGTACTAAAAGAAATGGTAACACAGTGCTTCCATTATTAGTGGAATAATCAAATACTTTGGCATATTATGGAATGCTAGGCAGCACTAACTAAAGAAACAGCAAAGCTATATGCACTGAAATGGAAAGCTCTCCCAGAGCAAATCAGTGTAAAAAGCATAGAACCAAAGGTTACTGTAATTACATTTCATGGAAAATAGAGGGGGATAAGTGTGCATACGCATGTGCACACAAATGAATTTAAAATAAGAAAGCCTCTTCCAATCCTTAACGGTGGTTACCAAATGTTCCAACTGAGAACCCGTGAATTGAAAACCTTTGGCATTAAAATAACTCTGTGACCACTGCACAGCCAGACTGCGTTTGAGACTAACTCAGAGCCTTACCCCGCTGGCGTGAAACTCCTCCTCTGTCTGAAGAAGAGGAGCAATGGGAGTGGAGGGGGCCGTCCGCACGAAGCAGCACCCAGGGGTATGGGGAAACTGGGTTTATCTGAAAAGACAGATACAGAAAAAAAAATACTTTGTACCAGCAAGCTGATGACTACTTAACAACAACAACACAAAACAGTTTGAAAAAATAACAATAGAAAGAGAGGAGGTTTTTTCCACATCTCCTGCCACCCAGCAGCCCATGAATGCAATTGCAAGGCTTCATTATTTACTCAGAAGTTAATACCAAATATGTGGAGGAAGGGTGCAGGAGGACATCCAGTGAACTCCCTGCAGGTAACAGGAAGAAGACGAACGCCCGGTTCTGTAACATATAGACACATTTTCCCATAAGAAACTCCCAGCAAAATTGAAACCACATGTGCAGATGGCCAGGGTGTGCAGTGTGTGTTACTGTGCAAGCAGTCCAGCAGGGCTGCTGCAAAACCAGCTTTCTCAGCTCTTGGTGCTGGGCTTGTCTCAACAACAAGAAACCCCCACGTAACAAACGGATCCCGGGAGGGGGGTCAAGGTTGCAGCCTGAGAGCTGTTTCCTTCACACCCACCCAGCTCCCCTCGCTTTCCCCAAGTTACAAAGTGAGTTTCCTTCCTGATAAACTCCAAGGCTTTCTCAACGATTGGTCTCAGTATTGGAAAGGACGTGACATCAGCAAATTTGCAGACTTGGGGCTGGGGGGCTGCTGTGGGCTCTGGCTGGCGGCCAGCCGGCGAGGTGGAGTGTGTGCGTGCGTGGGCGTGCGTGCCTGTCTGCCTGACCACAGGTAGCGCTCCGAGTGCCATGCCGGAGAGCCTGAGCAGAACGTGTGCTGTTCGGCCAGCCACAGAACTGGGAGTTCCCGGGAACAGGGGGAACATGGAATTTGGACTTTACTGAGCAACTGGAGCGTGGACCTTGCTGGCCCGGGAAAGCACCATGGATGGCGAACAAGGGGGCAGGATCGGCAGCAAGCCCCCGGGGCTCGAAGGCTCTTCTGACACTAGGCTGCTTGCAAACCCATTGATGGGGGGTGAGTTGCTGGGGCCGGGAACCGGAGTGTGGGAGGTTGGCTGCTGTGCTTAGGAGAGAGGAAAGGAAAGGGCCGGGCGGTTTCAGTCGCTCTGTCCGAGGTGGGTCTGTGGGGAAGTGACTGGACAGACGGCTCTGGCCAGCTGCTACTGTCCCTTACACTGGTGTTCAAACGTGTACACCTCTCTACCTCTCTGTGCAGAGACACCTCTCTACCTCTCTGTGCAGAGCCCGTGGAGGACACGGATTTCGTTGTCACAGGTTTTTCTCCAGTAAACACTTCAGCTCCAGGGAATCATTCCTTCTGAGTCAAATGCAATTAGTTGCAGGTTTAAATTTACTTATAAATAGGAAAATTTTAAAGCCAAAACCTTCTTTGTGTGAAAAAGTCTTTCTTATTTGGTATTTAGGTGGGACTAGATTTATAAATGATGTTCAAATGCTGATTGAATCATTTTAAAAGGCTTTTTTTTTAAAGCCTTTGGAGAGATGTCTTAGAGGTATGATTCCCACCTGCTGTCGTTGTTAATGGATGGAGGCCCACACATAAAGACACTGTCACACTCATATGAGCATCCAGCAGGTGCCTGTTGGCTGGCTGGATTCCAAGAAATGGGTCTAGGCATTGAACAAGGCATGCTTATATTAAACACCTTGGTAGACAGCCCATAACATTTGTTGATCAGAGGGATAATAAAAAAGTTAGACCTTATTAATCTCCTACTGTACAGGTACTCAAAGGGAAAAAACCTGGAAGAAATAAAATAAGAAATGCCTTCCCTTTGACTGAGCCAACAAACTGGCTCATTTGTTCATTATTGAGCACAAATTTGGAAAGAAGAGCAGCATCAAAACTCATTTTTAAAAAAGAATTTGGTTAATATATTTTAAAAGCAGCAAACCAATTATTATGGAAAGAGTCAGTAATTTGGTTGATTCCTGCATGATTATTTTACTGTTAAGTATTTTACTTATTTTTTTTCCACATAAGAGGCACTAGCCACTTTTCACTGGGGTTTCTAAAGGTCCCGAGCCAACCCTGATTGGACGGGCTGGGTGGGTGATGTTGGATGGGTGTTACCCTCAAAAGGACGGCGTTTAGAAAGTGAGCACGTTGTTTGAGCTACCATGTAGAGTCTTAGGGAGTGCGGACAAGTCTGGAGGCATGCAGCTGGCTAGTGAAGCTTTAAAGGGCTTCAGGAGGCAGGGAATTGGGAGCTGTGCATTCTGGTGTGGACTTCGCAATAATGAGAGCTGTAAGTAAATCTGGTAGCCATGGGATACATTGTAATGGGGTTTTAGGAGAACCCACTGGTTCTCAAACTCCCCTGTGCCA
Source organism: Oryctolagus cuniculus (assembly GCF_964237555.1). NCBI lineage: Eukaryota > Metazoa > Chordata > Mammalia > Lagomorpha > Leporidae > Oryctolagus > Oryctolagus cuniculus. The sequence continues at coordinate 1,416,428 of NC_091453.1, read as the reverse complement.
AAGCATCACCTGGAAGGTTTGGTAAAATGCAGGCAATACAGCATCTGATGATGGATAAAGAAGGGGCGAGGCCTGAACTGTGCAGCCACAGCAAGCTCCCAGGGGCTGTTCGTGGCACTGGTTGGGGCCCACGTGTAAAGAACCACTGCACTAGTTGCAGTATGGAGCTTCCATTTGGATTAAACTTTGGAAATAACAGAGAAAGAGTGAGAATCTCTTGGGAAAGAGAAATGAGACTCTTGCTGCTTCATTAAATATTAGGGTTAAAGGAGGGAAGGCAGCCGAAATGGTAACGTTTGCAAGTCTAAATTAGCGTCAGCTAAGAGAGCTCCATAAGCAGATCGGGGAGACGTGTGTGAACGGGGAGTTTTGTTTCACACCTAGACGTGCCCGGGGTGGCTGCTCACCAGCCTGGTGCTGTGCTGAGGCTTGGGAGCGAGCACAGGTTGCAAGTTGCGAAACTCGGGCAAGAGAAACTGTCTGATGGCCAGGAGCCGAGAGCTAAGGACAGAGCTCCGGAACAGGCCTCCAGTCAAGGAAACAGGATCAGGAGTCGGACAGGGAAGCTGGAAGAAACTCCAGATGTTGTAATTCCACAGCGACTAAGGGAAGAGAAGCTTTGGAAGAAGTGCAAATCCCAAGGATAGAGGCCCAGGCACGTCTGCTGTCTCACCTTCTCACCGACTGGCAACTCCTAGTCATCTTCCACACCTAGTGCAGCCACTGCCCCCTCGAAGCTCTCCCGGACTTTTCTCCTCCCCATGCAAGTGGAGTCATTCGCTTCCTGCTTCGCAGGAGTCCTGCCTCTTGGGCAAAACCTCATTTATAGTTGGTTGTAATTGTTTAGACACCTGAAGTCTTGACCTTCATGAAGGATGGAATGTGGAGCACTCAGAATTCAGTTTCCAAGCGGCTGGGCGAGAAAGCCGGCTCAAGTGAAGCATGTCCCCTGGCACGAGGCCAGCTGCGAGGGCACACGGGGCCCAGGGGTGGTTCGTCGTAGGCAGCTTTGCCCTTCCCACCTCCACCTGCAGGGTGTCCTCCTCTGGAGAGTGGGAGGAAAGGTTATGAAGATGGGCAACTGGCTCTTTGTAGAGACTTAATACTTGACCCTCCTGTCCCAGGTGCAGGGAAAATATGTCTTTTTTCCTGCTAAAGGTACTGTATTAATGAGTTGAATTGTATCCTCCCTGTAGTTCTGAATGTGACCTTTATTTAGACAACAGAGTTCTTGCCCATGTGATTAGTTAAAACGAGGTTGTAACTGCAGGGAGATGGGTCCTTAATCTCACATGACTGGTGTCCTTCTGAGACAAGGAGAGGAGACCCACAGGGGAATGCTATGTGATGACAGATGCAGATATTGGTGTGAAGCTTCTACAAGCCAAGGAGCACCAAGAATCAATGGCCATTGCCAGAAGCTCCAATGGATGAAGAAGGTCATCCCTAGAGCCTTTGGGAGAGCCTGGTGCTCTGGCACTTTGCTTGCAGACTTCCATCAGCCCTCTGGCCTCTAGAACTGCGAGACGATAGCTTTCTGTTGTTGGAAGCCACCCAGTTTATGGCAACCCTAGGAAAGAAATTCATACCTACTCTTAGAATCTTTGGAAAATGCATTGAAGTTATCCTTTAAACTAGGCGCCCATAATTCCACGAGTAGGAAGCCACTGTTCCCATGTTTAGTGCCTATCGCTTGGATTTTACCTGCAGATTTGCACCTGCAGAGAGATTTCTTTCCTGAGAAAATTGAGCCCACTCCCCTGAGAGTGTTCACGTTTAAACAGAAGGCAGGCAAGAACAGGCATTGCAAAGAAACAATTTCATTCTTCTGTGGTGGAATTTTTGATATTGGGCACCTTGGCAGAGGTGAGTTTTCTGGAGGAAAACTGCCTGTTCAGACAGAATGGGTGTTAATGAGAAATCCCTGTTTAGATACACACACACACACACACACACACACACACACGAGGGGCAGGAGAGGGAGAGAGGAGAGCAGAGGCTGGTAAAGGAACCAGATAAAGAATTGTAAGGGACAGGATGAACTTGCTCAGAAACTGCCTCAGTGGGCCTTGTTGTGTGCCTGTTTTCTGATTGTGAGCCTGTTTCTTTCTCTCTCCTCCTTTTGTTTGTCCTGGAATCAAACCAAAGTCTCCTCTAATTGTAAACATAGCACCGAGATCCTTGCCAGTGTTGGTTCATTGCAATGTATCCACCGCTTACCGTGTTCCAAAGGCTAAAAGCAAATGATCTTGCCCTCTCAGAGCAGCTCAACCTGGCTTCTGTCCCTTTGACCTTGCAAAAGTGTTTCCCAGGATGGATTGATTTATGTTGTTGCACAGCATTCACTGGGACTCTCGGAGCCTTGTTAATAGCTTCTCTCAGAATATACCAATTAGTGCATTTTAAATCTCTTCTGAAATAATGGATATTTTAAAAAATCATTCCAGAAATTGCACTAAATATGAAATGGCAGCCTTCCTAATGTGCTACAGGTTTGATAGAGACACAGTTTAAAAGAAAAATAAGTTTAATGGCGCTAATTGGAGAATTTGTGGAGTGGTTTCATTATAAGAATCCCTGCCTCACTTTAAGCGAGAGCTATACTATTGGATCCATGGCATTGCCAGTGACCTCATTTGGCATCCATTTTTTGGCAGCAAAACCAATGGACCATTGTTGAACAAGTGTTGGAAAAGAATCTTCAATATTTGCCAAATGGCTTCGATGCTGTGTTATATAGAGATAATGACCCTTGAGTTTCAAAGACTGTGGTGCTGTCAGCGGCAAAGGGTATTGTGCCCTTGAGTCTCCGCTTCATCCATCCATCTATTATGGGCGTCATCTATGTTCTAACAGGAAAGTAGGTCCCTTTCCTGTTTATTCTGCTCGCTCCAGCTGCAAGTTAGTAGGAGAGGCAGTTGAAGCTGCTTCTGGGTTTAACCGTGCGTGAGCTGAGCCTGAAGCTCAATGACTGCTTGGGGTGTGGACTCTGGAAAACCCTGGAGCAGCATTTCCCAGGTCCTGCCAGGCAGACCCTCCTTCATACACATCTCAGCTCTCTCTTCAGTGTTTTCTGGAACTGAAGAGTGTGTGTGGACTAATCCATGTTCCAAATTATGATGCTTGCTGTATATACAAGGGGACTTGAGAAAGTTCATGGACAATGTGCATTGCTTTCAATTCCACTTTCCCTCTAATGTTTCAAAGCATGTGCGTGTGTGTGTGCCTGCACATTCAGTCTGTGCTCTGTGAATGTTAGGAAAATGTTGACATCTGTTATCAGTATTTTACATTTTTACACAATCATTAAATTGTTCTGAGACCTGCTGATGCTAACGTCCTTGTTTAAATTTGAGATGGATTTAGTCTTCACAAAGACCTATGTTTTCCCTCTGGACAGAAGCAGAGACATACCATGACAGGCTTAAAAACCTTAGACTAGAATGACTTTACGTTACTAGGGGAAGCTTCCTGCATTGTTGGTGGGAATCTTAAGTGGTTCAGCCACTTTGGAAAATAGTCTCAAAAGGCTAAGCACTGTATTACTGTATCACACAACAATTTCACTCTTATGTGTATACAGAAGAGAATCAAAAGCATATATCCACCTAAAAATTTGTATATTAATTTTGTAAAAGTATAATAGCCAAGAAGTGGAAGAAACACAAATTTCCATCAACTTATGAGTGAATAAATAAAATATGGTCCATCCATATAAGCTATGTTATATGGCCAAACAAAGGCTGAAATATTCATACAAGCTATGGTGTGGATGAACATTGAAACATGCTAACTGAAAGAAGCCAGTCACAAAAGGACACATTGTATGGTCCCATTTATATGAAATACCCAGAATACGCATGTCCAAAGTGACAGAAAGTAGATCAGTGGTTGCTAGGGGCTGGGGAAAGTGGGAATGTGGAGTGAATGGGTATTTGATTGTGTTGTTGGTTGTTCAACTCTGTGAATATATTGAAAACCACTGAATTATAGATTTTAAATGGGTGAATTGTATGTTTGTGGCTTAGATCTCAATAAAGATGTTAGCCAGCCAGCTATACAGATATTAGCACTGTCAGCATCCTACCAGGTGTACCACAGCAACATTTTATTTCTCAAAGACACTGGCTGTCTCTGCTTTGTAAATACTGCAAAGCCTCAGGTAGACTTTGTTTTGCTCTTGGAGAATTTTATGATTATTTATTTGCCCTGAATAAAGGGAGTCATTGTTGCATAATGAATGAGCAGAAAGTAAGCACTGTTTTTTCTGCATTTGATAATATAATTGTACCATTTTTGTGAAATCTGAACAGAGTTACACTGTAGGACCCCAGCTAGCTTCCTGGATTATTTAGACTGTCAACTCCAATAATCTCAGAATGCTTAAAGGAAGGTTGGGGAGTGTGGCAGCTAGATTGCTTAGCAGCTGAGCACTTGGAAGGAGAAATGGATTAATCATCACACATATGGTGATCCATTAAGGTACATTTGCAAATCTATTTAAAACTGATTTTCAAAAGCTTTTTCCATTTGTGGCTCCTTCTTGTCACTACAGATTTTGTGTGAATTGTATTTTGCATTATCAGTACCAACAGAGTGGAACTAGTTGTCCTTTTAATTCTAATTTGGAGATCAGTCTTGCCATACCGGTAGTCTTGATTTTAAAGTCCAAGCTCCAGGAGCAGCAGTTTTCCCGAGGGAAATGGGAACCTTGGAGAATGCTGTGGTGACACTGAGTATCTATTGGCTGTGAGGTCTTGGAGGTGGGAGAAGCCATGTCAGTCAAGGTTTCTTACCTCAAGACCTCAGCAGCCCAGGAGGGAAAGCATTAAGTGGGCAGAGTGTAGTGTGGGTGGGCTCATCCCACCCACTTCCTCTTATGTATTTTTTTTTTTTGACAGGCGGAGTGGATAGTGAGAGAGAGAGACAGAGAGAAAGGTCTTCCTTTTGCCATTGGTTCACCCTCCAATGGCTGCCACAGCTGGCGCGCTGCAGCCGGCGCACCGCGCTGATCCGAAGGCAGGAGCCAGGTGCTTCTCCTGGTCTCCCATGGGGTGCAGGGTCCAAGCACTTGGGCCATCCTCCACTGCACTCCCTGGCCACAGCAGAGAGCTGGCCTGGAAGAGGGGCAACCGGGAAAGAATCCGGCGCCCCGACCAGGACTAGAATCCGGTGTGCCGGTGCCGCAAGGTGGAGGATTAGCCTATTGAGCCGCGGCGCCGGCCCCTCTTATGTATTGATGCTTCCTGAGTCCATCTGGAAGGATACTCATTTGATCACTGGGACAGATTTTCCAGGGCATTGATGGCCTCAGGTGGCAGGCAAGTCTCAGCCAACACTCGTTAAATACAAGGTGTTCTGCTCTCCTCCTTCCTGGGCTTTTGGTAAGGTGTTCGTAGCTGCCCTGGTGCTCCAGGTCTTCTCAGCTTTGAGGAGCTATTAGCTATCATGCAAGGCATAAGTGGTATGAAGCCAGGCTGCCTTGTTTGTACTTGTATGTCGTGTGTGTACCAAAGTGGGCAGAGTGAGCGCTGTTGCGGGCACAGGCAAGCCTGCTCACATTTTGATGTCCTGCATCTATTTGTGCTGGAACTTAGATGCAGTGTGAGATAAGAGAAAATCAGGCCTACGTCACATTCACTTACATCCGCACCCAATGAAGAGAGAGAGAGAGAGAGAGAGAGAGAGAGAGAGAGAGAGATAGGGTTTACAGGCTTCTTTTCTGAGAATCTCTATTCCTTCCATATGGTCATAGAATAAGTTTGTGATTTTAAATAGCAATGATTATGGACTATAGTCAAGACTGTTTGATATTAGAGCAGAATAGTCGTAGTAGCTAATATGTATTGAGCTGTGGCTAAGTACATTGTTACTCCCATTGTACAGAGAAGGAAACTGAGGCCCAGAGCTTGTCCAGAAGAGGTCAGGTGGGTCTGCATTCAGAGCTTTCTCTTCGCTACATGGCATGCTGCCTTTGGCGGTAAATAATATCCCTGCTTCAAGGTCAGACTGAATTCCGATTTGCGGTTAATACTGGGACAGGAAGCAATCCATAAATAGACATGGTCCTGTTTAGATTTGATTCCAAACCTAATGATGTATGTAATTACATGATTACTGCTATTAGTATATGGCAGTGATGACTGAGCTGCCAACGTTTATTTCATGCAGGAAACTAGACTGGCAACCACAGCTTAATGCACTAGCGCTGGTAATTAGTGAAGCTCTCACTTAACTAAATGGGTCATTTGCCTTTGAAACCAGCATGCAAATACAAGTACAGTAGTCTATCTGTCACCCACTCTGCCTCTTTTGTCCTCAGTTGAGGCATTGGCTGTAGTTGTTTCTTGAGCTATCCATACATTTCAAATAAACTGCACAAGAAACATTGACAGAGGGGAGACGTGCTGAAGTTGAGTGACTCCAGTGTCTCCATCTGGGACCCATGAGGCTCTTGTGGCCGGACAAGGAGGAGCCTCTGGGCCTCACTGCATTAGCAGGTTGTAACGCATTGCTCTGTTTCCATGCAGATGTTGTGTCTGATTGGTCTCCTGTCCATGAAGCTGCGATCCATGGACGTGTGCTCTCTCTGAGGAACCTCATCAGCCAGGTAGCTTTCTGACAAACAAAATGGTAACTATTAAGTACATCCTATTGCTGTACCACTCTAAGAGGAAAATCATCGCTTCACAGTAAGATACAAATTTCCTCTTCAGCAAAATGAGGTGCATCGTGTCCCACACAAGCAGTTGTTTCTTTGGAGGCTGGCATAATACCAGAATGTAATGCAGTGAGAGGCACATAGCAGCTTATTCACTACCTGCCTGTTGAATGAATGACCTGCAAGTTAGTGTATTTACATCGCCATCACTTGATTCAGTAGACTGTGTCTTAAAAAATAGCATGTACGACAGTGGCTCTCTGGTGGCTTTGACAATGTCTGCAGCACACTGGGGAGGTGGGTGAGAGTGGCTTCTAGTGGTGGAGACCAAGGGTGCTGCTCAGCATCCTCCAGTGCGTTGGGCAGCCCCTCTGCATCAAAAATCACTCAGCCCCAGATGTCAGCAGTGCTGTTTCAAAAACGCTCATGTAAAATAAAGACTTAAAAATGTCTTTTTGTCAATATGTAGTTGTAATTTCAAAGACATTTTCAGTTCTGCTAAATCCCCAGTTGACAGTAGCTCTGAACAGTTCAATTTTTGTTTCTCTGCTCTTCAGGTGTAATTTTTAAAAAAATTTATTTATTTGACAGGTAGAGTTACAGACAGTGAGAGAGAGAGAGACAGAGAGAAAGGTCTTCCTTCCTTTGGTTCACCAGTCCCCCCACCCCCCAAATGGCTGCTACGGCCGGAAATGTGCCTATCTGAAGCCAGGAGCCAGGTGCTTCCTCCTGGTCTTCCATGCGGGTGCAGGGCCCAAGCACTTCGGCCATCCTCCACTGCCCTCCTGGGTCACAGCAGGGAGCTGCACTGGAAGAGGAGCAACAGGGACTAGAACCCGGTGCCCATATGGGATGGCGGCGCCACAGGCGGAGGATTAACCAAGTGAGCCCCGGCACCGGCCCCTCTTCAGGTGTAATTTTGAGCACACATTGATTTGAGTTTTGCTGGTTGGAAATTACCGGAGTCCTAAGCAAAGGCATTTTTAAGGGAGACGTTTAAGTGACCATTCAGAATCCTAGCAGTTTTGGTCTCAAAATTCTGCTCTCTGAAAAGACAACATAGATCTTTTAAGTTAGAGCTCTTAGCCTTTTCTGCACCAAGAACCTCTTTGGCAGTCTGGCAGTGTCCATGAACCTCTTCTCAGAGTCAAGTTTCAAATGTATAAAATACAGTGTGCCTGAAACATATCAAAATAGTAAAACATAATAATATATGGGCTTTAAAAGTAATTCCTTAACTAAGAATACTAGTGGTGATTCTAATAATTACCGTACTTTCCAGCTAAGATAAGCATACATTTTGAGATATTTTAGGTCTGTGCAACCATCATGATATAATAAAAACATCTGTGATTACTGTGGTGATAGTCCTATTCACTGCTGCTATTACTGTGGTTTGTTATGTAATATTTGAAGGGCATGCTAAATTTCATGTAGAATTTAGTAAAAAAATAGGCTTTTTAAAAACGTCCAATTTTGGGGCTGGTGCTGTGCTGTAGTAGGTTAAGCAGCTGTCTGCGGCACTGGTATCCCATATGGGTGCCGTTTCAAGTCCTGGCTGCTCCTCATCCAATCCAGCTCTCTGCTATGGCCTGAGAAAGCAGTAGAAGATGGCCCAGGTGCTTGGACCCCTGCACCCATGTGGGAGACTGGGAGGAGGCACCTAGCTCCTGGCTTCTGGCTTCGGATCAGCCCAGCTCTGGCTGTTCTGGCCATTTGGGGAGTGACCCAGAGGATGGAAGACTTCTCTGTCTGTAACACTGCCTCTCAAGTAAATAAATAAATCTTTTAAAAGAAATTCCAATTTCATGACCCTGTCTAAATTAAGAAATCCTCCTATATGAAAACAGTTTGCAAAGAAAAATTTCATATTATCATAAGGCACTATCTTTTAAACTGTTTTATGATAGCACAAGCCTATTATCCAAAGAAATATAGATTATAACACCTAATGCTAGCTAAAAGAAGTTAGGCTGCTTCTCAGATAAAGTGGAAAATTTACCTTATTTTATGTGACAGAAATGATCATTGCAGCTTTTATACATCACTTGTTAAGGTGGACAGATACCATTTATAGTCTTTATTTATGTGTTGACTGAATACCAGCCAGAACCATGTCTTTAGGTAAGTTCTATCCCATTATTCGAGTTATCTTCTTGCAACCTCAATTTCCACCTTCAGAAAATGAACATCCTCATATCTGCCTGATTCAGTGCACCCCAAAACTTAGTAGCCAAATTGCCTCAACATTCAGTGACATAATACAGCACCATTATTTCTTGCTAATGAATGTTTGGGTCAGCTGACATGGCTTGCATGTGGCTCCATGCTGTGTATTGGGTCCAGCTCTGTTGCACATCTCTTATCCTGTGTGGACTACTGCTAGCTGAGGAAAAGGGAAAAGGCTGAAACATAGAAAGGCAAGCCCGATCCTGTAAGAATACTTTGAAGCTTTGCTTATGTCACATCCACTAACATCCCACTGATCAAAGCAAGTCATGTGACGAAGTCCAAAGTCACAGTTCGAAGAAGTATATTTTGCCAACTATGAGATCATAGAGAGGATATGAATGTCTTACATTACTAAAGGAGAATAAAGAACTGAAACCAAAAATTCAATCTGTTATGTTAACTTATATGGGTTTGAATGAATTAACTGAGGTAAGGACATCTGTGAGTTACCTAGCAACTGTCATCACAAAAGATATCTAGTTTCTTTTTACAATAAATGTAGCACTTAGGATAATCAAAGAATACTGAAAAACACTTGGTAAATTAAATAAGCATATTTTAGTAAGGTGAATAAGATACAAACTTCAAAAGTCTATAAAAAACAAAGAGAAAATTATATATAAAAATTATCATTAAGTCCAAAAAAGGGGAGAAACTGAATACATAAATATTTATTCTTTTGGATAATAGCTATTCTGACGCGGTGAGGTGATATCTTGTTGTGGTTTTGATTTGCATTTCCCTGATGGCTAGTGATGTTGAGCATTTTTCATATAGTAGTTAGACATTTGTATTTCTTCTTTTGAGAACTGTCTATTCGTCCTTTGCCCATTTCTTAACTGGATTTTTTTTGGTTGAGTTTTTTGGGTTGTAGACATATTTTGGATACTAATCCCTATGTCAGAAAGATAGCTTGCAAGCGTCTCCCATTCTGTTGGATATCTCTTCACCCTATTGGTTCTATATCATGGCTTCACAATGACATAATCCTGGATGATTTTTGAAAATAACAATGCTTGGACCTCATCCCAGATATCCTTATTTGGCTCCGGAAGGTCTCGTGTAATGATTTATTTATTTATTTATTTATTACAGGCAGAGTGGACAGTGAGAGAGAGACAGAGAGAAAGGTCTTCCTTTTGCTGTTGGTTCACCCAACAATGGCCGGTGCAGCCGGCGCTGCAGCCGGCGCACTGCGCTGATCCGAAGGCAGGAGCCAGGTGCTTCTCCTGGTCTCCCATGGGGTGCAGGGCCCAAGCACTTGGGCCATCCTCCACTGCACTCCCGAGCCATAGCAGAGAGCTGGCCTGGAAGAGGGGCAACCGGGACAGAATCTGGCGCCCCGACCGGGACTAGAACCCGGTGTGCCGGCGCCGCTAGGTGGAGGATTATCCTAGTGAGCCGTGGCGCCGGCTTCATGTAATGATATTTTTAAAAAAATTCATTTATTTGAGAGGTAGAGCTACAGATAGAGGGGGAGAGACAGAGAGAAAGGTCTTCCACCTTCTGGTTCACTCCTCAAATGGCCACAAGAGCTGGAGCTGGGCTGATCTGAAGCCAGAAGCCAGGAGCTTCTTCTGGGTCTCCCACGTGGGTGCAGGGGCCCAGGGACTTGGGTCATCTTCTATTGCTTTCCCAGGTCATAGCAGAAAGCTGGATTGGAAGAGGAGCAGCTGGGACACGAACTGGTGCCCATATGGGATGCCAGCTCTGCAGGTGGAGGCTTAGCCTACTAAGCCACAGTGCTGGCCCCTGCATTGGTATTTTTAAAAGGTTCTTCAGAACCACTGTGTTTTGAAAACAAAAGCCCATTTTGGAAGTTGTAGGAGATCTTGAGGCATTTGACACAAAAGGAATAACACGAGAAAAGGAACAAAATGACTGGTAGGTTAATTAAAGTGAACTTGTTCATCAGAAGTTAATATTAGAAAATTGAGGAAGCAAGCAATAGACTAAGAGGAAAATTTTGTAATAAGTGAATCTTATGTATACATATGTGTGGATGTCAAACTTTTTTTTTGTACCAAAATAAACTTAACCTTTAAATTCTCTATTCCACAAACCTTTTGAATATGGGACTCCTATTCTTAGCCTAAAATCAGTACAAAATAGACCAGCAGCCCAACACAAAAAATGTGTAAGATATTTGAATTGGCACTTCCTTAGAGGAGGGGAGCCACATGTTCATGAAATGTATCAAGATGTGCTTATTAGTAGTTAGGGTAATACAAGCTACAAGTTTGAGATATTGATACCCTTTCTGCCCACCGAAATGGTTGTATTTGGAAAGACTGATAATGTGTAAGTGTTAGTAAGGATGTAACACGACTGGAATTCTCATATGTTGCTAGTGGGAGTTTAAATGTGTGTAATCCAATTTGGGAAATTTTAAAACAATATCTACTAAAGCTAAAAAAAAACCAAATCAAAAAATCAACCCTACTCTATAGCTCAGCAATTCTATTTTTAAGTTTATACACAATAGCTATGTGTGCATATGTTTATAAAAAGACAGGCATGGCTATATACACAGCTGTAACAAAAATCACTTTGAAAGTAACATAAATGTCCATCAAAAGTAAAATGGATAAGTATATTATGGCATTTTATTACTTAAAACTAAAAAAAAATTATTACTTAAAATTAATGAGAATGGATGAATAAAAGTACCCAAGCACACACACAAGAATACATACTTTATAGTTCAATTAATATAATGTTCAAAGCCAGAGAAGATGAATCTCTGGTGTTAGGAGTTGGTTAGTGAATACCATTGAGAGTAGAGATGGGTGGTGATGGATGGAGCATAACTGGTCTGGTTGGTAGCAATTCTTTTCTTTACCTGTAAAGTGCTTACACAGGCATAGTTGCTGTGTGGTATTCACTGAGATTTATGTGTAGGACTTGAGAACTTTTTTGGATATCTGTTGTACTTCAACACAGATGTATTAAACAACAACAGTAGTGTTTCTTTAGGCCAGCACGAAACAGTTGCACCACCACCTGAGCACAATGTGGTCTTAACTTGGTGGTTCTCACTCTAGACTGTACTTTCGAAAATCCTCTCGGACTGGAGTC